>NC_064919.1:65623554-66320665 GCF_929443795.1 Astur gentilis
AATTATTAACATGTATTGGAGAGGGTACAATCTGGCTATACGAGTGAACGAACATACATTCAATCTATGTGACAATAATTACATTCTTCATCACTTTATTTAAATCAGGATGAATTTCTCCACTAGTGTACTGAATTATCATTTTAAAAAATAATAATATTCCTAATGAAGCAGGAGCATGCAATTTTCTTTTCTAATTAATTGTGTATGAAAATAAATCCTGATGAGAGAAGCACCAATAAAAACATAAGCGGTCTGTGACAGAAGACTTAACAATATCATTGAAGCAGAATGAAATAAGATAGAGTTGGGCTGCTTATGCAGAACACTCAGTACAGGACCTGAATCAGTAAAAATAAGTTATTAACATATGTTAGTATGATTTAAATGGAAGTGGTCTTCGAAATGGAAAAACAAAATAGCAAGAAGAAAGGTAAAATCTGCAGTAAGAAGCAGTTTATTCTAATGCTATGTTCAGGTAATGATCACTAATCAAATGCTGCATGTTATTTAATATTATTTGTACCTACCAAAGTATAGAAAATCAGCATAATAAAAAGAAAGTAAGAGTCTGTAGTTAAAAGAAGTACATCCGTCTTGCAGTACTTCTTATGTTTCTGCTCTCTTTCAGTGTGAAATAGAATTTATTAAATTTCGAAGATTGCCTTCGGGTATAGGTTTGATCAAAACTAGCTAGGAAGCAAGTATTTCATCTCATCAAAAATATCATCACTTCAGCACTTATCAAGTTATTCTGAATCAAAATGCAAAGACCAAAAACTGGCAGAAGGGTCAATCCCCCACAAAAAAATAGATAAAACAGGTTCTTATACCTGGTGAATGTCTCAATCATGAAACATTCTGGTGCTGAGTGCTGGTGCTGGTGCTGAGTGCTGGTGCTGGTGCTGAGTTTTGTTGAAGCAGATATATTTCCATAACGGATCCAGGCTAAGCAGCCTGAAATTTTCCCATGGAAAAAAAGCTTTATTGAAAAACTTCTGGCTCCTTCAATTTCTCATTAAGGAATATATTGTTTTCAGTCATGTTATGTATCTGAATCACAGTTACAGGGAAAATCGAATTTCATTCTGAGCAATTAGTACAATTTTTGAAAGCAGTATTGCAAAACACTGAATTGATTTTGAGTTAAAAAGTATACTCTTAGCAGTTTTTAACATTCCTGTAAGCACTGATGGCAGTAATACCATATATTTCTCTTGGTTCTCAAATGTGCCAGAAGAAATAGAGGTGTATTATCAGTAGCTGGAGCACTGTGAGATAGTTAACCCTGTTTATATTCTTCCTATCATAGGTACTTGTGGAAAAAAATGGAGGATGAGACCATATCTTCATGGGATAAGGCTAGAGGCAGGTATTCAGAGGAAAGGTAGAGTAGGGGGTCTGTAGTCCTGGTACTATGTTGTCTGTTAACAGAGGCAGATGTCTGAAGGCTGCTTGGGGAAGAAAGTGGGATCCTGCCTTCTAAAGTCTCTTACAACTTTCCAAACCTCTTCCCTCAGTGCCTCTCTCTGCAATACATCCCATTTCCACCACTTATTTTCCCTTCAGTGTCCTTCAAAGAAAGGAAGAGCCCATGCTAGATTATTCCTTCATTATGAAGAATATTCTGAATTAGTCCAATATTGACAGGTGAGATATCTCCCTAGTGCAGGAGGCTAGGTAGCATAGTAAGGATGGGTAGAATTTTACCACAGGCATTGGGTAAGTGTCTGGATGGAGAAGCAGAACTGACTTGGGCTCAAGACTGTCTAGAAAGAGGAAGGACTTTGATGACATGAAGCCAATAGTCACCTATCTGGGCTCAGGAGATGAGATGGGAATGAATGACTCATATGAAACTTAATCTTGAATCCCAGATTTTTGTTTGCAGGAACAGAAGGACCAGTTCTCTCATCAAGCAGGTGTCCAAATATGAAAAAAATCCAATTTACCTGCGACAATCAGCCAGTATACTTAGCACTCTGCTGAAGCTATGTGGAGTAAAGAAAAATCTGAAAGAAAAGATACTGTTCCATAAATGATACTGATCTGGCTGAGATGGCAAGACAACGATTATTCAGCTCTGACTTGAGGAGATCAGAATGATCTCAACTTCTTTCCTCTTCAGCACTAAAACCCCTCTCTACCTTTGTGCTGTGTAATGCCACAGCTCCCAATAACAGAGAGTATACACTCTATGCTTGAAAATACTCTTGTGCAAGAGCTACCCATGAAGGACTGTTCATCCTAGGACAGGAGCTAAGTAAATTGGGACTTATAATTGTTTATTATCATGTGCCCAATCAGAAAGATGAAGCAGTTGAGAAGAAGAAAGATCTATTCCTCTGAAGATGCCAGAGGCAGGAAGAGAGGAAGTCTGCTCTATGCATTCTCTGGTGCGTGGATGTTCTGCAAAGGAAACTAACCGGTTCTAGATGCTTTTATTTTTTGATGGCCCTGAAAGATCCCTGTATTTTTCAAATGCTAGCAGTGGGAAACACTATCTGCCTTGGTAGTCTCTGAAGCAAATGCGTGCAACGTCCTCTCTTATGTAACATCCTCTAGGGTATGAAGAGAAATGATTATCTAGAGATTATGTCATGATCATGAAAAGGTAAATAATCATAGGAAGTCATTACACTAAATACGTCTTGTGAACCAGCAATCATCCCTCCCTTGCAGGGACAAATCAACACAAATCAGGGCAAGAAAGATATCGTAGCAGATGACCATCTGAGCTTTAGAAATGAATTAGAAAAACATCCAATACTGAGAGATATTTCATAATTATATTGATGTCTAAGCATGGTGTCATGATGCTCAACCTTTGCTTGTTGGAGGACCTTGGTGCAGAGCAATTTCAATAAACAAGGGGTAGAAATGTCAAAGGGCTCCTTCCCCCACTGAACACAGAAGCTCATGTTAGCCAAGTTTGGGTTAGCAGAATGTTCAGCTGGAGATGAGCTCTGGTGCCAGATTTGAGCTTGTCTGAGGCAGCTGTGGATTCTCCTTGGAGATAATCAGATCTCAGGCCTCAAGCAACCCATTCTAACTGATCTCACTCTGACCAGTTAGTTGGAACAGAAAAAAAAATGTAAGCAGTTAAGCACTTTAAAGGAAGGTTTGGATAAGTTGTTTCAGATAAAATTATAATACAATCCAGTTTCTAAAAACTGATGATAATGTATTAAGATTTTATTTTTTAACTCTGTAACACATGAAAAATAAGTTACAAAAATTATTCATACCATAGATTGTTATATAACTTCTTATACACTTCATATAAGATGTTCATCAAACATTTTCATTAAAAATGAGGGTTTGGCAGCAGCAGAATCCTTTGAAAATTCATTATCTTTCTTTGAATTGTTTGTGGGGAAAAAAATAACACTACAAGGAACAAAAATTCTGAAGTCTGCAAAGTGTTAACGTTTTCCAAATGAAGCAGTTCATTTTTCTAACTTGAGGCAAGATTTTTACCCTTCCAAATGTGCTTTAACATGATGTTCAAAATCCATGTGAACCATCTTATGTCAAATGAAGTGTTTCTTTCTATTTCAAATAATTTTCAACTTTATTTTGCTGAAATTTTTTTGATTGACCTGAAATGTTCCTTTTGGAACTGCAAGTAAATCAATCAGTCCAAGAGGAATAACCTAAATATGCTTTAATCAAAACAGCATTAATCTTGCTCTCAGACCAAGACTAAAGCAAGCTGTGAAATACTCTTTGATTTGCAGACTCAACAGTTAGAAGTGCATATTCTGTGTCTAACAGGCTGATACTAAATAGCTGAATTAAGCCATGAATAATCCAATCAAATATAGAACCTGCAGGAGCTACAATCTCAGAATCATCTCTCAAAACTTAAGGATTTGTCTTTCCCTTGGTTCCAGTAGCTCAAGTGGATAATAATTCTGACCCTTGTCTGAACACCTCCAATTTTCTCAAAAACTCACTAACACCCTAGCCCTATTCAAAAGCAAACTTCCCTTTTATTCATCTTTGAGATTTATGAGCAATGAAAAATGCTCAGAAAAATACATCCAACAGAAAGAAGAAATGCAACTGAGAGAAATCCATATTTCTATGAAGGGGCAAAAATGTGATAGCTGTCTTTTCCACTTGCGAATTCTTCAGCACTGAGTTTCCTTTAAGCTTTTCCAGACATTTATTTTTGCACAACATACAAATCTCCTTTTTAAATAGAAATGGTACCCAAGCCCGCCCACCCGTTTCCCGAAGGTTCTGAAAGCACAAACCGTGCCTAACGAGCCTAATGAGTTTGAGTGCCCGCCCGAAGGAGGGGTGTGGAGATGGTAAAAGGTCACAAACGGAAGCCCCCCCAGAACGGGACTCCTCGGCTGACTGGACCAACGCTGGAGACAGGACTGGTGAAATCTTTCCCTTTTCTCTCTCTTGTCTCTTTTTTCCCCTAATGCCCGCACCTCGCCCCTTCAGACATAAACCGCTGACCAAGTCCGGGAGTAGGAGTGGATCCAGCCGCCCCTGGGCTCCTCTCTGAGGAGGGAGGAGTCTGGAAAGCGAGGGGGTCTGCTCTGAACCTCCTGACCCAACGGGAGGGATCTCCTCATTTCCTTCCCGGAGCTGATGTATATGGTTCCATGGGTTACATGGTTCACTGAGGTAGTTCCCTGCCAATTCCCGCTGTGAGAAACCCCGCCACCTGCTGTTATGCCTCCCAAGTTCAGTTTGCTTCTGCCATGAATAAAATGTTTAACTGGCCATTTGGTGTCGTTTCACCTTACTTTAGCCCAAGGAAATTCCAAATTCACCATGACCCCTCCCTGGTCTGTCCAGCCCAGGTCATGACACCTGTATTTGCCTGTTATTCCTTTTTCACCACAGCACGACTCCAAGGCCAGGATAGCTTCAGCCATTCCAAGGAGTACTGAAGTGAATCTCCATCCTGAGTGCTACCAACTAGATCGACATGAGAAGGCTACACATTGGAAATAGTAAAAAATCAAACTAAATACTTAAAAGTACTTTTGTTTTGGTGGCGGGTTTTATGAGTGTTTGCTGAGTGACAAGAAGAACCAGACTGTGGCACTGATTATAGGTAAAAGTAAGATGGCGTTATGGGTTTGTGTGGAGTGGGTGTTTTTGGTAGTGGGGGAGGGGCTACAGGGGTGGCTCCTGTGAGAAGCTGCTAGAATCTTCTCTGGCTCCAAGCCAGACCCGACTCTGGCCAAGGCCGACCCAATCAGTGATGGTGGTAGCACCTCTGGGAGAACAGATTTAAGAAGGGGAATGAACCTGCAGTGGAAAGGGGAGTGGGATGTGAGAGGAACCCCTCTGCAGACAGCGAGGTCAGTGAGGAAGGAGGGGGACAAGGAGCGGGAGAGGGGGGGATGCCCCTGCAGCCCGTGGTGAGATGTCAGGCTGTCCCCCCCCCTAGCCCATGGAGGGGAGCGGGGGAGTGGAGGCCCCCAAAGATGGCTGTGACTCCATGGGAAAGCCCGCGCTGGAGCATTCTGTGTCTGCAGATCAGCCTATGGAAAGGACCCACACCAGGGAAGCTCGGGAATTACTGCAGCCCACGGAAAGGACCCATGTTGGAGAAGCTTGTGGAGGACTGTCTCCCATGGGAGGGACTCCACGGTGGTGCAGGGGAGTGGTGAGGAGTCCTCTTCCCTGTGAGGAGGATGGAGCTGCAGAGACAAGGTGTGATGAACTGACCCCAACCCCCATCCCCTGTTCCCCTGCGCTGCTAGGGGGGAGAAGGTAGAGAATTCAGGAGTGAAAATGAGCCAGGAAGGAGGGAGGGGTGGGGGGAAGGTGTTCTAAGGTTTGGGTTTACTTCCTAGTATTCTTGTTTTGATTTGATTTGTAGTAAATGAAATTGATTTTGTTTTTTCCCCAAGTTGAGTCTGTTTCTTGCCCGTGAACATAAGTGGCAAGTGGTTCCTCCCAGTCCTTATCTTGAACCACGAGCTTTTCTTTATATTTTCTCCTCATCCCACCATAGCCAGGGGTGAGAGCGGGGGGGCAGGGTAGGGGGTGAGGGGTGGTGGGTGGTGGGGAGAAGTGAGCGGGCAGCTGCCTGGTGCTTTGTTACCGGCTGGGCTGAAACCAGGACAGATGGCCAAAAAAAGTATTTTCAGGTTACACTAGCTCCACAGCCTGTTTCAGTGTGCAGTAATGCAAGCAGCTGAACTTGCTCAGCTGATGGGGGCAGCAAGGAGGTGGAAAGGACATCAAACAAAAAACAAAGAATCCCAAACCACAGACTTAGTGATTTCTGCTATGAAGCTCTGAGAGGAAAAGTGTGATGAAAAGCATGAAAAGAGGTTTTTCTTGACAAATCTCAATCCTCTCACAGAAGATATGGGGAAAAAAAAAATAATAATGAACTGAAGCAGGCTTGTCTGCCCTGTACACTCAAAAATTTATGGTTGCTTAAGCAAACAAAATGTGATTAACCTGGGATATCAAATCGTACATCATGGGAAAATGTTAAGTGGCACAGAGCTGGGTCCAATGATAGAAAAAGAGAGGTGTTACACAGGAGAGCAATATATCGACGGTATAACAACAGTACTATGAAAACAAAGAAAAAGAGCCACTTCACAAAACTTAATCTAAACTTTAAGATAAAAGATAACATGTGAAATGTCACAGTACAGTAATGATAATACATGGTTGATATTGATGACTTCCAAATTATCAAGAAATCTTTCCATATTCTGTAATTTTGAAACTAAAGCAAAATATTCTTCCTCAAATATGTTTCTCCATTTGCACTCATTTTACTGGATCTGCTTGATAGGAATAAACATGGCTTTCAATGTCAGAGAGAGCACACATATTTTCAAATTATGCTACCTGACAGCTAAGGTTGTAATTTTTATTTTTGTCAACTTTTAAGACTAAAAAGCTTAAGCACCAGATGAAAAAAAAACAAGCACCAGATGGCCCGTATATTTCCATTTCCAAGTTAGAGATGGCATTTAGCTTTAGTGCCTCTGGAACAACCCATAGAGGAACAGAAGTAAAACCAGTAATCCATAGAGAGACGAGAAACCAGAGTAACCGACAAATGAGGTAGCTCCTACTACTCCTTTCCAGATGCAAATTTTTCTTCTTGCGTTTCATACAGGTTCTGTGTATCAACTTACCCATGTGCAACTGTCAGTATGGCCCTATTCACCAGATCTATTTTTTTCTCATCAAGACAGTGCATATGTCAAAGGCAAGACATTTTTCTCCACAAATATTACAGTAGCTCAGACTTTTTTCAATCAAATATTGCTTCAAGGATCCCCAAAGCAGATGAGAAAAACAGCTGGGTAGATGTATGAAGATGTAAATGTTCTTCCACGGTTAACTTAAGAACCTCAGTCACAACTCCAATTCCTCTCTTGCTGTGAATTCTAATGCTTTAACAATTACAGCAAAAACCCCCACATGTTGTGGATGCTGAGAAATCATTTACCTGCTTCTACAAAACAAGAATCCTCCATGCATTACATGCCAATTATCTTACTTTAAATACATTTTCTGTCATCTCAAATGAAACACTCTTAATGTTATTTCAAATCTAACTACTAAAACAGCTGCAAACCCTCTCAAGCATCAGGTTTCCATCTCTCCATGTCATGTAATGGTCTGACAGAACAGCCCCAATTTAAACTCCTAGCATACACAATCCCACAGACCTAAGGAAAAACCCGTAGTTGTTTCTCTTACATGTATATGTAAGAGTGGATGGGACTGCAGCATGCAGAGAATGATGGAGATCAATCTTTTGGACCAGGTTGCAAAGTCAAGATCTCCTCAAAGAGAATATCTTGCTGTCAGCGTCCTTCTGATTTTAAAAGATCATCCCTTTCAACATCAAAATGGAAGGATACTGTATAACAAAATGCAATTTCCCAAATAAACCATCTCCAAGCAATTTAGATAGGTTAGAAATGATACTTCTGGCTCTCTGCAAAAGTCAGTGGAAACGAAAACCCACTTTATTTTTCCAGTACAGTATATAAACTCTTTGAAGTAGATATGATTTATGACTAAAGTTTAGGCTTTCTAGGCCTTCTAGGACACAGTGGTATTTTTATAAGAACTCAGACATAGACAGATTTCACTGGGAAATAAAACAGACAGCCAGAGTGCTTTTAAGAAGCTCATACAGAAACAACAACAATGCATCTCTTAAAATGCTGGTACTCCATACTGATCAAAATTCACCTTTCATCAGCCACATACTTTCTTTGTACAGAGAGAAGAGTCCCATATTTAACTTTGTAAACCTAATATTTTTCTAGATGCATAAAGATCTATATTGTGCAATTTATCCTTTTCTGCATTACAGGTAAATTTTGTGGAATAGTAGGTTGCATGAAAACCATCTTTCTGTTTGTAGAGACAAAGCATTTGTCCTTTAGGGGCAGTTAAAGCTGGAAGGTTGTACATTATATGTATGAGTAAAACCTCCACTCAGGTCTGGTAAAGGGAAGTCCACTGCTGCATTAACAACTCGCATAACTCTTGACAACACTATGACCTACTATAAACCTCTCTGGAACAGCTCCTTGGACTGACACAGCTATGTTACCTGAAGTCCACAGTCAGCTTGGACTGCACGTGAAATTGTGAAGAGCCTTGAGACTGACTGCTGTAAAGCAGGATCCTATTCCCTAAAGTTAAAAGAGTTATACTGGTATAAGTAAGAGGATTATCAGGATAATAATTGATTTTTCCAAGCTTATTCCTGATTTATAAATGAGCTAATAGGAATGTAATGTTCCTCTGCTTGCTTCCATTCTCAGTTTGTCTACCAAACATTTGCTAAGTAAATAATTCTGCTGATCTGTAATATCTGATCTATGTACTAAAGGCACAGAAAAGCTTATTGCTTTTGCATCAGTGTGCTGTGAGATTTTACTTTGTAAGAAGCCAGTTGGCTGCATTGCTTGCAGAACTCACCATCAACGCAGATGAGCTACTGTCTGAAACAGGTTTTTCAGTTTTAAGAACACCACAATTTCTTCCTCAACTGTCTCAAATACTTCAGAACATCCATGCAGGTTCTTCAAAGCCATTTTCTATGCAATCTTTACCTTTTCTTACCCTCCACACAAAGGTATCTTTACAACAAAAGCCCTTCTACTTTTGACTTCTAAATTTATTTTTGTTTGCTTATTTTATTTCATAAGAAAGGCTTATTTCATAAGAAAGTAGACATGTGGGTGTAGATAACTGGATTTTCTATGGATGAGCAAATAAACATTTAGAAGTGGAAAAAAATATTGGACTGCTACTACTCAAGTCACAGTGTAAGGTAAATGCATATAAACTGTTGTAGGCAATGGAAACTTACGGGACATGCATCGAGCTGCTGGAAACCTGTTGGAGCCTGGCTTGTTTGGTGCTGATGTAACCTTTTTCCAAGAAGGAGTGCCAATTAGCCTGGGCTCTGCACCACATCATCAATGCCTGCATGCTTCCAGTCATTTGGCGTCACAAGTAGAGATGTCTTGTGTCTGTCTGCAGTAGAGGTAAATGTACTTTCAGTATACGCACATCCATTAGATCTTATATGGGATGGCATATGAATATCTATTTAGACCCAGCTAAAAATTAGCCGACTTCCTATGGCAGTAAAGGACTTGCTTGAAAGGACTGCTTCTTGCATGCCAAACAAAAACCTGTCTTTCAGCATATTAAATGCAAGTACCTATTCAGTTCAGGAAAAGGCAGAGACTTCAGAATGAAAGGTTTGTGCTGGCTGATCAATAGTTCAGACAGACCCCCTTCACGTTTCAGAAGCTGGGTAGGGAAGTTGCTTGGTACAACACTCAGCAGGAAGCCATTTCAGTGAGCAGGAGTGCTGGAACAGTTTCCTGCTTATGTCTCTTCAGGTCCACAGGAGGACTTGCTGCATCACATTGAGTCTCTTGTTTCTATTCAAGCAAATGCCTTTTCAAATTAATTTAGTGACTCCAAATCACATTTATTTAATCTAAAGCAGCTGGTGCCAAATGAAATTTTGGTTTAGTGTCAACAGAGGCTGTATAAAGTCCCCTTCTTGAACACAGCATTTGAACAGGCAAAGACAAGGGCAAATATACTTTTTAGAAAGAATTCTACTGTAAATCCACAGCGGTACAGTGCAGTTCCTATCCTACCATAGCAGGATGTGTGCTTCCTTGAGGGTTTTCACCAAGGTGAAAAAGGGTCTCTGCATATGGCACTATGAACTATAGAACACGAACACTGACTGTTCCATTTTGAACTGTTTATAATCTTTGACAACCTGATTTTGGCACCTCTTTTACAGACACAGGGCATCTTTGAGTAGTTCTGTAGAGCAGGATTTGATGAAGCCTTACTGTGAATGCAAAGTTCTGCACCTCATGTTTGCAGGTGTTGCCTACAGGCTACTGAGGCAGCTTTTGGAGCAAAGCTGGTAGATCCACCTGTGCAGTTCTGCAGGATCAGAACACAGTAGGGATTAAATACTTGCAGCTCTTCTGTGTTAGAAAGAGTTTTCCTCTGTCTCAGAGAAGATAACCTGTGCTCTGACACCCACCCATACCAATATCAATAGTGGGCCAAACAAAGAAAATGCATTTGACCTCAGAATGAGCTATACAAGTAATGATCTAGTATACAAAGTGAAAAATTTCGGGCAATATGTTAATTCAGCCAGCCAGAGTAATCATTACTGTCTTTAGGGTGTGCACCAAACATGCTGGGGAGCAGAGAACACTCTGGCTGTGAATTCAGATTTCACAGGTAAAAACACTAAGATTTCATGGTGCAGAAATATGTGAGAGTAAGAACCTAGTTGAAGTGCAGATTGGAGAGATAATTCTGTAAGCAGCTAATGTGTTTAACAAGCAAGTCTTTACCTATATTCATCTTCCCAGGTTGTCTAACTGATTATGAGTAATTTCTTCTAACTTACGGAATTAAAAAAATTAAAAGGAAGTAGTTGTTGGAGATTTTGTATTTTCCTGTAGCAGAGGAGAATGCAGGCACCATTTTTTAATATATCTAAGAAAACAAGCACGCAGTCAATAGCAAGAGGGATGCCTCAGGACATCTTTTTTATATTGAAAATAATCCCTTATTGTGAAAACTCTCTTGCACCATTTGAATGCTACTTACCAATGACATGTACCTAGGCATTGCTATTCAGCAGGCAGTGAAGCTGTTACCACTGGTTCCTCAGATGGTGCTTTTGCACCAGCACTTTTCTCTGCAGTAGAAACTATAGCAGAATCTGTGTCGTAACATTAGCAATATTGGGAAATTTATGAAACACCTTTGCATATACAACACACAATAGGAAAACCACATGACACTGAGTTTATGGAATATATTCCTAGTGTCCTAGTTTCTTCTCTAATCGTGAGATATTAATAGTCTGGTGATTTTTTTTTAGAATTATTATTTACTGACTGCTGTAAAAATATAATTTTTTTCAAGTGATAATTCATGAAGGAAAAGTCCCTGTCCTAGAAGAGTTTCAACTAGCTGGCAGAGAAAGAGTTATTGGCTCAGGCACAAGAATGATGCAAGACTATATGATAAGGAAGTAAATGTTACACAAATTTGCAAAAGTAAAGGTTTTAAAAGAATGAGGTGATGAGAGGAAGGACATTTGCTGCATAGACCGTGAAGAACTAACCTCTTCGGCTGGATCAGTAAAGCACAATTTAGACTGATCAAAAGAGATATTTTGCCTCCTCACAACGATGCATTAAAAAAATTGACTTTAACACTGAAGCTAAATACTGAGGAATTTTGAGATAAAGTATGTTATTCATGCCCAAAACCACTGTGCCCAACTTTTTCAGGTGACAAGGGGATCTCTTTATATTGTTAGTTGGTTAAAGCAAGCTCCTCTGAAGGAGATGGAAGGAAAAGACAGGGAAGTTAAGGAAGACCTGAACAGCTGCAGGCTTGGTCTCATGGTACCCTGGCTTCCCTTCAGGTACTATACTGAGGCAGAAGACAGCCTCCTCCTGCTCATACTTACTTCCAGCAGAAGCCTGGTGAAGGTTTTGTAGGACACCAATGTGGCCTGAAGAAGCCTGCAACAACTGCTGACTTTTAAGTCAAGCTGCTGGTGTGCTGGAGAACTGCCATTTTGAGACTAGTGCTAGTAACCAACCTGAGGCCCAGGAAATGAGCCAGAGGGTGTCATGACCCAGACTGGACAGACCAGGGAGTCATGTTTGATTAGAAATTTCCTCAGGCTAAATCAAGGTGAAATGACACCAAACCATTGGTTAAAGATTTTATTTATGACAGAAGCAAACGGAACTGGGGAGGTGTGGTAGTAGGTGGCAGGGTTTCTCACAACAGGAGTTGGCATAAGACTACTTCTGTAAACTGTATAACCATATACATCAATTCAGGGAATAAGGAGATCCCTCCCATTGAGTCACGAGGTTCAGAGCAGACCCCGTTGCTTTCCAGACTCCTCCTCAGAGAAGGGCCTAGGCATGGCTGGATCCACTCTTAGTCTCAGAGTTGGTTAATGGTTTATATCTCGAAACAGATGACGTGTAGGGATTGTGGAAAAGGGAAGAGAGAAGAAGACAGAGAGAGAAAAAGGAAGAGAGAAAGGTTTCACCGGTCCTGGGCCCAGCGTTGGTTCAGTCAGCCGAGGGGTCCAGTCCCGGTGGGGTTGCGCACCCAGGGCATCAGTGTGTGTCCTTTTATCATCCTTGCCCCTCCTTCGGGTGGGCACCCGAACTCGTCAGGTTAATGACCAGTTTTGGAGCCTTTGGGCTTGGGGGTCGTTTGTGGAGTAACTTCTCCTTCCCTGCAGACGTGGCCATTGTTTGATCTTTGTATCAGAACAGCTCATCAGAGCAGGGACCTGCGCACCCTCCAGCACACCCTCCCCCTCCTGTTGCTGGTGTCTGAGCTGATGGTCTTTTCACCTGGGCTCCTTGCTGTGCAGGTTTGTCTTTAAGCAGAACTTGCCCCACCACAATGTTGGAGACATTAACTCTTTCAGTCTCTCACAGAGGGTTGGTCTTGATAACATGTCATGGCAGTGTTCACAGCCCCTGCTTGTCTCACCTGCCTCACTCTCTGGAAACTTGAGAGTGGCAGATGTCTAAACATGATCGCAGAGGGGGAACAGTATGGGTACTGGAAGGTGCAGGCAGGTGAGGACTCTGCCTTAGGTGGAAGCAAGGCACAGATGAGTTAAACCTAGCAAAAACACTTCAGAAACCTTGACATGTGTGCAGCCCAGGCTAATGGGATGCACACATGGTGGCATTCCAAGTAGCATCTCTGGGGTAGGTTTTCGGAAACCTCTGAGAAAACATGAATTCACAACAGGGTCTCAAATTAACTTAGGCATTTTGTGTAGAAAGAAGCATAGACAGGGAATTGCAGTTATGGACAACCTGAGAAATGGGATTATAATAGGGTACTTTTAGAGATCAGAAAGGTAAGACAAGCTACAGCTTGTGCCAGAGTCAGCAATGGGAGGTTATGCTTACTACTGAGCTCCTAACTTTGCAGATAAAGAGAAGAGCACACTTTCCAATTCAGCTGTTTCAAAATGTGCATATTCGTTTTAACTTTGGACATCTATTCTAATAGGGTGACATGCCTCCCTTTGCAGAGAGTCAGCATGAAGATTATCCACCAACCAAGTTCCACTGAGCCCTACCTGCAACCCTTCAGTTTTGTGTAAACCCGATTGGGATGCTCTGTCAGGGTGTTCACTACTGTTATACTGTTGATGCAGTGCCACAGTGGACATGCAGGGACACAGACTAGAGAATACAGCAATGAAATTTATCCAGCTGCAGGCAGCAATCAGGAGAGTTGATGGTTTCTCTTAAATGAAAATAAAAGATGTTTGGAATAAAAGCATGATTCCCTCTCAATTGTTTCTATGGGAACCAGCTTCAAATAAGTTCTGTAACCAGACATTTATTTAGATAAAAATATTTCATAACTGAGACATGGAATTACACAGTATAAATGGTAAGCAGTTCTGAAGTAAAAAGGGAAATTATACTTCAGAGTCACAATCTGAGGTTTGAACTAAATAAAGCTATAATCCTTAGCTGGCTTAAAATGAGAAAGAAAATGTGATTGTTCCTATGGAAGTGTGGCCATTTACTTGCAGTGCATCAGAATTCAAAAACTTGGTGTTAGATGAATCATTAGATAACTCAGTATTAATAAATTTGTATGAGAATAGTGAGTAGTAATTACTAAATTAAAATCAGGCAGAAGCCACTCACTATTACAAAGAACAGTGGGAAACACAAGGTATAGTGCACAATTACTTCCTTTTCTATTGTTCTGTAAAAAGAAAAAAAAACCCAAACAGCAAAACCCCCTTATTTTTTCAACTGTAAATTCTTTATTAATAAGACAAATATAGTGTATCTCCCTAACAATTAAACTGCACCCTACAGCCTAGAGAAATTGCAATAATATCTTGGAATTGTTCATCATCCTGATAGAATTTCTGAAAATAAAAAAATATATTTTTATGTCATTGTATAACAAAATGAATAATCCAGTTTGTATAACATCCAGTGCTCTTTATAGTGTTATTAATTAAATTTATTTCTTGCTGTCCCCAGTTTTAGTTTTCAGTGAACTGCAGTTTTATGACCTATCAACTTACTGGTAACATAATTATGTAAGGCCGGACAGTGACATCTCACTTCCAGAATATAGATTTAAGTGTAACTCAAGATTTGAAAAGCAGGAAAGGAACAGATAAGAACTTATCTGTTCCCTTAACCTTGACCCTGCTGGAGCTGGGAATTGCAAGCAGGAATACCTAAAGCTGTAAGCAATTTGGCTGTGTTTACTGTGCTAGGTTTACCTTCACAGAACTGACCTTGTCATCTGCGGTGGGTTGGGAAGTCTAAAGCTCTGAGTTTTCTGATTCTTAGAGTTTTGCTGAACCTGATGTTCTGCAAGACCACAAGAAGCACCCAGATAATTAACTCTAATTTAGCAAGGTGGTTTAGTTCATGAATTTCCTACTAAATTTTTAAGAAAAAGGAAACATTATTTATAGGCATTATGGATCATTTTAACACCCAGATTACTTACAAACCTATGTGAGGAGACAAGCACAAACCTAAAGGAAGCTACTCTGCTTTGGGTTTGTTTTTTAAAAACCAACCCAAAAATCTGGTTTAATTTAACAACACAGCTTTAAATGCCCTGCAAATTGTGGAAGTACAGAATTAGGCAGTACAGTAGTCCTGGAGAATAAGGTCATGGGAAAGAATTATAAACAAGAGAATCATAGGTGCTTGAAATACATCCTACTTCAGCAGGATTTCACCTCTGTACATTGGGAAAAGACCAGTCTTACTTCAATCTCTGAGATACTCAAACCATTTGCAAAGTTAGGGTTTCCATGAAACTAAAGTTAAGTCTGGCATTTGTACCTTGGCACATTTTGCCAAGTTCACTTCTTCTACAATCTGTTTACTTTTCTTGCAAATTTGTTCTGTGGTCAAAGATTTTTAAAGGACATGGTAAGTGAAGAGCTGATAATCTTAAGCAGTTGTACAGCCTCAGGCAGTAACAGTGCCTGTAAACAAGTGTGTGCACAGGCAAGCATGCACAGATACTGAAGGAGCAAGAGCGAGTCATGCTTTCTCCCTCATCCACTGCATGAATTTCTGACCATCCATTATATATTATGCACATAATTGGGGTTGATGTCTCACCAGTACTAGTTGATATAAACTAATAAATTCTGGTTATGATTGAACTGTTGAAATGCTTTGCAAGCTCCTGCAAACTTTGGGAGATCTTCAGCATACTCAGGGTAAAACAGTCACAGTCATCAGGAAATACCTACAATTTTCATCTGACTTTTCAAGGCATTCTACTTAAAAACAAATGCAATTTTGCTGTAGGTCAGGGAAATAGGACAGATAGCAACTGGAAAGAAATGAGGAGGATTGAAATTGGAAGGGTGAAGTGACTAGTCTGAAATATAGTCAAGTTTTATTTAAGGAACTTAAATAGGAAAATCGTGGCTCCAGAGCATGAATTGAATTAGCATTTACTTCCATGTATTCCATGTATTAAGTATTAATTCTTTTCTGTGGCTTAGCCCTAGAGAACAGCCTTACCACGGTACGTTAAAATATCTGACACCAAGCATAAAATCATAATTTTAAAGATGTTTCAACATCCAGTGTTGTGCAGCTAGCGTTATATGTGTACAAAAATTAATCATTCTGACCTCTCTCTACACATTTTACAGATACAGATAAGCAATTCAGTGTTTAATGCTGTCTTTTTGTGTTAGTAAAGATATTTAACTCTGCTCTAAATCTAATAAGCTTTAAAGCAGTGCATCTTGCTTTCAAATTGCCTCACAGTGCACCTGAAAAAAACTCTCAGGTCTGAAGTAATAAACATTGTAACTACTTATGCTGCTTTTACTAAGCAGACATTAATAACAGGTTATGCAGATATTAATAACAGGTTATTCAATCCTCACCAACTCGGGTCCAAAAAATTTGCTACTACTAAACTAAAATACTAGAAATCACTCTGATTAGTAGAATTGTTTCCACTCTATTTAACTGCAACTTTGCTGTTCTGTGGCCGATAAAGAAGATACGTTGCTGGGGGGTGTGGAAGGAGTTAAGGAATGGCAGAAGGAGGAGGAATTCCCAACGCTAACCCAGCAGGTAAGCAGGCTTTATTAGCTCTGCTTTTGACTGTACCTGCCATTTGCAAAACTGACCAAGTGTTTCCCCTGCAGCCCAGGCTACAGGAAGGAGTCAGTGCCACCTGCGACAGACAGGAGTATTTACAGCTCTGAGCTGCTCACTTCTGGGTCAGCATGGGTCAGAGCAGTGAAGCACAGCCGGGAAGCATGCAAAGAGAGGCAGCATACAGGGCAAGGAGAGGGGTCCAGCAGGAAGCAAAATTAGCTGAAGTCCAAGTTCCCTGTTTGCTATCTGCCGCTGTCGTGTACCTCAATGTGCTGAATGGGCAATACTTGAACTTTCACAAATACGAGTTTCCTACCCACTTGTTGCCCCACAGAAAGAAGCGAAAGTAGTGTCACCATCTAAAATGAAACCAAAAGAACCCGAGCCCTTAAATTAACTGCATCGCTTCTGATATAAAGTCCATGGAAGTCAGCGGAGAGAAGTCTACTTGCTGGCCGTGTAAATTTTTCATAGCTTCAAATATTGAAAAAAAGTCAAAATAGCTCAACATGGTTTAAGAAAATATTTGGTTATAGGCTTGCTAACTATGTTAGAAGTATCTAGGTTTCCAAGCATTGGAGGGAAATGTAAACATATGTTTTCCCATTAATACAAACTGGAGTTCAAGCCTAGAAACATCTGAGTATTTCACCCCAAAAAAGGTCCCAGCTTCCACATACCTTGGCCAGGGCCTAAGGGGACGCCCCCCCCTGCTGTGGATTTGGCTACCAGGTCCCAGGGCACCTCAGAGCTGGAGCCGCTCAGGGCAGCTCCCATCCCGCTGCAGACATTGGCCAGTACCCATCCCGAGGGGATGGCAATGCAGCATGGTGGGCTCTCTCCCACTCCTTTCTGCCAGAATGTTGATGCATTAAATGCGAGGACAGAAGAGATATTTAATCTTTTAATACTTTATGATTTATATAATAAATATAATATATATTCCTTCTAATTCTGTGCTAAAAGCTAAAGCAACAGTCAGGATAAACTTGTTTAGAATAGCTACAATTTACATGAGATAGTTGATTCTCCAAGATTTTTCTGAACAAAATACTTTTTTTTGAAGGGGAATATGAAGCTGACTAAACTTTTTTCAAAATTAAAAAATAAACCCTGTATATACACCCATACAAATGTATATATGCAGAGTAAAAGATGCATTATTTTTAGGTATTTGCTCAATTATTTAGCTGAAAGTCCTCAGCACTTGTATTGTTTGAAAAAGTAGAACCCTTTTGTTATTTGCACTTTGTGGTTGACCAGCTGAGTTATGTGAACTCATTATTTTTAAGTGAACATTGAGAAGAGTAATGGTGGCAGCTAGTAGATAAAACATTAATGATCAGTAAGCGTTTACACAAATGCCTAGTAATTACTCTCTTTTCATAAGGCAGCAAAGAAATGACCTGGTAATTACAACAAGCACTGCCCTGCTCTATGAAAAATTGTAATTTGTTTTAGTTATTCTACTTGTATTTTTGTCCCCTCGGCATCAGGGCTGCTATTATTGTGAGTTGGTATGTGCAACTGTTGCATGGAGAAGAGAGACCAGAAATTTATGTGGAAATTAAAAACAGAAAGACAAAATTCAGTTTAGGACATAAGTGTATCAGTGGAGTTATGATGATGAATTTAATGCTTTTTTTATTTGATTCTGAATGCATTTCTGTTAATTAAAGATTAAAAGTATTATAGAAAGCACCATTAGTACATGTGCTCTAACGATTCATACTCTTGATAAGTACAAGTATTTCCAGAGTTTAAAATTTATCTAATAGACAAATATACAAACACAAACACACACTTACCCTGAGTAACTCTTATTATTCCAAAGGCTTCTGAGGGAAGCCACCTGTCATGGTTTAACCCCAGCTGGCAACTAAGCCCCACACAGCGGCTCGGTCAGGCCTCGGCCCCTGCTGGGATGGCGAAGAGAATCAGAAGAATAAAAGTGGGAAAACTCATGTGCTGAGATAGAGACAGTTTAACAGGTAAAGCAAAAGCCATATGTGCAAGCAAAGCAAAACAAGGAATTCATTCACCACTTCCCACCAGCAGGCAGGTGTTCAGCCATCTCCAGGAAAGCAGGGCTCCATCTTCTGTAACGGTTACTTGGCAAGACAAAATGCTGTAACTCCGAATGTCCCCACTTCCTTCTCCTCCCCCAGCTTTACATGCAAACCTTGATGTCATATGGTATGTAATGTCCCTGTGGTCAGTTGAGGTCAGCTGTCCCAGCTGTGTCCCCTCCCAACCCCTTGAGCCCCCCCAGCCTCCTCGCTGGTGGGGTGGGGTGAGAAGCAGAAAAGGGCTTGGCTCTGTGCAAGTACTGCTCAGCAGCAACTAAAACCTCCCTGAATTATCAAACCTGTTTCCAGCACAAATCCAAAACATAGCCCCATACTAGCTACTATGAAGAAAATTAACTCTACCCCAGACAAAACCACCACATCACCACTCACTCTTCAGTGTCAGCTGGGTTTCCTACCTGTCTCCACCACGGCTTGTTTTAGAAACAGCACTAAACAAACAATACTGGCAGTAAAGAGCAGACTTAGTTTCTCTTTTAAGCCTATAGGAGCAGCCCCACTGACACTAGGTCTTATTTACAATGGCAAACTTGATATGGTCCAGCCACTGAGATATACTCATTTGCCTGAGATATGCAGTATAATTTTGTTATGTCCAGTAAAATTTGGTCAGTAAAGTCTGGCAGCTTATGTTACAGTAGGTTATGTTTGCTATGGTATCTTATGTACAGTAAAGTCTGGCAGCTTGAAAGTTTTCACTGAGATGTTCTTTTGCCATAGTTTGCTTTCTGTTTCATTATTGAAGCTGCACATGAGACCATGGGAAAGCAACTGCTCTTATAAAGCATCCATAACCAGTCAAGATATTCTGAACTTACTCATAGGTCAGTTATCATTACACAGACCTTAACAGATACATAATAATATATATCTGTATCTAGATGAATGTACAGCCAAGATCCATCAGTACGCTGCAGCTTTACATTGCTGCATGGATATAAAAGGCACCACACACCTCACTTAAACAGATCCAAATCTGTAGTTGCTTGGTACCACTGGAGCACAACAAAGTATCCAGATAACCCACAATATATGTCCTCCAGGTACCATGTTTCCTTAGCAAGTCTGTCCAAGATACCTTGTCGGAAGACTTCTTTAAACTCTATATAATCTGGAAAAAAATAACACAACTTGTGCTGAAATATGATTATCTGCTGTGGGACAATGTTTTTATTCAGGGAAAGCTATACCACAAAGCACTGCTAAAGAGAAGCTGGGATCCCTTTTCTGTTGAAATACCGGTGCCTGGCCAAGGGAGAGAGCACTGGCACTGCAACCTGGAGGTGGGGTCCTGGAGATTGCCCATGCTGGAAGCAGACGTAGGAAGAATCATAGAACAGAACCATAGAATCATATAGGTTGGAGAACACCCTTAAGATCATTGAGTCCAACTGTAAATGTAACACTGTCAAGTCCACCGCTAAACCATGTCCCTAAATGCCAAGCTAAGAGAAGCAGGATGGCCTGCCCCACAGCTGTCCCCAAGGGCAGGAAGGGTAGCAGAAGGCTGGAAAAGAGGAAAAGAGTAAGAAATGCAAGGAGGAGTGAGGCATTGGAAATACCAAAATAAAGCAAAAAGAAACAGGCTGAGGACAAGAGTAGGGAAGGGATAGGACTGAGCAAAGACAGAATTGAAGAGGATGTACAGAAGTAGACAAATGCAATGGTAAAAGAAACAGAAAGAAAACCAGGCAAGAGTCTGACTGTTACAGATATTTTTTTTTCAAACAATTGGATACAAAGAGGACACAAGGCGCAGCAAAGCAATTGGAACAACATGCTGGAGCAGGAAGAAAATGATGGCAGGATGTGGGGAGCAAACTCAGACATTGAGGAGTCCAGGGCCTTCCCATGAAATCTGTGAGGAAAGTGCTCACTTCTTAGTACTAGAAGATAACCTACCACTGATTTCAGTTATGGTAGCAGCTCAGCTGGCAGGCATCTACAGACAGCAGATGGCTCTCAATACGATCATAAAATTTTCATAAAATTTCTAGCATTTTTTTTCAGTTTTCTTTTTAAAAAAGAAACAGGAAGTGACACACAAAACACTGTTAAAGAGAACACAGCATTGCAAAGTCAAATACTTAGAAGCTGGAAAATGGCAGAATTGAGGTTTATGATGTAACTTTAGTTTACCTCCTCTATGTAAATGTACTATTTCACCATCCTCATGCACCTAATAACATGACTCTTGGAGATTTATCCCACCAGCATTCAAGATGGAGCAGCTTGACAGACAGCTGTTTTGTTCCCTTGATAAAGGTAATTTATGAGCCTTATATTCCTTGTTAAGGAATCTGAAAAGTATAGAAATGCAAAGGAAACCTGCAGTTAAAGCAGTTGAATACAGAGAACAGAAATATAGATCTTTGTAAAAGGTGGTGAGGGAGTATTGACATTGTCTCCTGTCTGGAGTGCCTGTAATTTTTCAGCCTTCTACTATAAAGAGCAAATGAACAACAAGGAGTTTCTCTTTGCCAAGTATAAATGAATTTATATTCCAGATTAAATGCATTATCTGGCTTTAATAAATACCAAACCTTGTGAGAAATTCTTTGAAGTTTAAGGGGACATACATCTTTTTTGTTTGTTTGTTTCAACATAAATTTGTAGCTTGTCCATATATATTCATGTTAAATTCAGTTCCACATGGGTTTAGTGCAAAGTGTTCATACAAGTTAGCCACCGTAATCCATGGTTTCAGAGACATTAATAATTTCATGATGTTTGTAAACAAATGAGTCACAGAGGATTTGCCTCAAAGCAGTAAAATGACATTGAACTAAAACATTTGTCGTGAGCTCTAGGGGAATACAGGAATTTTCAGCTCCTCTGAAACCACATGTAAAATAGAGCTGCTTTCAGTTAATTGAAAAATGCAGTATGTGTGCTACATTTAAACTACATTTTTTCCCAGTATCAGTGGAGGAACAAATAACTTGGAGTAAAGGTTCACAAAGAGACAGTCAGCTGCAAACCAAATGTTTGATGTTGCCAGATTTAGAGGAACAAGAACGCTGACAAAAATAAAAAACAGCAGGCAAATCCACAGTGTGTAGGGATGATAAGAATCTGAGTTCCCAGAAAATATGTTCCTGAGAAGAAGAGCTGCTAATGTGCTGAACAAACTGCCACTCCATCACAACACCTTACCCATCCTCTAAGCTGTTTTTACTTCATCAGCCAGTATACACCCCCTTACATGCAGGAGTATGAAGAAAGAGAAGGAGTGGAACACAATCAGCCATTTCTGCTGATTCAGTTCTTCTCTTTTTTTTTCTACCTTCAAAATATGGTCAAAAATTGGTCTACAGATTAGTCTAGTGCCTGTTATCACTGATAGGAAGAACAAACTTGAAAGCAGATCATATTAGAGCAAACAACTGGAAGTTAATCATAATACTATGAATTTTAAATTGTGAGAATAATTCGGAGCTAGAAATTAATCTCTACTAGTGTCCATATTGTCTTTTAATACTTTGGTCAATATTGCACTATAGCAAAGGTATAAGTTTTTAAAAGCATCACCAATTCTGGATGCTTTCCCACACAGCAGTTCATTGTTTCTCACTCTCATGACAGTAAACGGAATTAGTAAATGCTTTTGGAAATGTAAGGAAAAAAATTAGTTTGATGGTGCTTGATATAGAAAAAGAAATACATAGATAAATATTAATCTCTCAGCAATTAGAACCATAATTACTTTTTTTATCAAACATCTATGAATGTGACATTAAATCAACTATTTAGTTAGGTTATACAAATAAGGTCATAGGTTTGTTAAAATTTCTTATTTCAACTTCTGGATAATCACATACACTTGTAAAAAAATGAATTTCTGCCAACATGAGAAGCAGTCATATCTCACCTTAAATAAAGCCAATGCTAAAATATCACTGTAAATAAAACCAGTGCTAAAATATTCCTGTGCTTTCATTGCAGTCTCTCAGCAGAGAGGAATAGAGATGCCTTCTACTGAACCAGGTTATAGAAAACTTATGAAACCATATCAACAATGTTAAGTGTATTAGACATCTTGCTAAATGTGTAATACTTAGTAGTGTTAAAAATAAATATTTAGATTTATTACAGTGACAAAATATATCAGGAAATACAATACATCTGTATGTGTATATTATATCCACCATTCATTAGTCTTAAATCAGAAAAGCCTACATTGTTCTGTTATTAGTCAAATCCACCTAACCATTCCTGAGCTGAACAGTGAATTCTATATTTCTGATGTCCTGATATAAAATTAGGTGACTCATGCCAGGATCCCTTAAACAGCTATAAGATCTCTTTTCATGGGAAGAATCATGCAAAAGGTGGAACCTGTCAGTGGGTTTACCTGATACTGAGATGGACCAAACACAGAAACCCTGTTCTTCCAGGAAAAAGGCAGATCCTATGGAATAAGAACAAATGGTTTTGATTTTCCAAATGGGCTTATTTAATAGCTGTAATATTATATCATGAGATTGTTGTAATTTTCAACTAC
This sequence comes from Astur gentilis, assembly GCF_929443795.1. Lineage (NCBI taxonomy): Eukaryota > Metazoa > Chordata > Aves > Accipitriformes > Accipitridae > Astur > Astur gentilis. Next base: position 65,646,867 of record NC_064919.1, read on the forward strand.
TAAAGGCTGCAATAAGGCCTTGGTACCATAAAGACTGTACTGTTATCATCAGAGCCAATTTTCTGGATTTAGAAAGTATTGTGATGCAATTTAGCAGTTTGATTTGACTTCTTTCAGGATCCGTGAAAAGTTAAATAACTGTACTAGTCAGGTTTCCATTGAGAGTAACTTGTATTTGGAAATTCATAGTCTTCTAAAACAGCTGAGGTTCAGCATAAAACTATGCCAAGAGCTACTTACAAAATTAGGAATAAGGATCAATATACAAATATTTTAGTCACCCAGTATTGATAATCAGAGGGAAGTTCAGAGTTTTGCATAAGTTACACAGTCTAGTGATTGCATTAAGTATACATCAGTTGACAATATGGCAACAGGTATGTCGTATGAAGGTATTAAATTAAGGTCAACTAAAATTTTATTACTACTGTTATGTTTCAGAGAATTGAGTATCCATATAGAGTTACAATTACCTTTTTTTTTTTTTAGTTTGGAATGAGAATTAGAAGTACTGTTACTAAAAATTCCACATGAAAAATAATTGATGAAGAAAAGATTTTTTGCTATCTCCAAATACAAGGAACCTCACTGAATTTGGAAGTTTTAGCAGACAGGGTAAGTAGCAGCTCATGCTTCAGACAACAAAGAAAATACAATTAATATGTTGATGGTTTCCCATGCTTCAGTTTGACCTGAAATACCTGCAGTCAATAGTCTGTTGCCAAATAAGAAGTGGCTGCTGCATTCTGTGATTATGTTACTTCCCACTGGCAGGAGCAGAAGCTCTACACAGATTAGTAGATCTGTACAAAACAAGACAGATGTTGTTTCAAGAGGTGTTTAGTAAAGTTTGCTATATTTGGTACCCTAGCTTTAAGAGTAAAAATTAAAATTGAATTTCATCTCATTTGAGGCTAAAAGTGCTAGCCAGTACAGAATGTCCCACTTAAGGAGTCTGATACAAATCATTGGTCCATGAAACAACCACTGGTAATAACAATCATGTTCCAGTTCTCACTTCTGTAGAAGAATTGAGTCATTCAACTACCAAACAGACTTTCCAAGAACTTAGAGACACAGCTCTTCTGCAGAGTCTAATCCAGTAGGCAGTCCTGTGCAAACAGATTATTTGTCTCCAGAGTGGAAGAATCCTAATAGAAAACAGACCTGGATGCTCATAAAGATCTACAAGAAAAAGCTTTTTCCAAAGGAGGATGACTATGTTGACTGTAACTTCTGCAAAGAGACTTTTTTGCATATTTTACTCACCTAAGTGGAGCTACAAGGCAGTATATTAAACTAGACACTTTAATTCAGTGTCACAATTTGTGTTTAACAGTAATTTGCAGAGAAGGGAGGAAGGAAGAGCTACAGTATTTATAACAAAGAAGGTGACATCCTATTCTCCACATTTATGAGCAAGCAGAAATACCCTGCTCCAGGAACTGCATCTTAATTTTTCTTAGTCTTGGCTAAGAACACTCTAATAGGTGTCACCCAAGACTCTATCATATTCATATATTTTAAAATACCTAAGTAGTATCACTTAATGTAAATTAATTCATTTGAAAATATGTTCTAGAGAATATAAAAAAGAATAAACCTTAAGGTAGGAGGATATGGAGTGTTTGGTAGTGTTTACTAGCAATAGTTTTGAAATGAAAAAAAAACCAGCACCATGACTTACACTAGGTAAATGGCCCATCACAGAGAGACAAAAAGTGCTGTGTTCCTGATTCACCCCTACTCAGTAAGTATTTTGACTTCTAAGTTCAACTCACTTTTAAATAATGGTTTGAAAGACTTATCTTTTCAAGAAAATCAGGCAGTAAATCCAGATGATTGCCAAAGTAGCATCAGTGTGTTCACTATGTGTGTGTTTACCAACTTCCAAGTTGCATAGCTATCTGACAATCTACAACTTTACCAGATTAAAAAAGGAGAACAAATAACTTTTTATACTTTATATCTTAATGAATATTGTTATAAACAGAGGCAAAGGAAATAATTTTCTTAGCATGTAATAGAAATAGGTTAATATTTAGGGTGACAGGCATTTTATTACAACTCTGTGAACTGTGGGACAATGTAGACTAATAATGTAATTCAGAGTTTGATTTTCATGTCATTTAAACTGAATCCTCAAGTTACTCATAAAAGCAGGTTCTGTACTCATCCAGGGCAGTGTGACTTCACTGGAATATGTTTTTGTGGTACATCACTGTGTGGCACTAGTACCTAGGCATCAGCACTGATCAGTACATTTTTGTTGGCCATATCCTATAAGTATCTGGGGCTGTCTAATCTAGATTTCCCCAAGAACAGGGGTTTCTAGCCTGCACACAGATTTGAACTCAGTTTTCAGATTTACCTGTTGAAGCCTGGAAAGAAGCATGTTATTGCAATTCTTTTCTTTGTAACAGAAAATGTAAGCTGTGACTGTGGGAAGCTGGAACTCTTGCTAGATGCTGGCCTTTCTCTGAAGCCAGCCTACCTGCAAAATGATTAATTTAAGACGAACTATGAAGAAGATTGACAACCTAACACTGCATCACTGTAGGCTCCCTTTATACTATGGAAAGTCTATAAAAGTCCCCCTTTAATCTTGACCAGTATTTACTGTGCTTTAAGGACATTCAAGATTCATTTATATGGCAAGTTAAGATAATGATCCCCGATTTTCCTTCTTTACATATTTAACAAACCCAGGGACTCATCTGGATGAACAGGGAAAGTGAGTCTTCCCCAAGTCCACAAATGATGTAACTGTCTTTCTAATAATTGAGACTAGCTGAAATATCCTCATCACTATATAGGTTGTTCCTGAATTTTTTCTCTCTTTGCTGTTGCAATTCTCATATATCCCAAGGTAACAGAAAGACACCCGGATTTGGTCTCCACTTCACAAAGTCGTCAAATGATTGTTGGAGCAATTAAAAACAGTTTCTGTAACATTTTAAGTTCTATACTGCCTTGTAGGTAAGTGAGAACAAAGGTGCAACTTTACCCTAGTTGAGTTTGCAAATGAGGAAAAACTTTCAGCAATAAGCAGATTCGTGTAGGTTACTTTGTTCATATCTGCCCCGGATTTTGCTATGCACCTTCTTTTTGAATACCAGATCTGCAGTGCTGTTTTGGACAGAGAGAAATGACTGGGTAAGGTTTTGAGCTCTGAACTGACTCATGCTTCAGTGGAAGCAGACTCCAGGAATATAGAGTAGTGAATGAAGATTACATTTTACTACCACCACAGAGGCCAGATGGAAAAAACATAGTACATGAAAATATTAAATCACTGAAACCAGAGATCATAGAATCCCTTACAGTAGTCCAGCAAACCACAAGACCTTTCTTTGGATCCAAGGCATTCATTTTATCTTTCCAAGAGTAAACAAGGCATTTAAGACAAGTAGTGCCTACTGTTACACATTCACCTCAGTAGTATTAAAATGCTATGAAAGAGCATTTGTGTGTCTTTAAAAAACCACAGTGCAAACCTGCATATCTAATAATGAACCTCTTATTTGAATATTTCTGAGAAACAAAGTATTTATTGTAGGGATATCTGTGCTCCTACTTTTACACTGCAATATGCAATGCACAGGTATAAATAATACAATGCCCTCATTTCACATAACCTATTTATAATTACTGTAACCATAAGTTACGTGCAGTCTGGCAACGTAATAAGCTCTTAATATGAACTGCTGTGTACTGCAGCGAGCATCACAGTGCTTTGTGGAAAGTCACTCACTGAAATACAAATGATGTCTTAAGCTGACTTCTTTGGCTATGATATGACACCTCATCTCCAGTGTGACTCCATAAAAACACAAATCAAGACAGAAGGAGGATTTGTCTCACTCTTGCAGGAAGAGTACCAAAAATGCAATGTGCAGCTTCATAGCTTTCTGCTATGCTGTCCTCTAAATAGCATTCTGAAACAGCTGACAATAAAATATTTTTAAATGTTACTAGTAAGCTGACTTCATTTCATTCATCATTTGAATAAAGTACCTGTCACAGATGACATAACTATTTATAGATCAGTACAATACAATTAATGTTTTAATGACCTGTCCTGGTTTTGGCTGGGATAGAGTTAAATTTCTTCCTAGTAGCTGGTATAGTGCTGTGGTTTGGATTTAGGATGAGAATAATGTCGATAACACACTGATGGTTTAGTTGTTGCTGAGCAGTGCTTACACTAAGTCAAGGACTTTTCAGCTTCTCATGCTGCCCTGCCAGCGAGGAGGCTGGAGGGGCACAAGAAGTTGGGAGGGCACACAGCTGGGACAGCTGATCCGAATGGGCCAAAGGGATATTCCATACCATATAATGTCATGCTGAACAGTAAAATGGTGGGGAGTTGGCCAGGGCGTTGCAGCCCGCTGCTCAAGGACTGGCTGGACATCGCTCAATGGGTGGTGAGCAACTGAATTGTGCATTACTTGTTTTGTGTATTCTTTTATCATTATTATTATTTCCCCCTCCTTTTCTGTCCTATTAAACTGTCTTTATCTCAACCCATGAGTTTTACCTTTTTTCCGATTCTCCTCCCCATCCCGCTAGGGCGGGGGAGCAAGCTAATGGGTGTGTCGTGTTTATCTGCCTGCTGAGTTAAACCACAACATGATCTTTAGTTATGACTGCAGAAAAAGGCATATCTGTGCAGTATTCTGAATATGAAATATTTTGCATTTGGAATGCTCAGGTAGATCAAAATATGTTAGTCTCTGTATCAAAGTCAGATTTTAAATAACATTTGCAATATAGGAGGTCCTGTTTGTTACTACAAACATAAGGAAGATGCTAAGTCAGACTATTAGCCGGTACAACTTATTTCCTCCTGGCATCCTCCACTTAGGGTATGTCTTAACTGACTTCGAGGTCCATTTTATTCATGGACTGCATAAGACACAATAGCATTAGGCAGAGGAATAGAAGTCCTTCCTAGTAGGGAAATATACAATTTCAGTGTAATCTATATATAGGTTTTACAGACTATGTAATCTTTTTGATGATTTTTTTCTCATTTTAATCTTTTAATACTACTGTTACTGCAGTCAAATTACAGCTTTTGAAGAACTGCAATAATAAATGGAAAAGCTTTCTTGTAGAAGTTGCACCTAAGATTGCCATTCTCTATTTTTGGTGAGATATAAAGTCAGAATCAATACTTCACAAAAATTGCAGGTAACAATGAGGCATTTTCAACACACACGACTGCACAGAATACACCTCCAGAATAATATGTAAATTACATAGAAAACTGGCATACTGTACTTGCATGATGACAGAGAATTAGGTGAAGGCCAATGTTGTGCCTGTCTCAATAAGGAAAAGGATTTTCTGCTGAAAACTGTAGGGCTGTTAAGTCTAACACTCATGCCAGAGAATGTTTTAGCACCTTTTACAAAAACATGAACTGCTTAGCTTTTTAAGCACACAATGCGGGAGTGTAATAACCAAGAGGAGTTTGAGGCCAGTGCATCTGATTGCACAAATCCTTTGACTGGGTGAATCTAGATTGCAGGCAATTCAGTATATGCCATCTGCACAATTTAGAGGTTATTGTTGCTGAGGAACAGCTTCTTCACAGGGATGAGGGCACCTCACCCCAGAAAATCTCTGTGTGTGCCTCTCAGGGACTGCCATTAGCAGGAATGGCCAAGCTAGGGTTGCCTAGCTTTCAAAGCAGGCACTAAAAGTGCACTACACAACTTTGCCTAACGCTGCTTCTGTTTCCCTGATTTAGGCATATGAAAAAGATCAGAGCATTGACGTGCTGTGTATTAGAAAATGGAGACAGAAAGGCAAGAGATCTTTCCCAGATGCTGGTGACTTGGTGAGTGACTGAGAAGATATGAACATAACCAGAAGAATCTTTTTGAATACGTGCATTAAAGTGGTCTTTACCTCATTCATGATCCTGCAGTAACTTTTATTTCCTTCAATAATCCTGCAGTGAAAGAGAAGTACTTTGGACAAGGATAGCTCTGCAATTTTCTTCTGCCCCCAAGACCCTTGCTTCTTCTTTCCGCACTTCCTTTGTTGCCCAGGGGTATTATTCCCTTTATAGAGTGAGCCTGGACCAACAGCTGATTCTTCCCAAGAGGAAAAAAATCAATCCAACAGGGAGAAGCATCAAAATGTCCAAACTGCAATATGCAATCATTAGGTTCCTGCTCTGCTTATGTTAGATACAAGTGTAAGTCCATAAACTTCCCCACTGAAGCACCCACTGAAGTGCTTGCAGAAGCAGGGATTTTGGTTAGGGTGAGACACGGTATGCATGAGGAAAAGAGGATTGCAGAAATTTTCCTTTTAGACTGTTCTTTATGGGCTGTAAAGATGAAGAGAGTCTAAAAAGAGGCATCTGCAGTATGGCAGAGTAATAGCTTACACATGAATCTGTCACTATTTCTTTCAGTCTTTCCATCTACAGCATTGCATGGTCTCAAAGAAAATATCCCTAAGGGCATTTTAGCTTCAACATAGGATAAAGAGCTCTGAATAATTATAGCACCCAAAAGGAAACATGTAGTTATTGTGTCAGTCCTAGGGTTTGAGAAATGAAAGTATTGATCTCACATTTAATTTTCTATTTGCAACAGCTAGTAGTTCACCAGAGTGGCGGTTGTCTGGAAGAAGCGTGTTTAGGCAGAAAATGCTTTGGTCATTTCTTCTTAGTCCTCCCTTTTAGTACGTTGAAGATGATGGTGGCATAAGAAGTAGCAACTTCCTTATCATGTTTAAATTCTTATGTTGTTGTTGTTGTTGTGCTCTTACTCCATGCTTTTTCTCTAACAATTTTTACGAATAAAGACTGCTCCTGTAAAGGTGGTTTTGAAGAGAAACTGAACAGTTATTAAACACCCACATTGGCTACATTTCAAGGATGAGGATAGCAACTGTTCTTTCAAAAGAGATCATCAAGGTTCCTTAATATCCTACTGTAGCAGGTGAATATTTCTGACGACATATGTTAACTTCAAAAGAAAGCGCTATTCTGCACTTGGAAATGTAAAGCAATCTTCCTGTCATGTTACTCAATACATCAATAGGATTTAACATTTCACTGTTTCAAGTTTACTAATTCAGCTACCTTTTTCTAGTTCCTCCACTGTTAATCGTGTTGAATCCACTAAATCACAAACTAACCACTAAATTTAAATGACTCTCTCCACCATTTTCCCATTAGAGTTACAGAGTTACCAGATAGTGAACTGAACTGGAACAGTCTCAAAAAAAATGTAAACCAAACTGGTCAGACCAAACCGAGTCAAGTTGTTGGATACAAACCTTCCAAAACTTACTGGATTTTGGCAAATCCAAGCCCTCAGCAGTCTGTGTAACTTTCTGCGTTGCCCTCTCTGCAGCGAGCACATTCAGTCTCTGCTCCATGGTCACATTGATGCTGTCACCTGTAGCAGTTCCACACATTCTTCTCTTGATAGAGTAGCTTTTATGTGAGTACCCCAAGGAAGCATTCAGACAATATGTGGTTTCTTAATACTTTCATTGCGCATTTTAATGGTTTGAAATATGTTTTAACTTCCAATTGTGAACAAGAATACTATTTTTTTCTGGAAAAAAAATGGGAAAAAAAAAAATATCTCAGTACCAGTTTCTCCTGCTTTTCTCCACTGCTAAAGGAATTATCATCCAGAATTTCCCACAGGCTGCTGGATTGGGGGTTTTAATTGATTGTCAAGGAAGGAAGATTAACCACTGAAGAACATGCCGGAAATCTGTGTTAGTGACTGTACTGCATGTATTCATAACACACCTGGCAGGGGGTGATCAGGTCACTGACCAATTCTTGAGCATAATTTCCTTTCCCTCTCAACTATAACAAAGGGGGACACAGACTTCCATTCTGGGAGAAGTGCAGTCATTTGTTTCAATCTGTTGAATTACAACAAAAGCAGGCAGTTACACTTGTGAGAAAATATGAAAATAGATTGCCATAAATGATACACTGCAGTGTATTTCTAGTTTATTCTCAATGTTTTCAGATGTGGGTGTGAGAGAAGCAAATGATCCAAAGCATGTTTTCTTTCTAACGTATGATGTCCTAAGCTGGACCACTTTGCAAATTAGAAAAATTCAGATTTAAATTTTATTATTTAGGACATGCTGCACAGAAGAAAAATATAATCTGAGGTATAAAGGAAAATAAAAAAAATCTTCAGTATTTTATTCAGGAGAAAAAATGTTAAGCAAACTTATTTCTTTGGTGATGGATGTTTGAGAGATGCATTTTAATGAAAACAGCAGTAAACCACAGAACAGCATATCAAATTTATGAATAATGTAGCTATTCAGTCCCCAGAACTTTACTAGCTGAATATGTGAGGAGGGAAAGACTTCCTGGGTGTCAGGAATATATCCAGAATATGTTGCTGCTAAGTTGCTAAGGCTAGATCAGCTCACAGGTAGGACAGCAAGTTCATAACATCACAGGAAGATCAAATTTTGCAGTGCAGTGAGGTAAGAGAGAAACGGTAGCTAAGAGAAACTAGAGGGCTAGTGCCTGGATAAGTAAGAATGAGCTACAGATACTCAAAACATGAGATGCTGTTTTGGTGTGGAGAGATTTTATTATAGTAGTCATTCAGTATCCCCGCCTTCTCACTTTTTCAGTATCATCAAAGAATACTGATTTTAATGAACTGCATTTCCTTAATGTGATACATAAAGATGTCTCTAATTTATGTCTATTTAAAGAGGAGAAGACTTGAACAGAGTTAATTGCTCAGTGTGCTTCCATACCCTTCTAATTAATAGATTTCTCCTGCCACTGAAGGTTTTTTTTTGGGCCATTACAATGGTTAAGGGCAGACAAATTCTCTAAGCAGGATGAGCTCTCTTACCTTCTGCCTTTAGTTAACTGACCTATTCTACCCCTTAAGCCCATTAAACCCTGGTTGACTCCTTCCATTAAGAAATAAAATGGAATTTGTTGGCTTTTGCTTAAGTACTCCAAATTAGCTTTTTTTCCCTTTTTTAAAAAAAATCTACCTTCATGTATAGGCATGTATTCAGATGGTGAAAATACTTGCTACCATATCAGTACTGTAAAATCTTAGCTTCTGATGCTGCTCCAGAATCCAGGCAAATACATGTTCTGAATGTCCAATTAGCCTAAGAAGTAGCTGAACAAAAAGCTGTCCTTTTGTAATGAATAATGACACCATATTTTTCTGCCCATTATAACTGGCATCTAACTTCTGTTGCACGAAGAGTCACAGAAGTAAGCCATTGCTGATTGGATGCTAAAAGCCTTTTTTGCTTTGTATTAAAACTGTCAAAAAATAAATTAACTTTGCCAGTTTACTGCCTGAATCCACAGCTACATACTGTGCACAACTTTCTTCTGTGCTTCTCAAAGGCTTCTGGAAGTTCTCTTCCTTTTCTGAAAAATCTCCATTTGGGACAAACTTCATACTCCAAGGCATTCAATCTGCTGATAAAGCACTCAGCTTGATACTCTAAAATAATAAAAAAACAGTTGAGATTTTAAAGTATAAAAGATCTAAGGGATTGTGTCTGAAATTTTTATGGCACCTTAATGCAAGGATGATTTTTTGTAGTAGAATAATCTCCTTCAGGAATGAGAGTCATAGCTTCTGGTGTTTATATTTTACAGTATTTTTAAGTTGCCTACTGTGTTGTCTAAATCCAGTAAACTACTGAACGCTTTTCCTTGGCTGGATTTTTTCATCCAACACCAGTCCACTTTCTAAGCTAAGAGGCAACACTGTGCCTCTGTTTCTCTCTGCCTCTGCTCTAGCAAGAACACATCAGTAAAACTGGAGTAATAGAGGCCCCACATTTTACATCATTGTCCTCCATGACTTTGGATTGTCTTGCGTGACAGCACTACTGAACCTCTTTTTGTAATGTTGAAGCAGGGAACAGCCATTAAGCTGTGGCCCATTCAAACCTCGGTGGAGAAAAAGGAGCACCCTAGGATGAAAGGGATGATAAAACCCTCTGAACTCCTTCCAGATTGTCTTAGGCCATGAATACACATTTTGGAAAGGGTGACTCCTCCTTATTTTATATTCCTCTTGCACTCAGATGACTGATTTCACAGGAGTAAACAAGATTAAGCTGGAAATTTGAAAGCAGCTTCAAAGGAGTTTAGCACCTAATTCTATTGATGGCTCTTTTGAAGATGCAGACCTTCACCTGCAAAATAATGTACATCTTTTCAGAATGTTCTATTATTGCACAGACACTGAAAGCTCAACATTAAAAAGCTTTTCAATTGAATGGTTTGAATTATTCCTCATTCCCAAGCTTTGGTATTATTTAGAATGCTCTGGAAAGAACCTCTTTATAGTTAGTGCCACAGAACAAAGTGTTTCAATATGTCAACATAAAGTCTAAGGTTACTAAAGGTCAGAAAACAAACACAGAAAGCTGGTTAGTAGGAGTGAAGCTAAAAGACGTTAGTAAAAATTAAGATTGTACACCTAATTTAAAGTAGAAAAGCATAGTCTGTTTTGACTCAGTTTCTAAAAAAGCAAAAGCTCAAATAAATTAAGTAGCTGAACACAACGAGGAAGGTCTGACAGTGCTCATGGTTTTACTTGCAGGAAGGTGAGTGGAACTTTGCTCACTGCAGAAGTCACTCCTGAGATCTCAGGCCTGCAGGTACAGGCGAGGAGGGGAACAGGAGCAAGAGCTATCAGCTCTGACATCTACAGTGAGAGAGACAGAAGGGGCAGGTCTAAAGCCCTTTCCCACACCCCCAGCACAAAACACAATAACAGATTAATCTTATTTTCTTTCATACCAAGGTATTTTGGCCTCCCCCAAGACATCATCTCCTGGAGCTTCCACTGAATGACTGTGCTTTATTTCTGCTCTAAATAAGTGACTGCACATATGGATGATCAAACCAAGTATTGAGAAGCATCAGAAGTGTCTATTGCCACACAAGTTTGTTACTGTCTTTCCATTGCTTTCTCAATGAAAGTCATTCAAGCCGCTTCATAAGTCTACCATGCAGTGCAAATGGGAAACAGAAGGTCAAATAAGAAATTAATCCTCCAGGAAGTCTTTACATGCATTCTAAGGAAAGAGTCCAAGAAAGCCTAATTGTGCCTGAAAGCATAATGGCCTAACTTCATCCGCAGCTAAAGTCGTACATAGTTTCCTTTAAATTTCTCAGATCATAAAGCTAGCTAAGGTGAAAATTGTCCATGGCCAATTTAGAAATATTTTGACTTTGCGTTTAAAGGATACTGGCTTCCTTCACCTGAAAAAGCAAAGATATGTATTACATACTACCTATGCAATACTTCAGGTGTACATAAATGATTACCAGAACTTCTTGTGGAACAAATACGTGGTGAAAAGGAAATGTGAACAGTCCAGTAAAAATAATCTTGCTTTTTGGATGTGGTGTGTAAATGGGTTTCCTTCTCAAGATAGTTTAATGTATCAAGCATGTATTTTTATTCTGCAGCTTCAGTCCAATTAACCTTGCATGTACAATGTCAGAAATAACTGCCACCAAGGTACTTATTTGCTCTACTAAAGAAAAGCTTATAAGCATAAAACATAAATTAGATTCTATTCTTCTTTCTTAAGGCCTATCACTTGCTGCCAGTCACAGTCAATTCTATTTTGATGTTTATTATCGTCTTTAATAACAAACCTGAAGAAGCAGTAAGTGAAGCTCCATAAATCAATAGGATGTAGAAATGGAAATACAGACTTAAGATAAAATCCCTGTTCTTGTCACTTAATACATCTGAGATTGACAATACATGAAGAATATCGTTCTCTATGAAAGGCATTTTGGATTAACTGTATGAAAATATTTTTAACTGCATACTGTTAAAACTGAAATTAAAACATTAACCCCCATTAATAAATGTGAAAAAAGTAAAACACTGCAATTTCAGAATATGAAATTACCTACTTTTCACAGTTTAGTGCACTAGTAGTTTATGTTGCTCCAATAAACTAATGTTATTTAAGAAGGGGATGTTTTAATTACCATATGGTTGCCTGATAGTCTTGTAATCTACTGTAATAGAACTCTGTAAGTATATAAATTTAAGCATGTTTATGCCCACTGATAAATTTATCATGTACTCAAAATTTGTTGATGCAGCTTGTGGTTTCACAATGACAGACTTTTGTTAGAGATGGGCTGAAAGAGTTCTCTTAAGGCAATGCAAGAACAGATTCTATGTTTTCTTAGTCCTTTATATGGTACATCCTTACTAGGTGAAGAGATGTAACCCAGTCGATATTGCACTGTAAATCTCCATCACTTAAGCAAACGTGACTCCATTTGGCACGTCTAGAAGTAACAGCATAGCGCTAGACAAAATCTGCAAAATTATTTAGCTAAACAGGCTTCAGTTCTGCCATAGTTGGAAGGACTTAAGTAGTGTTTTATCAGGTAGGCAGGACTTTTTGCTTTGGAAGGATGTTTTCAGGAATGTCAAAGGTCATAAAATTACTATGGTAACTTTCATTCTCTGAATAAAAGAAAACTTTATATAGACTGTCTTTCAATTTATTATCTGAGAAGATCACTCTTATATCTACTAAAAGTATGTCTGCAGGCTTTTGATTATCATTTATTACTATTTATTCAAATAATGCAAGTATACCTGTCTGATCATGGCTTAGCCCAAAATCTTTAAGTTTTATAAATAAGGGCACAACACAGAAGCTAATGTCATGTAGAGCATACCTAGGATGTCAGGGTGGTGAGAAAAAAGTATTTATGTTCTTTACTGTACAGACCTACTACCAATCCACATCTCACCCTATTATATGCACTGGATTTATGCACAGATCACAAGAATGATGTGTTTAGCCATTTCGAGTAATCTATTGATCTTCCTGCTGTGGTCAAAAGGTAGCTAGCTATAAGATGACACCAGACCCTTAAGCATACTAATAAGCATGCAAATTTAGGTCCTGTTTCACCACCAACTCTTCTTTAAGAAACAGTTATCAAAGAAAAGGAGAGGATTTGCTTTTCTAAAGTCTTTGCTAGCAGAGAGGAGATTCCTGGTTGTAAATTGCAGAACATTTGGCACCAGGATGGAGATCCTAGAAGGAATGGCTTCATTGTAAGGGAATGGAGAGATTTTCAGAGTTTTCCCAGGCACCCGACTCTGATGTAAAAGCCTTTCTGAACATGAATGTTTAAGGCGAGTCCTACCTGGGATTTGTCACTTGGCTTGACAGAATGCATAGCATAAAAAAAACAAACCAAAAAGACCCAACTGGTAAATGCAAAAGGGGTGGGATCAAACCATATTCTTGGTGCCACTTAGACTGAAAATAATTTGTACTAAAGAATTCCCATGGGATTGGTGACATGTGATCCTAGGCAGGCTTTTAGGGCTGCCTATAAACCCTAAATAGTTCCTTCTTCTGGACTGGGTTCTGTTTCCTGTAGTCATTTCCAGACTAGCAACAGTGTTTCCAAGTTCTTTTCAATACTTTTTTTTAACAGATCTGCAAATATTTCACATTTACCTAACGCCTCAGGTTGCCAATAATTTCCCTCCTCCTTCCCATGTTCTTTCTTCATACTAAATATCTGATTTTTCCTTACTGTCAGTATTGTTAAGCTGGTTTACATTTCAGATGAAAGTCCATATGACCTGTAACAAAAGTGCTGTGCTTCACTTATTTTTCATATGTTCCAAAGGATAACAAACATGTTTGAGAGTTGGGTCATATTGCTTCATTGTAGCTGTGACTGAAATAATTTGCAAACTGCTCTCATTTTCTGTTTGCCTATCATCTTTTCCTACTCTGCCTATCAACCTCACACTAATTTTTTTCTTGTTGAACATTTTATCATTTTTTTATTAATTCTTCTTCTTTTTTTTTTTTTCCTTGCCCTTTAGTATTTCTCTTCAGCTATGTTGTTCTCAGTGACTTATTTTTCTTTCCCAGTCTGGGAAACCCAAACCTGTTGTAACCATATCAACATACTGAGTTTTGATGGTCTGAGCCATTACATATGCTTTTCTGATAAACCAAGTCATACCTATATCAAAATCTTCTTTAGGAGCTGAAGGAGTGCCTAAAATACAAGCAGACCAGATTCCTTCGTTCCTTTTCAGGTGCTCTCCACAAATCAATGGATGGTATGAATTCCTGTACTACTTACAAGGAACAATGGGAAACATATAGTACTTTCACAGTCTTTGGACATAAACTGTCAGGAAGGGTCCCTCTGATAGACTCTGCAGTACTGGACCATGAGGGTATGGCTGTGATGTGGGTCTCAGGACATTCAGAAACCCTGAAAAATACTTATGATTTGAGAATTATCCCTGCGCATAGTTTTTCTGTTACACTAGATCTGGTGGATTTGGTCCCTAAAGCCTCTGCTGCACCTAACTTCATGTTCTCTTGGTGTGAAAACTCAGGGCATTCGGTGAATCTGTCTGTGTCACCAGCAAATTGCTAGTCTCTGTCTCTCAGAAACGGACAAGCATCTCCTGTGCAGCAGCTACCCATGAACTTTTGCTGCAAAGTGTCTTTCCCTCTCTTAGTTGCCTTTCTGCAGAATGTGAAGATCCCATTTCCTTCAACAATCTGCTGTATCCCACCTGCATTTCTTCTTCCTTAGCCAAGATTTTTATGAGCTTCAAATGCTCCATAGTTTTGGCATCTTAACAACCATGATACTTAGTTTTCTATGCATCTGATACCACCAACGTCCTTCCAATCAGACTTCCACTCTCCCCCTTCATATCCTTACTAGCTTTATTTTATGTATGTTTCTGTTAAACTCAGATTAGTCCAGCACCGGGTAACGATTTTTCCATGATAGATTAGGAGGGGCATAATATTTTGGCAAGACTCTCTCCGCCTATTGAGGTTTCAGTCCCACACCAGTTTGACTTACCCTTCCCTCCCATCTGTCTGGCAGCCTCCAGGGCCATTCCTGCAGCTTCTCTCACTGCGCCAATGGGGAAACAGGGAACATTTGCACCACTGCAAATTATGTAAAAAGAAGAAACAGTCTTCTCATCCCATAAAGTAATCCGGTAATCCTGACCTTGGCCCTAACACGATTTCTGGCAGTTACCCTTTTCATCAAGCAGTAGGTGATCCTTCCTCAGACATTAGCCTGAACAGCTATTAATGCCAGGGTTATTTCAGAAAGCTACAAAATATGGCAGATATTCTTCCTATGCCAAGTGCAGAGAAGACAACACGGCCACATTCATGGAGGTGCAAATTGATGTTGTTCCATTAAAACTAGCAGACATACACCCCTGTATTTTGGTTCCTCAGCTGGGGGATTTGCAGTGTAAAGTTTAGATGTGTAATAACATACCAGAAGCTATTTCAGACACTATTCAGGTTGCATGGAAAAGCACTTCAAAACTCAGAAAGAAAGGCTTTCTTTTTCAGTTCCTTCATTCTCTTCTTCCTCAAAAATAAAAATTGTTCACCCAAAGTCTGCATAACAAAGTCATAATGCTCCAGTTTTTGTAGCCACAGAATTGGATAAAGCACAAGGTAACTCATAAACTGGTGTTTACAACAGATTACTTCCGTGAAGCTTTCCAGTGTCAAGTTGGTTTTAGTGTTATCTGTAGTCACTTTGACTTGTTTCCGTAACCACTTTGACATGTTTAATGGTTTCACTGGCAGATCTGATTATGATTGTTCATGACAAACATGGAAAAAGACTTTGAAATATAGCCAAGACTGAAATTAGATTCCTTTTTCTCATCTATTTTAGTGAATCTAAAAAATATTAAAAAGCTCACTTCTCTCAAAGTTAACTTTTTGTGAAACCTCTTCTGCTTCCTATAAATTGTCATTTCCTTGTAAATTATCCATACTATCTGCTGACATAAGTTACAGACACCCTTGCAAAATTAAACTGGCACTTTTAACTGGGTTAAATAATAATGAAAGGTTTTTTGAAACTTAGAAAACTTAGAATCACTTAGAAAACGCAAATCTACAAATTTTCAATAAACCAAAATACTATGTTGATTTACTCATTGCTCCACATTAATATGAAAAGCAATCTCATTACTGAACTAAGAATTTGATTATTAGGCCACAGTACACCTACTATGTGTTTGAAATACCAATCAACTACTGCAGTTAAGTATCTACAAATATTGTAAGCTTACTGCCTTAATATAAAATTTTATTATGTTTTAAAAGTCATTTAAATACCTCAAATTATAATTTCTCCCAGCATGGCATTTTTAAATTCAGTTACAAAAGGGAGTATTTACAGTCTGTTCAATCCATTAAAGCATTATATGATTTCCTGAGATGGAAATAATAGGGAAATTTTTGTTCATACATGTGCTTCTTTCTACTAATAAAGTTATCTGAAACTTAAACAGGTTTAGGTCACTTTGCACTGTGATCTCTTAACAGGGATACATGGACCACCACAAAGTTCTCCAGAAGCAAGAATTCACAGCAATAGGTTGCACTGAAAAATGTGAGTCTTGCTTTGTCATTTGCAATATACAAGTCTTATGTAAGAACTGCAGAATATAAAATCTGAAGGCTAACTAATTTATAGGCTGGACTGGGGACCATTTTATCTGTTCTGTAAAATTGCTGTTAGCCTCTCTTTCTCTCTCACCCTTTCCACCCATTCCGCCAATATAAGAAAAGTGAGTCCTGAAAATGTTATAAACTGAAAAAAAGTTTGCACAAGGTTAATGAAAGTATTTTTCTCTTCCTTCTTCCCCCCTTTTGATTTTTACAGCACTAAGCTCAGACTTAAAGAATTTTTCTACAAGAAAAATATAGAAGTTAAATTCATATATTGTCAAAATGTGAAGTCTCAGCTATTTCTGAACTTCTTCACGCAGGGAAATTAGCTAAAACCAACTGTCTCGCATACCATTAATTTTAAAATATCAGCATTATCTAAGAAGATAACTCTGACAAGACATTTCTGCAGGACATCTACACACATGTCTGAGGAAGAAGCTTTCCCCTAATTCCACCCAGATGAGAGAGCACAATGCAGCAATTGGTTATGTGCCAAGACATGCAAGCTCAGGTGTGGGCGCGGGGACAGAGCCTGGGGAACTGGGAGCTGTGCAACTGGGAGTACTAAAGAGGAAAGGTGAGGATGAGCTCTAGGAGCTGAGTCCTCACTGGGAAAAGTGGTGAGAGATGTCAGGCAAGTGCTTGAGATTGCATCCCATGAAAACACCCACAATATGATTTTCTGGAATAAATTATGATCTGGTCTCCAAATTATCTCTAATGCCTTACAATATGATTTCATCCTCACACACTAATTTCATGTTAATGCAACTTCTGATCCTTTCAGCTGTGTTATACTGGTGCAAACATGGAGTAAAACGTTACCTGATGAGTTGCCTGTCGTAGTGTCCATCTTCTGGGCTACAGTAACTAACAAGGGCTGAGGAAGCTGGCAGAGGGTTTCACTCTCCTATTGGTAAACCAACATTATTATTAAAAGAAAAGAGATGGGGGGGAGGAAGGGAGCAAGGTGAGATAAATATATGGCCAAACTAAAATTTTAAGAGAGCTACTCTGACCGCCTTCTCCCCTCTTGCAGCATAAAAATAATCTTACTTTTATCCTATTTTAAATATTAGTTTTATCAATGCTGGACAAAGGTGAATTCTAGCTGGCAAAAAATATTGTATGCATACATTTGGTTTTGATCAGACATTCCTGACTTCAGTTAAGATGTTAAATAACACAGTACTGAATTTCACAGTCTGATGTACTGAAATAACAGACCCTGGAGAACAAGAGCTAAAGAGACTTCTAAGAACCAATATGGAATGGTTTTAACAGGAGGTTTGTGGTGACACATACTACAAAAAATTGCTTAATAAATCAGAAGGTAATATAGCTTTTAAAAAAATAACTTTGCTATCTATTCCAGAAAATCCTCTCCTTAGGGAAGGAAGTCTCAATCAGATATTAACTTGAAATCTCCTTTGAATGGAGATTTTCTGTTTGATTTTAATTTCTAAATAGTCTGGTTCTCTTCGGAGAAGTTTGTATATATCAGAGCTAAGACGCCTGTGCTCTGGAAAAAGGTGACTGGTGGTGTTTCTCCCTTTTTCCTCAGAACCCAAGGCTTCTTTGGGGGTAAAAGAGAGAGAGCAAGAAAACTTGTTTATAAACCATTTTTGATCTGCTTACAACCTTCATCCATTTTAGTCATGGCATACATGTCTCCCTCCCCTTCCAGGCAATGTTTTAACTTGTTGCCTTAGCTATAGTGTGAGCTCCTCTTCAAACCACCCAGATGGTGCTTTCACTTTCATATCTCGGATGGTGTGACTGAGCTCAAAGTGTCAGCTGTCTTTCTCAAGGTTAGAAGTGGACTTGCCTTGACAGCTAACTTTCAGAAATTTGTGCTGGTTAGTTAGCAAGTCAAGTGCCACGAGTAGAGCACAGCAACTCCCTGATCCAGAAGGATGTGATCATTTCAGACTCCCCATGAGATTATCCACCTGCGTAGGCTGAAATGACGGAGCAGAAGTAAACAGCCAGCTCAAGCAGAGTGACAGGTAAGACAGCTCCTCTCTGCACCACTTGGCTATATCAAACAGGGAAGGCGCACACAGAAAACTTGCTAGTACTCCACATTTACCTTGCTGGAGGGGAGAAATGGGGATGGGACTCTGCTGCCAACCCCACCACTGTAGGAGAGGGAAGAGATCCTGAGAAGGCAGAACTGTTGCAAAGGAGAGGTAGAGGTTGTTGTGGTGACAAGCAGATTTGGGAGTGCAGCAGTACCAAAATCATTATGCTCTCTTTACTTGAGATGATTAGCACTACAGGTTGTTTTCCATATTCACCGGGTATAAGGGTTTATGAAGATATTTAAAAAATTAAATAGAGTTCAATAACATGGTATATACAGTCCTTAATACTGATGAGAGCCTCTGAGACTTTCTTTCTGAGGTACTGAAGTTAGCTATACTCAGTACATTCAGTTGGCCTCAGGAATAACGGGCCCTGTTAAAGTTCTCTCTCTAGATAGATAGATTAGATGCACCCAGAGGTAACTAGTCTGGACCAAAACTAGGACATCTGTTAAACTATATTTTCATGCAGTTTGAGCATTCTCTTTAAGAGAGTCAAAACAGAGGTGGGAAAAAAGAGACAAATATACTAGCAGTGACCAGCAAGAAACTGTGCTGCTGTATTTTATAAGCCTCACTAATTACATAAACAGTAATTCATACATAGGTCTTTGTATGATGAAGGTCATACTTAAAAAAAAAAAATCGATATAGGTGCTACCAGACCTCAGTACCTAGCAAGCAAGTGTAAATACCAGAAAGAAATTTTAAAAAAAATAATCAAAAGGCTAAGAAAATAATAAATTCTGTAATCTTTCAATTTACTTTTCTGTTTAAGAACAGAGTTCCTACTTTCAATCCTTTCTTTATAAATATGAAGGCTAGAAACTTACTTTACTGAAAGCTACGATTCTTGTTCAACTGCATGACTAAAGGAGCTGAGGCTTAAAGGGAGAGAATTCAGCCTTCGCAAAGGCACGTGATAACATCAGAAACCTGAGACAGTTCAAGAGGATTATTCAGACTCTATGATACCAATGTGTAACAGGCATAACATTTTACTAGCACGTCTGTCGCTTTTCAGCTTTAGGACAAAATGAAGGAGTTGGGTTTTTTCTTTCTATGTGAAAGATCAAGATATTTTCATCTTTTCCAACATATATCTTGTCCTATTACAGTAACAGTACAACTCGAGTTGTGGGTCAGCCAATATCCTGTCATATTCAGCTAGCAATTCTAAAATAACACTACCTGTCTTTAACCTGAGCTGTGGTATTTTTTAATGTTTCTTGACCAAACAGACTAATGGCAAGAACAGGTCTTGAAATCTGTCCTGCAGCAGAACTGGAATAGCTAACAAAAGATTAAGTTTAGGCCATACACATATCCATTTAAAAATTGGGAATGTTCCATCTTTCTCAGCACCTATACAGTATAAATCACCATGATATTCAAATACATATTACAATGTCTGGCAGTATTTTGCATTAATTCCCATGAGACCTGGTGAAGGGCTAGCATATTTAGAATTCCTTGAAATGTTGAATGAGGAGGTATTAATTACAGTCAATTTATCTTGATGATGTTCTATCAGCATACTGTTTCTTCAAATAATACATTAAATCAGAGAAAATCTTACTAGTCCTTCTATAGTTAGTCACACTAAAAAGCCACAACTGAAATAACATTTTTCTGTGTTTCTGGGCAAAGATCTCATTTAGAATAATGTGTTTTCTGAGAAATTAGTATTCTAGCTGAATTAGTTGTGAACAGTTTCTCACCTCTGAATGCTCAAGGAAAGAAGTAGGTAGAGAGGCACTGTTGCTCTTCATTTTGACTGCCAAATGATCTCTGGTTGTCTATTATCAATCATATGTAAGGAAAGCTGAAAATGGTCTTCACTAGTTCAAAACTTCTACTGCTTATTAAACTGTTATTCATGGAGTTTCCTAAGAGCTTCTCCCTATCATGTCCAACCTAGATTTTTTTTAATGTAAAAAAAAAGAAAGAAAAAAAAAAAAAAAAAGAAGAAAGATTGTAAGGTGGAAACTATTTAGCAAAATCAGGAAAACCTGAAAGGACCTGACTTAAAAAATTTAATCCTTTTCTTTAAAGTGAGTTTTGCAGGTGTCCCACCTCTACTGCAGTGAAACTTGGATGTTAATGAATGCAAATAGCTTAGCAGGTGTTTGAATTTCTCTGTTTTGAACTCCATCACTGATGAGGATTTATTTTGTTCCTAATGACATATTTGTATGTTTTCTGAGGCTAAAAGTATTTGAAAATACACCTGCTGATGCTACTTTGATTGGGCTGATTTGATTGCTGTGGAGCTGGGTTAGTTTTGGTAGACTTTCATAGACTTAATAGGACTCTCAATCTTTTTGTTGGAGTCCATGAAATGCAACAGTAATGCACAGTTGTTGAAACAGAATCATTCCATCAGTTTCAATAGGCTTTGAATTAGGTTCAAAAGCTGGTATTTGCTATCTAGAAGCAGCAGCAGTATTTTACATACTAGGAAGGAGTTGCCACACCAGCTGCAGAAGGTCAATTCTGCAAGTAAAGAAGCAACAGCTCTAATGAGGACTCTTCAGTGTCCCTACACAACTGGGACAGTGCTACAAGGCACAAAGGTTTAATTTTGATTGAACTGTTACTCTTTAACTGAAATTTGCAGAAATGGAAAGTGTCTCAAGATAATTCTCTACCTTATCATTACGAGCTATTTGAAGACAAATCACTGTTTTCTGACATTAGGTCTCCCTGTTGGATCACTAGTGGTAAATGGCTAGAAATGTGGAACTCTCTAAAGGGATTTTTAACTATGCAAGGTGCATACAGAAGGGCAGCACAGACACTGATGAACTGCACCAGTAATTCTACAAACAGGCAGAAACTAAATGTACTGCAGGAAACCAAGGATGGAGCGGGGAAAAGCCATGACAGAGGAGTTATATAGAGCAAAGGACGCTTTAGAGTCAATGTTCCCTAAGGAAAAGAAGACATAGGTGAAAAGAACCTCTTTAATTTTTATATTAGGAATCCCTGGAGCTTGCAAGCCACATCCATCACCTGTTCTAACAGGAATAGCAAAAGAGTCTCTCAGTGTCAGAACATACCCAGAAGGGTGGTTTTGTGCCTATGGACAAAAAATTATATACAACCTACTTGTACCAAGAACCTTAATAACTATATGACACTTATGGCAAATGTTCTTCATGAGTTTAGTTTCTTCTTGGGGCAGAAATTCTCTAGAGAAGTGATCAGGAATTTTCTTTGAGTGTGGCTGTAAAAAATTATTACAGTTTATCTATAAGTTATTGTTTTATTTCCCTTTACTGTTTGTTTGTTTGTCCTGTATGCTAAATAATGAAGCCTGTCTTCTGACAATGGGCAGCAACAACTCAAAAGTAGATAGTGCAATAAAAACAGCCATATGTGGAAAAATCTGGCCAAAATAGCAATTCATCCTAATCCGGATGATGGGAAACATGAAATTTCTAGAAGCTTTTGTCTGCATCAAGCATTCTGCTTCTCTATTGCTTATACTGCTGCATTGGATGACTGTTTTCCTAAATGATGTAATGAATATGAAATAACACTTTCTGTTTAGTTTTCCTATTTACAGAAAATATTTCTGGTAAAATTGTACCTTTTGGGATTCATTAATATTTTTTAAAAAGCAGAGCCCTTCCCTGAATTCTCTCAAGTAACTGCAATGCCTCTGCAACAGCGAACACAGTAATTGGATACTTTTATTAGCAGAAGAATACAGACCAAATATTTTTGTTATACAACCTAGTTAGTTGCAGCGGAGACAATGATGACAACACTGGGACTGTGATTATCGGGTTACAGCTCAGAGGTGAATCCTCACAAAGACATTTGGAGATGTAAAAAGAACACCCTGAGCTGCAGAAAAGAGAAGGAGAAGGACTGAGAAGAAGGTTGCTGGAGATAAAATACCTGGTTCTTCTGGTCAGCAGACAGTCTTCAGGTTGTGTGGAATAAAAAGCTGTTTTCCCAACCATTCTGGAATTGCTTTGCCTCTCTACAGAGTCTCTTGGAGCTTTCTCTGCAGAAG
Organism: Astur gentilis; assembly: GCF_929443795.1. Taxonomy (NCBI): domain Eukaryota; kingdom Metazoa; phylum Chordata; class Aves; order Accipitriformes; family Accipitridae; genus Astur; species Astur gentilis. Next base: position 65,669,529 of record NC_064919.1, read on the forward strand.
CTGGTGCTGCTCATGTGCTCTCAGGAGGCAACATGCTCTGTTAGTTGAGGCAGCACAGCAGCTCTCTTCTCTGCTCAGAAGTATTTAAAGTCTGGCTTCCCGCTAAATGTATTTCTAGTCTACCATAGTTGGGTAATGGATTTCATTTGAAATAAAGTTCATTCAATTTATTTCCAGTTTATCCTTTTATATGTGCTGATTTTTACCAAAGAAAGTTGCTGGACAATAGCTATTGATCTGTGGTGGTCTTCCTGGTAGCTGGAATGAGGCAACTGGTTACTCACAACTGCTACAGCCCACTGTGATGACAGGCTCCTTTTTTCCCCAGAGTGTGTGAATGTGAAATATTCTTTAACTGGTAGATTAATTTTACATTAAATTACAGCCTCTGTCCCCATAATGACTGTGATCTTAATAATTTAGTGAGACACTCAGAATCCATCTGATGAAAATATGCACCAAAGGAAAGATATGTTTAACCCCATATCCTTCTAATCTGAGATAGTAAAGATTAAAATACCCAGCAGGTCAGCACCAATGTGGAATCCCGCCACACCTTCTCAGCAACTTGAGCCTACCCTTCTCACTCTGTTACTATATAGCTTACCCAATCAGACATGTATATACATCTTCAGTAAGAAGCTCTTAAACTGCCTAGAATAGATTTGTATATTTATACAAGTATCTTCATAAAACTTTAAAAGTTTTGGAAGTCTGTTATTCAAACTGTCAAACTACTAGAGTGTCCCTGACACACACCTGATCTGAGCCTAGAAGCATTTTGCCAAACAATTCCCTAGCCACAATTTAGGAATTAGGAGGAGCTACAGACGGTTTGCTAAGAACCGTTCTTCTCTGGCAGGCAAGAGGATTTAATAATGTGGACATGGGCTCTCTGAGGCACATAGCCAGGGCTGGAGATTGGCTTTAGACATACTTTAATTTACAGATTTGTTTACAGCCAAAAAGAATAAGAAATGTTATTCTGAATACAGATACTGTGGAATGGCTGTTTCTACGGCAAGCTCACACTCCTGATAACGAGTCTTTCTGAGGTCTACCAAACTGTTTCTCTCTTTCGTACTTCTCTTCTTACCTTGTTGTTCAGCATTGACCTGTCTCCCAGGTGATCTATCCTCTCTCTTCCTCTTACTTCTACTGTCTTACTCAAATTTCCTCATATGTCTTTCAAACTCTCCTTTCCAGGTTCTACGTTCCTCAAAAAACAGCCCCGATTTTTCTTGCCCATTTCTATCTTTTCTCCATTTCTCTCCTTCCTGTTTGTTCTAGAATCCTTAATTATACTACAAAATACAACAATTTTCTCCCTTTCATCTGTTTTGGATGCCTTCCAATCCGGCTTTCTGTGTTTCCACAGTGATACCATTATCACTAGTGTTGCTAATGACAAATCCATCTCCAAAAACCTGCCACTTCTTTGTCCTCAAGGTCTCCACTCAACAATCCTTATAATCTCCATCCTTATGGCCAAACATCTCATTCAGGCCCTTACGCATGCTGCCTTGATTAGTAAAGGATTCTCCAAAATGCGGTCATTACCTTTGTCAGCCCACATAAATCACTGGTTTTGATTTCCTCTCCATTGTCTGCATGTTTGAATGTTAACTCCCCTCATCAGCTGTGTCCACTGGCTTCCTGTCCAAAATCTTTTTGACCTTGAGAACAGCCTCAAACTCAAGGACACTGTGTCCTCTTCAGGCAGCCACCCTTTGTCATTAGCCTCCCCTGCTCCACTGTCTTGTCAGCCTGCTTCCTCCTTCTGCAGCTTCTCTCTACTTCTTGTCTCATTGGCCTCCTCTACAAGTTATGAGTGTTTTGATTTTATTGGCAAACTCAGCATCTCACCCAAACTTACGGCATTTTAAAGGCTTGCCTGTGGCCTGTAGTAAATTAAGATGAATTTTCTTTCTATTTTTCCCCTATCTTCAGTCTTTGTTTCTGCTCTGTCCTTTAACAAAAGGTAATTACAGATTTTTGTGTGTAAATTCACTGAGTGCAATGCTGAGTGGCTCAGCATTGATCACTACACCACTACCTGGCTAAATGCCACTATTTGGTATCCAAATTAAAGTAGTCATAATTTTTTTTAAAGTAGTCAAAGAGTTGCTGACGTATCTTTTAATTTAAGTGGCAATAATGTATCTATTTTCATTATACTACTTGGAAACTTCCAAGTAAGAACATCATGGTGTGTCGACTTTGGAAATGACTATGCACAAAGCAGGACATCTATCTAATACAACACGAATAAGCAAACTATGCTTAGTAAATGAATAAGTGAACTATGAAGTGAATAAGGAAACTATGCTCTGATACTACACCGAATAAGCAAATTCTGTCATCATTATAGGGACTATTTTTACGTTCTTGATTTTATCTCTGTCTTTAATTCTGACAGTTGTCACAGAGTCAATAGTAGAAGGACATTGAATTTTTAGTGCTCTCCATTTCAACGGAGCAATCTTTGAAAATGTGAGATGGGTGCTTCTTAGGGAGAGCCAGCTTTTCAGGTCTCTATACTATGTATGTGCTCATAAGCTAGGAGGAGTCCTCTTCAAAAAGCAGGAGCAGTCTGCCATGACTCTAAACAGAGAGAAAACTGAAAGGCTAAGAAAGGGCATGTGCTGATTTAGCTGGTGACCATTTTCACAGCTCAAGAACTTCAGTTTCAAGAAACTGATCACATAGGGTAGCCATGCTTACCTGGCTACAGCAGATATGTCCATTTTTATTTCTAATGACTATCTGCCCTTAGGCTTTATGTGCAAAGAACGATGGAGCCTTCATTAACCCCTGTGAAAACACCAGAAGTATTCACCCTCAGCATCAAAACTTGGATTGTATCAGGCTGGGATATATACTCAGACTGCACTTATACACCATAATGATCAGTGAGAGGTAGGATCAGTGTTACTATTAAGGCTAGGCTTCAGGAAGGGAGGCTTGGCAGGATCTGCTTCTTGAAATTGTCTGTGAGTGCTAAAATAGGAGTGATGCCTAGAGCCTCCTTAGATGCAGCTGCTTTGTGTATGTCAGATCTAACACAGATCTTTGGAGTTTATCCAGGCAGGGGAAACCCTGCTAGATCTGTGATGCAAAGGTTTTGTTTAGAAAAAAACCAATATAGCCTATGATCAGAGATGAAGCCATAGCTGTTCCTATGCTTAAATGATACATCAAAGCAAAATATTTGTAATATGCAGATTGATTTAAAACATTGAAAAAAAGTCTGAACTAATAACTATGCATCCATTTGTAAAGACAAAAAATGGCAATGCAGCATGAAAGAATTAAAATCTGACTACTGTAAGAGAAGACAGCAAGCAGTTGGAAAGAACTTAGGCAGGAAACAGTCTTATACCTGATGACAGAATTGGTTAAACATTTAATGATCACTGGATTTACGTGACATGAGTAATTCTGAATATGGGATTCACAGCCTAGGTCATTGAGTATATCCAGGTGCCTTACATTAGGATGTTACAAACCTGAATTTCACAATACTGAGGTCCTTTCTTTTTAGTCATTTATGTGATGTGGCCCTGCGTACCTGGAATTTTGGAATACAGATATAATCAAAAGAAGGTATTTAACAGGATGCACAAAACTCATTATTGGTTTAATACCATTGTTATCAGTGGAGAAACATTATAAACATAACACCTGAGGAAAACACTTTTAGTATACGGTAGTTCCATCTACCTACATGCCTTTTTGCACTGCATCATACATTCTGCTATATGGCTCTTGTATCTCCATTGTAAAGCAAATAAATTCCTAAATTGTGCCCTCTCAGACTTCCCTGACTCCATGCCAGTGGTAGAAAATAACTGCTTTGCATAGAAGCTGAAGTAATATTGGAAATGACATGGAAAAACCAGGAATGTTTCTAGCTGGTAAGTTGTCTGCAGAGTGAACTGGTGGCACTGTTTTTGTAGCATGAATATATATCAGTAATCTTTAATTCTAATAAACCTCAGAAAGATTTATGTGGCACAGAGTACACACGGTTGTATGGAATGGCTCTTTACTATAGTTGTGGCATAAAGACCTTTTCTTTCTTCGGCAACAATGAGGACTTACAAAGCATGGAGACTTTTTAAAGTGAGTCCAAATACCATTATGCTTTTGACCCAGACATAATTGCAGTCTGAGTTATCTATAAGGTAAGAAATGAATATTCATGACTTCTTTTCCTCAGTTCTTCTTTTGCTTTTCTGTGTCTTCTCTCTCCTACCAAATGCTGAGAAGACATCCTACATTCTGTCATCTTTAAAGAAGCCAAGATCCCTGTGGATAAACAGCACTAGTTTTTTTCTTCTATCCACAAATTGTTTTCACAAGTTGATAATTAAGGGCATGAATAGACAAAATGAGTTAGTATTTACAGCAGGTTTACATACAGGTCTAGTGGCCAAACCAAGTTTGACATTACCAGAGCAATTTATCTTTGGCTGCAATCACACCTAACAGGCAGATTTTCTGTGAAACCAGGCTAAAAGTACTCATTGGCTATTTCACAAGACCATGAGACATTCTTCTTCCCCACTTCCCAAGCAGCCTCATAAATTCTGTAATTTTCTGGACAGCAAAGCAAGGAAGGCTATAACAATAGTCCTGAATTCAAATACTGTAGTAGGAGCTTTATAAGAGAGTTTGCTTTCTTTCAGTGTTACACATGATGGGATAGGCCTCCCACTGAGGACACTCATGGTGGGTCAAACAGCCTTACAAAACTAGAAAAAAACATTACATAGCCTACTTCAAGCCCCTGTGCAGATCAACTTTACCTAAAACATTTCTTTTGTCTGAACAACACTTTATTCTAGGTAAGCCATTTCTCAGCTTGACCATCCTTGTAGTTAGAAAGTTTGGGGTGGGATTTCCCTTGCAGTTCACTTTTTCTGCCATTTAAGCTCCATTATTTCTTGTCTTAAAAACTGTCCCTTTGTTTTGTGGAGTGATCCTGGTATGTGGTGTCTCCTATGCTGCCCCATGCTTCTAACAGTATTAAGGAGTTGTCCTCTTTCAAAAAACTATCAGTAAGTGTATCAGTTTAAGGTACTTAGTCTAATTCCATGCAGAGTCCCACGGTCTGGCCAGTGACTGTGGGGCTGTCGTGTCCCTCGTGGGCTGGCAGAGTTTTCCTTGGCACCTAGTGCCAAAGCACTTGCAATTTTCATGCTGCCATGTGCCCACAATTCCCAGTGCTGCAAAGTCAGCATACTCTCCCTCATCCTGGTGCCACAGGGCCATGTCACAGGCTGAAGTCCTACTGTAGGGCAAGACAAAGAGGGAGACAGGTAGCAGAGTGCATTACTATTGACCATGCACGTTCTTGGGGCTCTACTGCTGCGTGGAGCAAAACTATCTAAACACAAAGAAAATATCTTCCCTTCTCCAGGGAGAGTGCATGTGTCTCAAGCAGTGCAGAAACTGACCCTGAGGTCCTGACACCATCCACAGCAACTCCCCCTTCCCTGCATGGATTCCGCTCAGGATGGTGCCTCGCTGGGGCATGGTCTGCTATGAAAACAGTGTCTCTGTTTCTTAGATTTACACATGTCAGAGAGAGATTTCTCAGTTCCTCCCCTAACTGCTGCAGTGCAAATATTCAATCCTACCTACACTGATTAAGAAAGCTATGTTGATATTTAATAAGCAGAAAAGCAAATATCTATGTCATTTTGGCCTATAGTTTGGGCCAATTGCAATGGACAAGAGTTAAGCTAGGTAACGCATAAAGCTGACAGGAGGAGAACACTTTGCTGCCCTGTGAGAGGTGTGCAGATTTAGGAGGGGACTGTTTGGTTTAGCTTTGCAGTGGACAGAAGAGGGGATAGACAGAGATTCAAATTTCCAAGGCACAGGCAGATGATACATGTACACTAGACAAGCAGCTAAAGATGTGTTATGAGGAAAGCTATATGCTTTTTCTAAGCAGGTCTCATAACTGTGAGTGCCAGACCATGATTTAACGTGCACATACGCTCTCTTGCATACGCCTAACTATTTTGTATTCTTAAAGGTCCATTTGCATTCACAAATATGGGATTTGTATGCAGAACTTGAACATCCTTTTTTCGCAGGGTTTCACAGTCAAACTATCACATTCTTGTTATGTATTTAATCTGTGCTTGCGTATCTGGTTATAAAAGGATACAATATCTCAAAAAATCTGTAGCCAATACATTTTACATCAGAATAAACTAAGGGTGGCAAATAAGGCTTCTTTGTTGATCCTCTTCCAGTTATAAAAATTCCAGCATTAATACTGTTCCAAGAGAAAAGACGTTTCCATCAATCATTTGAATACACCACATCCAAGTAATCAGAATGTTATGAGAGCACATGAAAAACTGCAATTGAGACATTCTCCATTTGGGGGAAGATTCTACATTATAGTTTTTGCCAAACAAAAGAGCATAGAGTTTTGTCATTCATCATTCATAGTTCTAAATCTCCACAGTGCCAGACTTTTTCTCGCAACTTTCTAAGTTAGTGTCTTGAAACACAATGAAGCTCTCAGTGGTGCAATCCAGATATGGTGACAGCCAGGATCTAAATCCATGGATTTGAGCTAAGCATTCATCTTCATGTCTCAACGGAGATGCTTAAAGGTAGAATCACAGGAACTGTCGTACCTGAGCAGCTCAACACTATATAATCCAATATAATAACGTCCATAAAGTACAGCCTAAATTTCAGGGAAAGGGTTTTCAGTCTTTAAGAAATAACTACAGACTCTTTGTTTGTAATATAGTAGGTGAACCTTCACCAGTAGATGGCTTAGGGCCTGCCCCAAATCTTATTCTCTTCTCCTTAGCATAAATATGCTTGGGTTTCATTTCCATATTAATGTTTAATATTGGCCTAAATCGTTCCAAACTAGTGGTCTCCTTGACATTCACAGATCTTGTTCCCATAGGCAAATTGCTACTTGGAAGAAGTTATCTCTGAAGGATACTATCCTATTTTTTTCTTTCTCTGTTAATCTGCTGGTTTGAGGTTAGCTAAATTTCCACTTTCAAAGACAGTTTATGTGTCTTGAATAATTTAATACTTAGTCATTTAAGCCACAATACCTTTTCTGTTTCCACCTTTGCTTAGAGAAAGGGTGCTTTGTTTGACACCATTAAGGAAAAGTAAATAGTTAATGGGAAGATAGTCTAGTCTTCATTTTTTAACTTTATCATTTTATTAACCAGTTTTCCATTATAAAGTTATTGATAAAATGTTAGTTTTGGCACATTATATCCACCGTGGAGGTTGTTTTAGGAACTGTGCTTTATGGGTTTTACTACTTGTTCAGCTGTGATTACTTATTAATACAACTGCTACGTGTAGCCAGCTAGTTTTTATTATTAATAGTATTTTTTAGAGTTGGTTTTGATTTAATCTGTTCCACACAGAGTATTTAATACACTTCTATTGTCAGTAAACTTGCAGCTTAATAATACTATTTTGTTTGCATCTAATGATTGGGAATATTTAAAATTTTTTTTACAAATACTGCCAGATGGATGAATTTAATTAGCAGCTATGAATCAGGTTTACAACAATGTTGAGTATCAAAGGTAGATGCCCCATAGAATTTACAAAATTTTATGACACTTGCCAATTTTCAAATAGAAAAGGTGGTACCCAGCTTACTTAAGAGTGTGCAACTTACCCTATATTTCTCAATACATTTTGAAAATGTATTCACATACCCCAGAAGATCCTATTTCTGTCCTTGCATACTATACTAGTGCATCAGTTGGTCCTGGCAGAACACCTTGACAAATGTGCATTTGGATATTTTTTACAGGATTGATTCTATCAATGTTTCTTCCATTGCTAAATACTCCAGTTCACCTTATTTCACTTTGCAGCTTCTCATATTGGCATTTAAATTAAGGTGCAAGTACTGGAAGATCACACTTTTTTCATCCCTTCAACATGAATTTTGTGATTAAAAAAATAAAGTAAATTACTCCCAGGATGAGATTGATCTCTTATAACTTTGCAGTACCTACACCTCATTAGGTGTTTATGGTCCCTTTACTGTCAATAGAGTTCAGAAGGTGATGCATTTGACCATATATAGATGTTTGCTAGAGGGTAAGAAGAAGGATATGTTATACTGCACTGACTGTTTAGACTAAATCCCCACAAAAAATAATGGGATCTTAATACTTGTCTCATATTAAGACACCTAGTGGTAGGAGAAATGAATCCCACCAAGAGTAAAAAAGACATTTTCTTGGTAGAGATCTTGAAAAAAAAGAGCTTCAAGCCCATTTTGGCTGGCACCTCTTAGAAAATTTATTGGTGTCTTTGCTGTTCTTGGGCCTATTCAACAGATCTTGCAAGAATTTTCCCCCATGAAAGATGATCTTATATTGATAAGATGTCACAAAAATGAAGCACAACAGGATCGCTTTTCTCATGGGTAAATGTTGTATTGCAAAGGTCACAACCATAGCTTGCAAAATACTTTTTTTTTCTTTCTTTTTTAAGAAAAAATAGAAAAAGATAAATGTTACCTTCCTTAAAAGTATAAATAAGAACATTCCCCTACTACAACATGCATGAAAATTAGATCAGGTATATTAGCAGTTTCTGAAGCACTGAAGGCTGTTGCTTTTTAGGCTAGAAAACTGATTTATCTAGAAGGAAGGCCAGCTGCCCAGGATAAAGAAATTGTGCAACAGGGACTTGCAAAGCAGTTTGGAACAGAAGAACCCACTATTTCCCCTGTTCTTTTCTGAACCCTATTGTCTACAGACAGATCAGGCCACACACACAGAAGTTCTGTGCTGAGGTGTTAGCTACTCATCCCATCTAACATATGAGCCATGACAAAAAAATTCATGCATATCATATAGAAGAAACAAAATATACAAGAAAGCAAATTAAAACTAGTCGCAAATGAAGACCATTTCTACTAAACTGAGGGCAATAGTTTTTCTATCATTTCCTGGAGTGACAGTTTAAGTGTTAGACTGTATTATTTGCTTATTTCTCTGCAAAGGAAAACGGCTGTACTGTAAATATCTCATACACCATGGTTAAATTCTCTCTTTCATAGCTTTCATTCAGACAGGCAAGGAAGAAGCTATGTTTACAGTGGAGCAGCAGAAATGCCACCTTGCTTTCCTTTATCCAGTGACCACACATGCTTGGTTTTATCTCTGCAAAACATTAACCTATTCATCATTATTACTGCTTTTGCAGCTAACGGTGAAGGCAGACTTTTTTTGCCCAATAACCATAATCAGACACCAGTGAAAAAGCAGACACTGTACAAAATCCAAACGAAATACCTTCATGTCTGCACTACAGAAAAAATGTTTGAGTTCTTTGTATACTACACTGTTTACAGTTTTGAAAACTTTCATGTAGTTCAAAGATTACAGATACTGTGCCTAGAAGCGCTAGACTTGTTTTCTGCCAGCACAGGATCTTATGAGTTTCCACTATTAGTCTTTCACTTTTTGTCTTGCAATTCAGTTACTATTCAATGAGATGGCTTTCTTACTGTCCCTTTATGGCTAATTTCTTTCTGAACATTTAATCAGATTCCCATTCAAAACTGTTCTGGAGACTGGAATACACCATGTCAACCATACCAACTTATCAGCATATCCAACAGCACCTTTAAAGAACTTCAGTAGTTTTGCTGATTCTTCACATTACATTGGATTTAGCCCTGTGTCTGCTAATTCTATATATTACAGAGTCTAGCACTTGACCAGGCAAGTAGTTTTCTACAATTTTAAGTCTTCCCTGAAGCCACTTTAAAAAATTCCTTTCACATTTGCCACTTTTCGTTCCTGTAGTATAAAACAGTTTAGCCAACAGTTAACAGCTTAGTGCCATCACATTAAAATGCCTTCTGAGTAACTATATGGGTGCTAAGTGGTTCTTTGGTCCTGCTAGTGATAACTACACATTTCATGATTAGGTAATCATAAATGATTTAAAAAATGGTTTAAATGATATGTCTCAGAGATTCCCTCATAAACAGTGGTTCAGAGACAGAGCTCACCCAGTGCTCTTCCATAGTGACACTAACATAAATAATTTATTTCCTTTCTCTGCCACTGGGGTTTTTTTTCACAGATTTAACTCCTGGCCACTGTAACTGAGTGCCTTTTTTATAATTACGTCCTGGACCAGATCTTGTTCACTGATCAGGGCTTAAGCAAATTTATCTCCTTTACATTTCTGACTAGATGGGTTTCCAAGAAGCCATCATTTCTACTGTCTAAACACATATTTTTCTTGCTATAAAAGAAACTCATTCATGAAGACTGAAGTTTCCCATCCTATTATGTTTTCTGCTCTCTTTCAGCATGTTAGTCAACATGCTGGCCAATATTTCCAGTATACCATTACTACTCTTCCATTTAAAAATTATGGTGGTTTTTCTTTGTATATTCTGTGGTTCTTGTTGATGCTTTTAGTTGTTTGTCTTATTTGGATCTAAACTTTTCTTAGCCAGGATATGTCAGGAATTGAGACAAGAAGTGTCATTCCTTGGCTAATGTACTCTCTCAATCCCATTTAATCTGATTTTTATTCTTTCATCTTCCCTAAATGTTTATTGCATCAGTAGCCCATTTAAAACAAAACATTATTGTTTACCAGTCTTCCTAGATTCCTAATATTGTCACAGAACTTTTATATTTAGTCTTGGGTTTGTTCCATATTCTTTGGTGTGTGGTAGAACAAGACTTGACTTGTAGAAACTACACTTGACTACTATCCAACTAACTTTTTTTTTTTTAAGATCTGCCCTATATTTTTTGAATTATTGAGAACTTTTATATCTTCATCTCTACAGAATATGTCTTCCCAAACTGAAAGCTCTTCTTTTTTTTTTTTTTTTTTTTTATCTTCTCACAGTCCTCAATTCAAATAACTCCACTATCAATTTTTCAGTGTCACAAGCCTGCTTCCATTTTGGTATAGATGGAGCTCAGAAGAAATGCTATTCCTTCTCTAATGTGTCCAGCTATACCTACAATTCATAATCAGTATAAGTCCCTCTTCCACGCACTGTTTCCTCAACTATATGTCAATGCCTTTCTGGCTGTAGGTGTTATATTGCGAGCATTTCAAACTATCCTCCCATTAAGTTCATTAGTCTATTACAGCTTAAACTAGAGAGTATCTCCTCTTATCCTTATTTCATTAGCACTCATATAGGCCACAGCAAAGGCTCCTACACAACTCTATTCTTGATGTGTTGTGCAGGCTGCTATCTCTGCCCCAGCAGGCATGTAACTAGACTGTACACACAGCATATAACTATACTGCCATGCATCCCTGGTGTAACAGTACCACGTGTGTGTATATGTCTGGTAAGAGAAATCTCCCCTCTCCTCACCATCCCAACCACTATAGACCGAAGCAGTATTTTGGGGCCAGGAAAATGCAAGGCCATTGCTTGGTATGGAAGTCTCACTGGCTTGAAGAGTATAATCATAAAATCCCTGAGTCTTATCCATAAAAGCTGCGTGCCGATGGTAGTCATTTTATAAAACCAAAAAGGACAAAAAGTACAAGCTTCTTTAAATTTCTGTTGGGAAGTAGATAAATGTAACACCAAAATAAGAAGACAGAGTTGACAAGTATAATACTTTTCAGAAGCTTTTACAAAAAACTAAGATGACATTTTGACATAATAGCTAGGAGTACTTGCAGATTTTCCATAGTCCCCTTACTGTCCAGCTTTGCTGTGCAGATTTTAACCTCATTCCATGACTTATTTTCAGTGGCTTATGTATAGTTTATATTTTTAAGAACTTCATTCACAAAATAAATGCTGACAAAATATGCTTCCACCCACAAAAAATGTCATGCCTATTGTCTTTGGGCTCAAACATACTGAAATGAATCGTTTGTGGCATTTGGTGGGGGCTTTTTTTCTAGGTTGTCCTTTATCTCTCATTCCTTTCATGAAGGAAACTATTAAGTTTTGTTATCTAGTCTTCTGTTTCTCTAAGTGGAATGCAAAAATGAGATATCAGGAATCCTAAGTCTGTAAGTCATTAAAATTTTCTTAGTAGGAATCTGCCATACTATCTGGGGAAAAAACCACCTTGATTTATAATTCAGCTAAAGAAGTATGTGACTTTGCTTTAAAGAAGATATAATTTGAAGTTAAATAGAAAAAAAAATTGTATTCTTCTTTTCATAATGTGTAGCTATTCATTTTATTGTCAACTGTTTATATACCATTCTACACAATAAGTTTAGTGATGAAATAAACTACTGACTAAATCAAGAGGTTCCGTACCCGGAGGCAGACAGGAAAACAGGGATAAAAGCCTGTGAAAATACAACTTCTTGAATTGTAGTAAGATGAAATATGCAAGTACTGTGGGAAAATGAAGTCTACCTATAGAGGGATTTATTTTCCTGAAGAATCTAATCATTGTGCATAGGCACACATGCATATGCCGTTTGTGCAGTGGTTTGCGTGGAAAGGCGTGCAGGAAGGGCACCTCTTTGAAGAAGGGATGTGCCACTGGCCAAGTGGAGAGGCTTGAAGTACACTTAAGACAACAACTGGGCATCATTCCGTGACCATCCGCACTGGTCAAGGGCATTCATCCTGCCTGACCCTCAAGACAGAACAGTGGGCACTCTTCTGGGAGCAAAGGCAGCAGCTCCAGCTGGGGAGTCTGCACTGTCTCCCCCAGTGGTGGCCAATGCCTCCACCCAGACAGAGCTCCTGAAGGGAGAGGCTGCATTGTAGACCTCAGACTGCAGGAGGTGCCTAGACATTTCTCCTGGGGCAGGGGCAAGTGGCGGACCTGTCTGTGAAAGCTTAGCCCAGGTAGAGGACCTCCTGCAGCAGGTGTCTGAGCTGCAGGAGGCAGTAAGAAGGCTGTGTAAGATCAGGGAGGCTGAGAAGGAGTTAGATAGCTGGTTCCAAGTGCAGTCTGCAATGGACCCACAGCCAAACAGCCAAAAACTCCCCCACTGGCACACACAGAGGGGAGGGGGCCAACAATGCAGAAGAATGGGTGCTTGCAATGGCAAGGACCCGCAGGAGGAAGGGATTTCCCCCGAAGCCTGAGGTGCCCTTGCAAAACCGCTTCATCGCTCTGCAGACTGAAGAGGAAAGACCCGTCACATCAGCAGAGATGCTGGAGCTGAGTAAGGCAGCATGATCTGCTCCCCGTGTAACAACCAGTGCAACTAAGAAAAGGCAATGGGTTCCAGTAGTAGGCAACTCTTCTGAGAGGTACGGAGGCACCCATCTGCCAACCTGACGTGCTGTCTAGAGAGACGTGCTGCTTACCAGGGGTTGTGCCAGGCATGTCACCAAGAGACTACCAAGCCTTGTACAGCCCACTGACTATTATCCACTGCTGTCATTTCACGTGGGTACCAGTGATACAGCCAGAAGCAGTCTGAGGAGTATCAGGAAGGATTACAGAGCCCTGGGAGCTGCCATAAGGGACTCTGGAGTGCAGGTAGTTTTCTCCTCAATCCTCCTTCTCAAAGGGAAGGGGTTTGAAAGGGCCAGATGAATCCCGCAAATCAACAAATAGTTATGGGACTGGTGCCACAGCCAGGGGTTTGGCTACTTAGACCATGGGACTCACTTCGAGAAACCTGGTCCACTGGGGGCTGACGGGGTCCATCTGTCAGAGGAGGGGAAGAGCATCTTTGGCCATAGGCTTGCCAAACTGGTGAAGAGAGCTTCAAACTAAAGTTGTCAGGGAAGGGGAACCTCAATCCATCCCACTCCTAGAAGTTTGATGCCAGTGCCAGCAAGAGATGCCCAGAGCCTGGAGAGGCATCACAGGTCAGCAGAGAGCACCTGAAGAGCAGCACAAAGGAATTCCAGCCAGTAAGTCAGCTTCATTGAAAAGCCTCTATGCAACTGCACGTAGCATGGGGAATAAACAAGAGGAGTTAGAGGAGTGCACACCTGTAGGGCTATGATCTAATCAGCATCACAGAGATGTGGTAGGATGGCTCCTATGACCGGAGGGTTGGAATGGAAGGATACAGGCTCTTTAGGAAGGACAGGCAGGGAAGGCAAGGAAGGGGTGTCGCCCTCTATGTCAGTGACCAGCTGGAGTGCGTGGAGTCTGCCTGGGGATGGATGAGGAGCTGAGCCTATGGGTCAGGATTAAAGGGAGGGCAGGGACAGGTGACATTATAGTGGGGGTCTGCTACAGGCCACCTGGCCAGGAAGACCAAACGGATGAGGCCCACTATAGACAGATAGGAGCATCCTCATGTTCACAAGCCCTGGTCCTCATGAAGGACTTCAGCCACCCCAGTATATGTTGGAGGGACAACACAGTGGGGCATAAGCAATCCAGGAGGTTCCTTCTCCAAGTGATAGAGGAGCCAACGAGGAGAGGTGCTATGCTGGACCATATTCTCACCAACTAGAAAGGGCTGGTGGGGAATGTGAAGCCCAAGGGCAGCCTTGGCTGCAGTGACCATGAAATGGTGGACTTCAAGATCCTTAGGGCAGTAAGGAGGTCTCAGAGCAAGCTCACTACTCTGGACTTCCGGAGAGCAGACTTTGGCCTCTTCAGGGATCTGCTTGGTAGAGTACTATGGGATAAGGCTCTGGAGGGAAGAGAGGCCCAAGAATGCTGGTTAATATTCAAAGGTCACCTCCTCCAAGCTCAGCAGTGATGCATCCCAACAAAGAGGAAATCAGGCAAAAACACCAGGAGGCTGGCATGGGTGAACAAGGAGCTCCTGGACAAACTCAAACAAGAAGCCTACAGAGGGTGGAAGCAAGGACAGGTAGCCTGGGAAGAATACAGAGAAATTGTCCAAGCAACCTGGGATCAAGTTAGGAAAGCTAAAGACCTGACAAAATTAAATCTGGCCAGGGAGACCAAGGGCAACAAGAAATGTTTCTATAGGTACATTGGTGATTAAAGGAAGACTAGGGAAAATGCAGGCCCTCTTCTGAAGGAAATGGGAGACCTGGTTACTTGGGATATGGAGAAGGCTGAAGTGCTCGATGACTTTTTTGCCTTAGTCTGCACCGGCAAGTGCTCCAGCCACACCACCCAAGTCACAGAAGGTGAAGGTAGGGACTGGGAGAGTGAAGAACTGATCACCATGGGAGAAGCTCAGGTTCAAGACCATCCAAGGAACCTGAAGCTGTACAGGTCCATGGGACTTGATGAGAGGTGGGTCCTGAGGGAACTGGTGGATGAAGTGTCTAAGCCATTATCTGTTACATTTGAGAAGTTATGGCAGTCTGGGGTAGCTCCTACTGACTGGGAAAGGGGAAACATAACCCCCATTTTTAAAAAGGGAAAAAAGAAAGACATGGGAACTACAGGCCAGTGTGCCCGGCAAGATCATGGAGCAGATCCTCCTGGAAGCTATGCTAGGGCACATGGAAAACAAGGAGGTGATTGGTGATAGCCAACATGGCTTCATGAAGGGCAAATTGTGCCTGAAAAATTTGGTAGCTTTCTGTGATGAGGTTACAGCATTGTAAGATAAGATAAGAGGTAGAGATAGGATAAGAGAAGAGCAATGGATATCATCTACGTGGACTTGTGCAAAGCATTTGATACTGCCCTGTACAGCATCCTTGTCTCTAAATTGAAGAGACATGGATTTGACAGGTGGACCACTCGTTGGATAAGGAATTGATTGGATGGTTGCAATCAAATAGTTGCAGTCAACAGCTCAATGTCCAAGTGGAGAGCAGTGATGAGTGGTGTTCCACAGGGGCTGGTATTGAGACCAGCACTTTTTAACGTCTTTGTTGGGGACATGGACAGTGGGATTGAGTTCACACTCAGCAAGTTTGCCAATGACACCAAGCTGTGTGATGCCATTGACATGCTGGAGGGAAGGGACGCCATCCTAGAGGGACCTGGACAGGCTTGAGATGTGGGCCTGTGTGAACCTCCTGAAGTTCAACAAGGCCAAATGTAAAGTCCTGAAAGTAGGTTGTGGCAATCCCAAGCACAAATGCAGGCTGGTTGATGAATGGATTGAGAGCAACCCTGTGGAGAAAGACTCAGGGGTATTGGTGGATGAAAAACTGTATATGAGCCAGCAAAGTGCGCTCACAGCCCAGAAAGCCACTTGCATCCTGGGCTGCATCAAAAGAAGTGTGGTTAGCAGATCAAGGGACACGATTCTCCCCCTCTACTCTGATCTGGTGAGACCCCATCTGGAATACTCAGCTCTGGGACCCCCAGTGTAAGAAAGATGGACCTGCTCGAGCAGGTCCAGAGGCAGGCCATGAAGATGATCAGGGGGCTGGAGCACCTCTCCTATGAGGATACACTGAGACAGTTGAGGTTGTTTAGCCTGGAGAAAAGAAGGCATTGGGGAGACCTTATTGCAGACTTACAGTACTTAAAGGGGGTCTACAACAAAGATGGGAAGAGACTCTTTATCAGGCAGTGTAGTGATAGGTTGAGGGGTAACAGTTTTAAAATGAAAGAGGGTAGATTTAGATTAGACACTAGAAATAAATTCTTTACCATGAGGGTGGTGAGACACTGGAAGAGGTTGCCCAGAGAGGTTGTGGATGCCCCATCCCTGGAAGTGTTCAAGGGCAGGTTGGATGGGGCTTTGAGCAACCTGGTCTAGTGGAAGGTGTCCCTGCCCATGGCAGGGGTCTTGGAACTAGATGATCTTTAAGGTCCCTTCCCACCCAAATCATTCTATGATTCTACAATATAGCAGCAATAATCTGAAAATAAATTACTCTTTAATATCTCTGGAACAGTCTTATTCTAATGACACATTTACTGTTTAATATTCTAGCCAGAAAGGAGCTGACTGGAAGTCTTGGCTACTCATTTTCCAGGACTAATTTTGTTTATTTTTTATAGATATGGTCAGAGAAGAACTGCACATCTTGTACAGTGTGTCAGAGAGGTTAGTCACAGACTGCAGCAAATGTGTGACAGCACAGACCGAGTTTCTGTGAGATCGTGATGAACAGCTCATCACAGTCTGAGTGCTAAGGGGAGTTGCTCACTTCACTGACTGTCGGATGAAGGGAAGGAGGAAAACCCATTCCTTCCAGAAAATTGTTGCTCAGATCCAGTGGTGTTGTACTATTTTAGCTGTATGCAATCTTAAGAAACAAGTTTACTGTCTGAGAAACTACACAGCTATTTTTAAGCTTTATTCCTGTATTTTTAGGAAACTATTATGTGTTCTTATATCTTTGTATGTATGTGTATATGTATAAAATACATACATATAATATACATATGAAATGTCAGTGTCTAGAGATTATTGGATAAAATCCTCTTAGAGGTAACAGAGGCTGAAGATTTAAATATCATTAACACAATATTAAAGTTGCTTATTATAGTACAAATCTAATACCTCCATACAAATGTAAGAACTACATACCATCTGGGAGCAGGCATACCTTTAATGTTTCTGGCTGGTCTCTGTAATGCACTATTGTACCAGGAAGGCAGATCCTATCCAGGAAGATCTGTGCAAATGAGGTATACCTGGGGACTCCAGAGACAAATGTCTGCTACATATACAGAAATTTATGTTGTTTCGTATATAATATGTGTCACTAACAGCTAGTGATGGTGGTGTTACTTGAGTCCTAACCTCCTGTATTGTGTGTCAAACTAAGCAACCACTTTGCTGTTAGTTTTTGAAAGCTTTTGGGCAGCACTTTTTCGAAGAGCACTAAGCTCCTTGCTTGAAAGTGTACAAGCACAGAAGTTTTATGGGAGCAAAGAGAGTTGTTGTGCTATATGTAGGTATCTAACATAATACACTTAAATATATGACAGCACTTTCTGGGACAGTAAAGTCTTAATACCCTTATCCTCAATGGGCATCCTCTATCAAGTTTATCATCATTCTTTACCTAGAAATTTCCATATGCTGAGAAAAATCCTTCAGCTGGACAGTGAAACCCTATGTCCTCACCTTACAGACCCAGATGACACAAAACAAGAAAGCAGGGGAAAAGGTTCTAAGTTTGTTAATGAGAAATGTTATATTAGTATTACCTAAGTTATGAACATATTTTATTGATTTCTTTTTTAGCAAATCAATGTGTGATGCTCAGAGGTGGAACAGTTTTCTGCTTGACAGGGATGACTGTGACATGTGGTGCACAAACTTTCACATGTTCATGTTTGTAGGTCTGAAGCAAGGAGGAGAATAAATTGTTTCCAGCCCTTTCCAGTTAATGAGTACAGACTCTAAGAACATTTTACTTTGTATGGAAAATAGCATACACAATGAGTCACATTCAGCAAAACAAACAGTTTTGTGCTTTCATTTTGCAATGCCTGAACTGTTGTGTTTGAGGAACAATACCTGCAGCCATCCTACTGAGACGTACAAGTCATTCACTACACCTGAGCAGCTCTGTCTCTTGCTTCTCACATTGGGTGAAAGAAGAAAACTTGAGTTAGGAGACATGGCTCCCTTCAACAGGAGAAATGTGTAATTTTGTTATCCAGAAAAGAGCAACAGGAGATCTCCTGTGGACCTTGATCACATTTATACTAGCACCACCTCCATGTATAGAAAAGGCAACACTCCTTGGTTAACAGTCCCTCAGAAACTGTAAAGTTCAGAGTTCCTTCTTGCCAAGGAGGCACATTCAACCAGAACTTGGCTGAAGTATGTGTTTGTATTTTCCTCTAGGAAATGAAATAATGCTGTGTAAAACAGTAGTGTCCAAGTTATTATTGCCAAAATAATGCGCATTTAACAGTCTGTAAGGTAAAAATGTCTTAACTCTAAAATCTTCATCTATCATCCTTCGCTACCATGGCTTCCTTTTATAGGGAGGTGTAAGTACACAATATGAACTGGTGAGATAAAACGTAAGTCTGTCTATGTGGCTTGTTAGGCCCAGTTTAGCCCTCTAGCCTCTGACCACTTATACTATAAATTATCACAAGCTATTCCCTGTGGCAGTTCAGAGCAGCTGTACCCTTTTGTGTCTTCAGTCATCTCCTGATACTTCCTTCTTGCCTGCCATTTCCTTTAATGCACCTGGATAAGACCCACATGAGTTCTTGACCATAGAAAATCCAGCAGCAGACCTGCAGTTCCCTGTTCCTTTTACACTAGTTTTCCACTCCACTACGTCCTGTGAAGACAGGCCCAGCTAGAGAAATGCCTGCTGTGGGACTAATTCCTTGTAAGGCTGTGCAGAGAAGACCAGGGTGAATCTTAATACTGTGTCCATGGAATGGCTTTGGAGTGGTCTGTGAAGTGTGATTTCAATGAAGAAAAGATCTTAAATACCCGTATGGAAAGAACCTTAGTGCTTCAGCTTGCACTGATTGTGGTCCAGAAATCATCAGACACAGCCATGTCACTGGCTTTGGTGGGGATCTAGCTGGTTTAGAAGAAGCATCAGGAATGGGGCATTCAGACTGGCTGTAGGAAAGGTGAGCCCAGACTGATGGGTAGCTCTATTCTAACTAATTTTTGGCATCAGAACAGCAGGATCACTCCCAATGGGGTGACAAGGGAGTGACAATCATGCAGAGTCAGTGGCTATCAGAAGGACAACTTAATAAAAACAACCAGTCACAGAGAGGACCTTTCCTGGTTTATTCTGCTTTCCTTCAGCCCATAATGGGTACCTAATCAGCTCTCCTATCTAGTAACAAGTGTAAAAAGTATAACAGCATTTTAGGGCAAGATCCCATTGTTTGCTTAGCATGATACAGCCCACAGAATGGTGAAAACCTGAATGGCAGGTTCTGAATGCAAATGCAAGGGGTATCACCAAGCTTAAGGAACACTGGAAATGTGAGCTAGGACATATGCCAGGAATTGGTCAGCTACTGAGATAGTAGTGCAAGGATGGGAGTGGGAAGCAAAAAATGCAGTCCAGAATCTGTATTGTATGCTTAGGACAAAGAGAGGGAAAAGATCTCATTAAATCATACACTAAAGTATAAATCCTTAGATTCCATTGAGATTGAACGGTGCCAGATTAAAACTTTTTTCCATGCTAGAGTCATATCTCACTTTCACACTTGGTTACTACAGAAGGTTGTAGGTTTTGCCATGCAGTAATCAAGGGGAAGAGCTCACCTTTTTTACTAGGAAAGTCAAAATAATTTGTTTACTTCAATAGGTCACAGCAAAACAGGATTATATGGATTACCAGGGAACCCTCCCCTCAGGACAAGATACAAGAGGCATGTTTATCTACTTTTTATATTAATTTTTTAGTATTTTTTAGCCTGTGCAGTTAATGCACCATAGTAAAATTTTACTGACTACACAAGTTACCTCAAAAATATCCCTGGTTAAAGAATAAAGTCTATGATAAAAAGAGCAGAAAAAATCGCTGTGCTTATGGATAAACATGGTCTCTTTGCAAAGAGCCTGCATATCTTCTGCAAAGGCAATCCTGTCTCAATAATGTCCTAGAGTACTAAGAAGGTATGAATAAGCACATGCATAGGGATGCTCATGGTGATAATGTGTTTCTGCACCAAAAATTACTAAGAAACTATGTTGCTATGGAGCTGGAGGGAATTGGACTGAAAGCTGGGTAGAGGATAAGAAGCAAAGGAGAGAAAGCAAAGCTTAACAGTCACTTTCTAGGCAAGAGATGAGTCAGCAGTGTTGTGCCCCAGGGATCAGTGCTGGCACTGGTGTTATTCCTGGAAATGGGAGTGAGTAGTAATGTCTTTTTGCAAGGACTTGATGAACATTTGTTGGAGGATGTTCTGAGTCATCAAGATGTAGCATGCCTACATGCTAGGGCTCCCCAAGCTCCTTAAAATGCTGCCTAGACCCACGGTCCTGCCCTCCCATCTAGAGGCAAAGGAACAGCTGAGCACCTCTGCCTGTTAGAGCAGGTGCCTCCACACCAGAGGAGATGTGGGAATGGAGACAGGTTCATTTCCCTTCGTGCCTCTGTGAAGCCCAGCACAGGACTGGGCAGTGCTGTATGACACAGTTTCTGTCTTAGTAATGTCTGAGACCTTGATTCCAGGATGCTGTGTCTCCTCAGAGAGCCTGGGCTCTGGAGGGTTCAAGGATGGCTGCAGTGCCTCTCGCTTCTCAAGTGCAATGGGGCAAGTTTAAGCCCAGCTTCCTCAACAGTCCTCAGTTTGTTTGCAGTTTAGTAATCATTTGAATTCTTACCTAAGATCTGTTCCCTGTCCAGACATATTTAAAAGAAATCTTACTTTTGCAAGCTTGTGAAGAACATATTTTTCTCACTGAGATCTGCAACAAGGCATCTTTGCTGCCTGTATGAGGCTACTAGTCAGTCAGAGCTCCATAAAAAGTACATTTCCTTCCTCTAGAATTGAGGAACTGGTAACGACTAAGAAACTTTAATCTCCAGAATATTTTAACAAGATCGTTGTGTCCCGTAGCAACTGTCATGGACATAAGCCACTGTTGACCAGTCTTTTTACTCACCATACTACCAATATCCCTTAAACCCAAGCAGAAGAAACAAACCCCAGCATAATTAATATTTTACTAATCATTACAAAGTTTTCAATGTTGAAGAACCCTATGTCAGAAATACTAATTTCCTACTTCTGACCCGAGTCCGGTGCTTTCCCAACCCACTTTATTAACTGCTTCATTACCTGAGACGTAAAAAGACAACACCATTTTAGCCAATTGCAAAGACATTTTTTAAAAAGTTCACCAAGTAAGTACAATGAACACTGCAGATAGTCAGTAACACATGGTATGGTTCCAGCTTCCCATTTTCTCCACTGTGCTATTCTTAAAAAGCAAAAATAGTTGAGTAGACTCTGTGACCTGGCCTTAAAGCTAAAATCTGGTGTTGAGAAGTTACAAGGCACATCCAGACACTGAAGAGCATGGAAAGTGTGAAAGCAAAAACCTCCCTGTTGGGTTTGTGTGGTGGGATTTTGGTAGTAGGGGAGAGGCTGCAGGGGTGGCTCCTGTGAGAAGCTGCTAGAAGCTTCCCCAGCTTCAAGCCAGACTCACCTCTGGCCAAGGCTGAGCCCATCAGCAACAGTGGTAGCGCCTCTGGGAGAACAGATTTAAGAAGGGGAACCTGCAGCGGAGTGGGGAGTGGGATGTGAGAGGAACCCCTCTGCAGACAGACAGCGAGGTCAGTGAAGAAGGAGGGGCGGAGGAGCGGGGGAGGAGGTTGATGCCCCTGCAGCCCTTGATGAGACGGCAGGCTGTCACCCCCAGCCCATGGAGGGGAGCGGGGGAGCAGGTGCCCACCTGCAGCCTGGGGAGGACCCCACACCAGAGCACGGGGATGCCCCCGAAGTTGGCCATGACTCCATAGGAAAGCCCACACTGGAGCAGTCTGTGACTGAAGGAATACAGCCCATGGAAAGGACCCACCCACGCTGGAGCAGTTTGTGAAGGACTGAAGCCCATGGAAGGGACCCACGTTGGAGAATTTCATGGAGAACTGTCTCCCATGGGAAGGACCCCACACTGGAGCAGGGGAAGCATGAGGAGTCCTCCCTCTGCAGAGGAAGGAGCGGCAGAGACAACGTGTGATGGACTGACCACAACCCCCATTCCCCATCCCCCTGTGCTGCTGGGGGGGGGGGAGGAGGCAGAGAAAATCAGGAGTGGAGTTGATCCTGGGAAGGAGGGAGGGGTGGGGGGAAGGTGTTTTAAGATTTGGGTTTACTTCTCATTATAGTGTTTTGATTTGAATGGTAACAAATTAAATTGATTTTGGTTTTTTCCCCAAGCTGGTTTTTGCCTGTGGCCATAATGGCGAGTGATCCCTCCTTGTCCTTTTGCCAACCCACAAGCTTTTAATTACATTTTCTCCTCCCCATCCCTCTGGTGGGGAGGAGTGAGCAAGCGGCCTCATGGTGCTTTGGGCTTAAACCACAACACTGCCACTGCTCTGCCAGGTATGAGCTCATGGCCACTGCAGAGCGCTTGTGGCAGCTCTCGGGACAGTGAGAAATGGCAGCAGCTAGAAGCAACAGATGCCATGTCACAGCTTTCCTTCTCCTCTTCCCTTCTTCTATCACCTAAACTGTGGAGTACACTAGAGTAGGATGCTCAGTTTGGCCTATTGGTTTTCAGTTAGGCACAGACCACAGGCATCGGGAGCAGCTCTGCAGCACCATTACAGATATTCTTAGGGGCTCATGCTGAATAAGTTTCTTTTTGAGTGATTGTCAATACACGCACAGATACTTAGGCAATGTGTCTCGAGATGGAGACAGTCTCAGAAGCTACCCAGTGATGCTCTAATACACCCTGGGCCATCACAAGTCACTCATAGGGACAGATAGGATGCTGCACACTGTGTGCACCAGCCTTTATCCTGAGCCAGAGCTCAGCTTTGCCCTGATAAAGCCAGAGCTTTATCCATTTGTGACTGTCACCTTAGCAAGCAGTTATCAGACTTTAGAAAGCATTTGTATTTGATTTCTGTTTTTTAAAGTCTTCATTTTCCCATTCCTTACTCCATTTTGCTACTTGCACTTACTCTTTCAAACAAAGACTGAAACTTTGTGACTTTTGTCAGAATTTCTTCCTTTTCCTTGAGCTTTATCTGCCTCATTTCCTTATGAGAGATGCTTTTTCTTAGCATGAAAAACCACTTCAATAATGATGTCCATTATTGGGAAGCTTTCCTCTTCAATCAACCAGCAGGTAGATACCTTTACCAGACAGATACATTGTTTCTGTTGTCTAGAAGATCCTACTCTGGCAAATATAAATAATTTCAGTCACAGATGTTTTAACATTAAAAAGATGCATTAACAGCTGACAAAATAGTACTTTCAAACTTGGGGACCATGCACCATTCTGAACTGTATCCCCTTTTCAGGACCCTTCAACACCGTGACCCTACACTGGAGGGGAAGAAAGTAAACCTTCTGCACATCTGACCTCTATACCATGACCAGTCTCCACCAAACCTCTGAGAAAAGCTTCCAGCTGATGAACTCATGCCCAAAATCTCCCAGACCACAAATTCTTGTCAATACATAGACGTGCTCTGAAGAATTTTGCCCACTATATAATTTGTACAAAGCTATGGAGCAGAAATAGAAAAAAAAAAAAAAAAAAGCAGTCTTTTTCCTGAAGTTGAAGCACAAGTTCTCTAGTCTTCTGCCTGGAAATGGCAGTCGTCTTTGAGGCCTACCTCAAAGTGTGCTTCTGGATCTAAATATCTGTTTATTCACCTCAGACTTTAATTGAAATCAAACATTTCTTTTCCTAAATTACACACTCTGCACCTGACCTGTCACTGCAAACCTAGGATGCCAGGAACATGTATTTTGCACCTATACAAACCAAAATCCTTTAGAAAGTCTCTGGGCTCTTCCTCAACCTGGGAGGCTCCAGAGGCACAGCTGTCTTGAGGCAGGGACCTGAGCACAGCCCAAAACCCTGTGGCACTGAAGAGAGCTCTTGGGAGGTTTCCCATGTTCTCATGAAGGCTGAGGAGACCTTGGTGATACATCTGGGGAAGGCTCCGTCCCAGAGGCTGGCAGCAGGGCTGTGGGGAGTTTGTACAGCAACAGCATGGCTTCCAGGAGAGTGGCAGAGAGCATTTCTTTTTCCATAAAAATGACAAAACTCTCCTCCAAGTTGCAGAATATGTGGTTCTGGGAGAGGTAGAACTTGTTTGTACATTGGGGTGCCGTGGTGTGAATGTAGCATACAGTCAGTCAGCTAAGAACGAAAAACAGTCACTTGCTAGTAACAAGTTCTTCAGTATGTGTTGTCTAATACATATGCCTGGAATGTATGATGGCAATCCTCCCTCACCTCCACAGCTGAGCCTCCTGGGCAGGTTAGGACTTGCAGGCCATGAGGACTGGAAAGCACAGACTGTGTGCCATGTGTATGTGTGTGCATTCAGAAGAAGAGATAGGGGAAAGGAAGAAAGGCTTCTCTGAGCAGAACCCATGATCTAGACTAACCATTTAAAATAATTTTGGAAAAAAAAAACCCCAAACCAAAAACAAATTCAGCAGAAATTCTAATATTCACAAAACAAGAAGTCCAGAGCAGGACACTGGGCTTGTGGACACCGCAAACATGAAGCAAAGGGGTGAATGGGCCATGCCTTCTCCCTTCTTGTCCATGTGTTTAAAATGTAGTGTAAAAAACCTTTCCCCTTTTCTTGGAAGCACCAGGAAACAAATCAATCAAGTAGGAGTCAAGATAAACCAGGTTATGGATGCCATTAAGTACGTGATTTGCTGATGGCCTTTGTGTGCTTCAGAATGGTCAGGGACTGGAAGGACTGGGTTGGATTCACAGCTAGGTAGCAACTCGCCATTTCTTAGGAGGGAGACACGGGAACAAAGGCCTGGTCAGGAATCCAGGTTCTTCCCCTTCCTCGGAGACCCTTGGGTCCTTCCCAGAGAGATGTTCAAGCAGGCTCGCCATAACAGACTGCCTTGCCCTGGCACCCCGCGTGCGTTCTCTGAATGGCTGCATCGAGCGCATCCTCTCGACTGTGAGCTCCAGCCTCTGCCGCTCCTTGCGGGCACTCCTCGCTGACAGGGAACGTGCCCCTGTCTCAGCCGTGACTTTCGTGCCTCCCTTTGGGGTGCGATTGCCTCTCTTCGTTAGTCTCACTGGCTATTTTGGAAGTATTTGGTTTTCCTGACCGTGGTATTTCACGGCACCTCGTGGGTACAGAGCTTACACCACTGCAAGAATGCCAGACTCTCCTGCTCCCCTCCTCCTCTCTGCCCGCCATTGCTTCCCCCACCAGCCATACCCTCTCCCTGGCACCCATGTACCCCACATTGCCCCACTGCACCACACTGCACAGCCCTGGCAGCTCCCTCTCAGCCCTGCTGCAGGTGGGTGACCTGGTGTTGGGGAAGTGGCTCCTTCAGAGGGTAAGAAAGGGGGCTCTGAAGTCTGCGGCAGGAATGAGAATAGCTTTTATCCCCTCAGCAGACTGCAGTGGGGCTTTCAAACCATACATCTGCTAGTGCCGTACTGCTGTGTGCTGTTGGCTCCTCGCACCAGAGTAAAAAATGCTAGTCAGGGTCCTGCAAGGATGTGGAGAAGATTTAACTGGCCTTCTGTGATAAAAGAAGTGAGATATGACTCCTTGGGGTGGACCTTGTTGCTATTAGGGCTTTCCAGGAGCAGGATGGCAACCCTGGCCTCAGCTGTCCTGAGGGCAGGAAGGGCAGGCACTGGCCCTGGCAGTTTTGGGAAGGGGTGTTCTGGGCCCGCCTCTCTCCTGCGTCTCCTCTCCCACAGGAGTGGGAAGGGGCATCCAGGCCCCATGTTTTTAGGGCTTTTTAACCACCGACCCTACCACTCCCTCTGTGCACAGCCCTGGAGGCTGTGTCCCGTGGCATCAAGAGAAAGGTGAGGGATAGGGGAGGAGCAGGGAGGTAAGCCCACACCAGGAGGGATGAGCAGGGCAGGGAAGGAGGGAGGGAAAAGCCAGTCCCCTGGGGTGGCTCAGGAGACTCCTCAGGGTGCAAGAAATATCACTGTGTCTCCCAAAAGGACTGAGGAGGGGGTTTAGGCATTCATAGCCTCCTATCTCTGAGGATACAGAGGTGCAGATCTCTTCCAGGAAGGGAACAGGGAGGACAGAGGTTTGTTCCTTAGATGAAGCAGACACAAGCACCACACTAGAGCCATGGAAGTGAGGCTTAATTGTTTTTGCACTATTGCCGAGAGGTGTGTTAACTGAAAAAGTTGTATTTGCTCTTCATTCTGGGAAAGACTCTTCACCTCTGGCATGAAGTATGTTTACTCCTACAAGCTCTTTCTACGCCACTGCATTTATAAGTTTAAGGCTAATATATCCTAAAATAAGTTGTTCCCTTTACAATGCACGCACTGTTCCTTAAAGTCTATGCCGAAGAATTACCCCAGCAGACTTTCTGTTCTGGAGCTTGCTGTTAACACACTGCATTTTCCCTAAGCTCTCTGGCTCAGCAACTTTATGCCATATGCAGAAATTGCAAGTATTAATAAGGAGTAGGCAGAATGCTTTGTCTCCCTTGGAAACTTTTTCAACACCAAGCCAATATCAGCAGATGCATAACTAGCCACTGTAAAAAAGAAACTTTCTTTTTTTTTTTAGTGCTTCTCCTGATATGTGAAATGAGAAACACACTGCAGTGTTTAGGAAGGAGCCAGGGTACTCACTTTATGGCTACAAGCTCCATTTCTGAGAGGAGTCAGTGCCAGCACCTTGAGGGTGTGAATGCCCTGCTCCAGGGCTGGCAGTGGCAGGAAGGCAGCAGGCAGGGGCCAGGGACCGACCACACGGCAAGGCACAGCAGGAGGGTTCCTTTCATCTAGACACACAAGACTTGCAGCCTGGCTCTTGATCTCAAAACACAGTTCTCAGGGCACCAACCTTTGGCTTTCCACCTTCACAGGCCCTTCTGCGTTAAAAGCACAGAGCTACCAGGTGGGTCAGGAGACAGTTTCTCCCTGCCCAAGCAAACCAAAGTGCATAATTACCGATTAAGGTACCCATGAAGGTAGAAATGGAAACTCTGACTGAATCCATCAGTGTTCTAATATTATCTAGCTTCAATGACTTCAGTCTTTACTCAGGAAAGTTTCCCTACTGACTTGTGCCAAATACATACTGCTGGTCTCCATCTCTTTAGATAAACACACTTAAAATACATATTTAAATATTGGAACAAGATCTGCTTCTTTTAGGTTTAGCTTTTTTTTTTTTTGGTTTTGGGGTTTTTTTGTAAAATATTGATGTGGATCACAAACAAGGATTTATTCCAACATCTCTCTGTATGTGTCAGAATATCCACATCCTTATGGCATGAGTTTATCGTTCCAAAAATAAGCTGTACTTAAATTCACAATGAATTGCTATGATTATGACAAAAACCTTTCAGGAAAACTTTGCTTAGGTATAATCAATAGTAATGTTTCATTCTTCAATTTAAGACGTTAAAAGGTTCCTTTCTTATTACAAAAATGTATGTTACTGAAAAAACGTGTTTTCATCTGAAGGTAATGATAGGGAGATCTCACCTCCCCACTATCTAAAACCACATTCCACCTTCTGTATATTAATGTTCTATAATTTTAGAAAGAATTAACTTTACACAACCTGTTTCTCTAACATCCATGTATTGCCTTCCAGCCTGCTGTAGCATGAAGCATCCTGGATAATAAACCTTGAGATATTTGGGCTGTAAATGGTGGAGCCAAGTCAACCAAAACTACAGCTGTGCTGCTGGAACCAGAGCATTAAACACAGACTGTGCCTCCCTTCAGTTTTCTTTCCCTTGAAACCATTACAGGAAATTTGCCTATCTAATAATTTAATTTACCTGAGTCATGTTTTTTCAAAATTTTGCCCATTTAGGTGTGATATCTTTGTGCTACTGTGTTTGGGTCCTACTCTAGTGAATAGCTCCAACCAGATTTCTATGGGCAAGTGCTCCTGAAATGCATCTGCCTATGGTTGGTATTGTTCATTCAGTGTAGAAAAATCAAGCCTTAATAGCCTCTGCCATTTCCCCATTCACATCCTCAAAGTATAGTTATTCTATTACCTTACTAAGACATTATCTCTTGCTATTTTTTACATCATCTAATGTCCCAGTGCAGTAAGTGTGCCCTCCATTGGGGAGGACATCAATATTTAGCTTAAATATTTCACCATGCATATTTTCCCTTTCAATATTATGCCTTGTAAAAAAATCTCCTTCTCCCAAAGTAAATAATTAGTGTTTGCGTGATTCCTGCTTTCCTAATAGATATTAAGAAGGAACTGATTTCCTTCTAACCATCCTCATTTTGTTAAACACAGTTCTGCTTTCTGCGTGTATATATCTAAGTATTAATCATTTCACACAGGAGCTGGTTGAGTTAACAATACAAGTTCACAACTTGTATCCAAAATAACCTTATGACAGCTGTTCTAAACCAGTTCTAGATTCCAGTTACTCACTGGGATTTTTTTGCTGATCAGAAATATGATTTGCATCCTATCAGATATACTGGAATAAGGGAAATCTAATATCTAGGTCTTAGTCTCTAGTTTTGTGGGTTTAATTCTTCTCTCCAGTATATCAAACAGAAAAAATCCTATATGCATAAAATGAGTAAAAAAAAAAAAAAGCCTTCAAAACTAAGACTTCAGACCACTGACATTTATACAAGGGACCTATAGTGCTTCAATGGGAGTATATTTTTTATATTGATTTTTTTTATCCCACTATGGTGAGGAAATATCTCCTCCCTTTTGTGGGACTTTATGACCCCAACCAAGAAATGCAACTTGACTCACCAGATTCCCATGAGTAAGGGGTGGGAGAGAGCTGCCCATAGGCAGTCTGTCAGGATGTGCCCAGCTGTTACCTGAGTAATGCTGATGGGATACAAACCACCTCCAAGTGATGTGCAATGGCAGCTTCGGACAGTAGATAGAAATGCTGTGCTGAGAGTGAGATGCACAGGATGATTTCTGTGAATGTTACACTTGTTTTAAAATAATAAATTGCTTCAGTAAGGTAAGAATTACTGGACATGGGTGAAGCTAACAGAGGAAGAGGGAATTTTAACTGTAGCTGTAATTCTCAGATGTTTGATAAGCAACAAGAAGCCAAGAAAGCTGTACATTTTGTAACATGAAAAAGAGCCCATTACCAACTGTCTGCAATTAAAGAACAATTCCCTGACTTCCAAAAGCAAATATTCTCCTTATTGAGTGCCAGTGATGCCCGTATGAAAGAGATTTGACCCGTGCATTGAAGGAACGGAACCGACCGCAGTTAATTACAGAACCCCTTTCTCCCACTGTGTTACCATGGGGGTGTGAATTGAGATCAGGCACTGGAGTGAGACAGCTCTGGGCTGAGCTGTGAGAGGAGCAGTGGAACAAGAGCTGAGACATTCAGGCTTACAGCAAGTCCTGCTGAACCATGTCTGGGGTGTCAATAGACTGAACATACCGTCTGGCCACAATTGTGTATCACCCCATCAACCTTTGCAGCAGTATGGCTTTGTATAGCCTGGGCCATACATATCCTGCAGGAGGAATATGAGCCTGTATGCGGGAATGCATTGAGCTCCTAAGGGCAGTGCAAACATAACCTCTTACTTCTTTCTCAGTGTAGGTTCTTTTCAAAACAAGGCACAACCTCAAAATATTATCTTTATCATACACTTAAAACATACGTGTTATCCTGAAACTATGGTAACATTTACTAGACAAGTGCCCAAGACAAACCCACAGATGTCTGCTCTGTTGCTTTGTTCATTCCTTAGCTGACTTGGGTTAATGGACTTTTGGGGTGACTGTAAGGTAACATTCTGCATCACATGGCCTGCAAAAAAACTAAGTAACCTTTACACTATTGCAATTATTCCAGACTGAAAAAGACATATATGAAAGAGAAAGAAATTTTGTAAAACAATGCTGCAATTCAGCAACATCTAGTGCTATAATTCCTAATTCCATTATTTGCATACCAATTTTCCACCAAACTGGAACTAACAAGCAGACATTGCGTACTTTTTTTTTTACGATCATGTATGGCATCTTTTGAGTCTGAGAGGAGAGAATGGAATTGAATGTTTGTAGTATAAGAATTTTGCATTAACATTTTTGTTCTTGCCACTATTGTTCCAATACTGCACACACACTTGTGCACCAAGAAATACTTCAAAACATTCACCTGATAACTTAAAAATGGGGTTTGGGTATGTGATGGAATCACAGGCTTCTTCACTGCAGAAAATGCTATCAGTGAAACTGCAGCACCATCTCTGAGTTATTCCTATCAGCTATTTTGTGATTTGTCTTAGGGAAGATTTTGTGCAGACAGTAATCATAACCAGTCTGTGCTGCATCATCCTTCTACTCCCAATTGTTATACGAACAAAACAAACACAACACAAACACCAGCACAACCTTCAAAAGACAGAAAAGGCACAAATGCTTTCACTTAAACCCATTTACTTGCTTCCAAACTGAGATGAGAACACCCAAGTTAAAGTGATAAAATAATAAACGAAACCAGCTGGCCTTAGAAATATCATTGTTGATAAATAATGCCAAACCTTGCAACTATTCACCCTGTGTGTAACTGGATAGGTCCTGAGGTCCTCATTTAATGAGACAAACCTACCATGGAAGAAAAAGGGATTTATTAATTTTTCATGCAGTATTTTGAGGAGAAGAGAGAAGCCATAAGGCTTAACCTTAGGATGTATAAACTGGAGAAATGATTGATCCTTCTGTGAACTGAAACATCCAAGAAAGCACGACTACAGAGCACTGATTTTATACCTGGTACCACACTTTACTGACAATGCCTACAAGCACCTATATCTTATTTCCTTGTGTTAATTAATTTCTGTGCTTCACCCTCTGACTGTTACAGTAAAAGCAGCCCAATAAGGGGAGCAAGCGGATGCTTGGGATTTGTTGGGCTACTCTTCCAGGCGCAGCTGGGAGGCCAGGGCTGTCTCATCTGGACACTCGAGGCTCCTGGCAGTTACCCAGGGTGTTTCATGAAAAAAATACCTGGCTAACCCACAGAAAACTTCTCATGTAAATACCTGGGATTTCACAATAATGTTGTCAGTTGGTATTAGTGGGATCCCTGGTCACAACTAGGGACAAAGTAAGGGAAAGATTTCTTGTTTGCTTCTTGACTGGGGCTTGGATGTGGTTTTGCAGATCCCACTGGAGTAAGGGGTCTCCCATCAGGACCACCCCGCTGTTGTGTAGGGAATTTACTGTAGGGAATTCACTACAGCAGACACACAGAAGAAGAAATTAACTCTGTGTGCTAGATTTGGCTGGGGCAGAGTTAATTTTCTTCACAGTAGCTGGTTTGGGGCTATGTTTTGGATTTGTGCTGGAAACGGTGCTGGTAATTTGAGGGATGTTTTAGTTACTGCTGAGCAGTGCTTGCACAGAGCCGAGGCCTGTTCTGCTTCTCACCCCACCCCACCAGCGAGGAGGCTGGGGGGGCACAAGAAGTTGGGAGGGGACACAGCTGGGACAGCTGACCCCAACTGACCACAGGGATGTTCCAGACTGGCATCATGCTCAGCATGTTAAGCTGGGGGAAGAAGGAAGGGGAGGACATTTGGAGTGATGGTGTTTGTCTTCCCAGGTAACCGTTATGCTTGATGGAGCCCTGCTTTCCTGGAGATGGCTGAACACCTGCCTGCCCATGGGAAGTGGGGAATTAATTCCTTGTTTTCTTTGCTTGCGAGCGTGGCTTTTGCTTTACCTATTAAACTGTCTTTATCTCAACCCACAAGATAGATAGTAAGCGAGCAGCTGTGTGGTGCTTAGTTGCTGGCTGGGGTTAAACCACAACACTCTGTAACTGCGCGGTTAGGATGGTACCTCAGCAGATACGGAGGCAGAACTCCCTGCAGTGGATTAGGCAGAGGAGGGGCATTGAACATGGCTTTCTTGCACAACATTGCTTTCTCAAGTAACTGCCTCAGGCTGTTGACAGCTTTCATTTTTCCCATATAGTTTCACAACAATATTCAGGACATCTTGTTTTCAGGGTCATGTAGACTGTCCCCAAAGGAAAAAAGTCTTGACTATTTTTTAAATCCTGAATTTCTCTTTTGCAGCAGCAGGTCTCATTCTTCTTCCCTTCACTTATTCCTAAACAAAAGTCAGAGGTTGTGCCAACTGATGGATCCACATGAAGAAACAAACCTCTAGAAAGTTCTGGATATTTACCAGAGACCTCAGTTTTCCTTGTCTAGCCAGAAGCTCAGCCCTCATGACAATATCACACTGTAAAAGCACAGTATTAGAGAACTGTATGATAAGAAATCAGCAGAATTACTAAAATCTACCTCCCTGAAAGAAGAAGTTTTTAACATTTTACATAATTCTTCAGCTAAAACTTGTATTTCACTGTTGGTAAATCTGTAATTATTATGCATTACATTATCTGGAAATTAATCTAATCAAAATATATCAGCCTTTGGAACAAAGGCTGTGTACTTCTTTCTCTGAGGTGCTGCTTCTGAAAGCACAATGACAGACTACCCTTTTTCTTCCCATTTAATTTATTCAGGTACTCTGTGAATACCTGATCATATCCTTTCTTACTTAGTGACAGGTCCTGTCATCTGTTCTTATTCTTCATAAAGACCAAAATCACTGGTGGCTTTAAAGGTGATTTGCTGCCAAAAAAAACCCAAACAAAAACAAACAAACAAACAAACAAACAACCAAAAAAACCCTCCAAAACCAGCCAAAACACCCCCCCCCCCCAAACCCAAAACTCCCCAAACCTGCAAATGATTAAAAATATACATCTTCGCTCAGATTAACTAGCAAGTGAAATACATGGGCAGATCATCAAGAGTGTACAGTAGAAAACTATATTGATTCCCAATAATAATTTAGCGCATTGTTTTAGTGCCTTGTATGTTATTTCTACTTTAAAAATCAGATCTCAGTTTTTCTAAGTAACAATAACTTTTTCAAATCCTATCTTAGTCTTATCTTGCTCTGAAGTATATATACCTCTACATACACCATTACTCTAAGCTTAGAATGTGAGGTACAAGCATAACAGAGCTCTTTTGTTGCCTTTATCTCCCTAGCTCTAATACATGTTACCTCCTTACTAGATATAATTGCTTTCCTCATTTCAGCAGAGCTGCAGTTTACAGTGTACCATTCCTACCATCAATTTCCTTTTCATGAGCTGAAAATATTGTTGAAAATATTTTTTGAAAGGGAAACTTTCCAGATGGTAGCTTGATAGAAATTTCCAGTGAAAAAGGAATCTCTTGCAGATACTTGGAGATTTAAACTAACTGCAACTTCTTTCTTTCCCACTCTGAAGTTTAGGAAGCTTCAGCTGAATTATTTTATAACATAGCTTACAGGTACACTCATGTAATCAAAAGAGGGTATGATTTGTTTCACCTTCAAAAGGAGCTAGCTCTGGTGTTGCCTGGTACACATTCTGACAGGCACTTCACGTATTTGAATAGTGTGTTACGCATATGTAAGTGCCAGCTGCTATGTTTTAACCTCAGGTTGGAAAACCCAGGAGGATGTCTGATCTCCTGGTGCTGTGTTGGGGTGGGAGTAGGTTAGCGAGTACAAGTAGCTGTACTCATTAGTAAGATGAAGGAACTGTTACAGATGCTGACTTTGCTTACAGAGAAAAAGCATTTGCTCTCACATATAGTTTCCAGCTCCTCCTACAGGCAGCCAGCTGCAGTCCCCTCTGCCCCTGAAGCATCCATTTTGGTCATCCGTGCACATAAGCGTTCAGTTTTTTCTTTTCCATGAGTAGCACTGGTGGAGCAGGATCAAGTGTTTTGCCTTTCTGCTGATAGCTTTAGTGCTCAGGCTTTTGTGAAAGCTTCAGCTGAAGAAGACAGATCCTTAGGCTCCTTGAAGCCTGTCAAAATCAGTGGGAGTCCTCTCATGAACTTTGCTCAGTATAAAGGATGGTCTGCCAAGGAAGATGTTGTAAGTTTTATTTTCTTTTTTTTTTCCCCTCAGTTGGTCAGGCCAGGCCTCCTGGACACTCCTCCTGTTAAAGGATGAGGGGGTTTTGCGATCTCCTCAAGTGGAAGGTGCGCACACAAACGGAGTGTGACAATTCACTGAACTCACTTGCAAACACTGCAAACTTAATGGTAAATAGATATATCAGTTTTGGTAATAAACAACAATAAATCAAAGATAGCAACACTAAAATGCTAAATGTATTTTACTGTAAAGAATTAAGTGACTTCTGATATATTTTCATGGCAAGACAAAACGTAAATCAATTCTCAGGTATTTACCTAGTTAAGAACTTAGGGTAAACTTATGATCAAATTGAAATGACTTTCATTACAAGAAAAGTCTAAGAAATTAGAACCCTTTCAAAAGCTTTTTTTAGTTCAAAAATTAAGTAATAGTCTATTTTTCTAACATGTAGTGTTAACCATTACTAAATACTTAATTCTGTAGATTTACAGATCTTAAAGTGAAAAGCTACCATGACCATCAAGTCAGAACCTTGGTATTGCACGGCCTGGAAAATGGCCTGGTCTTGATTTAAAGAGGCTCACAGACAGGCAGTCCATCACATCCCTCAATGAATTGTTTCAATACTCAGTTATGCATTCCTTTACAAATGTTAGCTTTATTTTCAGTACAAATTTCTTTGCCTTCAGCCTGCAGCTATTGGATTTGGCTGTGCTATTTTCTGCTCAGTTAAAAAACTGTTAAAGACACAGGTGCTATTGTGCGAACCCAAAGGGAGCCTGGCTACCAGAAGAACATATGTTGAAATTTTCATGTGCCTTAGCTCATGTTAATTTTTCTCGTGGCATCTCTCCATGCAGTGAAATCAATCTGCATGTAATGGATGCCTCCAAATTAACAAGGGACAAGAAAATCCTCCTGGGAAGGTGGAGGTGGAGGCCCAACTGAGCTGTGATGACAGCAAGCTGCAACAACAAACAGGTTGCCCTGTTTCTGTATTTTGGGGGCGCTATGGGCTAGGCAAATTTAAGCAGTGAAAGTGGTCACTGCTCTTCTCCCTCTCCCAGCCCTGGAATACCTGAAGAAAAAATTGGTAAGAGGATAGGATTTGTCTTCCCACCCAATATTTCTCTACACTATAGGGGCAACTCAGCTTTCAGTTGCAAGTTCTTTCACACACTGAAATCATAGTTTTGCTTTTCACTTACAAAGGGAGGTGAAGAATGTCACTGTACCACAATCCACACCTTCAAAGTCTAGCAAAATCATGGAGGATAAAAAGTGATTCAGAAAGGTCAGGGAACCAGAAAAGATAAGAAAAAAAACCCTGGCTAAAATATATAAAGAAAGTCCTGCACTGCTTGTTTTGTACTGACTTTAGCTCAGTAGCTGTAGGATGAATTATTCCATGGGGGTAGTACATACCAATGGGAAAACCAGATACATGCATTACTGTTTCTTTTTGCTAGAAATGCCAAAATGAGGATATATGTAGTCCTGCTCCTCCTATAAGTAATACAGAGTCACAGTTTTATGACTCATGAAATTTTTCCAAAGCGGCATGTTAGATAGCTGTACAGTGCTCTCTCTTTTTGGACCTTTATGGCTGGTATTCAACAAATGAAGTATTTCCCCCAGTTGTGTGTGCTTTGCTTTTCCTTTTGTCAAAAAAACATTTTTCCTATTTCCTAACATTTTCATCATTAACATTCAACCTTAGAAGATGTTTTTTAAACTGTCAAAAGTCTGGTTTTAATTTTTTCATGAGAATTAAAAGCAAAATATAGTGTTCATCTTCCAACAGCAATGCACAGTGCCAGGGTGTGCTTTAATAAGACACTGTCTCTTACCTATCTGTTTTAAAATATTCCAATGCTTAAACAGGCTTCAGACTCACACCCTGTTATTACTTATTGCCATATTTTCACAGTATTTTTTTCCCAATAACAGGCATTTCTTTAACACTCTTTACCATTCGTGTAAATCAATGCTTTTCTGCTTGATTTGCAGTTAGTAAAAGGAGGACTTGCTAATTAAAATGTTACAATGAACATGCTGGTGTCCTCTGTTGACTTCCATTATTTTTAATGAGAATTTTGAAGGTAAAATGCTGCACTGTTCTTTTGGACAACATAGAGAGCAGTGTCATGTCAAGCCTTGATAATGGTAAACAAGCCTGGTTTCTGTTCCACATGCTCTCCTAAGACAGCACTTGAGTTTTCTTCCATTTTCTAATTATTCACTGAAAGTGAAAAGAAGTGGCATGTTCTAGGGAGAAGAGAATAGAAACAGAAAAAGGACATTTGTTTCTATTATTTTGGCATTCCTTCCATTGCTTGATGCTTTGCTTATCTCACTACCAGTTGCCAAAGAAACACAAAATAGCATTCTCTTTTTGGAAAAAAAACCAAAACTCTAAACAAAACCTTGATTATGTTCTGCTTTTACACCATAATAACCTTATATGGCTTGTCTGTATATGGTCCCTATGGGAGGAAGGAGACATTAAAAAGGCATACCTTCCGTCTTTACTGTATGGACTTTGTACAGCCTAAGCAAGAATGCAGGCATTGATCTCTGAGATACAAAACGACAACTCCCTTTCAGTGCCTCTGAAACGAGGCAGGAAATTTCTTGGACAACTTCATTACCACTGCAGCAATGATTAGAAATGGCCACACCATGAAATGTGCACTCTTTCTCTCTCTGTGCCACCCCTGCCCCCATTATTTTATGTTCATATACACAATGGTGTCTCTTTCACTGCCACATTATCTGTTGCTTCCATCTGTGATGAACTTTTCTTTAGTTAACTTCAGATTTAGTAATACTACCAACTTCATTAATGCCAAACACCAGTTTCCAATAACCCAGTTTTCCCCTCTGATTTCCAGGTTCCTCATTGCCTACTCTGCTTTCTGCAGAGGGAACATTTTGTCTGTTCAGACCTCACCTGGGCTTACCCTTTCTGCAGTTTTGCCATAAGCCTTCTCTGGAGTACATCGACTTGTAGTCATAGAATCATAGAATACCTGAAGGGACCTCAAGGATGATCTGCTCCCACCTTTCTTGGCAAAAGCACAGTCTAGACAAGATGGCCCAGCACCCTCTCCAGCTGAATCTTAAAAATGTCCCACGTTGGGGAATCCACCACTTCCCTGGGGAGATTATTCCAATGGCTGATTGTTTTCATTGTGAAAAATTTTCCTCTTGTGTCTAGTCGGAATCTCCCCAGGAGTAACTTGTACCCATTACTCCTCGTCTTTTCCATGTGACTCCTTGTAAAAAGGGACTCTCCAGCTTCTTTGTCGCCACCCTTTAAATACTGGAACATGCTGATAAGGTCTCCCCTAAGCCTTCTTTTTTCAAGGCTGAACAAACCTAGTTCTCTCAGCCTTTCCTCATACAGGGCAGCTTCCCAGTCCTTTGATCATCTTTGTGGCCCTTCTCCGGACCCTCTCCAGCCTGTCCACATCTTGTTTGTATAGCGGGGACCAAAACTGAACACAGTATTCCAGATGTGGCCTGACAAGCGCTGAGCAGAGTGGGATAATGACTTCTTCAGCTCTGCTGTGATGCCCTTGTTGATGCAACCCAGCATCCTGTTGGCTTTCTTTGCCACAGCAGCACACTGCTCACTCATATTGATCTCGCTGTCCACCAGGACCACCAGGTCCCTTTCGACAGAGCTGCTCCCCAGCCAGGTAGATTCCAGCCTGTGCTGCACTCCTGGATTGTTTTCCCAGGTGCAAGACCTTACATTTTTCCTAGCTGGGCTTCGTAGGGCCGTTGTTAGCCCACCCTTTCAGCCTATCCAGGTCTTCCTGCAGGGTGGCTCTCCCTTCCAAAGTGTCCACTTCCCCACTCAGTTTGGTATCATCAGCAAACTTCGTCAGGGTACACTTGAACCCCTCATCCAATCACTTATGAAGATATTAAGCAGTGTTGGGCTCAATATCGGTTCCTGGGAGGCGCCACTTGTGACAGGCTGCCAGTTTGAAAAGGAGCTATTTTTACCAGCACCCTCAGAGTGCGGCCTGTCAGCCAGTTCCCCACCCACTGCACAGACCAGTTATCTAGACCATAAAGCATCAGTTTCTCTAGGAGGACGCTGTGGGAAATGGTATTGAAAGCCTTGGAGAAATCCAGGTAGACAATGATGTTCACTGCTCGACCCACACCAACTGAGCAGGTTACTTTTTTGTAGAAGGTGATCAGGTTTGTCAAGCATGATTTGCCCTTGGTGAGTCTGTGCTGGCTTTTCCAAATCACATACTTCATTTGACTTGTGATAGCCTGCAGGAGGATTCATTCTATAACTTTCCCAGGAACTGAAGTGAGTCTGATGTGCCTTTAATTTCCTGGATCTTTCTTAAAGTCCTTCTTGTAGATGGGGGTGATATTAGCCTTCTTCCAGTCTTCTTAGATGTCCCCTGATCTCCACAGTTTCTCAAAGATTATGGAGGGCAGCATTGCAATGACATCAGCTAGCTCTTTTAACACCCTCGGGTGGATATTGTCAGGGCCCATCAATTTGTAGAGGTCAATCTCCTGTAATAGTTCACATACCAACTCTTCCTTCACTGACAGTGGGTCTGTGTTTGCATTAACCTGGATTTTCATTCCCAAGGCCTGGGGTCCAATAGTGATGGTACAGACAGAGGTGAAGAAAGTGTTCAGAACCTCTGCCCCTTCAGCACTGTTGGTGACTCTTTCACCTCTCCTGTTTAACAGCAGGCCAATATTTTGGAATTTTGTTGTTCTTCTATACAAAGACAGGTGCTGCTCTTATCTGGAAGGCAATAGCAGAGATATCTTTCACTTCTTTAGGCTTACAGGTATATCTGTCTTGTTTAATAAAATTAATAAAGTTACAGTCCAAGGACTGTGCTGCTGACAGCATCACCAAATGATGTCCTAGTGCCAGTCAGACTTCAGACAAGGCAGCTCATACCAGATGTCTGCCTGCAGCTGCTCTGCCTGGGGTGCTGGTTCTCCTTCCTTTGCCCACCAACCAGCCCACCAACTAAAGGAGCAGGAACATGAGAGGGAGGGAATGGAAGTTCATTCTCTGATGCATAGTCAGCGTCACTGATACCACTGCTGCTGTGTGAAATGCTGCTGGATTGAAGGGATTGAAGCTGTAGGAGGGTCACATCCTCCACACCTCTGCACTCTCCTCTGGCTCCTTCCATTCACTTTTCCTCCCACCCATTTAGACTCACTTAGAAAGACATTCTGCATATGTTAAGACTGCAATCATTTGCTGAGGGACTTTTTCTCAACTGCAATGCCATCGGAAATCCCAGGGCAGGCACCTGGAATGATGCTTGGACCCAAGATCCCCTACAGCTGCATGCTGAGAGCTTGCATTGTCACTGTTTAATAGGGGTCTTAGGAAATGGTTACACCAAACAAACTTGCTGGGTGTACTACTCAGCAATGGACTTCATCATGTGCCAAGAACAGGTTTTAAAAACTTTAATATAGCAGAGCAACTGTCACTGATATACAGATAGTCTCAATGTAGTCACATTTGATAAATGTGGTTCTTGCGCACTCTCTGCCTGAGAAACGAGACAAAGGGAAGTGCCTATCTCTCTCCAGATATAAGGAACACAGAGTCCTAAATCTTCTTTCCTGCATCATAGACAAGTTAGACACTTAATATACCCAAAAGTAAAACCATTAATATTTCTAAATGTACAGGCTAAATTTTGATAAAATAATTCTCAGCCTTGGAAGTGGAAATGCCGATGCCCAGTGTGGTGTGCATCCTGTGAAAGAACTGATGCCCTATGCATGCAAGAAATTTGCATTACCCTGGAGATGAAGATAGACCTCACAGTGCTCTGGACTTCCAAGCCATTCATTGCTTTACTGAGCATCTGTATTCCAGTCTTCTGATGTAATTAAGCGTCTTCCTGTGAGGAGACTCCTGCTTAAATTGCTTCTATAATTTCACAAAACTTGTGTAGTCCTTCCTGATGTTTCCATGCCTCTGACAAGTTGTTTTCCTTCTTTTACTTTAAAATTAAGTATAAGCCCTTGCTTAAAACCTATCAAATAAAACAATTCATTGTTACCAAATGAGACTTTTATGCTGAGCGATTAAGAAGTAAAGGTCCAACTCAGAAGTAGTCCTGTATGATGAAAGCTATGAACATGCTTAAGTATCTTGAAGAAGTGAAACCAAACTAGAGGGCAAGTTTACCTTACACGTAGAGAAAATCTTTAGCAGAGGAAACAGGCGACAGCATTGTTTTTCAGCAAGGACTGTTTCACATTTCCCAGTGTAGTTAATTTTCCACCAGATCTCTGCCTGGAGGTGCTATGAAATTGTTGCTTTAGTCTGCATAGGGCTTGGGGTTGAAGAGACAGAAGAACAGATACGGTTTTAAAAGGCCAGAAACCAGACACTGAGATTTTAAACCGTTTTTACTGACTGATTTTTCATTCATACTATATAGACCAAGGCTAAAACTTAAAAGCATGCTGGAGATTAAAATGATGATTACCTTACACTCTGCTGTTACATTACATTACACTATTACATTAATTCTTTTTATACTGGTGGCACAAAGAATGTCCTCAAAGCCTGCAGGTATCATTAGAAGCTTTATTAAATGCTCCTCATGATTTTTCAGGAATTATTTGTCAATCAATAACATACTAATTAATGCTCATATAGAGTTCTAGGAACCTTATCATTATTGCTCTTGCCATAGTAAGATTTAACAACTTTACAGAAAGACATTAATTTCATCACAGAGAAAAGGGCCAGGCCACTGACTGCATTATAGCTGACTCCTGGAAGACAAAACATTCCTGGGGAAGTTTGAGGCTCAGCCTGATTTTAGAAAACTCTAATCACCAAGGGTTTTATCTGCTACACCTTTTGGAAACAACAAAGATGAAAAGGTGTGGCATCCAAAAGGAAAAAGGCTAGTGCAAGTAGTAATAGTTCAGGCTGATAGTGATGACAGACAGTGAGAGAGACACTTTGAAATGCTTCACTGCAGCTGCAGCACAATAGGGCTGCGGGATGGAGAGGTCTCGGACAGACAGGTTGCAGAAAAAGAGACTCTGGGAGGCCACTGCAAAGCTTTGCTAACTGCCTCTTCAAGATTTTTTCTGGTCTCTCAGGGTAGGGAGTGTCCCCAATGTCCCTGGCCCATGTGGTCCATGCCAGGAGACATGGCAACACTCTATTGCCCTGTTCATTAGGTTTTTCTTCCAGGAAAAAACTGCATGTGAGCAGAGGACTGCAGCATGATGCAGTGTGCCCTGCACATGGGGTAGGTATGCAGGGTGCACTTTGGGGCATTCTTTTCTTATAGTGAACATTCAGCTTCAATGCACCTTTTCCACACAGCAGACGTGTGTCTCAATACTTAGGGAAAAGACAGCTCATGATACAATCACTTCACAGCAGGAGGTTGAAATTACTTTCCCCATCATTTCTAACCTTTGCTGCTTGGTATCTGTAAACTGCCTCTTGAGCAGCCTATGGAGAATACAGAGCAATGATTACAAAATGGTGTCCTTAAAACAAAGTGTATTTTGTTTCCAGGACCCACAGCACTCAGAAAATAAATTTAACATGAGAGGTCTATCTACATAGTGTTTGCCCCTCTGACTTGGTAATGGCAAATTCCAGGCTCCAGGCTGCTCTTGGTCAGCCTATCTGCCCACCACTACTAACACAACACACTTCTCTGTGCAAGGACTATTTATTTGTCCTCTTCCCTGTCTTGGTAAAGCAACCTTGTCAAAAGAGTCAGGCTACAGGATGACATGTCTTGTCTGGGAGGATGCTGCCTTATCTATACCACTGTTTTACCTTTCCTACCTCAATCCCTAAGCATTCAGGAGAGCTGATATCGCATGCACACATGAAGGGACTTATTTATATTTCAGAGATGTCTGTTTGGAGAAAGAGGAAAAGCTTTGGCACTCATCAAGTTACTGTTGTTTGGACTGCAGCTGATTCAGCCTTAGACTTGTGCAGTAAACCAAGACAAATACCATAGTAATTAGTAGCTCCTTTATAAGATGGCCCTAGTTAACACTGTTTCATTACACTTGAGTTAATAGGAAATACTGCTCATAGTGCTGTGTATTTAAATAGTATATGTACCTTGCAATCACATCAAATGTATTCAAGCTGGTCTTTATTTAAGGCCTGAGTATTTATATTATTTCCTATTTTGTTGTAAAGAGTGAAAGTGTCATTGAATCTACTTTTTAACTTATCAGAGATGCAGACAAGCTGGACTGGATTTCACCAGCCCTAACCTCTCCCAATAGCCTCTGGCCTGAGGTCACGATCGACTACTTACAACACCTCTGGCAGGGAGCAGTTCAATGCTTTCTTAAAGACCTGCAGAGAAGGAGATTCATAATAAGACTAAGAGAAGCACTAAAGACATTAAAATTAAAATAACTGACATTTGTTATTTCCCTTCTGACACCAAAGGTATTTACTTTGTCGAAGTAAGAATTTAGATTGGTTTGATACAATTTGTTCTAGAGAAAGCTAGGTTGGCTGTTGCTCATCTTCCTATTAAATTTTAGCTGTCTGCAAATAAACAACCTATTTACTTCAGTATTTTTTCAGGACCTGAAGCTAAGCCTGACATTCAATGCCTCCCAGGTCCTCCTTTTTTCCTTTCAAAGATAGGCCTGTTCTTGCCTTTTCTAGTAATGCAGTATGCTGCCTGTACTCTGTAAGCTCTCAAAGATAAGTATAAACAGGTCTGAGACTTCATTGATCAGTCCTTTAAGCATCTCAGTGTTTCATCAAGCCCAGCCAATGTGTAAACATTTTTCTTCATTACTGGAGGGTGAGCTTTTACCTCTTTTACTGGTTATCAGTGTCTACTGTGCTGCAGCTAACCTTTTTACAGAGGGCAGATGCAAAAAGTAATTGAACATTTTAGCCTCCTCTGTGTTATCTGTCAAAACCTCACCCGATTTGCTGAACAGAAGAACAACTCTTTGCTGTCTCTTCCTTTTATTGACAGCACCCTTACAGATGCTTTTTCCTATGCATGACATTCCTTGAAAGATTTATCTTATTCTCCATCTCAGCCTTTCTGATTCTGCTTCTA
Organism: Astur gentilis; assembly: GCF_929443795.1. NCBI lineage: Eukaryota > Metazoa > Chordata > Aves > Accipitriformes > Accipitridae > Astur > Astur gentilis. Next base: position 65,713,083 of record NC_064919.1, read on the forward strand.
CAATCTTGTCTTTGTATCTTTAATTATCCAGCATAACCTGAATTAATTCCCATTGCAGAAGTCTCTTGGGTTTGAGGTCAATGAAGAGCGCAGGATTTAACCATGTTGACCCCCTTTCCCCTCCCTGCAGCTAGGTGGTCAGGCACTCATGACTCCTTGCTGTTCACTGGAGGAACTGCCAGTTCTCTTTTCCCCTCACACCACTTGCCCAGCAAATCTAGAAATTTTCTGAAGGTTTGATTCAGGGAGATGCAATAATGTAAATTAATGGTTCAGAGCTGCCAAAGAAAGGAAGGACCATCTCCTCAGTTTTCATCTTGTTGCCTTTCCTCTGGCCATACACTCTTGTTATGGATTCTGTGCCAGCTCTGGCACCCATTCTACCCTGAAGTGTTGAATTAGCCAGCAGGAAAATTGGGTAGTTTTCTAAGGTTTTACCGCGTTGAATTGAGTCATAGGGGAATTTTACATTTGCCCAAGTGGGCAGATTGTGTAGCCAGGGCTGGAGGGAAGCCAGTGTGGAAAGAAAAGGAATGGAGAGAACAACACACAAGTGGTGAGGGGACAAATGTGAGAAGACAGCCATTATACCATTAAACAAGGATATTAGTTGACTTAAGTAATTTTTACAATGTTCCTAGGCTTCCTCCCTAAGAGTGGCAAAGTACAGATAAAGCAGAAGTAAACTAATTTAACTTTTAAATGAGCCAGGTGTTATAAGTAAACATAAGGTTAATGTGGGTAATCTGCAGCTCTTTCTTATTTTCACCTTATGTGACTAACTGAAAGCAGTCTTACAATTTTTTCATTTATTCAGATGCAATTACTCTTCTATGAACCGCAATGTTAATGTCTAAAATTGTTGCCTGCTCTTCTACAATGGGTTCATCAATAAGACCAGTGTTACATCCTCTGCTTTCCTCAGTAATTGTAAGTATTACTGATAACTGTTGAGAGGAAGTAATCATGAGGAAATGAGATAATCTTTTTATTGTTCAACCTGAAGAAAATTAATTACTGTATTCATTCCAGGGCAGTGGAAGTGACACTGTACAACATCGTGTCTTCCTTTGTACCACAAAGAAATGGCAGAATGAAAAATCTTAATTATTTGCAGATTCCTTTGAATGCATTTGCACTAAAAGATAATCCTGATCAGACCATACAAAAAAAAAAAACAACACAAAAAACAAAAACCAAAACCAACCAAAATTAATCTCTTTTAATATCTGTCATGTTTCTAACTGATTTTATAACTATTGAACACTGTGAACTAGTTCAGCACACCACAGAAACCAAACATAAATATATTCAATTTAAGACAACCAGATCGCTGAAATATAAACAGACCCAGGAAAAGAAAGATGATTCTTTCTTACTCAGAACAGGATGAATAATATAAAGATGAAATATTATTTGCTATCTGGGAGAACCCTTATTGATTCAGAAGAATTTCTCATAAAAGCAGTGGTCAGACTCTCCTCTGATGTATTTCAGGGTAGATGCATTGTGTCCATTAGAAATGTGACTCATATACTGTGTCACTGTCCTGAATTATTTTAAGCTGTCTATCTCAGTCTTGTAAGTACACTTTTGAGTACAAACATACTTGACTAAATCTTACAAGTAACTGAAATGGGGGAGATTCTGTTTGTATATGAAAAGCAGTGGGATAAGAACACCCTTTCACTACTTATGGATGGAGTTTAGGCCTCAGCTGTGGTCATGAATGAAAAAAAAAAAAGCAAACCAACCAAACAGGTTATCTCAGACTAAGTGTAACATTAGGAACTATCCTTGCTTACAAGGGATTCTGTCAAGAATTACAACATTGCGCTGGCAAAACTGCTTGACACAGATGGAGTAATCAGATTAAAACATCCTTTTAAAAAGTCTTACGCTTAACAGAAACTAGTTTGCCAATGTGGAACAGTATAATGAGCCCATAGTTTATTACAAACTAAAAAAAAGGGCTTGGATTTTTCTTAAAGGTACAACTGTTCATCAGAGAGTTGAACACTGTTATGTAAATACAACCCAAAGAAGAAAAACAATAGAAAAAAAAACAAACTTCAAACAAAATGCATTTGCTAGCCCAGTCAATCATGCTGCAGTTTCCAAATATAGATAACACTTGTGTCAATATTTAATGTTGAGAAGTATAGCTTGTTTAAGTGTTACATGAAAGTATACGAAGATGTCTTTCTTTCTTTCTTTTTTTTTTCTTTTTTTCTATTTAAGGTAAAAAAAATTGTTATAACATGTTTATATCAGTATTTCTCAACATATCGACACTGGATCTGTCACGTGCTAGGGAGTAAAACGAAGAGGGTAGTTGCTCAGTGCTACTCCCTAGGAGGCAGCAAAGCCTGGGAACCACCAGGATACTCCTGAAATGGGTGACCCTGGACCCTGGGCGCCTGCAAGTGAGACAATAAAGCCTCCTCCTGCAGCCACCAGAGATCCATGCCTGGGTTCTCTGCTCTCTGACAAGGCTGAAAGAGATGCTAATTTATTGTAAATGTTACTTGGACTGACTTGTTAGACCTGCACTTGTCTAAACAATACAGCAGTTCCTCTCACTTACAAACACCAAATTCAGACATTATATCTGTAATACACAAGCAAAAGAAGACTTGAAATTATAAATAAGCCTTTCCAATATGACCTGCCCTCACATTCAGAGTAACTCATCTTTAATTATGTGTGTGTGTGTGTGTGTATTCTGCAGAGGTTAAGACATCCCATTCAGTATGAGCTAATTAACTTTGTCTCAGATTTCATAGGATTATTCTTTAAAATGAAGAAAATAATTAAAGCTTAGACAAGTAGGCAATCTATTCATGGAAAACATCAAGGGACTTTGTAACAAATTAAATGCAGCAAGATCAGCCCTGAAACTGTGTTGACAGTCTATTTACAGTACAAGATATACAGGGAGTTGGAACGTACAAATTTCATAAAAGACTTTCTTGAACCTCTTGTTATGGGTGTCCTTTGCTTTTCTGGTTTGTTTGGCATTATTGTACTGTCAAAACCACAATGCATTTGAAGTGAAGCTAGTTGTTCAAATACAGTTTACATAAATGGGTGACATTTTCTCACAAGAGTTCATCTGCTAAATCTGAGGTGGCATATAAAAGACAATAGTTGGATGAAAACTTTTACTAGTGATTACTTAATCATATTTTGCATAGAAATTTAGATGGTGTTTTGGTTATTCTTGTTATTCTTGTTTTAATGGTAAGAAAGTCTAGAGATAATAAAAATACCAAGCACAGCAATATTTTTTCCATTTAGTGATTTTTTGTAACAAGGAAAACAGCCAGAAGGATAAAGCACCATAGCCCCAACAATTTCAGCTTTTTGACAGAAACATCAAAGAATGATTAAAATGCAGTGAGGACTGCTATCTAGGAAGAAAAGAAGTACAATATGTACTACATTGTTAACTTATACATCCCTATCACATCAATAAAATAAGAAGACAAATAAGGAACATATTTTTCCCTTTGATATCTTTTAGAATTTCTCTTATGCCAATGGTACTGATATATTTTTTTATACACTCTGTCTAGCTTAAAAGAGAATTCCCTCAAGAATTCATCATTCACCAGTAAACCAAAATTGTGATGTGCTGTTTAAGGAAACAGGCTATTTGTCTTTCTTTGTGTGTTAACTCTTCTCTATACATTTCCTTCTTGCACCTTCTCATCACTGCACCAAATCTTGCTAACATCTTTTCAAACATAAGGAAGTTGGTAAAACTCAACAGCCTTGCTTAGGGGAAAATTCTTTTACTTTTCCCGTAGACCCAGAAAAAGTACTTTTGACTTCTAAAATCTTAACAGACAAAGAATTCTTCACTTGCTGTTGTCAGCAGCAATCATCCATTCAGAAAAGATGTCTTTGAGCCATGGGCAGGCAAAACAGTATTCCAAAGCTCGGGAAAAGTTAGGCATCATAGGGTTGAGACAGCTGAATAGAAGAGGTCACTGCTATTAGTTCTTGAACTACAAAAACCTCACAGTTGTGTATAGTAGTCTTCTCATGTATACTACCAAAGTAGGTCCAGCTCTGCTTAAAAGGACTTTGCAGTAACACTGTCAGGACAGCATCACACAGCGTGCTACCATGCACATGCACTAACTCTTGTTTATGGAGGGGCTATGACCCTTCAGTCCAGGAAGCTCACACCCACACTCAATGCATTAGAGAACTTAGTATCCTAATTAAATCTGGCAGCTGAGTGTGATTTATTTCTCAAACACAGTGAAAAGAGGTAGAGTGTCAGAAAAGTAAGGCTAGCTGATGGCTGCCTTTTAGTCTGGAAACACATGTAGTTTGCACTTCAGGCAGGCTACTGCTAAAGAAATGTGTTGGGCACAAACCCTTCAGAAAGGCCAGCTGTTGCGCTGCAGCGTATCACAGCAGTTGGTCTGAGCATGAAGTAAGTGATGAAGTAGCAGAGACTATTTTGAGGAGAGGGAGACAGTCCCTACTACTTATCAGGTTCAATTCACTGTGCTGTTAAAGGTGGTGCATATTGTATAGGGGAGGACAACTCCAGTTACTTCAGGTGAGATAGTCACTTAGCATCTTTTTGTGCCATTTATTTGCATAGATGTTTGTCACTGCTTGACCTCATACTGTCTCATAGGTGACATGAATTTTGGTACTTTGTTGCCTGCATGTAATCTGACTTTAGATATTATTCATAAATAATATATTACTCTTTATAATTCATAATATTATAAATTAAAATCTGACCTAATGTGACTCCTAGTCAAAAAAGGTTGATCCCAGAACTCAGAGGGCAGAAACTGAAACAAAGAGGAGGTGGTTATCTCCCATCTGAAGATCTGCTGAAATGTTCCATGAAAGCACATCTGTTGTGCCACACTGGAATTGAGCTGCTTGTCCCAGGTCTTGGAGACTGCTGCCTTCATTTTCTTGAATTTTGTGAGGTCTGGCCTCACTTGTCATCTTGTATCCAGCAGCAGACATGAGGTTAGCAGTCTCCTGATACTGCCTCATGTTTATCTCATCAGATAGGATCTCTCAGCACAAATTAACAAGCAGGGCCATCTTTTCAGGATAACAGGTTGCATCTTGCTGAATTTTCTGAGATGTTGGAAAAAAGTAGTTATCACTGTGGCAGAACAAGTAGCAGATAAAATAAATATCAGACTCTGCAAGATGGTAGGACACGGCTTTCAAACCAGCAGTTTAGATGTATCTCAGGATGTATTCTCTTGTATATCAAGATGTATTTTCTTGTATCTCAAAAGAATAAGCTTGAAACAAGTGCAAATTTTACTGTCAGCTCCAACACAGTGCAAAAAAGCATATCCAAAGCCTGCACATGGTCCCCAGCCTAAGAAAAACCCCAGAGACATAAGGAGGACTAGTCATCTGGTGTCTTTTCTCTGTCCTCTGCAGATCCTGAGCCTGACATCTGGGCACAAGGCATCCAGTACCTGGCTGCTGGTGGGACGGCTTGAACACCCCAGCCTGGGCACTTGGCAGCAGGATCCACTTTGTGTACACACACCTCTGGTGCTGCTGAACATCAGGCTGTGACTGGCAGCTAGTGAAACTTGTTCTGCTTCATTTTTTATTTCACATAAAGTCACTTTTTCTTCCTGTAAGGTCTTACATAGGTGTTGCTACACTGTGAATACAGTGCAACGACAGCATTTCCTACACATCCAGTGCAGACCAGGGTTACAACAGGCTGACTGCTTGTCCTGTCATCTCTTCGTCTAATTGTGAGATACGGAAATATTTTCCCTCTTACAAGTATATTCTCTTGAGATACAAAATAAAATAAAATAATTTCAAACCATCTTGCTTACCCCTCCCACTTCAACAAAACCATGTGAATTTGTGACAAGATGGCCAGATAGCCCCAGACTGACTCACTGATTCAGCTTTACCAGCTTTCTTTAGACTACAAGCCAAGCTTTCCTTACAGGGCAGCCAGTGTTTCAGAGGAATTACAAGGAAGAGTTAAAGATCTCACTTGGGACACACAGTAAGGTTTGGTAGAACAAAACAGTAGGCATCAAACCCACTCTAGAGAGATCGGGCCAGGGTGTTTAAGTGGAGGTTGCCACACAAACTTATGATAGTCTCCAGTCACAAAAGACAGCAATGCACCACTACCACAGCCAGGCCCACTCCGTTATTCAGCACAGAGAAGCCTGCAAGGAACAGGCAAGCATGTTTTTACCACACTCTGTTTGAATGTGGCTACCCTATTACCTTGATAAATTACTTCAGTAGATGTAAAAGCAGCATTTACCTTGCAAGTCATTTTCCTATTGTAATTATGTTCCCACCTACCATTTTCAGCAGAGAAATAAGAAGAAAACAGGTACTGTAGATGTAATTAATCTTCTAAAACCTGAAGATCTGTAAAAGAAAGAAGTATCTTTCACAAAGGATCATCAAAGTACTGTTATCAAGTCAATGGAGACACTGAGAGCTTCAAAAGAAAATTTAAACAGAGCTCACACATTAGCAAAGCTAAAAATGGCTGTCCAGGCTAAGGTAGAAGGAGAAACAAAAGACAGAGCTGTTACTGTCTCCTTAAAAACCAAAGCGGTACTGCTGAAAATGAAATGATCCAAGGAAAACTAACAATTTTATTAATGTAAATACATCATGTATTGACAAGAAAGACGACCGTAAGGAAGTTGCCAGAATCTATGACATAAATGGAAATATTCAGTTTCATTATAGGTGATGTAAAATTGATCCAAGTACTAAAATTAATTGAAAATAATAATAATTGTGAAATATAGAGTGGTATACCCTGTCAGCTCTAATACAATGGTAGTTCTAAGCAATCTTTCAAATCTGAGGATCTAATGAAAAGCAGCCTTTCTGTGACAGTGTCACAAGCAAAGGATATGCTGTCCAAAATTCACATATGCCCTTTTGGGTTTACTCTGGTCCATAATGCTTAGATAGGCACCTCCTGTAGTCACTTACCTCCTGTCCACCTGGGAGGTAAAAAAATCATATTCAAATCCACATCCCAGTTCAGGCACAACAGATTCAGTCTCACCCTGGAGGTCACAACCACCAAACAATAAGGCAAAGAACACCTTTCTACAACAATAGCTGTACATCAGAGATAACCAAGTGATCAGCAGCCCAGAGGCCTAAGTCAGAATAAGACTGATTTAATCAATGTAACCATTTTGTTGGTGTAAATGCCTCAGCCTACAAAGCCAAGGAAAGGAATGCCTGAGCAAGTAAGTCCTTCAACCTGCCTGGAATTGTCTGTCACTTCTGAGAGAAATGTAGCTGAGGGTCTGTCAACAGCTATGCTTGTTAGTGCCATTTATGATGATGGTTTTTGTGTGGAAGTTACAAATGAACCTTAAATGATTGAAATCTTCATTTCAGTTTTAATGAGAACTCTGAAAATTGAGTAATTGTTGAGGCTCAAAGGTCCACAGAACTGGGTTTAGAATATCATGAAAATGGGCTTTAAGCAAAAAATGGAAAACACTAGAACCCTTTTTTTTTGACAGTCTAGTTGAAATAACCAGCAGGAGCCCACTTGTGACTTTAGCATTTCAGCAGTCAGTGCCAGCTAGAACCAGCAAGTCTAGATGTGAATGGTAATGAACAGTAGGAAAAACAACCATCCTTTTTCAGATTTCAAAGTAGTCTGTATGACAGCTTGGGTCAGATACCATTTCATGAAACAGTGTTTGCCATCTCTACTTTTCCAAGCAGCTTAGTAATTTTAAAGCAAAACCCTTGATCATTGTATCTTGGCCTCGCTGTTGTCCTAAATAAGCATAACTCAGTAAATGAACTGCTTTAATTGTCAGCAGAGATGCATGCAACATCTTTCTATTTCTCAGATACTTGTGAAGATTGTTCTTTGCAAAAATAGCATGGAAGAGGGTGGCTTTATAAGGAACTCAAAAGATTCTGCAACATTGTTTGAAAAGTCCAATAACACCAGAACTATACGTAATTTTTTTTTTGCATTTCTACAAAGTAGGTGCAGAACTCCACTCGCAAAGCAGCATGTTAGTGTAATGAAAAAGAATGCATATGTATTTTTAAAACATCGTGTTTATTTTTTTTACTTTCCTGAGACATTTGGAGGTTTGGTTCCTTTGCTTTATTTTTCTGCTTTGAATGCCAAAAGGCTATACCACTACGGTATATGGTGTTCTCTTTGACTGTCTTTCACTGAAGGGCACAGGAGAACGGAGAGGAGCTCTGGCAGGAATTCTGCCCCATTAGCAGGTGATGGTACATAAGTTTGGAGCGTGCCTAAGGGAAACATGAGGAGTGCTTTCAGAGCTACCCAGACAGAAACTAAAAAACAGAATAGTGGTAAGTAAATATGCAACTAAACAAATAAAACCCAAAATAAATATTTTTTTATGTTAGCAGATATCGTAATGGAACATATTTATAGAAAAAAATTAGTAAGATCAAGACATCTGAGAAGCAAACATGTCATGCTGTATTAGTGAGATATATTTAGACAGTCAGGGAAAAAAAACAGAGAGAAATTTATTAGGCTGGTTGTATAGTGAATAATAACATATTTGTAATAAAGTAGAAATTACAGAGTATAACTTGCTCATAAATATTCTTCATGACAAAAAATGTTATAAAGATTCTGACTCACTTTCCATTAAAAAAAAAAAAAAAAAAAGACATTCAGGGTAGGTGTGGGAAAAAAGAAATATTCAAGGCTACTTCCCAGTTAGCATAAGAAGCCCAATGCAAAAGCAGATACTTTGTTCATTTGCAGATGGGTTTGGTATGCCAAGGTCATCCAAAGACATGTAAGGTACTTGGGAGTCTGCTCACTGACATCCTTGAATTTAGCTTAAGCTATTCAGACACTTGGAAAATTACTTTGTAGACTGCAAGTAATGGACTATGGTGAAACAAGGAAGACACTATTAGAATCTCCCAACATAGGAATCAAGACATATGTTGTACGAGCAAGAGACAGAGGCTCTCAAATACTTTAAGCTCTGTGTCAGCTAGCTTCCCAGCTGATACCTGCAAGCAGGGATAAAGTATTACTACCATAAAATGTGGTCTCATGAAAATTCTATTTGACAAAATGTTTCTTTCCTTTCTTCCTCAAAAAGATTTAATTTTAATTATCTTCACATTTCTATTCCCTCCAAATCATTTTTTCATTGTGCTTTTAAAGTTTAAAGTCCACTTCTGTCGAAGCCAACATGAGTTTTCAACTTTATCAAATGCAGGGTCTGGTCTATGCATTTTTACAAATTTATAACAGAATTCTTTAAGTGCTTACCTGGGTAACTAAATGGGAATAATCTGTACATGTCACTCACACATGGCTGCATCCAGATGGGGGTCAATAGGATTGGAGAAACAAAATATGTCTTGCTTCAGTTCCAGCTTCAACACCGCTCATGGTGAAAGCTGGCTCTGCTCAGGTTGCCAGCACCAGCTTCATCTCCATCTCTCTGTCATGAAGTAAAGGGAAGAAAATAGGCCTGTTAGCCTGTTCCTCTGCTTCTAGGCATGAAAAAGACACAATTTTTTTAAAAGGCAAAGAAAGCAGTGTGATGGGTTAACCCTGGCTGAACACCAGGTGCCCACCAAAGCCGTTCTATCACTCCCCCATCCTCAGCTGGATAGGGGAGAGAAAATATAACAAAGGCTCGCAGGTCGAGATAAGGACAGGAGAGATCATTCACTATTACCGTCACGGGCAAAACAGACTCAATTTGCAAAATTAACTCAATTTATTACAAATCAACCAGAGCAAGGTAATGAGAAGTAAAATGAAATCTCAGAACACCTTCCCACCACCCCTCCGTTCTTCCCGGGCACAACTACCCTCCCGGATTTCACCACCAAGCCCCCTCAGCGGCACAGGGGGGCAGGGATGGGGTTTATGGTCATCACACGTTATTTTCTGCCGCTTCACCTCCTCAGGACGAGGGCTGATCACACTCTTCCCCTGCTCCAGCGTGGGGTCCCACCCACGGGAGACAGTCCTCCACGAACTCCTCCAACGTGGGCCATTCCCACGGGCTGCAGTTCTTCACGAACTGCTCCAGCATGGGTCCATTCCACGGTGTGCAGTCCTTCAGGAGCACACTGCTCCAGCGCGGGTCCCCCACGGGGTCACAAGTCCTGCCAGAAAGCCTGCTCCGTGGGCTCCTCTCTCCACAGATCCGCAGGTCCTGCCAGGAGCCTGCTCCAGCGCGGGGTTCCCACGGGGTCACAGCCTCCTTCGGGAACCCACCTGCTCCGGCGTGGGGTCCTCCACGGGCTACAGGTGGATATCTGCTCCACCGTGGACCTCCCTGGACTGCAGGGGGACAGCCTGCCTCACCAGGGTCTTCACCACGGGCTGCAGGGGAATCTTCGCTCCGGCGCCTGGAGCATCTCCTCCCCCTCCTTCTTCACTGACCTTGGTGTCCACAGGCTTGTTTCTCTTACATGTTCTCACTCCTCGCTCCGGCGGCTGTTTCTCCCCGTCCCAACTTTTTTCCTTCTTAAAAATGTTATCACAGAGGCGTTACCACTATCACTGATTGGCTCGGCCTTGGCCGGCGGCGGGTCCGTCTCAGAGCCGGCTAATATGGGCTCGCTCTCTCTCGAACACAGGGGAAGCTTCCAGCAGTTTCTTACAGAAGCCACCCCCGTAACCCCCCCCCCCGCTACCAAAACCTTGCCAAACAAAACCAATACAAGCAGGTTGAATTCTTTCTCCTGTCCTGTGTTTGTATGAACCAGCTCCCATTTTCTGAAGGCAGCAGACTGCAACACTGAAAATACCAGCCCTCATCATTAGACTCTTCCAGCACTTTTAATGATTTCTCCTCAGTTCAGCAGATACCCACTGACCTCACTGGTGGGTCTTCCTATTCCTTCTCTCAAATTTCTCAGTTTCTTCATGTTTTTCCTCATGCTAAAGGTTCAGATTTTATTTAGTTTCTTTGATGGAGTGGCCAAAGCTAAAGCAAATCCTGCCACAGCCCCAGTTGCGTGATCTCTATAGGAGTGCAACCCTCTCTCCTGATACAGCAAGGCATTCCCTGCTTTCCACCACAGTCCTTTTTTTTTTTAAGTGTGATTACAGTGATGTTCAGTGACTGTGATAGAAAACGTGTCTTCTTCAGCTGATTTAAGTCTTTAGGGAGATAAATTTGGATTGCTAGCATACCTCAGTGCATGAAGCAGAGGAAGACACAAATGCCAGTCATCTGTGGTTGGCTACATTCCCACTTAGGGAGAGAGCCTTTTCTGCCCTGGAAACTTACCAAGACTGTGTAGCGTATATTAATTTTTTATTGTGCATTGTCTCTATGCTTTACTGTACAGAAGGAGGCATTTTCTTTCCTTGTCCTTCAGCTACCTCCATCTGCCCTGGACAATAACCAGTGGGACTAAAGTGAGTGTTGAAGGTTGAGTGCTTGAACAGCTGGAGAAATCTGCATACTTGAGCATCCACAGCCAGTAGTCCTGAGGGATCCTTGCAGGTGGAAAAAGGCCAGAACAGTCTCCTGAGGTGGAGATGCCTGCACTACAGCTATGCTACATCTATTTATTTCAATTAAGTAAAGATATTGTATATTCTTGTAGCCTGTGTAATGGTATTCAGGCATTCTTTGGAAGCACTAGCATGATTTAGGCTCAATGTAAGACTGAATAAATCAGCAACAGTCTGCAGTGTAGAAATTACTACATCCAGTGAACGCCTATGTAAATCCTGGGATAATTTGAGACAATTTAAATATCCTTTAGATTGAGACTTCTCTGTGCAATGGTTCTTATTCATCTCCAGTAGAGTTTGACTGAACTTGAAGAAATCAGAGCAAGGATGCTTTTATCCAGTCATCCAGTGAGATGCATATGCGCTTTCTGGCCCTCCCTAATAGTTGTGCTCCCCTGTGCTATGACTGGGGCAGAATAATCAGTATGTGCCCCATTTTTCACTAATGAGAGTGTTATGGTACCTTTTATGTAGTATATGCCAGAACCACATTCCTTCCATTTGATGAGGAATGCTAGACATTGTACTCAAACTATGTCAAATTGTCACAGAATTTTGAAGTGGCTAACTGTGAAACATAAAATTGGTCATTTCCGACCTGATAAGTAACTATACAGTCTTCTTTAGTGTTAATCTCTTGGAGGAAACATGTAGTTCTATACTAGAAAATGGGTTTTACTGAGTATTTCACTTCTGCAAGCATTTGCAGGCCATGGTTTGAACACAACAATGTTAGTGAAACCTTGGTGTCTACAAGAACAATTCAGCACTGAAGTGAGAGAAACCTAAATATTCTGCTCACAGTAATTGGTATATACGCTGAAAAACTCAACTGAAGAGGTTTCGTCGTTCTTATAACATATTTATATAAGAATGGAAATCTCTTTTCTGGTAGTCTAATGAATTCTCTCATGAAGAAAAAAAAAAGCATACATGGGAATAATTTACCATGGATCTACCTCCGTATTTAGATGCAGCTTAACTGAAGCAAGTTGAAAGCTTGCTTTACTGAGCTCTGAAAGCGTATAATTTTCCTACTTGAAGTACTGCATATCAATTATCAGTGGCCTAGTCCCATAAACTTGGCCTTCAAGCCTGGGATGGAAATCAGATGGGACAACCTTAGGTCTTCTTTCCTCCCTCTCCTCACCTGCTAGGGGTCCACAGGTGAATTTTGCAACAGGTTCTGAATTTTCTGTATACACGAGAACAGATGTAGAAATTTGGCCACTGAAAAATCAAATCTGAATTGTGTAGCTTGTGTAGTTTCATAGTCGAGGTTTGCACATGATAAAGTTTCTGAGCTCTTTACTAAGAAGCTATAAAACACTTTGTGGCTTTGTGGTGAGAGAGAGGAGCTCGACCCCAGCAGAGCCTCTTTCCACGTTCCCCGCATGCTGGCAGTGGTGGTGGTGCACGGCTGTCCTGCACCTCAGCTGGGCACCACTGCACGGAGCATTGTGAAGGGGAGCAAAGCAAGTGTGCTGTAAGTTCATTTTGCAACCCCAGACAGGATGGAAAGCTGATAACCATGAAGGTTGCTGGCCCCAAACCTGTTTTGCTAGGGCATGGGCATTGGCTCTAGAGCTGGCAGCTTATAGTTAGCTGCATAGGTTGGGCTATGAGGGTTTTGCTGCCAAAAAAGGGCAGACTTGCCCCACTTCTACACATTCTCTGCTTCACTAGTGCTGGCATTAGCAAATTTATAGTCTTGTGTTCAGCCAGGTCAGGAAAATATTATTTTTATTAACCCTCTTGACTCACGTAAGGAAAACAGAGCAGTGCAAACCTGCTGCTATAAATACATCTGAAAGTTATGAGTGGATAAATAAGTACATTCATTTGCTGTATGAAATGTAAAAAAATAGAATGTAAATCCTTTTGAAAATACTTTTGCCCATAAAATATTTAAGCTACAACCCTGTTACAGAACTGTCAGGGTCAAGAGGAAAACACAAGTTAATAAAAACGGACAAGAGTTTGAAACTACAACTCATTTGCAAACACATAAATTTAGACATTAAGCCCATATTTACAAACCCAGCTAAGGATGATCTCATTACCAAAACTATTGCTAAGCTTCCCCTTCCCTGCCCCAAAAAAGTATGACACATCACTATTTGCAAGAAGTCGGTAATAAAAAGTAATTTGATATGGTAACTGTATCTGGGTACTTAATCATAGGTAAAGAGCTCAAGGATCTTCAGGAAGTCATTTATCTAATTTCTAAAGAATATTATCCTAAGCTTTTTTAAACGACCTCCAATGAAGAATATTCCACAACCGTTGCAGCCAGTCAATCTAGTCCAACTTTTGTAGACTGCCCATTTCATTATGGAGTTGTGTGTGCCACAAGAGAGGACTGCACCATAGCCAAATGGCCCAATTATTTAACCCCTGACAAAAGACCTGCAAGTCTGTTAGCTGGCAAATACCTTATTCCTCTGTCATCAGATAGACTTTCTGGCAGACAGCTACTGCTGTTTCACACCACTGTATTTCTCAAGGTTATTGTCCTGGTTTCAGCTGGGATAGAGTTAATTGTCTTCCTAGTAGCTGGTACAGTGCTTTGGGTTCAGTATGCGAAGAATGTTGATAACACTGATGTTCTCAGTTGTTGCTCAGTGGTGTTTAGTCTAAAGTCAAGGATTTTTCAGCTTCTCATGCCCAGCCAGCGAGAAAGCTGGAGGTGCACAAGAAGGTGGCACAGGACACAGCCAGGGCACCTGACCCAAACTGCCCAAAGGGGTATTCCATAACATGGGACATCGTATCCAGTAGATAAATTTGGGGGAGTGGGAGTGGGGGGATTGCTGCTCAGGGACTAACTGGGTGTCAGTCGGCAGGTGGTGAGCAATTGCACTGTGCATCATTTGTATATTCCAATCCTTTTATTATTACTATTGTCATTTTATTAGTGTTATCATTACCATTATTAGTTTCTTCTTTTCTGTTCTATTAAACTGTTCTTATCTCAACCCACGAGTTTGACTTCTTTTCCCATTTTTCTCCCCCATCCCACTGGGGGGGGAGGGAGGGAGTGAGCAGCTGTGTGGTGCTTAGTTGGTGGCTGGGGTTAAACCACAGCAGCTATATATACTCTTTCTTTCAAAAATAAAGACTATTCTCTCAATATGCCTTGCATACTTTGCTTTATGCATTTAAAGAAACAATAGTACAGAAAAAAGTGGTGTTTTGACAAGTTTTGATACATGTATAAAAGGGTGGGCAAAAGTATTTGCAAACACACTGAAGAGTATGAACTATAGAAGACTGAAAACCCAATTTAACAGATTGAAGAATACTCTCTTTCATTATACCTGAGAGCAGAACTGATTAACTACCTATCAAAATGACAATAGATTCCATCACAACATAAATGCTCAATTGTATTCCCCAGCTTGTACCAAATGCTCAGTTTGACTCAGCAGTCAAGTTATTAGCTAATTCAGTCATTACAATAGAAAATACCAGACTTCTTTAGGAAAGAGTAGCTTTTAATAGTTTTGTATTCACATTTGCCTTTTTCTTTCTTTACAGGAGATATTCTCTCTTACCTGAGGGGAGGGGGGGAGGGGGGGAATGTATGGCAATAATTAGCTATTCTGCAAATTGAACTGCTCTGTTAACATATCTTGACACCAAATACTGCAAATCACCTGAGGGAGCAGTCTTGCTGAGACTGCACATTTAATGAGCAAGAGTAAAAAAAGAAAATATGGACATTTTGAGCATAATAATTAAAAGTAAGACTATTCAGAAGATTCGTCTTTATTGTTAGGACATAAGACTCTCCATTATTATATTTGCAAAAGTATTTAATGATTACGTATGCTTCAAATTTTAAAGATACCCAGGTATTTCAGGTTGAGCTTTCCAAAAACTGAGAAGCTGATCAACTGATGGTGAAATATAGGCACAGCTTATTCTGACTTGAAATTAAACTTACTGTTTCCAACATGCATATCATTTTGCCAGAAAGTGTTGAAATATTTTAAAAAAACCTCACCAAATCATCAAAAAAAGGCTTTACAAAAAGACTTTCCTGGCTTTAGAGGCCTGACCTTCCCTGCAATGCTACTTAAAGCTACTGTTGGAAAGTGCTTCTGCCACTGACTAAATTTGGTGACTGAATTTATTGCATATCTGCCAGAACCACTATGTAAAGAGGGCCTGAACACTTGTCCTCATGGCCACTAGCAGCATTTCTCTTGATGACACCTTGGCAGCAGACGCAACAACAGATCCAGGAGACTCTAGGGAGCTATCATCAGAAACATGGAAAAGCAGGAAAGGAAAAATATTGGCACATGTAATCTCAGGAGGTTGCCTTCACACCATTGGGATCTTAGGTAAATTTAAATCAGCATGGGATTTCCTTGGTCAACTCAGCTGTCATTGTGCTTCTTCCCCTTAAAGGGAGGATTTTTATCTCCCTGGTATGTTCCTTTGCAGCACTATAATCAAGAAAAAATTAAAGAGAATTTCCTTCCTGCCGGAAACACTAATTGGTAGAATGAGGCAAAATTCCTGATGTTACTACAAGCAATTCTGAAACATGCCTTATTGGAAACATAGAAATGAACTTATAGAAATATTTCATGCTAGTAATGTTGTGTCTTTTGTAAAATATTAGCAATATGCTCTTATAAAAGATAAGATTGAAATAACATAAAATTATAAAGGTACAAAAAAATGACAGAAGAAAGTTAGCCCAAAATATCTGATTTCAATTCAAAGTGGTTCAAAATCAAGAATTCCTTAGAAAAGACTGTATTTGCTGACACATCATCAGGGCTTTCATTTGCAATTTAATAGTTGAATCTGACTTTAAATTTTGGAATGCACTAAATATTATGATCATACTTTACGAATAAAGCTGTTATAACACAGCAAATTCACAAACCATGCTCAAAAGAGCAATATTTACAAATCATGTTTTCAAGCAAAGGAAATTTATAAGCCTGAAAAAATACAGAAGCATTGGCCTTTCAAAGAGATATAAGCAGCTTTTCTGTTCTATGGGCTACATCAAAGCAAGATTCTCCTGCCATTTCATATAGTTAATGTGTGCAGTAAGATTAGGTTCACCAAGAAGAACCATCAATGTACATTAAAATGACATAAAAAATAGGATTACTGGAAAATTACACTTGATTCCAATAAGACACCCTTTTTTATAAATTCCGATTTTAACATAAAAAGCCTTGCTAATTACAGCACAAATTAGTATTTTAAGAATTGGAAGTTCTACATTCCCTAGCAATTCCTGATCAATTGCTCCGGAGATCCATGAGCAACAGTGTTACTACTTTGTCAGCTTAATTATCACTGTGGTGATAAGTTTGCTATCTCTTGGGATCCAGACACAGAAGCTTTATTAAATACTTTGCTCAAGATGTTCATAAATGCCATGCTTTGCTGTTTGTCAACAGTGGTAATGAAACACTTAATAAATTGGGAAAGGATGTGTCAGGTCAATGCTTAGAAAAGGATTAGCACGTACCCAAAGTGAACTATCTATTGAATTCTTGTCAAAACAAGCAAAAAACCTCTTGTATTTTGAAGTGTCGGCAAAAAGGTGCCAGCACACATCAAGAAAAATTCTGCTATCCTTGCCAAGGAAAATAAAAATGTTAAATCCCTAGAGTCACAAATAGTTATTAACATGCTTAAAACCGTGCCTTTTAAGAAGTATGGTCACATTAGTGAAAGAATTTGCATGCTTGAGGTTAAGCAAAGGGCAATAAATACAGCCTTTGCCAGTCTGCGGTGCAGCGATCTTTGGATGACCTGGTGATTGAGTTACTGTTTCAGAGACATGGAGCACATTCGCCTTAAAATCAGTAAAGCACAGAACGAAATAGCCTGGCCAGCCAGCGTGCTTCAATAAAGTAAGGACAAATTACACCAAGACTGCCTCCGTCAGTCCTTGTCAAAAGGCACCTGTGGCAGCAGCCTGGACTCCCCCACTTTAAACCTGCGCTCTCCCCTCTCCTGCCACACCGAACACCGACACCAGCCGTGCGCTGACCCTTCTTACATCACACAAGGCATCGGCGTGACGAGACCAAAGTCCAACTTTCCAGACAGAAAACAGAGGAAGAGAGTTCAGAAATTCGACCGCTGACGTGGGTCACACTAATAGTCAAGGGAAGCTCAAGCAGCCTTACCAGGGGAACACACGCACGGCCGTGTCACTGCGGTGTGCTGCTTTCCGCAACCAAAACCCAACCGTGCTCTCCGGCGAAGTCAGGTGGGGCTGCCTCTGGGCTTCCTACAGCCTCCAGCGGGAGCATCACACCCAGGGCACTTCGAGGGAGAGTCCGCGGGTTTGTCCTTTTCTTTTCATTTCCTGAACGGAAGTGAGAATACTGAATCTCTGTTAACTTGCTTCTAAGCCATCAGTAAGCAGGCTTTTCCAAAAACCTGTAAACACAGGTATTTTTGTAAGATCTAACGGGAGGCATCCAGACCCCATTTCAAAGCAGATTTCCAGGGCATTTCTGACCTGCAGGTAATCAAAATGAGGCTGCAGTCTAAGGGGTGGATGTCTAACAACTTTGACAGACAGCTTTTATTCTTTCTGTACCAAGCTTGACGTACAGAATTAGAAAAGCTAATTGAACTCATGTGACCTCCAGAAAAGTGGTGTTGCTGCAGAATTAGTAAGAATGACCCATTTTGTCTTTTTTTTTTTTTTTTTAATTAAATTAATATTTTATTGAGTATGGATTTTTCTAAGTTCTTCTGTATCTTCATAGGTAAGCAAAGGAGCAGCATAGACATAGCCCTATTAATATTCCACCTATTGCTTTCTAAACAACAACATCTCAGTGAAACCAGGAAGCCCTACAATGCTTGTACTACTTTGTTCATTTGTTCAGAGTGTTAATTTGTCTATGTGATTAAAGTATGATCAAGAAAGAAAAAAAAAAAAAAAAAAAAAGCATGTGCAATAGGGTGGGGTTTTTTTAATGAAAAATCTGGAATGTCAACTACCCAAACTCCAGTTTGTAAAAATTTTTCAAGTGATTGTGGACGTTAAGCTTTTATCATGAATACTTTCTATATTAAGCTTAGAAGGAGAGGAGAGATCTGCAGAAAAAAACAGAAACCAGATAATTTCAATAAAAGTTAGTTTAGAAGTTAATATTAATTTTAAAGTTACCAACTGGCCTTTAAAACTACCTTATGCATAATCATGACTCTTAACTTAGGAAATATTCTTACCATACATTGGAGAATATTAAAAGATAACGTCACATACATAATACCAGTAAAATACTCTACACCGACTTTCCTGTGCTTTACTATAAATGTATTTTAGGTCAAATTTAAGCATCAGCATAATCCCTAATTCTAGTTCCTCTTAGCCACATTAAAAAAAACCCCAACTTTTCTAAGTATTTCTCACCATATGAACGTAAGACATTTCAGAGAGAAGGCGTTTGAATAAAATCCCTTTTACAACAATCAAGCTGCAAATGCAGAGAGACAGGTAATTCTGAGCACTTATCCAGCATCGTTTGCATAATGTGAGCCAATGCAAACATTCACTCTCCATGCCCTGCTCTCAGGTCTATTGCAGTGCCAGAAAGGAGATGCCAGACCTGGCTGATGGCATTCACTGAGGTGCAGGGGCCACACAACTCTCACATGTAACCTGAAGGGTCATCTCTGTTGGGACTGCAGTGCTCAGATACCTGCAAGGTTGCACACAAAAGCAGCCTGGCTCTGGCAGGATTTGAAGCTCCACTTTGGTGCTCCAACTTTCTGGACCATTAGCTGGAAGCACAGTGCTGCACAAGTGTGCTAAAGCAAGTGATTTCTCCAGCAGAGCTGATGTGATTCCACCAGTGTCCCAGCACCTGGAGACACAGTCCTGATGCGAAGGGGACCCATACGTGAACCAGCTTGGGGCTGGTGCGGCGGTAGGGCTGATGAACCTGGGTGACTGGATGGCAGAAAGCTGCTCCCTGTAATGTGCTCTGGATTTTGCGTATTTCTGCTGCTGAGGAGTCCCAGCTGTGATACACCCTGGGGACTGAGAACACACTGTGTGAGGAATTTGGACAATTTCACAGAGTCAGCTAAGCAGAGGACCAAGTTCAAGGCTCAAGTACCAAATGCCAGGATGAACCTGACTTGCAAAGTACTGATAAACTCTCAGTGTACATGTGTGTCAGATCTGGGGAATATTTTTTCAAACAATGGGGCCAGCTCAGCAATGATCTCTCAATTATCCAAAATCAATCATTGCAACTCTGATTTTCTTACCTGTGTAGCATTAGTAGTTGAGTCAGGAGTTACCACTGTAACTGTACAGAAAAGTATGAAATCAATAACATACGCTGAGCTGTGGAGCTTTAAACAAAAATCAGCATCTCTGAAAGTTTCAAACATTTAACTTGTACTTACAATTCATCAGAGACACTCAACTAATTTATGCAGTGTTTACTTATCCACAGCCCACTGCAGCACCAGACCCTGCTTCTTTATGGGGAGGAGGGTGACACTTGTCTCTCCAGTCTGCACCTTGGACAGTCCCTGCAGCAAGTTTCATCAAACTGTTACAGAACAGATGGGTGAGGAACAAAGCATGTAGAATTAGCATTCACTTTATTCTTCCTTTCTGATTAATCACTAGCCACCAAAGCAAATGACAGAAGCAGTTTAAGCCACTACAGACACCAGGGTAGATTGTCATCTACTGCAAACTGGCATAGTTGTGCTAATTTTGAAATTTTGGCCCTAGGAAGAGCACACTGCAGTGATTGACACCAGCAGTGGCTGCCCAGGAGTGGGAACCTGCGATAATTTAAACAGCAGATCACACTGGCACTCTGTGCAGCACAGACTCATACTGACTTGTGCTGGTATTTTATGCAGTTAAATCTTTTCCAAACCCACCATCCTCCTTTTCTTTTCCCAGAGCTGAGACAAACAATGCTGTCGGGAACTTCTCAAAACTTAACAGGGAAACAGCACTACCCTAATGTTTCACGTGACACCAAAATATGCCAAGGGCCTTTCCACCGTTCTGATCTTGACACCCCGGAAAGCCTCAGGTGTTGTGCAGCAAGCTCGGTGCTCAGAAGGGCAGAAGCAGAACTATAGGTGTTCCTGGAAGTTCCCAGTCAAATCCCAGGAGTACAGTGGCACCCCTGGGGCACTGATTACCAAATAAAGATTTTCTAGATTATAATCTTTTACTTTCATATCTACATGCCAACTCAGACTTCTAGGTACCAACAGTCTCTAACACAGATTGGAAAGGAAAAGTTTGGCGGATATGAAAAAGGAGAATGCTTGTTAGCTGGGTTTAGCATGAAGACAGAATTTTTCTCCAAAACAGGCTTTCTAAACTTCCTGAAACTTGTTTTCTTTCATTTTAGATACCTTCTTCTTTCCTTCTTTTTTTCTTCAAGCCTTTTAAGTTGATTTTTTGGGTTGGTTTCCAGGCAGGAAAAAATTCAGCACCCCACCTGCCCCCCCTTTTCACCTCGGCTTTATAGTTTTGAGGACTCTTAATCAGAGCCAGTTCTAGTATGTCTTCCCCTGATAACTGGAACTTACTTGACTCTTACAAGGAGAAGAGTTTGCTGAAATACACTGATCTGACTGGTCAGCTTAATGCTCTACATACTCAGTAGCTTCTGGCTGAGTATAATCATTATATAGAAAGCTGTTTAAACTGATCATCCAGACTAAATTTCCTTGAATGCATAATTAATGTAATCCTGGTGTCAGTTTTCTATTAATTATCTAAGATCTCAGCCTTTAACAAAAAAAATCTTAAAATACTGCATAGTGTCATTCTGTAAATTGAATCCTGTCCTGTTTAAAAATGTGAAAAACTGTCATTGCTGATGTTGATAAAGAAGATAGCAAATACAACATATGAATCAGTAAAGAAATAGCATACGTAATTTCTTCATATTACTGCCATGAAAAATTTATAATTCTTCTGACAACAAGCATGTTCAAGTAGTAGTTTATCTGATGATGCAAAGGCATATTTTTAAGATTAGATTCACCTTATATTGTTGATGCAAAGGGATTTCCCCTTCTTAATATTAAGCTACAAGAAAAACATTTTAGGAAAAAAAAGAAAAAAAGAAAAGAGCAGGCAGATGGGTCCAGTAAGTCATGGTATAACTCTCATTTAGAACATTCTAAAATTTATCTTAAGAGAAGTCTATCAATAAATGGAAAGACTGTGATTTGGGAAGCAGCAATATCCAACACAGACGGAGAAAGGAGGGAGGCAAGAGAGATGGAAATAGGATGGAGGATGTGACAGAGGAGAGTGCTTATTAGCTGGGATCAGCATTGAAACAGAGTTTTTCTCCAAAATAGGCTCTCCAAACTTCGGGAAACTTGGTATCTCTCACCATGATTTTCCCTTTCTATTCTTTTGTGTACTCTGAGTTATTGTCCAACACAATCCAGCAGATCTGTCAGGGAAAAATAGCAAAAGACTTACTGGTTTACATAATCCTTCATTAAAATCCCTGGAAGCTGGGGTCAGACTCACTAGTTTAAATTCTTCAGCTTTCTTCTAGTTCTTTTCTTAAGGGCTATGTTTAGTTTTCTGTATCTTCTCTGTAAATCCCCCACAAAGAGGAAATATTACCAAAAATAAGAATATCTTCAGTCACCCTTTTAAGCTATAGAGCTTTGCTTTGCTATCTTAATGATTTTAGCTTACAAATGACTTTTTCAAAAGTAATTCCCTATGCCTTTTATTTCATGCTCATCTTGTCTGTAACACTGGACCTCAGGTGGTGTCAGGTGGCACAACTTCTCCTGGTACCAGCACCAATTTACATCACCTGAGGGCCTGGACCTTTCCATTTCTCATTTCATATTTTTATTCATCCCTCCTAACCCACAGGGATAACTCCTTCATTTTAAATACTATCCTATTCTTACTGTCTATTCTTTTTATCATCCTCAGTGATTTAATGAAATACAAATAACATTCATATTTTGTAAAGTGAAAATATAAACAACATTTAACTTAAAATTTCAAACATAATAAAAAGAATGTATATGCAGGATATGTAGCTGTTGGATGTTGCAGTGATACGTGTTTTTTACAATGGAATCAGAAAAAGCATCAGCCTGCATATGTGACTTCTTTATTAGTGTCACAACCCTAAAAGTTAGTTAAAAGCTGTGTCTTTCACCTATCAGTACCACCTTCACTTGGTAGCTCAGTTCTACCACTGTGAGAATTACTCTGGAGATCGAAATACTCCTATAAAGTACAGTGACTCATGCATTTAACTGGAGGAATACAGCTTGCAAAAGAACCAACCTATGCAGCATCTTTGCAGAACTCATTAATATCCCACTCTGGAATATACACAGCCCTGACATCACACAAACTTTAAGGTTTTTCTGGGAAAGGTTGTTTCAGAAAAAAAAAGCAAAACAAGAGGTGAAATTTACTCTTAAACTTGTTTTAAATAAGACAATCTGGAAAGCCTTCTGAACTGTACTTGAAATACTTACGGTTTGAGCAATCAAACCTGCTTTTTCAATATGGTTATGCACAGGTAGATAGAGAAACAATATCTCTCTGCGGTAGTTTTCCATCAGTATTCCGGATGCAGTCCATGACACGTGAATGTGAAAGTTCTTCTTCAAAACTATATGTGATGCAAGTCGTTTGCCAGGCTGGGGTGTTCAGCTGCCATTTGCTGCTACACTCGTACTGTAAGAAGACGACAATAAAGGCAGAAAAATGTCAAGCATCAGCCTGTCTTTCAAAAAGTTGATTCAATCGAAAACAAGAAAAAAGGAGTTTGAGATAATTTAAGTAATGGAAAAATTTCACACAAAATCTGATGCCTCCTAGGGTGGGAAGGGACATTGTGGAATCTCCATCCTTAGGGGGTTTTACCATCTGAATGGACAAAGGCCAGAGCAACCTTGCCATTAAAGTTACCCTTGCTCAGAGAAGGAAGCAGACCTGGATGACCTCCAGGAATTCCTTTCAGCCTAGATTATCGTATGAAGACAAGAGAATGATTGATTTCACTTTAAAGGAGTTTAAGAATTGTCCTATGAGCAAATGTAACCAACAACATCCTTCTTCGGTCAGGTCCTCTGGTACTAAAAGCCTACTGGTTTTCAAGATGTTCCCAGTACAATATTCCATCTTAATTTCTTATGCATTTTGAACAGAAAAACTAATAAAAGTAGTGTCACTGTACTTCCAACCAAAACTTATGGAAACAGCTAATACATCTCATTTCTTTCCTTTCTGAGTTTTAGCAAACACAGTCAGACATTGCTGCATCTGTTACAGTTTGGAGACTTTCCTTAGTAATCACAATGGCTTAATTTTGGTTTTTATTTAACTTTTATTATTAATGTAATGTTGTTATTATATCATTAGTGAGATAAGATGAAAGCTGGGACTCTTAGGAACAACAGAGGTTTATTACCACACACTTCTACTAATCATTTCGGATCACTCTGAAAATAATACAAGATAATAGTACACAACAGAAATTACAATCTATCCATTTATTTCTCTACTCTTGACATACATTTAAAAGCCCCTTAAAGACAGAAATCCTTTAAGGCAAATGTGACAAACGTGCAACAGTGACACATATACCTTAGGTGGTCCTAATACAACCATATAAGATCCCTATAGCCAAAGTAGCAAGAAGCGTAAGATCTTTAAGCAATACAGTAATAGATGTACTAATGGGAAAACAGGCAGCTATAACATAGCTGAATTTCCCAAGTAATGTAATCCATAGGAATACTTGTATTGTGGGGGTGTGTATAGCACACATGTAGCACTTCTGGACAGATTTTTTGTTTGTTTCTTTTAGCCTTAATATTATTCATATGCTGTACACGTCTCATGTCTGACACTTTGGGTCATCATGTCTCACAAGCCCAGAGCCCTAACAGGCATCCAGAGGGACTACAATGTAGATGAAAAAAACAGTGGGAGTTAAGATTTGGGAAATGACAGGGATGAAAACAAGAATTTCTGTCGGAGGAAGAGACTCCCTGCGGAGCCATTGCTGCCCTCCATCATGGCAGCTAGGAGGCAGCAAGAGGCATCGGTCTTGCCCTCTGTATTGTACTATGCAGAAGCAGAAGGAAAAGCAATTGGCTTGAGGAAGACAGAAAACATCTTTGGCTGTGTGTACCAGAGGCATAGGTTAATATTCATGTCATCACCAGTACATCATCACCACCACATCAACAACCACCTCTACAGCACAAAGATACTACCGTGTTTCAGTATGGATTATTATTTCTGTGTGGGTTTGTTTTGTTTTTTTTTTCAAATGGTGAAACATCTGAGTGATGCCCAGAATTTCACTGAAAACACTTAATTTTATTTGCCTTGTTAAAGGCAGTTAAAGCACAAATAACACACTGAAGTGGAGTCACCCTCCAATCAACGAATCCTGAATCAACCAAACATATATGGGTGGATTGGTAGATTACTCCCCCTCAACCCAGCTTTGCTTTTTTTTTTTTTTTTTTTTTTTTTTTTTTTAGCATTTTTTTTGGTTATCTTTGCATATTGATGAACATTGTTTGGGTTACATGACAAATTTTCTTTTAAAAAAATCAAAAAACGTCTAAAAAGTTGACATAAGTTTTAGAGGAACTCTCAGGATGAAACTTTCATCTTTGTCTGTTTTCTTATAGGTAGTATATAACAGAAAGGTAAATGTGGGATAAGAACAAAGTCAAAATCAACAGATATTTGCTCTGCTACTCCAAGCAGTAGATTGTAAATTATTCAGTACTTAAAAATAAAAATGCAAATGAAGATGTAAGACTTATTAATCATATTAAGGATTGTTCTCATACTTATAAGTGTCATCTGTTTCCTCCTGCATGACTCTGAGAAATACTATACTTAATGTCCATTTCCCCAGATATGATTCCAGAGAGGCTGGACTGTTCTGAGAGCTTAGCACAGTGCAAGGAAACAATCACTCCAGATGTCTTCTCTTCACTGTTGCTTCCTGCACACTTGATCTGGCAACACTAAAGTGAAGAAAATGCCCACTTACTGAATTTTCTCAGTGCAAGATGAAGTCCCTCAGTGACTCCTAGCATGTCATTTAACCACTTTCCTTTCCACATTTATAAAGTTTGTGTTAAAATCCTGTTTACTTGAAGCAGAGATCATTGTAATGTCATCGCAATGAATTAATCAGGGCTTAACTATGGCCTGGCTCAGCCTTCAAGAGTGCACAGGCTGGGGGGCTGTCAGAAACCACTACTTCTTCCTTCCACCCTATCAGGTACCAGGAGAGAGGCAATCCCCAATTCTCTTGGAAATACAGATAAATTTTGCTAACAGGCAGGTGCTATAAATGTAGATTTACATTTCACCTCTGTGCAACTGCCAACACACCCTGATGAGGACAGACAGGTGCAACACACATGACACAGTACAGGTCAAAACTTAGAAACTCCCAAGAGAAATGAGGATTGCACAGCCTCAGGGAACCTGCCTCTTGACTCAGAATGGCTAAAAATGTATGATTCACACAGTTAAAGTCCTAGACTTACAATTCATAAGAATAATACATACATATGGCCTCCTTCAGTTCATTAATGAGGAAACTATCCATGATAAAAGCAGTTTTAGATAATGAAGGTTGGCACACCCAACTTCAAAGCATGAAATACACTTTTCACTGTCTCCAGGTACCTTACAAACCAGACTCCTTTCTCTTCTGTGCAGAAACAGACTACTTCAGGCTCAGTGGATACTCAGGGTGCTCTCTGCCCTTTGCAGATCAGTGATGATGCTTCCTTTCCTACCATAATAATACTCCAATAGTGTGACTGGCCTGACTGAACACTCCATGAGATGTGCCTTGTCTCATGATAGGATCTCCGTCTACCTCAGAAACAATAGCTTTGCCACAGTCTGAGATTATAAAAAAAAAGAGATTTGAAAATAATTATTTTGGTGACTATAGTTCACGTAACTGGCAATCTGGGGGAGAACCATAAAGCTGACTTTATTTGAAAATACAGATTATGCCAAGGGAAAGGGGATGTTTTCCTAGATAATAAACAAAAAGCAAATTGTTCTTCCAATCTGGAAAGCTAGGAGAAAAATTACATTTGTGTCATTTGGGGTTTCTGAGTGCTTACATTATTACATTCTCATTTTTACTGAGCAGGGAAGTAATAAGACTTGAACATGTCACATCAGGAAAAAAAGCATTGCAAAATTTCAGAATAAAAACCAATGTGTTTGGGGCTTTGCTCCACATCGTTCAGGACTTCAGAAAATCATTTTTAAGAAAAGGAAAGTCACAGCAGTACCATGGCCCCTTGGTTTTGGATGGGATAAGTTCTGTTTCTGTGCCTCCCAGGAGTTCTACTGTGGTGCTTACCTGAGGAGGTGGATAATAAAGTGATCCCCATTTGCTTTCTATAGGACTTTTACTTTGCTTGATGCTAATAAATTTAAAAAAAAACCCCAACAATCTAATGGATGACTGCTAAACTGTTTAAAAACAAACCTTGTACAAGGCATAGAGTCTGGTTATACTTAAGATTAATCAAATCTCACGAGGAAGATGTTTTAAATTACATTCTCCCAATTTTTCCTCTCTCCCTTTTCAGCATGCATCCAGTCCCAGAACTGTTATAAAGCGCAGCAAGAAAGGGAATTCGCACATTCAGTGGTCAGAATAATTTTCTGAAAATTAGGTGGTAAAGCAACATGGCATGGTTTTGTAACAAGACACACAGAAGGGAGCATAAAACCATTTCAGAAAGGAGTGCCTGCTCCCCAGGCACTTCAGTGCACTTTAGTTTTCATTCTAAAAAAAATCTAGATCTCTCACAAATTTAGTTTCCTTTACCAATGCATAGGGCCTGTCTATTTCAAAGTGAAAAATACCTATGGATACTGCATGGCTCAGCAGTGTAGCTCTCTGTGAAAATACAAAAATATAAAAACTGGAACAAGAAAACAGTTTCTTTTTTGAAGTAGCCACTTTCAGAACACATTGAATATTTCTGACATACATTAAGGTAAATAAGAAAGGAAAAAGGGCAGGCATGAGATCCTGACCACATCTTGCACTGAATTCAGTAACATTTTTAACCAGGTTTACCTTGTCTTCTTGCATGTCTTTTTTTGTCTTATTGCAGCACTGGATTATTGCCAACAAGCAGCTTGTCTTCATCACTGCACCCCACTTCTTAATAACAGTGTTTAGCACATATTCAGGGGATCCACCATGCTGCAGAGATGTTACTCTGTCCCTCCAGGCAGCAGGATGGTGTCACCATGATCTTCAAATATCCTCACACTAGTTTCCATCTGGTTTCAAATTATATTTCAAGACTGACCCCCTGCTTTTCAGACCTGTATGAACCTGCTTCATCTCAGTGTCTGACCTTAAAGCCAATTAGCCCCTTTCCTGTTCATTTTATCCCTTCAGTTTTGATTTTTTTTTTTTCCTTTGATTCTTGCACTTCTACATATTCATGATCCCTGCAAATCTGTACCTATTCAGATATTTACACAATAAGCCCATTCCATATGCTTCAGTCCCGCCTGGCTCCTCCACACTCCCTTTGTGTCTGAGCCAGGTGAGCCAGCAGGAGAGACAAGAAAGCAGAAAAAAGTCAATTCTTAGTTCCTGGGTCAGCTGGTGGCTGAGATGATAGTCTCAGGAATAATTTGGAACAGATCAAAATCAAAACAAGATAATGTGAACACGTACATCAATACTCCAGTGGGTCACTGAACTCACAGCTTGATCACTGGCAGGCAGCCTGTGAGTGTAAAACAAAATGGCTACAGCAGGAGGTGAAATTTTCAAGTTAGCAGTGCTAATGAAGTACAAATCTTGCTAATATTACAGTACCTAAGCTGAGATACACTGAAAAAAAAATTATATACAACAAATTCTCCAGAAGTTGGAGTGTTTTCATCTATCTGCAGCTCCAGTGGCCAGTAGAAACATGAGTTTCAGCCAACTATGACTGCATAACTACTGTTCTGATTAAAAAAGTGGCTGAACACGTGCTTCTGTCCTGAGAAAGTGGACAGGAATGAGATGTACCTACGTGCCAAAAGCTTAATCCTGTGAGTGTACAAGTGTAGGTAGGTGTAGTGGGTTTGCATATAGTGTGACATATGGATGCTTTCCTGAATTAGGATTCAAAATCTGATGAAAGCATGAATCTGTGCACCCCACTGCCTTCAGATATTATCAAGGCCAAGGAATAGCAGGATTAGAAAAAGAAGTCAGTTCTGGTATGGATAATAATATATGCAACTATAGCTGACAAAATAAAACAAAATCTGTGAGTCAGAAAACTGTTTCAGTTTGGAAAGCAACTTTCCTAAAAAGCAAGATATTACAGAACTATTTATGCTTAACATTTTACACTTTCTTCTAGTGCATCTGGTGCTGTTTATAGTCAGAAAAGCGTATTGGAAAAGTCCTGTGTGTACTTCCATATAGCTTTTCTTGTTTTGTCAGTGTTAGGATATGTGCCAATTTAAGTATCTGCCGCTTGAAATTTAAAAGATAGTCAGAGGACTGACAATACCATCATAAATCAGGGTGGAGAGGGTGGTTAAGCCTGAATTTTCAGATTAACATCTACTACTTAGAAACAGGTACTTTATCTTAGAATAGTTATGACTGAAAAGTCTGCAGAAAGAGACAAGCAACAGGCACCAAAACAAAAGTATTTCTAGAGACCCAGTGGAGAAATTACATTTCATGATTTTAATGTCATAAAAAGAAATTAACCTTAGTGTTAAGCGGTGTACCACTGTGATTGCAGATCTAATCTGCGTGCAATTGCATCTACATTTTTTACATTAGCATCAAATCACCTATCGGCAGGAAGTTTGAAAATCTGTGTGAAAAGGGAGTAAAAAAAAGCATGAAAAATACACGTTGAAAGGCAGGTACCATTACATATAGACATACGTATACACCTGTTTGTCCGTGTGTGCGTACACAAACCCATGCTAAATGCAGCGTGACAAGTGTGTGTACTGACTGACACTGTACTAACAAAAGCAAACCAAACCCATGCCAGCACCCCTCATGTGTTCTCTCTGTGGCTGCTGGTCCTCTCCGGAAGAGTCCCTGGGTCACTCATCCCATCACAGGGGTCTCTCCCCTCGTGCAGCCGCCGGCGGAGGCAGTGTGTGTGGGGAGGGCTGTGGAGCCCAGCAAGATGCCCGAGCCCCTGGCCAGGGTCCACTGTGGTGAGGCTGCACAGGCGGGGAGCACAGAGAGGTGCTCCTGGAGTACAGCCGTCCACCGTCTGGGAAACCACCAAGCTGGTGCCCAAGCGGGAAGGCACCCACGTGGGGAGGAGCTGCCATGGATGCTTTGATGTCATTTCTTCGGCTGTGGGATTCCTCTTTTAAGAGTGGCTGCTTCTTTTAGATAAAATCCCCATCCGTAAGCTGTCAGACCTCATTTCGTTTCAGCAACTGTTCCAAAATTTTGGCTTTCTGCAGTCCAATTTGCAGTTGTTAAACTGGAATCACTTTTTTTTTCAGCTTATGCAAGCACATGTAAGAAGAAAATGCAGACCTTGAAGGGTGTGTGAATATGCATCTTCTACAGTTAACTATGTTTTATCTTTGAGAACCATTAAAGTCCTTCCAATTTATTGGACTATTCCTACTGCTGCATGTCTTTCCAGCTAGCTAGGATCTACAGCAGTGCTTGGAGTCAGTACAAGTTTTCTTACCTTACATGCAGAGACAACTGAAAAAGGTGCTTCTGTCAACAAACCCAAAATTCATTATTCACGGCTCTTTACAAAGATGCAGCTGCTTCTCTCCACAAGGTTTTATATCACATTTCAGTTAAACTGAAAGAGTGTTACCATAGTACAACTTAATTTAAGATGTTAGAATATTTTTTACTTGTCAAAATTGAAGCTTGAAGGGAGCTATTTTTCAGAGAGATGCCAAAGTTCCAATAGATAGAAGCAGACTCAGGGGCGTGGAAATAGTTATACATGCAACGTGGGTAATAGGAACTAGGTCTATTGTCTTTTGTAGCTCACGTCTGCACTTGAAGACAATTGGAAGCTTAATAACCATGCAAGCCTTGCTTTAATCCCAAATTAATTTACTTTGCCTGTCATAGGGGTCATTAGCTTGCATGTTATGCAAACTTACTTGTCATGCATGGCCACAGTGTTTCTGATCAAACCACAATAAGTATCCTTGTTCATAAAATACATTTTTTACTGGCCTTCAGATGGTCCCTGAAAGAGTGTAGCTATGTGGTTTGTGTGTTACCCACCTGAGATTAAGCAGTCCCTCGTTCTGTGCCTTGCTGTGGAGAGCAGCTCTCTAAAGGTGAAGAAATGTGGATGTGATGGACTCTTCCTTTTGATGAATTAATATTTGGAATTGATTCAGCCAAGCAAAAACTTTAACCTACCTGATTTCACTATACTTTTGTGTCCATAGGTTTTCCCTCTATACATTCCATAATTGGGAGCAGTATCATCCTTCACCGGCTGCTTTAAAAATTTAGCAAAACCAAAATGCCCAGAGGCTTCCCCAGACTAGATAGTAATAATCTTGTTTTCCTAACAAAGCACAAAACAATGTAGCTCCAGCTATTTTTCAACCAGTCTGGAAGCAGTCCTTGTAAACCCCTCAAAAGAACAGGATTTAAGGTGAACTTTCATGCACTAGGACCCCTTTGTTAACTCAGACTGCTCTCAGGCAGCTTTGCTTTAAATTTTACACTGATGGACAGCAACATAAAACAATTAAAATAGATTGCTAAAAAGGGCAAAATGGGTAGGTATCTGTGTTCATAATCCCATTGGAGTGTCAGACAGACATGCACAGTTTAGCACATCCTCCCAGTGTATTTGCCAGACTGAGGCAACTGAACCCAGTTCCCTCACCACGTACAAGAGGTTGTGCATGGTATGTGATATGCTGGTGCGTGCACAGGGCATTTTACCAGGGGTGCCAAGTGGAAGATCAGGAAGGACAAAGACTGGGAGGTTGCTGATGATGGCAATTCCCCCCTTGGGGTTCTGGTAGCTCTGCAACAGGCAATAACTCTTCCTCTTGCTGCTATGTGGGCAGCCAAGGGCTTTTACACTGTCAGCAGGCCAGGAAAGGAAGAAACTATACTAATTGTATGACAGAAATCACTTTTCTCAGCAAATGAAGTAAGAATATGTTAAGAAACACTAACGTTATGTCAGGTTTTTATCATACATTTTCAGCATTTTGGTAAATTACCAATGGCAGCTTGAGGCAGGAGAAGCATGACAGTGAACTCCCTAAATGTCATCTGCTAATTAGGCAGTGATGCAAAACCAGTGCTAGAGAAAACTGCAGAGTTTGTATTTGTCACATGACAACAGAGTCTGTTAAAATAATCCTGGTGTATGGTGGATGACACTTCATACTAAACTAGTCTCAAATTCATTTTTGAGAGCAGAGTCTGCAAAACTGACACAAAGAAAACAAAATACTGCTACAAAATTTTCATTAGAATCTCAGAGTAGTTGACCTAAAAACATGTCTAAATTCTCTAGGTCTTCCAAATAAATTTGGTTTTAAGCAAATTTAAGACAATACAGGCCTTTGCACAAGAACACTAGGAAAGTAGCACAGTTTTGAACCAGTTCCAGTCTGGAGACCATACTATCCATGGGGTTTGCCCTCAAGCTGGTAGTTATGCTTCCCTGCCCCTCTCTCCCTCTCCAAAAAGTTAAGCAGCTGTATTGGGTCTGGCTGAGATGGAGTTAGTACTCCCTATAGCAGCCCTCATAGCACTGTGCTCTGCAGCTCTGTAGCTAGAAAGGTGTTGATAACACACCAGTGTTTTGGCTACTGCTGAGCAGTGCTGGCACAGCATCAAGGCTGTCTCTCCAACATTTTTGCCCTCCCCTCAATGGCAGGCTGGGGCAGGGCAAGATCTTGGGACGGGACATAACCAGGACAGCTGACCTAAACTAACCAAACAGATATTCCATACCATATGACGTCAGCTCAGATATAAAAGCTAAGTGAAGGGAGACGGAGGGGGGGACATTTTTGTCTTCCGGAGCAAGCACTACGCGTACTGGAGCCCTGCTTCCCAGGAAGTGGCCAGACATCGCCTGCTGATGGGAAGTAGAGAGTAACATCATTTGTTTTTTCTTTGCTTTCGCGCGCGACCTTTGCTATCATTTTATTAAACTGCCCTTATCTTGACCCACGAGCCTTTCGTTATATTTTTCTCTCCCCCGTTCCAGCTGAGTAGGGGGAGTGATAGAGCGGCTTTGGTGGGCACCTGGCATCCAGCCAGGGTCAACCCACCACAGCAGCCTTGCAGCTACTCTGTCAATTGGCAGAGTTTCCTTTAAAGAACTATATACAAAAGCAGCTTGACAGAGCATGCCAGGAAGCCCTAGGACAACATCACTTGCCTCTGTAGCAAAAAGGAGGAAGCAGATTAAAGCAGGGAGTGGGGGGAGGATAGGGGAGACAAGTGTTCAAAATTAAAATATAAAAAAACCAATGTACCGAGTGAGATTGCACAAACTGCTGCAAAGCCAAACATTAAGATCTGCTTGTTTTTATATGGCTGTCCTAATTAGTGCCAGCACAAGTTTAGGATTCATGTTTGTTAAGCACCTGGCCCACATTCCCTGGGCAGAGCTGATGACACCTCCACCGCTCTTCTCTGTCTTCACTGTACCAGAGGTACCCCACAGCTCTGGTCTCCCCACTGGTCAAAAGTGGGGCCTCTTGGCATATGTTGTGCCTTCCTCTAGACCTGCATAACTGTGTTTCTTTCCCATAGGAACCAGAGCAGAGAGGAGCAGCAGACATGCATGTGTCACTGGCTTGGATTCGGGACATAGCCGGGACAAGCAGGAGTCTGGGAAGTGCTTTTGGGTGACCCTGTGTGCGGAGAGACTTCAAGGAATCAGACAGGACAGCGGGTACTGCTCCGTTGTTAGAAAGGGATGTGCTGGAACTTGTAGGCTATAAACCTTGGGAGGCCTGATAAGGGGAATAGAGAGGCGCTGAGGTGGTGGAGAATTACTGACCCCGTGAGTCATGCTCGATAAGGTGCTGGAACTTAGAGTCTTTTGCAAAAATAGCTTAGTTGCTGACAGTCCAATTGTTAAAGTTAAGTAGCTACCAATTAGAGTGCGCTGATAAGAACTTTGAAGCATAATAACCAATCAGTTCAAAAAACGGGTCTTCTAATTTTCTATATAAACGAGTGTTATATGCAATAAAACGGACCCTCTGCTTGCATCAAGCTGTGTCCTGTCTCTCAATTGCGACAAATTGGTGACCCCAACGTGATTCCAGGGTCCAGGAAGCACCTATCTGCGTGGCATGCTGCGAGTCCCACAGAACATTGAATGAGCTGCTGAAAGGAAGCAGGAGCTGGCCGGCCTGAAGTCCCTCTGGAGTAGAGAGGTGAGCTGTGGGAAACATGGGGAATCAAGCGTCTTCCCCGGAAAGAGATGTATATGAGCTTATGAATGCTCTTCTTCAAAAGTATGGGAAAGTTATCTCCAGGCATGATCTTAAAGCCATGCTTAAATGGGTACAAATGAAGATACTCACTGTAACTGCTTCTAGCATCTTTACACGGGAACTTTGGGATGATGTGGGGGTGAAGTTGTGGGACTCTGCCACATCGGGGGATGTAGAAGCACAGCATATGCTTCCGTGTTGGAGGATCATTTTTGAAACCCTAAAATTTCAAGAGGAGAGTGATAATGGCGACGTAAAGACTAAAGGGAATACCCCCACGGTCCCTTCTCTGCCTTCGGAAGGTCAAAGCTGCCAAGGACCCCCAGAGGTCGGCGCCGCAAATTATCCTCCGGAGGAGGACCCCTTTGATCCGGGGCCAGTAAACCCCGAGAAGGAGACAGACCTATATCCCCCTGACCCACACGATGTGTAGGCTAATATAAGACGCCAAGCCTTAAAGGAAGGGGATCTTGAGATTGCCAAAATGATAGTTGCCCCCGTAATTTATCAAGGCCGGGGGGCACAATGGGAAGCCTTATCCTTTCCCGTAATTAAGGAACTGCACCGTACTGTCACGGAGCATGGGCTTTCCTCTCCTCATTTCACGAGCCTGTTATCTTCTGGTTTTGATACTTATGTTATGACTCCTTATGATTTAAAGTCTCTAGCAAAATTACTGTTAACTCCGACTCAGTTTACGCTGTGGGAGTCACATTGGAGGGGGGGGGCTCCAGGCACTTCTTCTCACGTTTGCGGGTCATGCTAATCAAGCTGTGGCTGCATTAACCATAGAACATCTTACCGGCACTGGTCAGCACACTGATCCGATAGTCCAGGCACGGGATATCCCTTGGGAGGCTCTTGAAGCGGTCCGTGAAGAAGCGAAAAAGGCTTTTTTTAATGTCCCTGACACGCAAAAGCCACAGAAAGCTTTTACAACTATTACTCAAGGACCCCGAGAGCCCTATATGCAATTTATTGATAGATTAAAACAGGCTCTGGAGCATCAGATAGACAATGTGGAAGCGTAAGAAATTTTGTTGTTGAAACTGGCTGTAGAAAATGCTAATGTGGATTGTAAAAAGCTCCTGAAATCCCTCCCTAAACTGAATCCTACACTGATTGAAATGGTGGAAGCTTGTAATAGAATTGGCACTGTGGATCATAAATTTGAGGCCATGGCTGCTGCCTTTGCAGCCATGCACGGTCCGTCATGTTTGGGGAATTGCTATGGCTGTGGTAAACCAGGGCATTTAAAAAAGAACTGCCTGTCTATGAATACGGGAGCTAGGCACCAAGCCCCTGGGGTTTGCCCTAGATGCCGAAAAGGGTGTCATTATGCTAATCAATGTCGGTCTAAGTATGATTTTCAGGGTCAACCGATACAGGGAAACTGGTCGCGGAGCGTGGGGCAGCGACGCGCGCAAACACAAGTACCGCAGCCAACGTCTCAGCCCCCATGGAGGGAAGCAGCAGTACCTCAAGTCTTCATCAAGCAACAGCCGGGAGTGCCAGATTGGACCTGGCAACCACCCACACAGTAACGTTACTTGACTGTTCAGTTCACTTGCTGTCGACAAATATTTTGGGACCCTTGCCCCCCAAAACACAAGTGCTGTTGTTAGGAAGATCATCTACCACATTGTTGGGGCTTTTTGTATTACCAGGGGTCACTGATTCTGATAGTACTGATGAAATTAAAATTATGGCATGGACCCCGTTTCCTCCCTGCACGATACCTAAAGGTAGTTGTGTAGTGCAATTAATATTGATTCCGGCAGGGACGAACTCCCCCATTCCTAGTCAATCTCCTCAAAGGTGGGGAGGGTTTGGGTCTACAGGGAACCCACAAATTCTATGGGTGCAATCTATTTCTCAGAACCAACCCGTATGTCAATGTACCCTTATCCACAGAGGGCAACAAGTAGTACTAAATGGAATTATTGATACTGGAGCCGATGTCACGGTAATATCTCTAGCTAAGTGGCCTCCACAATCGCCTCTGGCTAATGCTTCCCAAGCATTGGCTGGAATTGGAGGAACTGGTAACAGCCGCCAAAGTGTGGAATTAATCCAAATCCAAGGTCCAGAGGGGCATATAGCCTCTGTTAAACCTTTTGTTACCATCCCTATGATCCTGTGGGGGTGTGATGCACTGTCCCAGTGGGGAATGTCCATCTGGACACATTTTTAGAAGGGGCCACTGAAGCATGCGACACCCCTTAAATTGACATGGAAGACCAATACCCCTATTTGGGTAGATCAGTGGCCCCTACCACTGGGAAAGCTTCGCACCCTCCAAGAATTAGTTATGGAATAGTTAACAAAAGGGCATATTGTGCCTTCTACCAGTCCTTGGAACTCGCCTATCTTTGTTATTAAAAAACAAACCGGCAAGTGGCGCTTGCTCCATGACCTCAGAAAAGTTAATGTGATGGTATGGAAGACATGGGAGCCCTCCAACCAGGACTCCCAACCCCAACTATGATTCCTCGAAATTGGTATTTGACTGTTATCGACCTTAAAGATTGCTTTTTTAATATCCCACTTCACTCTGAGGATGCTCCTAAATTTGCCTTTTCAGTTCCAAGCGTCAATATGCAAGCCCCATTGCAAAGATACCAGTGGGGTGTGCTGCCACAAGGAATGAAGAATAGTCCTACAACTTGGCAGTGGTATGTAGCTAAAGTACTTAGTCTGGTTAGGATTGAGATGCCTAGTGTCTTGTTATACCATTATATGGATGACATCTTGGTGGCTGCACAACATCATGAGGTCATGGAGGAAGCTGTAGCCCTTGCCATGGCTGCCGTCAACCCGGCAGGCGTCTGTATTGCGCCGGAAAAAATTCAAATTACTGGCATCCCTCATTCCCCTACAGGTCAATCTCTAATTGAACGTTCTCACCAGTCTTTCAAGCGCTTACTACAACAACAGAAAGGGGAAATAGGGATTGCCACCCCTGAGGAACGATTACAAAAATCTTTGTATGTTTTTAACTTCTTGAATCGTTCTTTGCTAGATAATAATCCTCCGATAGTTCGACATTTTAACGCGAACACTTCATTTGAGACACAAGTTAAAGCCCCGGTGTTGGTTCGTGACCCAAAACCAGGTAAAATAATGGGACCATATCCCCTTGTCATGTGGGGAAGAGGTTATGCTTCTGTCTCCACAGAGAAAGGCCCCAGGTGGATTCCAGCAAAGAATGCGCGTCCTTTCTGTGAATCCCTGCCTCGAGTGCCCGACGAGCCTGGCGGGGACTCTGCTCAACCCCCAGATCGCCCTCCTGAACAACAATTCCCTGACCTTCTTGAGGCTATGGAGGACACCTACGGAACTTCATAGACTGGGGATCATTAGTATTGTTTATGCTTTAGCCATCTTTATTTTCTTATTGCTTTTTTTACCCTGCTTGTTACAATGTTTGCAACGACTGATAGAGCACTCCATGAAAAAGATTCTTTTTGTGCAAAGGGAAGGGGGAGATGTGGGGAGAGACTTGAAGGAATCAGACAGGATGGCGGGTACTGCTCCGTTGTTAGAAAGGGATGTGCTGGAACTTGTAGGCTATAAACCTTGCAGGCCTGATAAGGGAAATAGAGAGGCGCTGAGGTGGTGGAGAATTACTGACCCCGTGAGTCATGTTCGATAAGGTGCTGGAACTTAGAGTCTTTTGCAAAAATAGCTTAGTTGCTGACAGTCCAATTGTTAAAGTTACGTAGCTACCAATTAGAGTGCGCTGATAAGAACTTTGAAGCATAATAACCAATCAGTTCAAAAAACGGGTCTTCTAATTTTCTATATAAACGAGTGTTATATGCAATAAAACGGACCCTCTGCTTGCATCAAGCTGTGTCCTGTCTCTCAATCGCGGCAACCCTGCAAACATAGCCTTGTGTCATTAGGCTCATCAGCCCACGCCCAAGCTAGAACAGTTCAGCCATCCCACCTGTACACAGCACTCCACGGCTGTTCCCCCTATTTGTATCCCCACTGCTAAGCTCTCATCCAGAAACTAAAAGACCTGCTTCCAGCTACTCCCCTGCCAGCTATTAAGGTCTTGTCTTGAGCTCTGCCAGCTATCTTACAGATTGTGCTTCTCTTTGATTGCTTGGATAATCTCCCTACTGATTTGGAAACCTTTGTAGACTCCATCACTATATTAACAGGAGGACCTACGGCACCTGATCAGGTAGGGAAATGCATCCTTATTGCAATGTCACAGAGGTGTCAATGGAGGAACCTCATGCCATTTGCATAAAGATATCAATTTTTTTACTGAACACTAACAACATGGCTAGGGAGTAAAAAAATGCAAAGCTTCAACTACATCCATAACTTTGCTCACTAGCAGCATAGCCTGCCCCATAGATCTAATGGCATGAACAAAGTTCTTTGTGGTGTTTAAATTTTGCAGGATGAGTTCTCCATTCACATGCATGGGGTCTCTGGCCATCTCTTCCAAAGGGAGCAACACAAGGCCTCCACTCTGGGAGGTGGGCTGGCCCTCAACAGCTGCAGCCCCTCCTTCACATTGATGGCAGACAGAGGCTGTCAGCTGAGATGTCCAGGAATCTCCAACAAAATAAGACAATAATGAAACTCACATTTTTTTGAAAAATTTGGAAGCACCATTTCTTGACTTCCTCTTACTTTTTCTCCATTATTTTCTTCTAATCCCCAAATTTATCTTGTGATAGCTTCATGTTTAATGAGAGGCCTTGGTTTCCAGCACAGTAAAATGTCTCTATCTTATAAAAAATCATGCTGAGAATCTATGGCTTAATTCAAAGTGGATACAGCCATGCCAGATCCAATATCCTAGTCATTTTGTACTCTATTCAACCCCAATTTATAGCCTGCTCCTGTAACAGTGTTGTGATTTTGATGCAACTGATCTCACAGAATAGAAAATATTGAGGAACATGAAGAGCTTTCCTGCCATACAGTGAGGTTTGTTGATACATATCACTTACAAAATATTGCTTTGACAAGAAAAACCCCAAAACAAAACAAAAAAAACCCAAAACATTTGGACTATCTGATAAAACCAAAATAATAAATTATGTTTGTCCACCTGCCAATTTTTATAAAGTACACAGCTTTATGACACATTCACAATCTCTCTACTATTTCCAGCTTCTGCAGCTAACTACACATCTGATCTTTCCTTCATTTACATTTGGAAAAAAACAAGAATAACTGTGTCCATACGCTGCAAATCAGACAGTACAATTGGGTGCATGTTTTTTCGATATACAGTCTGAGAGAATAGCAGGAAGTTATCAAGTCCATGCTTACTTTCAACATTTCATTCCTGATGTTACAACAAACGTTTGAAGTGTAGCCCACTGAATCTAAACAAATTTCTTCCTTCCTTAGTTATTGTGAAAAGATATTTTGTCTGCCCCTCAGTCCTTTTATACCTATTGCATTCTCTCTCACATTGCTTCAAGCCTCCATACATCACAGGTTGTCAGAGACAACTCCAGGACTGGAGGCGAGATGCAGTTTTGCAGACACAGCTGAGCAGGCTCTGCGGGAGAGCCCCGGGGGGGGGAGAGCTGGGGAGTCGCAGAGCGTCGGAGGGGCTGCGGGGTCTTGGAGCAGGCTGGGAACGGCCAGCGAGGTCCAAGAGGTGTTCAGGGCTGGCCAGAGGATTAGCGATCCCTGCCCATGCATGAGCTTCTCTGCTCCCCAGAAGATGGGAGCTTAACTTTACTGCTCCTCCACAAGAAAACAGCATCCGCTCTGCCCAGCACCTTCACTCCATTGCCTCTCCACTCGGGTGCAAGAGTGGGAGTGGGGGCGAGAGCTGCCAAGAGCCAGGCTTTCCCTTCCTTCTACCCTCCACCTCCTTCCTCCCTTTTTGTCTGAGATTAGGCAGGGATTTATGCTTGGAAATAACAAGATTGGTCAAGAAAGGAAAAGCCGGGAGGTTTGAATCAGTGAGTGCCTGGAGTATTGCTGTGGCTGGTGGTGGGAGCTGGGGACATGCAGTCTGCATTTAAACCGAGCTGAGGCTGCAGGACACAATGAGAATAGTGGCTACAGAGCAGCCTTACTCCGCTGCCAGTGATTTTTAGTTTAGTATTTGTTAGAGGCACAAAGCCATTCAGCATGCTTAGTACCAACCCTGTGGGATGTCTTACAAGCCTGTGGCTGTGGTGGGGGGATGCTAGCTGCTCCCCTGCTTTCACTGTACTGTACTGTATTTATGTCCTACCTGAGTGGAGGTGAATGCAGTTGCTCTGCTGAGCATGGTCTCACAGCCTGCTTGCTTTCAGCGTTTTCCTGACACTGGCTCTGTTATTTAAACCCCTCATTCATCTGGGCTGGATTAAAGCAAAGTGATACATCGATTCTCAGAAGCAACAAAACCAGCACAAATATGGCATAAAGAGCAAGGACTTATATGAACAGAATAAATGTTATGGAATATCTATCTGTACAGTAGGTCAGGAAGCTATTAAAACTGTGTTTATTTGTACTTAGCAGTGCTGTGAGTATAGTATGCGCTTCTTCATTTGGTTAATGAACATGTAGGCTGTAAACAATGACTCTTTAGCACATGAAGTAAAACATTACCTAAATGTGGGAGGTGAAAGGGTTGGACTGAAGCATCCCCTACTGCCCTAAAATAAGATTTATTATTCTTTGTCCTTAATACAGATCCTGAATAATAAAAGACAACGGTCCTTTGGTAGAAGGGGTGCCCTATGTGCTAATTACAGTGGCAGGTACACTTGATTGACACCAGTTCATTTCCATGGGAAAGTTATTCTTTAGTAATGCAGATGTCACAATTGCTTTTAAATCCTAGTGTTTCTCTTGATGGCATGTTTTCAGTTAACTGTTTTACCTTTCACTAATGCCCCTCACATCTTTTCTATAAACACTGAGAGAGGATTGCAGGATCCCCCTGTAAAGCAAATTTATGTTCCCACCATTTTTGGTGCCTAGAAGGCTCACATTAAATATCACTGAGGACGTATTAATTTAAGGACTGAATTATTCTTTTAATGTAGATTAGAGACATCCCAGGCCTGTCACTCACTTTGAGCTTACAACATAGCTCAGGCTTTTAATGCCGCTGCAGTATCAGCTGTACTGCAACTAGGTGTGCCTACTGGGGAATTAAAACCTCCCACTGAAGCCTTCATGCCCAGGTCTTCCATTGACTTTATATGTAATCTCGAGCATAATAAAGATCAAATTCTCCTCCTACTGTGATCAGCAGTTGGTGATGCAACACTGCAAAGGCTTTCCTGTGACCAAAACAATCATATTAGTAAATAACCCAAGTGAGTATTTTTTTCAAGCACAGATAGTGTCTCATGTAGTCCTGAACACAAACAATAACATCATTCCAGGATGAGTGAGAACAACATTTGGCCATGGTCTCTCTGAGCCTCATCTACTTAATATGGCAATTTAATACAGCAAATAAAATGGACTTGTTAAATCCATGCTCATAGATGTGTTGAGATTCTTGAATGGTATCTGGTAAGGGTTATCAGGTATGAAGATTATTGTTTAACTACATTTATTTGTAGGTTTCACTAAAATTGTACACATTATTATGTTTTGAACATATTCTTTTAATTTGTAAAGTTCTTTCCATGGGAGTATATACTATTTTCAAAGTGACTATTTGCATATATATGTATTAGACAAACTATTTTGTGCCCTTGATGTTGGATTGCTTCTATTTTAAAAATAGAAAAATCTCATTTAATTTCTTTTCAATACTTTCACAACAAATATTCAGGGTTCTTTCTATAATTTTTCCCTGAGCAAATCAGATACATAGTGTTCACACAACTCATTTGTTGCTTTCAGAAACTTTTAGGCCTTTCAAGTTTCTTGATGCATGGGATAGTGTATTTGAATTGGAAGTAGTGTCTACAGGTTGCTCTAGCATTTGCAATTCAAAGTGAAGTTTAAAATGAGAGGTTTTGTACAAAACTGTCTCATCTGATTTTCTGTCTTTAAATATATTTCCACAACCCTTACTAAACTAATAAGGCCCAGACTTTTTCCCATTCTGCCAAACTTTGTGTTCTAGCTAGCAATACCCTGCAAGATATTTTCCAGTTAAAACTCAATTTTCATTTTGTGAAAGAAAATGAAGTAAGACCTGGCAGAAATTGGGACAGGAACCACTTTATCAGAGTGGCTAGACTCTTCTGGGAAATTAATGAGCTAAAGACATTCAGACATTTAAATGGATATAGATAGAAAATGGAAGAGTAAGAGACACTGGCAAAATTGGGCTGTCAAGAAGACTGGCAAGGTCTGCCACTGAACCCTCCCACTGCCTCTCCATCTTGCCATGTGTCAAACCTGCTACTTTCATTCCTCTTCAAGCTGAGCTCTGCAATTTCCCCTGGCTGTGGGCTGACTCACCAGACTGCAGTGCTGAGCTTGGGTGACTGCATTTCCCAGGCTGGCCTGGCCAGATTTAACTTCTCTCTTAAACATCCTATCAGGAGCTGTGAACATTATGAATGCATAGAGACCTCAAGAGTGGGTCTTTATACATAGCATTACAGCCACTAGAATTGCTACTATAACACAGGTCTGCACGCACATCCTGTCATACCATAAGCTTATTCTTTTCAGCCATCTACAAACTTTCCTCCTGATCTTCTGTCTCCTAGAGGATATGTTTCTCTAGACCTTTGTTTCATTTTTTTTTCCCTATTTAACTTTCCTCCACCACCACAGGGTGATTGACCTGCCAGATGGTCATGGCAATGCCAGGGTTTAATGTTGAAGAAAGTGTTACTTGCATGGGTTGCCAAGACCTGGGGAGTGGAATAACTACAACCATTAACTTCATTTGCTGCTTATCTGTGAAAACAAACCAGGACTGAATTTACTAGCCACCCCCATAGCAACAATATGACCTTAATTATTCAGTCAGGGTTATATATTATGTTTACCTAATATTGTTTACAAAAGAACACAGACATTTAACATTATTTTCCATTATTCCTCATCCTCTCAAGGGAAAACTGTTGCAAAAACAATACCTGGAATCAAATTTACAATATATCGGGTATGTTCAGCAGCATTTTTCTGGCCTTTTTTGGCTCTCAGAAAATCCTTATATATTAATACATAGATGAGGCACAAATCTATTGTCATAGTTGCTGCTGTCATCCTCTAATAGCAAACATATATTGGCAGGACTGTGATCCTAAAGACCTCAGAGGTGGCATCTCTGCTCTCCAGAACTTCCAGCACTGTGTGCCTCTCACAAAGTATGAGACTCAACTTCATGAAAGCCTAGTCTGCAAAACAGTCTCTAACACATTTGCTTCAACAAAATGCTAACAGATGAATGCCCATGAAGAGGCTTGGTCCAAAATACATGTTGCTTTGGCAAATACAGAATTAACACAGAGTTTGATTTTCCTGTTACACATATGCATTCTGATACAGATGTTCATACCCAATCCCTGTCAGAGGCCACCCTATATTCATTAAGTATATATCTCTTCCTTGCCCCCTTTTCACAGGATTTTTATATCTCATACCATTCTCCCAACCCCACTACCACATTCTTACATAAACTGCACATTAAGTCATGACTTTTATGAAATCTTCCTTAGTTAATGCTTTCGGGGACTCTTAGGTGATTATATCTACCAATCAATGCTCCAGCAAGTCCCACAGTACCACATGTGTGAAGGGCATATCGACAGCTATAAAAAGATACTGTTGATCATGTTTGAATAAGACATCGAAATTGGCAGGTCTCCTGTCCACAGTATTAAGACAGCTGCAGCACTTTATTGAAACACTGGATCATAGGCTTTGAAATCTGTGGAGTGCTGCATAGGATCCAGCCCTGTGCTGAATTTGACGGTAAAGTCAATGAACTTCAGATCACCCCCTGTTGAGTACTAGACAAATCCAACTAGACTGGTGGAAGTTGCTTATGTTTAGTGCCTGTTTTGTGTTTG
Organism: Astur gentilis; assembly: GCF_929443795.1. Taxonomy (NCBI): domain Eukaryota; kingdom Metazoa; phylum Chordata; class Aves; order Accipitriformes; family Accipitridae; genus Astur; species Astur gentilis. The sequence goes on from NC_064919.1 coordinate 65,757,127, forward strand.
TATGGCAGGGGCTTTATACTGGGGGAGGGGCTGCAGGAGTGGCTCCTGTGAGAAGCTGCTAGAAACTTCCACGGCTCCAAGTCTGACCCACTGCTGGCCGAGGCCAAACCCATCGCTGGCCAAGGCCAAGCGACAGTGGTAGCACCTCTAGGATAACAGATTTGAGAAGGGGAACCTGCAGCAGAGAGGGGAGCGGGATGTGAGAGGAACTGCTCTGCAGACAGCGAGGTCAGTGAGGAAGGAGGGGAGGAGGAGCAGCTGTAGAGGTTGATGCCCCTGCAGCCCGTGGTGAGGCGGCAGGCTGTCCCCCCCAGCCCATGGAGGGGGGCGGGGGAGCAGATGCCCACCTGCAGCCCAGGGAGGACCCCAGCTGGAGCAGGGGGATGACCCCCAAGATGGCCGTGACTCCATGCGAAAGCCTGCGCTGGAGCAGTCTGTGACTGAAGGACTGCAGCCCATGGAAAAGACCCACGCTGGAGCAGTTTGTGAAGGACTGAAGCCCGTGGGAGGGACCCACGTTGGAGAAGTTCGTGGAGGACTGTCTCCCATGGGAGGCACCCCACGCTGGAGCAGGGGAAGAGTGAGGAGTCCTCACCCTCAGGAGGAAGGAGCGGCAGAGACAACGTGTGATGGACTGACCACAACCCCCATTCCCCATCCCCCTGTGCTGCTGGGGGGGAGGAGGTAGAGAAAATTGGGAGCGGAGATGAGCCTGGGAAGGAGGGAGGGGTGGGGGGAAGGTGTTTTAAGATTTGGGTTTACTTCTCATTATCCTGTTTTGATTTGATTGGTAGTAAACTAAATTGATTTTGTTTTTTCCCCAAGTTGAATCTCTTTTTTGCCCGTGACTAAAACTGGTGAGTGATCCTTCTCTGTCCTTGTCTTGACCCATGAGCTCTTCTTTATATATTCTCCTCCCCGTCCCACCGGAGGGGAGGAGTGAGCAAGACGCTGCCTGGTGTTTAGTTGCTGGCTGGTCTTAAACCACAACAGAGCCTATCAAAGCTTGACCCAAAGGAAATAAAGTGACATGAGTGAATGAAAGAAGGAGATAGAGAGGAATAAACTCTGGCTGAAAAACAAATATGTGAAGCAGTGAAAACGAAGAAAAATACTTTCTTAGCTCCTTCTGATAATACTATTGCAGTGAGCAAAGTATTAGAAAGAGATTAGAAAGTAATAATCTTTTTCATGACCCATCTTGCCTTGCATTTTTCCCTGCCATTACACCAGTTGCTTTACAGCTGATTCCATGTTTATTTACCTTTTGGTCCTCGCACAATTACTCTGTGATTTCTTTTGCTCCTGTTCTGCTTACTTCAGAATTGATTTCCTGCCAGCTTTACTCAGACTGCTCCTTGTGATTACCAGAAAGATCCCCTGAGGTTATGCCTCTGAGGCCAAAGTCAACACATTAGAAACTCTCCCGGAGTTTTACAGTATTTCAGTATTCTTCAACTGATTCTAACTTTGTGCTGATCGACCTAACAACAAAAGAGCAATATAAAGGAGTAAGAAGTGAGTGTGACAATTTCAGCACATGAGGCACTTAGTTTCTCCCATTCCACAGTCGCGCTGGCAGGTCCAAGTATTTTAACTTCACTGCTTATTCAGCTGATCCACAAAGCATTATGAGTTCACAACAAACAGAGACGATGGGGGAAAATGATAAGATAGAGACCCAAGACGACAAGCAAGGCTGGTCCTCAGGCCTTGGTCAGCCAGAGTAGTTTGACGTATTTAGTTTCTGGATACAGGGTCTTGGCAATTGTCACCATCTGATCCACATTATTAAGTCTCCATCTAACATTGGCTGTAAAAGAGCTGCTCTTTTATTTTCTGGCACAATGGCAAGTGGGCAGATTAACTTCTAGGCAGGACAGGGAAAAAGGAGAAAATTAAGTAAGTAGCATAAAATACACACAGCTCCCTGGCAACTTAAAAAAACATGCCAGCAGCTAGCCTTGAAGTCATCTGCTCAGCCCGATTTCATGTGAAATGAGGAACTTCTGTCTTTGACTTAGCTTCATTTTAATTCTGTATAGAGTCAAGCTATTCTGATCCTCAGCAGATGCCAGGCACAGCATGAGGTGACACTGACAGATCCTTTTACATCTCGGTGTAAGAAGAACGAAGAATTTACACCAGGTGATGGTGGATCATTACGGAGGTTAAAGGCTTCTCTTGCAAGAAGGGTGTTCAGTTTGCAAACAAGCATCAAAGCCACTTCCCAGCTACAAGTCAGTTTACCATTTTAGACAGAACTCTCACTTATCTTACAGTAACATGTACAAATTTGCCCTATATCACAACCTGCTTGTAGATTACTGTGAGACTGTGACAGACTTCAGTAACAGAGTGAAATACAGCTTCCACCATTTCCACAGGATTAATAACATTTTATGTAACTTCTCTAGGTTTTTTTTCACAGTATGTGAAACAATCCATCATGCCTTATTGTACTGTCACAGTACTACAAGTAATATCTGATGCCCAGACTTTATGCTGAAAATTAGGTAAGTAATTAGGTAAGTATAGCAAAGAATACAGAAAGAATTCAGGGCTGTATTAAAAACTTGGCATTCGTGGTAGTAAGAAATAGAATCTTACAATTTTGTAATATGCTGACCTTATAGTCCACTGTTTATTTTGTTGATATAAACTTCGGGTATGAGAGATTAACTTTTATTCAGATTTAAGACACAGTATCTAAAAATGATGTAGTTTGCAATACATTATACACTCTGGTTCTCTAAGATAAGAGAAGACCCATGACTTGTGTGGTGAATCCATCTATAATAGGCATTATAGAGCAATTATCTGCAGTGCTATTCTGGCAGAATGGGGTGAATCCATGAAATTTTAAAAAAAGTGTGGTCAGCTCATCCCTGATTGTGTAAAGACCTATCAGTGTGAGCTACACCTATGCAGTCAAGCCTAATACTTTCCATTTTGGAGGTCCTCACAAGTAAAGGAACAGCTGCAAACAAAACTGTGGTTTCCACTTGTTCTAAAATTTAAAAATATTTAAAACACAAGTGTTGGCTTTAAACCAGCAATAATTTATTTTACTAACTCTTTTCTATGGTGATTGAAAACACAAAAAAATGTATAAAAGTAAGAGTAGATGCTGACTCTACAGGGTTAGCTTTTTACTTGCTAAATAATTACATGATTTAATTTAGAATACAACGGTTCAGTTGGAAGGGACCTACAACAATCGTCTGGTTCAACTGCCTGACCACTTCCATATTTAACATGGAAATATGTGAGACACGCAGAAGGAGAGAATCACCAGGTAACATCAACAAACCCACTTTAAATTGGAAAAAAATGCCCCGTTACCTTGAATTTCATTAAAAGAAACACATCGGATTAAACCTCTTTGAAAACCTTTGTGTCCTGAAAATGAAACTTTTAGGATCATTGTAACCCTTCCAAAAGTCCTGCAGGCCACCACACCTATTTCAGGTACAGCTTTTAAAAGAAAACGCAAGTGAAACTGTTTAGTGGGTCACTGTGTTATCAGCTGCAGGCAACACGTCCTGGCCCTGCAGCCCATCCAGCCCTCAGACCATGGCTGGAGAAGAGGGACACTGTCACACCTTCAACGGTCAGGCAAGAAGCAATACCTAGCTTCTGGCTGGCATTTAACTCCTCTGTCATGGCTGATATTGATTTATGTGTTAGCAACATTCAGGTTTTTATAATTAATTTCTCTGAGGATAAAAAAAGAAATGAAAGCTCAGTTCCTCTGGCCATTTCTCCCAGCTATGAGTCATAGGAAAGTATTAATTATTTAAAGCAAAAAACTTGTGCTGTTATGGCAAATATATCTCAGCTTTTTTTCCACATGTTTAATTTTTGACAAATTAATGAAAATACACTGCCGATTATTTAAAATATGAGCACAGAAGTGCTGCTGCTTTGGTGAGTCAGCTACACCTAAAGAAGCTAATACTGCTTTGGCTTGAAAATGAAGAAAGTAAGATTAGAGACCAAAATAGTATCTCTAATCTCATTTTTTCAGTGCAAGAATGTATGTTTTTGAAGTCTTAGATACCATCTTTTTCTTTAATTACAAATTGCTCTAAAACACTTTAAAACCTGAACAGGGCATATGACATTCATAAATATGCAGAACTGCAAGAAAATGAAAGTGTAAAAGCTCTGAGATTCAAAAGCCTTTTTCACAGATTGGCAGAGCAATACAAAGGATAAGTATACTTTAGAAGGTCAAAGATCACTCAGATTTGTCTTCCCTTTGAATACCTACCTTGGAAAATGTTCAGCAAATATCTCTGATTTCCAGGTGTGTTTCTGACAGGTGGGAACCAGCAGAAGATTTTAGGGTCTAAAAAAAAAGTGGAGAAGAGGAAAAGCGAATACAATATGAGCATGACAGTGAAGAAAAAACCCAATTATCAGCATTTGCTTCTCTAAAATACCCTTGAATGATATTATCATTTAAATGTCTAATTTGATTTTTCCATATTAGTACCTTTCAAAGTCTACAAATATATTAGAATATGTTTTTTTATATTTAAATTGTTAGTACACTACAACCTATTAAGAAACAAGATTTAACGCCACAAGCATTTAGATTTAAATCTGGTACATCCAGATTTTTACTAAAAACTGGCAATCAACATTAGCAAAGGCAGTCTGAATCCTACATAAGCCATCCAAAATGCTCTCCTTTTCCACTGCAGACCTCCAGCATTCCCACATGAGTAGGGAAGCCTTCAGTACAAAATGTGAGGCAGATCAATAGACTGCAAAATAGGTACAGAATAGTATACAAAAAGCTACTGAGGTAACAATTAAATTTCCTGGGCCTGATGTAGTGCATCTGAATTCTGTCTGTCTCTTGGATTTGGAGACTATCTTGACAGATTTCCAACTTTATTTTCCCAGAGTTCAAGCTTTTAAACTTAATATCTCTATATAATAAACATATTTATAGTAGTGTCTCAGCTGTAAATATAACCTAAGCATGAAAAATTGCATAACTGAATGTCATATAACTCTGAGTGGTGCAGACTGTCCTAATCTTCTTCATAGATTTTTCTCTCTAAAACTTTATTACTGGAGCAATTTAAAGGACTACTAATTGAGTGTTTCAGGCTTTTATGACCACTTGACATGTCTTTAATGACCTCTAATATGCTTCAAAGTGAGCATTTTTAAACTTTGATCTTGATCACTCTACATCACCTATGAGGAACATTTCTCCTCTGGAGACTGTTTATGAATTTGTTGGCTGTTACAATAACACACATCTTAGCGCTACCCAACAGTATTGAAAAAAAGTACTTGAGGCTCACCTTTAATGCCTGAAAGTGATGGACCATTCTCAATGGCTATGCCAGATCAAAAATAATGCTTCAGATTAATTTTGGTGGAAAAGCACATGTTTTGACTAAGCCTGCTCTAGACATAGGTTAACTATATCTAGATGTTTCCAGGACTACCCCAGCATTATAATACCTTCTTTCCCCTCAATGCAGTTATCGAGCCAGCATAACCACCTACTTGTCACCAAGTGTCAGTCTCAGAATTAGGAATTCTCTCTCCCCAGTGGCCCATGATAGCAGTGGATTATCTCCTAGCACAGCACCAGCACCTGAGCATAAAGCCTCAATTCTGGCAACAGACCAGTTAAAGCCATCCTCAATTTTTTGCTGCTCTTTACTCACTGTATGCTGACTGTGATAGTTTAATGATATAATTTCATTTCCTAAGGACAACCAACATTGCCCTTATGTTTTTAATGGGCTTTGTCTTCAAATAGTGAAGGTTCTCAGCGTTAGTTACATCTCTTGTTGCAGTTCATGTATCTGGAGAATCAGCTTCCCAAAGTCATACTGGATTTGAGGCAGATCTCAACAAATTCTTCTAAGGTTAGGAAACCAGGCACCATTGAAATTATTCTCTCCAGCTCTAGTGGCTAGCTGTGATAGTGACAGGAGACATCTGTAACATCCAAATGATGCTGAAAGGATGTTAAAAGACAGGTTTATTTGCATTCTTGTATACTGTTGCTTTAACTGGGAATAACCCTGTTAATTTTAAGTGGCACTACCAAGATTAAAAGTATTTAGCTGAAGGAACAGAAGAATGTGATTGGAAGCCATGTTAAAATAAACCAAAACAATAGTTAGCTTGTATTGAGGTTATGATGGCAATTAATCCCCAATGACTATGTTCTCTAATAAGCACTGCATCCTACAGCTGTTCAAAAGCTTTCTGTCATAATAACTTTGAAATTGAAATGCAGGGTTTTTTCAAAACACAAATTCCTTTAAGAGTGCAAACTTTATTTTCCAAAACTTTCTGATATATTTCTTAGGAAGAAGGTAAAGCAAATTTTGAGTTCTGCACAATTCTTAAGGATTTTGTTCTAGTTGCAGTTAGCTCTAGATTCAGTCTGTAGATATCTAAAAACTAGGCAAGATGAATCCTAACTTGTTGTTTTCCTGGATATAGAAGAAATCTCAAATGAATCCTGGAAAAGCACTCCTTTGAGGTCTTCTCTTGAAATACCTTCCACAAGTTTTGCCACCAGTGTGGGCAATTCAGCTTGGGTTTATAGTGTGAGATCAAAGAAACATTTCAGAATTGCAACACTAAGTATAATCTGAAATTATCAGCTTTAAACAATATACAGACAATTATATAATGGCATTAACCCAGTAATTACCAGTGATATCACAACAAAGAAATGTTAACATGTTTAAAAAAATGTCAAGGCTTTATTTTCTCACACAAAACTATTTTAGCAGGATTGTATAAGGTACCAAACAGACTACAGTTTGACCATTGGCAACAGAGATGTGCTGATGTGCTTGAAGAGATACAGATTTTCAAATAGTGTTTAAAAAAAAAAAAAAAAAAAAAAAGAAAGAAAGGAAAAAGAAGCAGTCATCAGAAAATCCCCAGAAAAGAACACTGAACTGGGCACAGAAATGAATCAGTACTCTCCAATACTAAAATAACCATTAACAAATATCAAGATGTCAGTAAATCCATTTATATGTTATGAGTAGATGTAGCTGAGCTAGTTCTAACTTGTCCATCCTGAGAGAGAGATAGGATGGGATTCTGGTAATGAGTTTTGAAAAAAAAACTTTGTTTTTTTATTCACAGGATGTCAATAAGAATTCAAGTCAAGCCTCACACAATTAAAGCAATATAACACTGCACAAGTTATTGAATTTGTGCAGGACTACATAATAGTCTATATATTATAGTGTAGAAAGGGTGTAATGTATCCTATAATTTCAAAGTACGGAAAAATTTAAAACGTCATTATTTCTGTGAACAGGAAGTATAACTATTTTTTTAACTACAGAGGGAAAAATAATGCTATTAAAGTTATAAAGTATTTTTTTCTAAGAATATAAAACCATAATATTTGTGTGCCCAATTTCTCATAAAATAGATACATATACAGAGTTCTGTTCTAGGAAATCCCAGTGGGTTCCCCTGAACAGACCTGATCATCTCTATACATAAGAAATTCCTTAATATGGAAACCTTCCCTCCTCTCTATAAAAGAGTAGAAACTGAAATATTCATCTCAAGTTTAAAGGCAAGATTCATGAATATGATAGTGAAGTTGATTGAGGGATGGGAAGTGTGAAAGATCAGTTAGAAGGATTTATGAAACTAATAATGTTCAGTACTTCCAGTATAAATTGTATTGTGCTACAGGCTAATGCAGATAATCTCTGGCATATATTGAAATTAATTTCCTAGATTGGAACAAATTATAAGAAGATTGCTATTGTGATGTAGAATTTTTAAAAGAGTCTTAAACAGCGTAGAAATATTCAACCAGAAAGTAAAATTGTAGGCAGTAAAGATGTAAGTGTAGCAAGCATTCACTTTGCCTTATTTTCAGTCTGCTATTCTCCACTCAAAGAATAACAGTACAAGGCCAGCCACTGAAGGGATACAGAGTGCTATGTTAGGAATAGTTAAGCATCATCCTGCCGTGATATCAATCACAACAAAATTCCACAGATCAAGGAGAACTGCTCAGGAGATGCGGTATTTACTGTTCAAGCCTTAAAGTAAATCAGATCCCTGAACTGTAACTGAGAATGTGAAATGATAGATTTTTGAAGTGCCAAACTTGACCTGATAAGAACATGCAGAAAAGTTTTAGAGATGTGTTGAGAAGTTGCTAGAGGTGCCTAGTGCATGGTGTCCTTTTGCATATGAGACAGCATATGTGCTTATCCATAGACACCTTCTGCACTAGCCTTAATATCCCTCCACCACTTGGTATACAAGCTAGGACCAAAACTTCACATTCTATTCTTCCCTGTCAAAGGCTCCGAGAAACATTGTCTGCCTTCCTCATTGACAGGAAAGTGGGAGAGCAGAGATTGTGTTATAAACAGTCCATCCCACAGAGCCTCCAGGTCAAGCTGTGGGGAGGACACAAGGTTTTCTTCTACACAGCTCTGAGAGGCTTATGTCTCTCTAGGGATCTCAGTACTGAGCCCAGACCCCTCTTGAGTCAAACCTAGAGCAAAGCTTCTGTAAGATGGCAGAGGTGGGAGCAGCATTCATAGAATCATAGAATCGTTTAGGTTGGAAAAGACCCTTAAAATCATAGAGTCCGACCGTAAACCTAACACTGCAAAGTCCACCACTAAACCATATCCCTAAGTGCCACATCCTCACGTCTTTTAAATACCTCCAGGGATGGTGACTCAACCACTTCCCTGGGCAGCCTGTTCCAATTCTTGGTAACCGCTTCAATGAAGAAATAGAATTCACCCACACGAGACATGGAATAGAGTGCCACCATCACAGGAATGAGCCCCAGGCTGAAACTGTCTTTTGGTTGTAAGGGAGAAACTCCACACCAAGCTGGGCATGAGGATAATGTGCTCTGCAGTTTAAACCTTCTGTACCTGTTGGGCACGTACATGAACACATCCTCTCCAGGTAAAAAGTTATTACCTTTGTGTGTATGTACACTCACAGGGCAGTGTATATGCTACTTCATTTGAACTAGCTCACCAGGGAATAAGAACACTGGAAGGCTACTGCTGCACTTCACTTTTGACTAAAAATGTGGGAAACAAAGAAATATCATCACTTAAAGAACAACTCTGAAGAGCATGGTGACCACAAGCAGTCAGTAAAACTTGCCAGATAACTACAGATGTTATTTTTATTTAATATGCCTACTAGTTTTATGTGATAGATTCTTTTTAATAAAACTACCCTCTTTTTTCTGCATCATATTTAAGATATTTTTACTGAAGTTCTTACAATTATTTTGAAAATTTATTTTGAGGCTATTTTAACTGATCTCCAGCATCCACCCAAATGTAGGCAGACAAATGTTCACCAAATAAAATACTAATAATCTGAAAGGTAAATATTCAATTTTTCATTTTTCAACATAGTTAAACTGTGAAATTTTAAAATCCCAATAAATATTTACTTGAGTAAATATATAAAGATTCCATATAAACTTATGGTTACCAAAAATTACTGCAGTTATTAAACAGGCAGTATTTAGTTTGAAATCAATATATCTTTATAGCTATCAATCAACATGAAACAACTTTTGTAAGCAAACACTCAAACAACAAAATTCAAAGCAAGTTTAAAATTGATGTTGCAGATGTAAATAAGTCAAAGACTGACAAAATCCTTTTGGTAGCATTACGCAGCAATCACTCATGTAACTCCCTCTGAATCTTTCTGCAAGCTGATGCATTTGGTGCTGATTTTCAGCACTCAGCCATCTCTCCAGAAGGCACTTAGGAGCAGCAATTGGCTTTGCAGTTATTTCTATCACTGTCTTTCAAAGTGATCTTAGTGGACCATGTGTTCTCAGTAAAGAGTTTATTTCTCTACTGAATTCCTCTGCATACTGAGGAAGGATTACCCTGTCACATCACTGGGAAGTATAACAGTCCCATAGGCAATCAAACCCAAGGTGCCTCCAATATTTTTTTCCCAACACAGTAGACAAGGCTATGTCTGCCAGATTACACTAAAGGGTTTAAGCACTAACCTGCAGTGGGGCAGCATTGCTCCTGGAGTCCCTTGGTCCCAGGTACAGTGCAGTGCTGCAGTTACAGCTTTGCTACCTGGTAAAGGTACCCCTGCAGGACATATTTCACCAGTTCAGTGACAGCTCTCCCCATTTCAATATGAGAAGCAGGACGTTCCTTGGCAAAATCAAATTTATTTTTTCTTGGCAGAAAATGCATTCACTGTTCACATAGGATCCTGCAGACTTTCTTGGTTGTCTTGGTCTTAGATGTGGCTTGGCAACTTCCCAATTGAACCAAATCTGCAAACAAGAAACAAGAGCCTACCCTAACCAATGCAAGCCCAGGTTCACATAGGTAGGAGTCTAGCTACAGACATCATGTCTGCAAAATGCCACATCATTTCTGATGATTATAGAACATCTCAATAGGAAACAGTGGAAGCTTGCAGTGGAAACTTTAATTACTGTCTTGTTTTCTAACAACTTCAGCTTGTTGGTAACTCAACTCCCCTCCAGAGTTTAGAGAGCAAATGTATGTATTTAATCAAAATTTATGTATATTCAGATGATAATTTCCTGATATATGATCATTTTGAATACGTTAATGACACTTGTAACTTGCATAACATACCTGAATTAAGAAATTCCATTTATATATATTTACATTGCATGACTACTACTCCCCAAAAGTGGGAATACTGGTCTAATGCAAAATATCTCACAGGGAAGTGATTGGTGTATTTGTTTAGGCTTTTGCTTTTTTTTTCTTTTAAGGCAGAGGCCTTTCTTAAGCAATCTGCCTAAAATGTTACATTACACTCAGTGTGCTAAAAACTTGATTACAAAACTCACATCAAATCTGTATCACCAGACGTGTGCACGTTAGAGTCAGTCTCTTAGTGTAAGTCTTTCAGAAACCCTGGGGAACAGATCCTTACAGGTTGTGCCACTCAGCACAGTGACATGCGAACTCCTGTCCTACTAATGCAACCGGGTGGTTTCCACCATGGGAAGGCTCCAGTCCCTGCTGTGCAATGATGGGGAGAGGTAGGCAGGGGCTGAAGCAAACCTGCTCGGGGGGAGCTGCACAAGCAAAGCCCAAAGGAAATCTTGAGAAAAGCACTTGAGCATGGGCAGCGTGCGCTGTATTTCAAGGGAGGAAGATACACTGCAGGCAGATTTCGCAGAGCCTGCGTGGACCCGCATTTGGATGTCTGCCCTCCAGGCATTCGGACAGAAGCCTCCTCTGGAGCAGTGAGAGCCTGGAACCACAGAGGAGAAGCCAAAATACCCTCCTGACAACAGCTCTGCTGCCCTTGGTAGTGTCTGGGCAACAGAAAAGCACTTGAACCTTTCATGGGGAATGGAAGAAAACTCAGGTTGGGCTTGACAAAACATTTTTTTGTTGACTTTAAATGAAATATTTTGTTACCTGTTTCAGACTTCATAATCAAAAGGTTTTATTTTTTTCCATACTTCTTTTTGTCTGTATGTAAAGCCACATGCCAATTTTTACACAGATTTGAAAAAAATTTCAGTATCCCACCACTTCAAATTTGGTAAGCAAACTATTCAAGATCAATTGCCCATCCCAAGCTGTAACAGGCAAGAAAAACTACTAAATATTCTTCAGTGATGGCAGGGATATTAACAGCAAAAGCCCAAGAAACAGTCATATACATGTGATGCTATGCTCCTTTGTGAGGATACATACATATAGCAACATGCAGGTACAGCTGCAGCATTGGCTAAATTAAGATAGCATAGGCACTGATGACAGTGAAGACACTGGCATGGGCTTTTGCATCTATCAGCAACCATTCCTACCTTTCACTAAGTGCTCTCCAGCTGCATGGCTTTATTTGCTACTACTCAACCCACACTGCTGTTTCTTCAGGGATGCTCTTTTACACAAACTAGAGAACAGTTTTGCACAAGTTTGCTATCATGTGATACAGATAATTTCATAATGTGCCACTGATCTATCCTGCCTCACTATAAGGCCTTCTGGAGTCACTTACCTGATTTATTCCTCCTGTCTCCAAGGGCTACTTTGACAATTAATTACTTAGCAATTGCAAACATTTTCACCACCATTTTTGTATCATTTATGATAGAGTTGCATACGTATCTGAGAATGATGCGATGCGTGCAAACCCCCATCAATCCTCTGATTTTGTGTGAATTACTCAATAACATATTTACCCTGCAGCTATCATGACCCTCATTTTCTGAAGCAGAAGGACTGCTGTTGCAAGGCTAAAGTAGGACTTTACAAAACATTCCCTTAACTTATCACATCATTTAAACAGCTGTTGACTATGCTGTTCACTACATAGCTTTCAACAGATATGTTCTTAAGCAAGCAAACTCAATGAGCCAGACCTGCGCACTCTCTCCCTTTGAGCAATAGGAAACTACATGGTCTCGTGCTGCAGTACCAGTAAGCTCACTTTGCATCCCCTCACCAAAGTACATCCCATTCTGGTTGAGATCCAGCAATACTTACATCTTTGGAGTACTGCATTGCATTTCATCTAGTTGACTTCTAAACCCTTCAAATGCTCTGCTAGGCAAGGTGTGAGATGCAGAGCCTGTCTGTCAGCACCAGTTGTCTGGCAGCACAAAAGAACATTTCTGAGCACCAGATTCCAGAAGAGGCAAAATTACTGACATCTGTGCTTACAGAATGACTCCGGCTCCCCTCTATTGCTTACAAATCACTTCCATGAAAGAGGATAACAGGGGAATATTGAACAATAACACAAAAATTAAATTTATAAGATACTTAACACTTATCATTATAATTAATCATTACTTAATACAGTTTTGTATCAAGTTAATGATCTGAAGTCTTTGTCAGGAACGACTGTTCATTATACTAATTGCTGTACCACCAAAGCAGGGCTGGAAGGAGTTGCAATTTGCATGGGTATTGCAGTGCCGATGGGAAAAGGTGGCTGTAGTGGAAAATGGTGGTAATATCAATGGCGGAGAAGAGTTACCACAGTCCTTTTGGTATCTGATATTTGAAAAAGTGAAGTATACAGAAAATGCAGCCATATGCAAATAACAAGTTCTGGCATTGCGAACAACACATCCCAGCACAGTCCTCCTCATCTACTCCTGTAGTTCCCTTTCGCCAGAAGTCACTGAAGTCAATGCTTGAAAAAGGCATTTCAGCAGCTACTTTTCCTTCTTGTTTGCTAAGTTATTTTTTCATATGTTTTGCAGGAAGACCAAAATGCATTTACAGTAGACACTAATATATACCTCTTGTAAAGAAGATAAAGATGTTCTTGGTCTTTTCTATGTATTGTTTGGTTGCAAAGCCCAGCTTCTTAATGCTCAGTTGTTTCTTCTTGTGTAACAACAGTTTCTCATTTCCCTTAGCACACTGGTGTTTTCCCTTACCAGCTAAATGCTTTGAAAATATGGAAAACCACTCAAAATAAACAATGACTTCTTTTTCCCCATTAAGTCATTTGAATTTACAGTGCTAAGTCACAGCATTTCATCAACCCTATTGAATATCAGTCCTTCAGCATTTGTTGTCACTGAAGGCAGACGTGATATTACCGGCTTCTTCTGGGAACAGCAATGTTTGCTGCTTCTCATAAGGGCACAAAATCTCATTCTGGAAGATAGGTCCCCAGCCAAAAGTTTTTGAAAAAAACTGGGTGATCTTCCAGGAACTGGTGGCACATATACATAATTGCAGTGTTGGTGTTTCCACCTTTATCCAGCATCCTTTTAAAGGACTGCATTTCACAAAAGGTGGAGTTATGAGTGCCAAGGCATTACCATTCATTTAGGCTTTCTCCAGTCACGAAGAGTGCTTTATGGAGGACAGGTGAGTTACTACAGCAGTGTAAGGAATATCTGATGGGAGTCCTCTGTGGCATCAGAATGCAAAATGTGCCTATCAAAGACACAGGTCCTAGCTAACGGGGCCACAGACAGTCTTCTTATTTCTCTGGTAACTACAAAAAGAAGCAGAAGTTCAGTGTTCTGTATTTCTGACAATACAGAACTAAAAGGAATAACTCCAAAGAACTAGTGTGTTTTCTTAGTGCCACCAATGTTACAATAGTTACAATAGTTAGGTTACCCCCAAAAAATCACTTTAGCCAACCCATAATTTTCTATGTCATTTGGCATTTTGCTAATAATAGAGATTCATATTAACTGCAGGAAGATCCCATGCCTTTCATTGCCACACTGCAATACCGTTGGCACAGAAAGGGAGGCCAGCATCGTGAAGGGGAATTTAAAAACCTTGGATGCCTAGTTCACAAATCTGAGGTGTAACATGCTCAGTTTGTCAAATTATTTCTGATCTAGTGCCTTGCTTCCTTTACAATGTCCTATAAAATTCTAACCAAATTAAAAAATATGTAAATTATTGTGATGTAAAAATAACTTTAGGAGGGTAAAAAATCATTATCATGCTATTAAAGTTGAGATATGTGGCCTATGGGAAGCTTCTAAACCAAACATTCAATTAAAAATCACTATAGTCAGCTCGTAACCACCTGAGAGTGGTCTGTCCAGGCTGGGTACATACAACCAGTGCAGACACATCAGATCCAGGCTAACTGGAGCCAGGAGGGACATCAGTTCAAGTACTGTACAAAAGCAGCTGCCTTGCCTCCAGAGCCAGTTCCTGAAATCCCAAAAGGAGAAGAGGTGCAATGGAGAAGGGGGCTTGCAGGCAGGAATCAGGGAGGGGGGCACAGAGCACGTTTGGTATAAGCCAGTCAGGCTCCGGGTCCAGAGGGGAGCTTGGCTGATGAGCAAGTGGAGAGAGGGGATGCTCAGTCACAGGCTGGTGGAGAGGACAGCAGAGTGTCAGACCCATCAGGGAGAAGACATCAGACAGGATATGAGGGCTGCAGAGCACCAGCCCAAAACTTAACCCAGCACAGAATTTGAGGTTCAGTCTCTATACTATGTTGCTATAATGAAGTGCTAAAGAATTCAGACTTTTACCAGTGTAATTCTGTGTGACTGAATCCAAGGAGAGTTTACCTGACTTTTAAAAAACAAATAGTAAATGAAAATAAAAATATTCCCTCATTAAGAGAACAGTAATAAATCTGAATCCCTGTAGAATGGCTTGGTTAGATATACCCACCAATAATCAAATATCTTAAACCATCCACCCCAGTGTGCACAGCCTTTAATTTAACTCATAGAGACTGACTGAATTTGTGCTAATGCCCTTGCCAAGAGACTGGAAACCAACTGCTGCAAGAAAAGCAGTTAGTAAGAGGACATAAAGCCCAATTTTGGTTTCCTGGAGAGTAATGTCGACTAATGCAGAGTGGAAAAAACTCACAAGTGGAATAATTCTATTGTCACTGACAGCAGAAGTAAAAAAGTGAAACAACAAAAAACGGTATTTACAGGAAATAAGAAAAAAACCCTGCACTGCTTTCCCCACTAAAAGGCAAAAACCAACAGCAATAAAGAAAATGCTTATAAACACTTGTTTGCATCTTTCAGATGCCATCCTGATCTCATCTTTAGCAATAACTGGTTTTACAATGGCATTCAGAATTTCCTGCGAGTCTGTCCACAGACGAGCAGTTCTTTTGTCCTCTGCTCTGCAATCTTTCTTGCTTGTTTACTTACACTGAGAGAATCCCGTAGTCTCTTTCTCCATCCCTTCTGCAGTGAATTGTTGTTCTTATTCTGGAAAGGAAAACCTGGCAGAAACAGTATGAAATAGAGAGAAGGTGGTAGATGACAAAATCGTAAGGCATACAGGAAAAGGGAAAGCTAAAGTATTTTAAAGTATCCTAAGCACTCAGCAGCTCATTGGCAGATGTTTAAAAAAGAAAAAAAAAATCCAACCAAAAAAACAAGCCCAACAAACAAACAAAACAAAAAAAAGTACATGATTACTCTGTTGCTTAAAAGATGTTTTAAACTGTAACATAGATTGAATATAACTTATTTTCACCTTAACCAGAGCCAACAAGCTTATGATCCCCAGGTTACATCAGCTATAAATAAAAGAGCCTGAACACTTGCTCCTCAACAACTGCAGAGATCATCTCTCAGCAAGCAAAAACCTTCTAGGTATTATCAGTTAAACCATAAAACTCTTGAAAGTGAAGATGATCACCAGGTCACAAACGAAGTCGGGTTTTTTTGAAAACTGAAGCTTCTCATGGATTTTTCATGGGAAAGTTTTCTCAAACAGAGAGAGAGGTCATGCCAGAAGAACTAATCTCTCAGCAGTGGGGGAGAGCAGGTAAGTTGGCTCTTTCCATACAGAAGAAAGCCTCGGTTTAATGATTTGCCATAAAATGGCACTCTATTTTTTCATCCCACCTTTCTCCCAAGGGCCATACCACGTGAGAGATGTCATGCTACCTTTTCCAAGGCTACTGTTTCTTTGAGATCAAGATCAGAGTGTCACTTGAAAATATTTCTGATGATTAGAGTTAAATTAAAGACCTTTGAGAGCAGTCAGAAGTGCTCTGGTTTGAAGGAATAATTCAGATTATTTTATTGAAACAGAGCCTGGAAATATCATGCCCTGTATGAGCAGGACAAAAAGTGGGGGTTTTCCTCCCATTTTAAACATGGGCTCCAGGTATCAGGTGGATCTCAGAGAAAACAATTTCAGAAAAGTAGCTATTTGACTTTGGAAATCTTCCTCTTGTTTAATCTTAAATTTAATGATTGCCTAGGCATTTCTAGTGTATTGGAGCTGAAGATCACAGCAAATAGGACAGTGCTACCTATTTTCAAAGGGCAGAAAGTGAGCAGAGATTTTTTTTGTTTCAGTTATCATTTATAGTTTGCATTGAAGATTCCGTGAAGAAACATGCTTTGAGGACCCATGTTGATATTCAGAAGAGCAGCCTTTGCATGCCAGACACTGACTTATTGAGTTTTCAATCCAGTACCACAAGCTGCAATGACTTTTGGTCTTAGCAGAAAATAAGAAGAAATGGAGGCTTAGGTCTGGGCTGTTAGCTGCTCTCTCCTCACAAATTGCAAGCATGTTTTATTCAACTTCACCACTGCTGCCACAACAGCCTTGTCCTTGCTCTCATCACCCTTTGTGTGTGTGCAGAGATGAGCACCCCTCTACAGCTGACACTGCTGCGATGATGCAAACTGTAGCAATGCTCAGCATGTCAGAACAGGAAAAAATAATATCAAGCCCCAAAACCAGTCTCCTCCAGAACAGAAGAGACAGGACCTGGTCTCTTCTGCAGTGTCCAGCCCCAGGCAGCAATCTGGGGACACAGTGGTGGAAGAGCTGTTCAGACCCAGGAGCTAAAGCTGGAAAACCTCTTCTTTCCCTCTGAGCAATGCCAAACAGCCCCATACAGACCTTTTCTGTGGCCTTTCCAATAGGGGCAGCAGCCACAGGGCTTCCACTGGCTGGTTATTCTACTTTTTAGGTGAAAACCTGGCTCTGCTGGTATAAAAAGGCAGGGGAGGGGTGGGCAGGTCAGGTTTCCAACCTCTCATGTATTTCACTGGCAGTAAAGTTTCTCTTGTCACTGGTGTTCATGTGCTGCCCCCTTTTTGTCACCTTTTCACAAAACCAGTCTGTCAGACCTCTGGTTTCTGAATTGTCTCAGATAAGTCACTTTTTGCAACACAACGAGAGAAAAGCAATAAAAATGCAGGGCCAGAAGGGACTTTAAGTCCTACCTTGTGTAACCAAGCCACCTCTGAGAAATGTTTGTTTCTATAATATCTCTGCATAACTTGTTCTAGTGCACCATTTCCTTCTAGCTGGAATCTTTTTCTTAACAATGCTTTTATTCCCCAGATACTTTCAGTTTTATCTTGTACTATCCCACCAGAATTAGTCATTCTTTTCTTCTATTATAAGCTTTGATAAATCAGAAAACAAAGTAAGTTCTTATGGGATGGCTCAAGGGATGGCTTTTCTTACCAATAATGTTGCTTTTGCTCAGATTCTCTCTATTTGCCTGTATTTTGCTTTGTGTGCTCCTTGAAACTAGGGGAGCTATTTGAAATAAGGCTTCCCTATTTCCAAGATGATATTAGCTGTTGTTCTCCCCAGCAGCAACACTCTGTTGACTCATTGTGTGTGACCCCCTCTAAGCCTGCTGGACTCCTGCCCAGGCAGTTATTCCCAGTTCTACACCTGCAAAGTTAATTTTTCATCATCAACTGCAACATTGCAGTTGTCCTCTCTGAATTTCATCTTCTATATAACTTCTATACAAACTGCTTGTTTGTCAATCATCAGCTCTCTTCCCTTTTCTGCTTCAGAAGGGCTCTCACTTTGGTGTCACCTTCCAAGTCATTCACTGGACACAAACCAGGACAGATACCTGCGGTGCCCACTTGAATTCTCCTCCAGACAGCTGTCTTCAAGTATTTTGCTTTTTTAACTTGTGTACTCATTTCATCCTGATTTAAATTTTGCATTTATTTTTTAAGTCCCTCTTTGTTACAATGTCACATGAGACAATGTGAAGAGCCTCACCGGTGCCCACTTCTGCCTGTCTAGTTCTGTAACCCTAGTGGGGAAAACGATTAAGTGGCACTGGTATAATGTATTCTTGAAAAATCTGTGTTGGCTTCCATCTCTAGTTTTATTTACAGCTGGATTCTCTTGAAATGACTGAAAAGTACTGTTATACTGCATATTGAAAGCAGGCAGACTGACTGCTGTCTTTCTATTAATGACAATATTTTACACTCCTTCATCCCTTGAACTTCACCAACCTCAAAGACTTTTCTATTCATTTTTTCCTGAACTTTCTCCAATTTTTCAAAATAAAAAGTTAAATAATATCCCAAGACCTGCCTTGCATGAATAAAAATTCTCTATCAAACTTCAATAAATACATAATGAAAGTGTATTATATTACTCCACATTGTGACAGTTTGAAGATGCTATGCACAAACTATGAATCAGATTTGAGTTTATGAATTCTGCATCTAAACCAGCCATACAATAACACACATGGCAGATCTGCTAGACAGAAGCTACAAAACAAACAAAAAACAGTTAACAGAAAAGACCCTAATTTCTGTGAATCACCACAGCCAATGAAGCCTTAAGAGGAAATATACAGAGTTTGATGTAAAGGAATTTTCTTCAAGCAGAGTAAAAATCATTAGGAATTAGTGGTTTCATAAAAAAGGGGAATTCAGAAAGACAGAGGAAGATGGCTACAGAACAGGAAAACAATGTCTGGGCAAAAAAATCAAATGAGAATTGGAAGGGGGCAGCACCCTGAGCATCTACAGAGCAAAGAATGCCCACAGTCACTCAACACCAGTGACAGTGTCCGGGCTCTGCAAAGTCCTAGCTGCAAAGTTAACACATACTTTAAATAATATTAGTGGCAATTAAATGTTCTAAACCAGGCAAAGATAGCATTGGAAGTTCATGGGGTTTTGTGTCATGGAGAGCATTCACTGTTTTATCGCTTTCAAAACAACACTACTGCGATACAAAAGCCTCCTTTCTTCTCATCTTCTACAACCACGTGAAGGTATCTAGCTATCTCCTGTAGCTTATTCTCTTCAGGTTCTAACTTAAGGATGTACAGCAAATCAAGCCTTCTCTTCTGGCCTTCAGTCTTTTGTGCCTGGCATGTCCCAAGCACACACACTTGTGTGATGGGTTGACCCTGGCTGGATGCCAGGTGCCCACCAAAGCCATTCTATCACTCCCCCATCCTCAGCTGGACAGGGGAGAGAAAAATATAACAAATAGCTTGTGGGTCAAGATAAGGACAGGAGAGATCACTCACCAGTTACCGTCATGGGCAAAACAGACTCAGTTTGGGAAAATTAGCTCAATTTATTACAAATCAACCAGAGCAAGGTAATGAGAAATAAAACAAAATCTCACAACACCTTCCCTCCACCCCTCCCTTCTTCCCAGGCACAACTTCACTCCCGGATTTCTCCACCAAGCCCCCACAGCGGCACAGGGGGACAGGGATGAGATTTACGGTCATAACACGTTATTTTCTGCCGCTTCACCTCCTCAGGGGGAGGGCTCATCACACTCTTCCCCTGCTCCAACGTGGAGTCCCACCCACAGGAGACAGTCCTGTGGTAGCACTTCTCCACTTCTCCAACGTGGGTCCTTCCCACGGGCTGCAGTTCTTCACGAACTGCTCCAGCGTGGGTCCTTTCCACGGTGTGCAGTCCTTCAGGAGCACACTGCTCCAGCGTGGGTCCCCCATGGGGTCACAAGTCCTGCCAGAAAACCTGCTCCGTGGGTTCATCTCTCCACAGATCTGCAGATCCTGCCAGGAACCTGCTCCAGCGCAGGGTTCCCACGGGGTCACAGCCTCCTTCGGGCACCCACCTGCTCTGGTGTGGGGTCCCCCAGGGGCTGCAGGTGGATATCTGCTCCACCATGGACCTCCCTGGGCTGCCAGGGGACAACCTGCCTCACCATGGTCTTCCTTCCCCACGGACTGCAGGGGAATCTGCTCCAGCGTGTGGAATATTTCCTTCCCCTCCTTCTTCACTGACCTTGGTGTCCACAGGGTTGTTTCTCTTACATGTTCTCACTCCTCTCTCTGGAGGCTGTTTCTCCGCATCTCAACTTTTTTTCCTTCTTAAAAATGTTATCAAGAGGCGTTACCACTATCGCTGATTAGCTCTGCCTTGGCTGGTGGCGGGTCCATCTCAGAGCCGGCTGGTATGGGCTCTCTCGAACACAGGGGAAGCTTCCAGCAGCTTCTTACAGAAGCCACCCCTGTAACCCCCCCCCACTACCAAAACCTTCCCACACAAAACCAATGCAGTGTGTTTTTCACATCCAGATCAACCCTGGAGGCTGAGTGTATTCAGCACCTGAAAGGTTAGTCCCCCCCTTTTCTCTCTAGGCATACAGGCTCCCAAGGAAGTCCTTGAGTCCACTGCTTCACAACAGGTGTTATAAACAATGAGGTGAGCCATCCCACCAAAGCACATTATTTTTTTAGATATAGCTGTGCTAGAAAAATGTTATTAAACCCTTATCTACGTGAAGCTGGGAATAAATCTGCAAACTGGTGATGCAGGAGAAAGTATGTCAGAATTATGCATTATGAGACAATCCAGAACATCATTCTTGCTTATCACACATCAAGTTCCTTGTTCTCTACTGAATTCAAGGAGTAGAGCTTACTCTGCCTGCATTGCCAAAACAACTTGTATATCAAGGTGTATTTGTTACTTCCCAGGGCTTATAGCTGATGTAAAGATAGGTTAGGTGTTTTGAATAGACACAGCAAAGGTGAGAATGAATGACTAGATAAAACAGTTAATTAAAACTGTTTTGGGAAAAGTGACAAAAGGCAAGGCAATAATTTTTCAGCAATTTAACATGTTATTGTGATCAAAATTGCATTCTACACAGGATGAGAGAAATTATTTTGAGATCAAAACACCACTAAGAATCAAAGCTTTCGATATGGGAGATGTAATTTATTTTTTCTCATCTGATAGAAGAGCATATTTAATCTTGTTGGTTTGAATATGATTCTATCTCAGTTAAAAATACCTTTTTGCTTGAGATTCATCCTTGGAAGATTAAAAGGATTTCATTCAGTTTTCTGGCAAAAAAAACAGGGCTTCTTTTCTTTTCTTTTCTTTTCTTTTCTTTTCTTTTCTTTTCTTTTCTTTTCTTTTCTTTTCTTTTCTTTTCTTTTCTTTTCTTTTCTTTTCCTTTCTTTTCTTTTCTTTTCTTTTCTTTCCTTTCTTTTTTCTTTTCTTTTCTTTTTTTCTTTTCTTTACTTTTCTTTCTCTTCTCTTCTCTTCTCTTCTCTTCTCTTCTCTTCTCTTCTCTTCTCTTCTCTTCTCTTCTCTTCTCTTCTCTTCTCTTCTCTTCCTTCTTATTATAGTGTTCTGCCCTGGTCTTCTCTGCACGCCTGAAGACATTGGGCTCTCATCAATGCTGTCTAATTATCTACATTCAGGTTTGAGAGAGAAAACACAACTTCTGCTCTGCCATTTAGGCATGGAAACCACTGTCAAAACCTACTGGACACCAGCAACACAGAGGAAAACATTAACAGATGGAACCCTGTTTTATGCTAATGTTATTGCTTCATTTCACAAAAGATATGGTTTCCATCTGTTCATTCAGGAGGCCTCTATGCTTAAGGGGGCTGAGCCATCACTGCCCTGAGCAGGGCCCCAAGCTACCAGCTCAGGTTGACTTTGACCCAGTTTGGAGCATGGCTTTGACTAGGTCTCTCCCACAGAAGTTCTTCCACAAGTTTATGATGTGCTGCTTCCCCACATGGATTTTTATGGGGTTTGCAGTGCCAGTCTTACCCTGGGAAGGATGCACTCTTCCATGACATAGCCTGTAAAGACCTGCCACCTGAGGTTATCCTCCAAAGGATCTTGTTCTTCCCAGGAGCAGGGGTTGCTTCTTCTAGGGCAGCTTAGTGGTATTTGTACTCCTGTGGGGCCAACAGTGGCCCTGGGTCAACCAGATGCTCACTGGTGTGAGCTATCTGGGCTCTCCCAGAGGAGAGAAAGTTTGGTATGAAAATTAGGTACATGCAATGAGAATGTGAATCTCTGCAAGGCAGAGCTTATGGCCATACAACTATAGGAGTCAAACATTCAAAAAGAAAAATACTTTCTTCCAGGAAATATCTCAAAACACTGTTAAATCTTTCATGACATTTTACTGAACACTATTTTTCTAATTTTCTTCTAGTCTTAATCTCTTTATTATGCATTCTTTATCTGAAATGATATTTCTTTCTTGCCTCTGGAAATTCCTACCTGCACCTGGAGCTGCTCATCCCATAGGACTCTGCTGGCACTCTGACAGGTCTAGGAGATTTTAGCAAAGGAGTGACTTGCAACATGATGTTGCCTAAAAATCTTGTAACCATGATTAGTATTTATGAGATTATTGTCCCTCTATAAATTAAAATATATTCTATATGTATTTGAAATTTGAAACATAAGTGACCTTCTGTTTATCTATATTGTCACTTACTAAAGGGGAACATTAAAGACCATTTCCTACAAATAGCAAATTATGTGGAAAAAACCTATCCCTTTTCAAAATAAATGAACTCAAGCAGTACCTGTGTGTCAATTTTTTTACCACTTTTTAACTGATGGATGCATTGCAGGAGATGCAGGAAAACATCAAATGCCAGATACACTGTTAGGTGTCTTTCTAGATGCTAGAATGATGTGTCTGAAGCCCTTCCTGTGACAGGAAGGGAAGGACAAAGTCTGAACATAAAATGTGTGTGTCTTCCTTATCAGTAGGACAGTCCATCCATGGGGAAATGTCAGTCAGAGCTTGGCAGCCCAGACTCCAGCTGCTCGGGAAGGCAGACAGGGCTCTCATCCTTGAGCACAGGTAGGTGTGATGCACACAGCACAAGCCATCATTGTTCCTTGATCATTCTTGCAATACTTGCACAGGATCCCTGCCATAAAAATGACACCACCAAATAGTTTGGCAGCTTCCCTTCTACATCAGCTGGGCAGACAGCAGTTCCCCTGGCACTTAACAGTTCTCTCCTTGAAATTAGTCATGCTGGTACCTGCTTTGCCCTTCATCCCTTGCTTCCCTGCAGTCATATTTTCTGGTCCGTTTTTCTGAAGAGTGCCTGGGACCTTGCCTCTTTGGGCAGTATACCTCAGCCCTGCCTCATCTCTGGGACACTGCTGTGAGCTACCAGAGGAGCCATCTGCCCCCATGAGACAAGCCTTTGCCCACAAATGTTAAAGGCTGCTCTCACAGTTTCTACGCAGACAGCCCTGCATCCACACCACTTACTGAGACCCACCAGTGAACCTGCAGAGAAATGACCAACCATTCACCCAGGGGACAAAGACACAGCAGCTCCCACAAGGTGTTCTCTGAACTTCAGTTACTAGCTCCTTGGGTGCTGAATTTAGTGATTTTTCATCCCTCCTTTATCTTCCCCAGTAACTAACTCCTTAAGACCTCACCTGTCAAGGTCCTGTTGCAAACTGCTCTGTAAACATCCTCTACCTGGCCTGAACGAAGGGTTCCCATATGGCTTGGGCAGCCTTAAAGACAATGTCTTGCTATCACCACTGAAACCTCCTTTCCTGTTACCTCCTATTCCCAAGATCAAAATAAGACAAAAGCATTTTGTTAAGGTGAGCTATAATGGCTTGACTGGAAACATCCCCATCTCCCAATCCTTTAGCATTACCGATGCTCAGTCTTGTCTTGGCACTAATGGTGGGGTTGCCAAATTGACCAGTCTTACACTACCTGTAAATTAGTGCAAAGTCTCATCTGAAATACATATGGGGGAACCCTTCATTACACCGATGAACACCATGCAAAATCTTTGATTCATTTTGTGAGTTTTCTGCACTCCGCTGTGCCACAGTGCTAGGTACTACAGCCGGAGACTTACAGCAGGGAGACTGCCCTGGCCTTTGGGAGAGCTTCCCACAGGAAAATCATCACCTGTTTTGTTATACCACCTGGGTCCTGTCTCAGGATACTGGACTTATGCCAAAACTAGATGATCTGCCCAGCCCAAAAACGTGCCGCCTGGCTGGGAAGGTTCCTGGCACTCCCTGATCAGCAAAAAGAAAGACAGAATGGGAGAACGAGCATGAATATGGCCAGCTCTTACCACCTCACTTGCTCTTTTTCACTCTCAGAGGCACACATAGACCTCCTTGCCCTTTCCAACAACACACAAACATACACATATGTGTGCACACACTCAGGACTCTTTAGTTCCCAGAGCAGGGAGTCATTGCTTTATACCTTCCATAACTTTCAAATGTCCCATAACTTGTCGGTGGGACAAACGTCCCATTGTCTTCCATCCAGAAAACCCTCCCACACACCACAGACAGGCTTTGAGAGCACATTTTGGGTATGTTCTTAATTTCTGAATTCAGCCAGGTAACCTTTTCATGCCATGCTTGATATATGATCTTTCATAGCCATTTTGTCTCATCCATTAAAACAAGTTTCTTACAGGATTGATTGCCATGACCTTCTCTTTTCTCAGTGCCCAAATATGATGTGCATTCAAGTGTTACACAGGACCTTTTCCCATATTATTAATCTACATATTCCTCACAGCCCCCAAAATAGAGTAGGAAGAGAAACGGACAAAAACCTTATTTTGCAACACCTAATCTGTTCAACTAAGTCTTAAATCATGCGAGCTGAACAGAAGCCAACTGAAGGCTGGGCTACTGGTCCATCAAAGGATGGGCAAAACTGCCCCATGAAAAAGGAGGTGGTAGAGGAACAGAAAGTTTTGAGGTAGAAGGGGGAGGGAGAGGAAGTGCAGTATTGGAGGATGGAGACCAGCCCAAAGGATATGACAGAACTGGAGCAGAGGTGCTTGTTTGAACTTCTCAATGCTCTTTTTCAGAAGACCCCAGAAGAAGAAACTAATCTATTTTAATCCTTGTCAATCCCTTCAGATACAGTTGAATAGACTGTAAAAAATGATCCTGTATGGAGCTCAGAAAATTTAGGCCTGATCTGAACTTTTTTTCTTTTTACACTCCCACATTCTCAGTGCCTCTGTTGCTAACAATGTTACTATTGGAAAGATGTAGATCAATGCAAGGAAAATTTAGCATCCATGTAGGATTCTTGTCAGGGATCTCACTAGGTCCCTCTGTGAAAACTGGAAAAAAATAGATGTTAGGGTTATATTTCCTCAGATACATTTTGTGCAGCTTCTGATGTAACTCTCAAGCTCATGATGTTAATATATCAACAATATTACAAATGCTAGTGCAAGTGCTCAAAATAAGACAAAGAGCCACATCCCTCATTTGGCAGACCTTTGCTGTGCTGAACTTCTCATTTAGGA
Organism: Astur gentilis; assembly: GCF_929443795.1. Lineage (NCBI taxonomy): Eukaryota > Metazoa > Chordata > Aves > Accipitriformes > Accipitridae > Astur > Astur gentilis. Next base: position 65,782,984 of record NC_064919.1, read on the forward strand.
AATTGAGCTTCCTTTCAATATTTTGCTTTCAGCCAAGTATTTGTGCCTAAGACTAAGAGAAAGATTCTGAGTTTGTTTCTACAATTTTATAACATTGCTCAGAAATAAAAAAAAAACATCTACAAATATAATACATTTTAAGGGTTGGAAGCTTTTTGATATTTATTAAGGCAACAAATATCAAATGGAAAGACATTTAAGGCTTTCTCTGGAGTGGTTTTCTCTGGAACATACACCCCAGTTCACAAACTGTGCCATGAACTTTTGTGGACCATCAATGAAAGCCAAACTTTCTGGAGTAAACAGCAGGAATCCATTTACCATCAATAAATGTTATAAGCATCTTGTGCATGTGTACCAGCTTCCACCGAAATAACACAGCTGGGCAGCTTGTGAAAAAAAAAAATCTGTGAATATTCATTGCTGTATTTGCCTCTACATAAACAGGAAAAGTTGGGAATAGTATTTTCAGACCTGTTGATTCATTTTGACCACATCATTACCTGGTGTGGTCTTCATTAAATTTTGCACATTTGGAAAATTTAATTTCTTCTCTCAGTATAACCTCATGTTTGCACCTGCAACCCACTTTTGAAATCTGTTGGACAAAAATCCTCTTGCAATGATAAAACATTTAATGGGAATATTTCCCTTTTTCTTCAACACTCATATTAAACTAATTATTGCAATTACTATAAAAGAATAAATACATTGTCAGAATAAAGGACATCTAAATTTTGTTTATACAAAAGAACATACTTAAAATGTCTTAAAATATCTGCATTAACGTAGTTCTAAATATTAATATTTATATTTTTCTATTTCAGAAATTTATTTGGGGATAAGTCAGGGTCATATTATTACAGAGGTGAAGTATTCAATTTTTATTGTTCCTGAATTACTGCAGGATGAAGACTATGTGGAACTATTGATAAAAAGCAGTATTTTTCTCATCTGCCTTTTTTTTTTGGTCACTTTAGAAATTGCTCCAACCTAACAGAGAGCTGCCTAGAGGACTGGAGCAAGCTGAGTTCAAGTCTGTACCACAGACATGGTTCAGGTCTATACAGTTTGCAAGAGTGAGGTGCCAGCACACATCTGTGCCTGAATTTCCCTGATAAGGACACTATGGAGAGAGACCCAGGTGGATTGCTAAACTGGGCATGTAGCCACCAAAACAAAACTAAAAGAAACCAAGTACCCAGTTCAAGAGCAGTATTTCTCTAACATAGAAGAGTTACGTCAGTGTGGGGTGTCTGTACAAAACAGAATTCTAGAGCTTTAACTATCCATTGCTGAAATTTCCTGCCCTTTCTGAAGTCATTCAATGAAGATTAATCTGGAGCAGCAATTACATTTGTCACAGGTGAAATTAGTAATTTAGAATAAGTATTCCTACGAGGATCATTTAAGAAAAGAGAGGTGAACTTCTATCAAATCTCCACCATGTTATTAACCCATGCTCCTACTTAGCAGCTTTGTAGGGTTCAGCAGAATAACCTTGGGCACACACACACATATTAACTTATGGTACATTTCTAACAGGACAGAAAATAATACACTACATTCCACCTGTGTAGTAGCTAGGTCCCGTTCTCTCACTCTGGACTAGTGAGCAATACCAGGATATTCCACATTATTAAACAAACATGCTGCTACCAAAATAGTATTTTTTGTTTCAACCCAAACAGGGGCAATGGAGATCAATCATGAATGCTTTCTTTATCTCCCTGTATTGTTGATCACTGTTCATAAGGGTATTTTATCTTGAGTAATTTCTCTGAAAGTCTCCAGAGCCTTGCTACTTTTCTTTAGCTCAGTTAATGCCAGCTTCTTTTGATAGCAGTTATTTTTTGTGCTAAGATACCTTCCTGAAAAGCATTCCTTTAAACTCAGAAGTTCTGCTTCAAGATGGATATGATAGTGAAATCACAGGTGAAATTATTATAATAGTACATTACAATTAGCAACAGATACTTTTTGCAAATATTTCACAAATAAACAATTTAATGTGAAAAATAATCTATCCTCATCCTCAATAACTGTACAGAAATTCAGGATATTAGGTCTGCAGGTTATAGGATTCACAGGTTTTCAAATAATCCTCATTATTAAAAAGCCAAGAAAAAAGTTGCGTTTGACCTTATGTTAACACAGGCAGTAGGCCATGTTACAATGGAGTATTCTGCGACAATGCAGCACAGTGCATTATCTAATTACCTGATGTGTTTTATTTTATTGCAACTGTGTTTCAGGAAGAACTGTTGAGATTAATCCAAAAAAAGCTCACTGATGGCAACAGGCATTATTATATATAATACAAAGCACAAAACACTCCCTCTGCCTTACAAATCAGGAGCCCACTCACAAATGGAAGTTATTCTGATTGCAAGTAAATGCATAAACATGATCACACAACAGAAAGAGTACCAAAAATACTTAATAGATACATGTCTATGTTTGGGTTCTTGTTGAAAAGCAGACTCTGTGGGACTGAAATTCATCTCCCATTTCACTGATTATTCTCTTGCAGCTTTACAAACAAAACAGAATGGAGCCTGAATCTGGCAATCTGTTCTTCTTAAGTGTGAAAGCTATGTCTATTTGTTTCCAGGGTGCTCCCCCACCCCCCCCCTTTTTTTTTTTCATTAATGGCTTTGCACTGCCTGAAGCTGACTGACAGGTACTCATGAACACACCATTTTATCTCCGTGTTCCCTTCTGATTTGAATATGTGCAGAGTAAACTATCCTGATACATGTGGGAGAGGCAATGGAGAATAGAGAGACAGGCACCAGGTTTTAGTGCCACTGTCCTTTAGAGTGCTGCGAGAAATCATCTGCAACTGGACCACGCTCTGCCATCCTCATTATGCTATGAGTATTTCAATTATGATTAAACTATCATCTAGAAATCAAAACATAATTTAGAGAGTAATTTCAAAACCATTTCAAGTCTCCCATTAAACACTACTTTCTCTCTTTTCTTTACCTACAGCTCAATACCTTCAGCTTCATTTCAATCAGAGCCTGAGTGGTATGTTTCATTCCTCTGAAACCTTCTCTCCATTTTGATGAATTCATTCTGAAATGCCATTTCTCTGCATCTCTGTCCTTCACCTTAGCAATTCTTTCTTACAACTGGGTGTCTCAGCCTGCATACCAGGCTACAGGTTACCACTTCAGCTCTTCAGCATTAAATATGACTGTAACTGTTGCATGTGATAACAGTTAAAAAAAACCACGGAAACATTAGAATTTTTTCTTCATCTCTGAAGGGTAAGTAAACATATAGTATCAGGTTTGCATGGCAAGGTTTTGGTAGCAGGGGGCTATAGGGGTGAATTCTGTGAGAAGATGTCAGAAGATGCCCCCATGTTGGATGGAGCCAATTCCAATCAGCTCTAAGTCAAACCCACCACTGGCCAAGGCTGAGCCCATCAGCGAAGGTGGTAGTGCCTCTGGGAGAACAGATTTAAGAAGTGGGAAAAAACCTGAGCAACAGCAACTGCAGCCAGGAGAGAGGTGTGAGAACATGTGAGAGAAACAACCCTGCAGACCCCCAGGTCAGTGAAGAAGGAGGGGGAGGAGATGCTCCAGGTGCCAGAGCAGAGATTCCTCTGCAGCCTGTGGTGAAGACCACGGTGAGGCAGGCTGTCCCCCTGCAGTCCAGGGAGGTCCACGGTGGAGCAGATATCCACCTGAAGTCTGTGGAGGACCCCACACCAGAGCAGGTGGATGCCCAAAGGAGGCTGTTACCCCATGGGAAGCCCATCCTGGAGCAGGTTTTCTGGCAGGACTTGTGACCCCGTGGGGGACCCACGCTGGAGCAGTCTGTGCCTGAAGGACTGCAGCCCATGGAAGAGACCCACGCTGGAGCAGTCTGTGGAGAACTGCAGCCTGTGGGAAGGACCCACGTTGGAGAAGTTTGTGAAGGACTCTCTGTCATGGGAGGGACCCCACACTGGAGCAGGGGAAGAGTGATGAGTCCTCCCGCTGAGGAGGAAGGAGCGGCAGAGACGTGTGATGAACTGGCCACAACCCCCATTCCCCATCCCCCTGCACTGCTGGCAGGGAGGAGGTAGAGAAAATTGGGAGTAAAGTTGAGCCTGGGAAGAAGGAAGGGTTGGGGGGTAAAGTGTTTTTAAGATTTTGTTTTATTTCTTAGTATTCTACTCTCATTTGATTGGTAATAAATTAGTTTGTTTTACCTGTGACGGTAATTGCTGAGTGATCTCCCTGTCCTTATCTCAACTCACAAGCCTTTCATTGTATTTTTCTCCTGTCCAGTTGAGGAGGCAGACTGATAGAGCAGCTTGGTGGGCACCTGTCATCCAGCCAAGGTCAACCCACTATGCATATATTTATTATAAATATGGTTTGTTTTCATTGGGTGCACCTGCGTTGCCTACTCTAAGTTATTATTATTACCTTAAGTTATTATATTACCTTGCCAAAGGCAAGGACAATGGTCAGCTTCCTAAGGCCACAGAACCAGCCATCAAGGAGAGTTAAATGTGTGTTTTTCAGGAAGAACTGTTGAGATTGATTAAAAAAAAAAAAAAAGCTCACTGATGGCGACACGCATTATTATATATAGTATAAAGTTCCTGAGATCTACTGGGATACCCAGGAATTTTGAGAGCAGCAGTGGCTCCCCTGGGTATAGCACACAAACCTGGTTAAATCCAGCTTTTCTGCAGAATTCTTACCACGTCAAAGTTAGCATTCCTGCAGCCTTGTGAAGAACTGAAATGCCATCTATCTGCTGTCCTACGTCACTCACTTTGTAGGAAAACAACAACTTGCACTTGCAGGAGAACATTGAGTCTTTTTTGTGTTCATTGTCTCACAAAGTTGTGTGTGGTGAGGCACCCAAATACCCCAACTGTATTCAGAGGGTGTTGGCTGAAAAAATCCAGAAAAATACTCTTCCTCATGCTATGCCAGAGAATAAAACCAGCTGTTACTCAGCCTTAAGCAACATGCAGGTAAACAGGCATGCTTGGTTTGATGCATACAGGTAAATTTTAACAAATATGTTTTCCCTTGATTATAGCCATTTCAGACAAAAATATGCACTAAATTCTTTTTACTTTCTTCATATTCTCCAATTTCAAACATACAAATAAACGATCTCCTGAGAATCTCATGTTACTTTTCACCATATATTAATGCAAAGAGCAGCTCTTTTCCAGCCTCCTGTCTAAGCCTGGGTCTGAGATGCATTTGCCTGTGTTCCAGTCCTACTGTAATGAAAGATCCATGCTTTTGTCTTATCCTTGCTGAATGCAGATCACACCTCTTAACATGTCATTATAGAGCTTCAGACAACACTGCTGTATATTCCACATAAATATATAAATTTCTAGCAAAGCTTTAAATGATGGCTTGTTGACAGTCATTTAAAAGCACGCAGATTGGATATTGATAATCTGCCTAATACTTCATCTCTGGCCCAAAGAGATGAAGAGGCTGTTTATTGAAGTATTTGCTTGGAGTGCACCTCTCACGTCATCATTTGTTGAGAGGATTTGCTAGATGATGTAGCACGCTCTCCAGCATCACATGTCTTGGGAGTCTGAAGTGAGACTGAAACTTGTGCATTTCTGTCTCTGCAGCCACAGGTGATCTCAACTGACTACTAAGGGTCAGATTTTATCAATTAAATGACTGCTTATATTTTCCCTTGGGTTCAAGAAGCAAATATTTCAGACCAGCTGCTGCCATGAACGTGGTCAGCGGCAATGAATTACTCAAGCTGAAAAGAAAGCAAAACTGATTTGCATGAGTATAGATAATATGTTCAGAATGGTTTGGTAGAAAACTGTATCTTCAACTCTGTGGGTGAGTTTAATCAGCATTAAAATGCCTGGAAAAGAAAACCTGAAGCTTACAGTATTTCAGTCGTCAGATTTTTGCAGGCTCTGCTACTGCTTTAACAATAGGTATTTAGTGCACACCCAATAAACTTAAAAGCAAATTAAAAACCTCATAGAACATAAAGTATAACCTCAGTTTTCTCTGTCTTGACAGATATTAACTGCTAAATTAGTAGATTTGAAATGTAAGGTTTAGTTTGAAACACAAATTGACTGAAAGTATCAGTTAGAAATTAGACTCATATCTAAAACCAAATGGTTTCCTAAGGAGTAAGCTAGTAGTTACTCTATTTCAAAACTTAAATATGTCTGCAATCCATTTTAACAGAAAAGTGGTGGGAAATACTTAGTTTAAGGACTACTTCAGCAGGTCTTTATTTTTCTTGTTAAATTGAATGGCCTAAAAATCTCTAAAAATTAGAGAAATGAAAATGATAACATGAAGGTAAAAAACAAGAATGCATTGTTATGGAGTCAGTGAGGTATGCTAATTCCTAAAATAGACATTTTTCAAATTCAGAAACATGCCTAAAGAAATACAATGCAAATGTTTTTTGTTTCTCTTGTACAGAGAATGAATACAATCACAAAATACCTTAAAAAAAAAAAAAAAAAAAAATTCTGGCCAAATGAAAAATGCTGGGGAGCACATACTGTCATGATCTGGGTTACAAACATGGGCAGTTACTGCAATCCAATATTTAACACACACTAGAAACAGAATGACTAGATAAAGAAGCTATCAGGTAATTTTACAGAGTTTTTTTGCCTCTTTTGAAAGGACAAAACTGTCATTCTGAAAGTTTGTTCTATATATTATGGATGTCAGGTAGAAGTAAAAGGAAGATGACCATAAAAACAGATGAGTGGGATAAGTGGGGTTGCAGCCTCTTATTGAATTTTCAAGAATATATTTCAGATAGAGAGTACGGAAGATGGCTAAAAATTCAAATCCCGATCCACATTTTCTGTGTTGTTTATATCCAGTGTTTTATCAATTCTATTACAGAGACAGGAGCTACCCAGTAAAATCTGCATCTGCATAGTCGTACTTCAGCAAGGTTACTTAGTAAGTTTGGTTTGGTCTGTTCCTGCTTCAAATTCACCACTGTTCCAGGCCAGTTTCTTCACATTCCTCTCTGTGTCAGTCACAGAAATAATTCACATTCTGCCTCATTTCTATTTTCTTCACATATGCCTGCCTAATGCAGTTATGTGATCCCTAACGAGGTGGAAATGTTCATGCCAACTGAAAGAGGAAACAAGACATTAGACTATGTATGAATAATGTGTGAAGAAACAGGTACAGTAAAATAATGATGTTAGAGTGCAAAAGTAATGATGCATTCTCACATAGGTTACTATTCATTGTTCTGGCCAGCTAACAACAAAAACGGAGAGGTTCCAGGGAAACTTGATGGTCCCCATTTTCAAAAGGACCTAAGTGATGTATGGGCTGAAATTCTGTTTAGAAATGTGAGTTCAACATAAAAGGGATTTCAGTGTCCTTAGATGCGGAAGCTTAATTGCACCCACATGTGCACCTGATCGGTTTCAATCACTTTCAAGACCTTAAATCTCTTTTGAAGCATGACTTGGGCTCCTAAATTACTTTGTTTCAACAGTGCCATGTAAAAACAGCTACTGGTTTCAAGAGGATTTTGTATTCTTAGACATATAAGAGATTAAGAACAGGATTTTGAGTGTACTTCAGAGAAAGGAAATGGAATAAGGAATGCAAGGCAAAGTCATGACTTTTTAGGGGTAAGGACGCTGAGAATTATTAACTTACCAGTGTCTTATAATGCAGAAATGGGTAGAAGAAATACAGCAAAAGACACACACAAACAAAGTTTCACAACCTCCTCCAAAAGGGTCTATGCTCACTCATGGTACTTTGTATTCCAGGTGGTAAAGCAAGGTTTGTTCAAGTACGGAGTCAGTCAGTGAATTACCACATTAATTAGTACAAAACTGTGGGGAGGTCTACACCTAGGACTGCAGAATTCACTTTCTTGCTGTTGAGAAAACTGAAATGTGATGAACCAAAGACTTCCAGAGATGATAGTGATGACACACAATAAATTAAACAAGCCAATCCAACCCACAGTGAAATGCTAGATGTCTGGCTGCTGAAACTTATTCCTCATAAAAATTCTTAGAAAAGGTTTAAATCAGGTAAAGTAATCTTTGGTTAAAATTAAAATTCATTACTGTCAATACCTTATTATAATGGTAGGTCACAAAATTCCATAAAAAACAATGGGAAAGCTATGCCATGGTGACAGTTATTAGCATCAAAAAGACAAAGCCAGTATGCCAACTGCAGATTGAAAGATAAGTTCCTGGGATGCTGCACTTTTGTCCAGGTATATAAAACAAACTTCAGACAATGTAACAAAAATCTCTCTTCTTACCCCAAGGCTTGATTATTTATTTTTTTCTTTTTTAATAGTTCTTTAGTGGCAGCTAGCCTCTTGTCAGTAAGTCAGTCATTACTGTATTGAAGATAGATATTGACTGCATGAATAATTTAGTCAAAACCCATTACTTTTTATCACTCCACAGCTTTGCAAGGGAGCAAAGAAATCACATCAAGACTCATGATAATTCTTGCCCTTTGGATAAAAATCAGGACTCAGACTGTGAGTTTGTAAAAATTAATGTGCTTATTTACAAGTGAAATTAAAGATTTAATATGCAATTCCTGAAAAACTAGTTTACACAATACCAAAATATGAATTGGACAGAAATAGATGTACCCAAAGAGTTAAAGGTAAACAGCCCTGGGTAATGCTGGTAACTGCTAAAGCCTTTCACAGTTTTCTGGTCTTGTCTTTCTACAGCAAATCTATAGCACTCTATGAAACTTTTGGGTATTCTCTTTTTTTAAGTCATAATCAGGAACAACTATTACCTGCAGTTCAGAATTTTCAGCTCATTTACAAGTTCAATTAAGTCAAACTGCACCTACCAGTTTCTCTGGAGATATTCAATAGTTCTAAAAATCAGACCGAAGAACAGAGGCAAACACAAACAGCAGATGCTTTTAACGTGCGACTGTTTCTTTCAGCAATATCATCACAGTCTCCCTATATTTTGAGACCTTGGGGGAATCATTCCTGCAGTTCTATGGCATATAGTATTCCTTCTTTTTTCTTTTTTTTTTTAAATTAGATAAACCTGTTTCATAATACTTTTTCTTTTCTTTTTTTTATTTTTTTCAAGTAGTTACACATGTGTGTTTTTATGGTAGAATTTATATAGGACCTATTTCTGAGTTCTTCAAAAGGATATTTTTCCATAAAATTGTGGTGCACTTCTCTTGCAGAAATGCCAAGCACTGGATCATTCAAAGATTGATCTTTTTCCCTCAATTTTTTCTTTTTCTTTCAGAAGCCATAAAAAGTTTAGATTTTATTTTTTTTTACTTCTTGTTAATTTGATTATTTGCTCCTCCATAGTGCTTCAATTCCATTAGCTTTAAATTTGCTTTGCAGTAACACTTCCATTAGGATTTAAATCAGTTACTTGTCTGGATGGTTTCAGTTTTAGTTTTGAGAACCTGAAACTGAAAACTCTGCTTTATCTGGCTGTACTGGTTTTGGCTGGGATAGAGTTTATTTTCTTCAAAGTGGTTTGTATGCTGCTGTATTTTGGATTTGTGACCAAAACATTGTTGATAACACACCCATATTTTAGCTATTGCTGAGCAGTTCTTACACAGAGCCGAGGCCTTTTCTGCTTCTCACCCCACCCCACCAGCAAGCAGGCTATGAGGGCACAAGAAGTTGGGAGGGGACACAGACGGGACAGCTGACCCCAAGTGACCAAAAAGGTATTCCATACCATATGACATCATGCTCAGTACTAAAGCTGGAGGGGAAAAAAGAAGTGTTTGTTTTCCTGAGTAACCATTATGGGTGATGGAACCCTACTTTCCTGGAAATGGTTAAACACCTGCCACCACTGGGCAGTTGTAGTGAATTAATTCCTTATTTTGCTTTGCTTGCATGCACAGCTTTTGCTCTAACTATTAGACTGTCTTTATCTCAACCCATGAGTTTTTCTCACTTTTACCTTTCCAGTGGGGCTAAACTGCCCATTGGGGTTAACCCATAGCACTGGCTTAGCACTTGCTGCTTCCCACGGAGTTGAAGCTGGATTATTTTTTTTGCAAAGCCTGGTATGCCATAGAGGTGTCCTCTTATGTATGGTTGAACAAAATGCACTGACTGGTTTTCCTCTATGGTGTTGTCCAGCACTCCAAAACAGATTTATTGAGAATTTTGTACAACCCTGGTTAGTTTTTGTTTGGGGATTTTAGATTGTGTTCATCCATTGCAGACCTGTGATTTTGGCTGTAAAAGTACGTTATGATCAAAAGTTCAACTGAATCATAGTAATAACAGCCCTGATCTTTTTTAATGTATCGAAAACTCTGCCTCTTGCTCCCATTTGCCTCCCATGCTTTCAGAAAGTGTTACCACCATGGCCAGTTGTATTTCTAAGTAACCCTGTGGAGTAATTCACATGTTAATGAAGAAAATATTCTTCAAACTAGCATACCCAAAGCACTAGAAGTCATCCACAGGGTTTTCCCTCTCCCTTCCAACTTAGATTAGGTTAAGACAGACATAGATGGGTAGGTCTTGTTCTTCCTACCTGGTGGAGCACTGTCTTCCTCCATTTCCAAATCTCTTTTGTCACCACAACAATAGAAGTGTGTACTTAAATCACCTTCCTCAATGACAGAAATATGCATTGCTAGTTAAAGATAATTTATTTAATGAGAGCAGAACTAATGAAGCCTTGCTTCCTATGAATCATAACTCACACCCCTATGATCCCAGTAGTGCCAGTATGTCTGTACATCCTGTGCTCTCCTGTTATATTTTGTTCACCAGGAAGGTCTCAAAACCAGCCCATATTCTCAGTACCTTGAGTTCACAAAACTGTTCTGCTCCTGCTTTCTGACATTACCTGGATGTGGGCATTGCATCCTGCTGTTCCTTCTTCTCTAGAGCTGTCCTTTGGAGGATTTCTTCAGACTCCAGACTCTCGCCCCTTGTCATTTGGCATGTCTTGAAGCAACTGAGGAGAGCGTGAGACAGTCCAAGCCGCAATACCGTAATTTCACAGATGACTTAGCTGGTGGATCAGGAGCAGCTGGCTGATTTTGGACATGGGTAAAAGAAATGTACTGCTGGCAGAAAAAGGGAGGAAAGGGCAAAGCCCACCCAATTTCTTCTCATTTTGTATCCATCAGTGAAGTTGAATGCAAAACCTGCAACAGAGATTATAACTGAAGGGAGAATTAATATGAAAACAGGTAAGCAAATAAACACTATAAGAAAGAGTGGGAAAGAGAAAGAAAGAAAACTTGTATCTTCTTATGCTGGGGAAACTCATCCAGCCAGAGTACTCTAGAGACACCATATGCCTGCCCAAACCTTAAATGACCAAATAAGCTTACAGGTTCCACTATGGACAGCATGTGCCCTCATGTTGTTAAGTCAATCTATTCAGCTTGGAAATACTAAGGATTATCTTGGAGATATATAGATAAAGATTTAGGTATAGACGTGTATAGTAGATTGTGTGTACAGCAAAGCGTTGTTCTCCTTAATCTCTGAGCTGGGTGATGGATGAGTGCATGGAAACCACTACAGTGGGCTAACAAATGCTGCCAGCAATCAGACATAGCTTAAGATTGTTCAGTGGTATAGGCACAGTACCAAAATATTGTATTGTTTCTTTACTGCTGTAAAACCACAGGCCAGGTGGCAACTGATCAATTCTGATTTTTTAAGATGAATAACTAACTCCTATAGAAATGAGTTGGTTTGCATTGAAAAACCCTCTGGCAGAATAAAACTCCAGCTACTTAATAGAGTTAACCACTAATATCCAACTATTCAATGGCATTTTGTTCTTTTTCTGTACTCTTAGTCTGGACACCTGGGTTTAAACTCTCTACCATGAAAGGAAAGGAGATGCTGCATCATGGTATTTCCATGGTAACCACCATCAGCCCAGCAGCAGGACAAGGTTTGTATCTGGAAGCAAATGCACAGGCCTTGAGTGATTGATTACACAAGCTTCCTAGGCAAAAAAAAAAAAAAAAAACCAAAACAACAAACCCCAAAACCCCCAAACCAAAAAAAAAACAAAAACAAAAACAAAAAAACAAACAAACAAAAACAACCTAGAAAGAAGTATTCTTTTTCTAGTGTTAAATATTTGGGAGAAAGACACTGAGATTTGATGACAGCTTAGAAACAGGGACAACATGCTCTTTGGATCCTTATGAGGAGCAGTCTCAGTCCTGGTGGCTTTCAAGGGGAGGATTAAAAATCATTCTTTAGGCAATAGATTATGGTAATATTTCTCTTTCATCTTCTTTCTCTGTATCATTCACTGACTGCTCTATGTTACAATGACATCTTGGCAGATGAGTTCACATACATTTATTAAATTCTCTATTTCTTTACTTTATTAAAAATGATTTGCAATGTAAAGCAGAAAATTGTTCATCTGCCTTCTCAAATAGAGTCCATGTGCAAATTTCCTATTCATCTCTTCTTTATTCAGTATTGAATCAACAGTGTTGTTTCGGCATTAGAGGATTTTCTTTCTTTCTGTGCTTGTTAAGGCGACTGGCTGTACTCCATATTGCCTTTGAAATGTATATTATTTTTATAAGACATCCTTTCCTGTTACAGGAACTGCATAGTACTTTATAGACAAAAGACAAATGGCTAAGTTCATCCACAGAAATAATAGGAATTGCAAGCCATTCTGTCCTATGTTGCTAAAGACATATCCAGAGAAGACAGGAAAAGTGGATATTGTTTTATCTCTACTTGCCCTCAAAAACTGAGTAGGAACAGTTTCCATTTTCCTAGAGGTTTATAGGAATTTATTTAGTTGTTACTAGAAACATACAGAGACAAAAATGTAACTGCATACCCAGGGCTCTTAAAAGGTTCTTACAAAGTTTTTCCTAGGCTTTCTTAGAGTTCACAATTTTAAGTACAGGGAATTAATTTAAATCCCATAAAACCTATGTTAAGTGTTAGAAATATTTTAAATGACTGCAATCTGGCTGGACTTAGAGCTGTTTACTTTACATGATCAGAAATATGGGGGACACAAGGTGAAAGGAAAATTCATCAAGAACTGCTTGGCTGATTGGGATGGTAGTATTGGAAGGGGACTCATGACTTATAGACAGAAACATCTGTAGTGCTTAGTGATATATCATCTGAATGGTTAAATGAAGAGTTTGGTTCATCTCTCATTTTGGTTCCTTTGAATACCTCCACCTGCTCTGTCAGTCAACAGAGATTACTGCAGAAGGGAGAATGCATTACGTTTGTCTGGTTTCTACTAGAGTAAATCCAGGTGTAAGGGCCTTCCTAGTGGAAAGTCTGTGGAAAAGAGAGGAGGACACAGTGCAAGGTCGCACACCAACAGCTCATTCCTAGGCAGGTTCTGGATACATCTGACTTACTCTTGAATGTACAAAATGGCTTACGCTTACTTTTCTGTCCAGAATTTCTTGATGGTAGAGTAACTGGAAACATGGCAGTCCTACCCTTTCCTTACATGTTTTTCAAACAGCAATGAATGGCTCATAGGTAAAATATAATCTACCTTTTATTTCTCTATCAAATCGACAAGCTTCAAGAACCTAACCACTTTAATAAAACATTGCTATATTTACAATCTATGGTTTCTTTGGTTTTATTGGGTTATTTTCTTTCTTTTTTTTTTTTTTTTTTTAGTTACTCTCATTAAGAACCCAGTCTGTACAGAGGCTCAAAAGATCAGCGATTTCAGAAGAATTTGCAGGTCTTTCTAGGGGTTACCCAAAGTCACTGTCTAAACATATTATGTCCTTTGGGGTTGGCACTGTCAGCAGTTATCCACATAGCACAGGGCTGAAATGCTGACTACTGTTGTAAATCCTTTCCCTATTTTACAACTATTGGTGGGAGCTACTGAAGAAGGACTCCCACTTATTTAAAAGTTGACATTTCTTATGGAAAAAGCTGCAGCCAAACAGAACAGGCAGAGACTTATTAACTATTTAGAGCTGTGGCTCCTACAAACTCACTTCAAACTCTCTCAAGAGAGAGTTTCATTTCCATTCTCAAAACAAGTAAGCTTTTTCTCATTAATCATTTCCTTTTGGATTTTGGTACTTGTTAATGAGGGCTGAGATTTTCAAACAGACTTTTAAAATGCCAATTCCTCTTTAATTTCAGTAGGATCTGGGTATTCAAATCCCCCAATAATCTTTAAAAAGACTGCCATGGATGTGAGAATACTAGAAATGCTGCAAATATATTCCTTATATGTTTTTCTGCTACAGAAATGACGGTTGTAGTTGGTTTAAATAAATTACTACCCACAAGCTTTTAATTGTTTTGTTGTTATTGTTTCTGTAATTCATTGTTGTTCAAAAATACCCACCCACCACAGCATTGCTTATAGAGACCAAGCTGATGATTTCAGGCTCCAAGCACATCGTCTGTATCACTTGTTAAACTCCTGCCTGCACCTTTCACAAGGTACAAGACCAGTTTCCTCTCTATAATGAGAACAAATGGACAACTCACACTGAGAATTGCTTTGTTCTCTCTTTTTCTTTTTTTTTTTATGCCTCCCAAATGTGGAAAAAAAAATATTTTCTTTAAAAAAATAAATAGAAATGTTCTGTTTAAAACAATAAATGGAAGCAAGAAAAAAGCTCCGGATCCCTAGTGACATGAAGTAATTTGCAATTTAGATGCAAGTTTTTCAAAAGGATTACATATTTTATTTTAATATAATAGATCAGAGACCTATTTTAAGATGTGGTCCATTTACATTTGATTAAAAATACAGCACTTATCTATAAAATAAAATGCAACCCAACCTACGCCTGGCTCACATACACATTATGAGAATTTTTCTCTTTCCCCATCTTTTGCAGCTTCTGAAATGCCTGTTTGTACCTGTAGCATTTCAGTGTTCCCTGAGGATCAAAAATAAATCCGGGAGGAGGATAGGCCAAAGCAAGGACTACGGCACATCCCAAAGGCACAGCTGCAGCTTCCAACTGAGTGACTCCCAATTTCCAGCTGTTCCCACCTTGCACCGGAGGAAAGTCTCTTGAAACAAGTCCCAGGGGTTTATAGCAAGCTCCTATTTGAAACAGCTCTGATGCTTCCTGCCAAAACATACAGAAATAGAGACTAGTACATACAGCACTTAGAATAGGAAAAAAAGAAATCGGTGACACAGGATTACAAACTGAAGATCCAATTTCTAACATAGCCTAGATAAAACAAACTTGTTCTTTACTCCCTCCTCCTTGTCTTTTTTGCAGCAAAGACGCAGGTGGTTATGGCTATCCTTCCCTCAGCTGGAGCAGTCCACATCACTACTACATTACCAGAGGTGTTATCTAATTCATAGTATTAAGGCAAAAGAAACTGTTATTCACTGGTACTTCTAGCAGAAATAATAGCTAAAGACTATGGCAGCTGAATTTCTGATTCTCTCTCCAATGCTTCCCTAAATAGTTACAGCAGATGATGTACACTAGAAAATCACTCTGGAATTCTGTATTTGGGGGGTTGTCCAAACATTTTATTTTTTTTTTTTTCATAAATAACTTATTCACTGAAAACCAGACTCTTGAGAACTAGAAACATTTCAAATAAGCTAAACAGTTGAGACCTTTTTTATCAAACATTTTTTCATAAAATTATGTTTGTTTAGAAAATTGTTAACCCTTAGTTTTAATGATATTTCAATGTTATTATTATATTTATTACCCCACATTCATTAGGGTTGGATGGGAGCCAAGAATCCTGTCATGTCACTAACCAAAATGGGAAACCCTATAGCAGTCATTCAGACAGGTTTAAGTGCAGTGCTCATTAGTGTTATTCCATAAAATAAGTTATTTGCTGCAGAATGCTGAACAACCTAAACCCCACATCCCAGAGTTACTGTGCTGAGTCTGTGAGATGGAGTGGCTCCTTCATTGAAACAGAACAACGGAGACATCCAATGGACCCTCATGTTTATTACAGCTGATTATTTCTTCTTATCATTGCTTATGCTCATTCCTCATGATATTTAACTGTAACTCCTCATCACACCCATGTGCTATGTCTTCGGGCACCACCCACCTTACCTGTAGGCACTGCTCTCCACATCAGAAAGCACTGGGATTCCTGACAGACTGTCATCAGGTTTTCTGCATTTCACTGCATCCTGGAGTTTTCACACTTCATTGCATACTATAAGGTCCATCCATATCAGAAAAAAAGGTCTTTCTTTCCAATTTGCTATGTGGTGTTCCTTTGGATGTGACTGGATTTTAGGATTAAGTTACACCATGGCTTATTATCACCTCTCCTAAATGCCATCTGCTACTGTCTCTTTCCAAACTGCTACAATTTTTTTTACAGATTACATTTTTCTAATCTACTAATACGCTTTCCGCAGAAATACTTACACAGATCAAATGTTTCCTTTGTATACTGAAACTTCACACATTTACTTTCTATATTTGTATCCTTAATTGCAATCAAAAGTGAAGGCAAACGCACAGGGTCTGGGATGGCTGCTACAGTGAACCTCACCCTACATGGGGAGCACTCTCCATGCCGTTTCCCACACCTAACTCCCATTAATCTTAGTGCCAATTCTGCACAAGGATTATGGACGTGATGTAGGCACAAGATGAGCAATCTGATTGCATTAGTATTTTCCTTTCTACCTGATAATTAGAGTTGCTTTTATAAATATTTCCCAGGCACTTAATGATATTCTGAATGTACGTATTGCACAAATGCAGACACACAGAACTAAAGAATATTGCTTTTCATTTGTAAATTCCTCAGGAGAAGCACAAAAGAAGAGCAAAAAAGTATCTTTAGGTCCTTGCTCAAATAACACTCAATAATTTCATTAAATCTAAAAACAGATGAAAATTTGGCTGTGGGATTTTTGCTGTATGTAGGCACAAACTGTTACCAGACAATTTACTCTGAAAGGGTTCTCTAGCTGACATGAGAACCTCCCTGACTGAAGCACAGATAAAGATTGCAGAATCTGACCTCTTGTAAAATCTTTGCTTTGTATTAGGGTCTTCATGTATTTTGTTTTGGATGAATGTACTGATGACTAAAGATTAGTCACTTCAGGATTGCAGATGCAATCAAATGAGACTCAAATACAGCAGAAGGCAACAGCTGGTATGCAGAGCAGAGGAATGGCTCCACTTATGTGTAACACTCAATACTTGGACATTTCAACATACAGGATCTGTGCTTTTGTGATGCCATGGTTTCACTTGTTAGATTGCACTGATGTTAACCTCAGAGAAAATAAACCTTGACAAGAAAAAAAAAAATTCTTGTGTTGTTGATGACCTCAAAGAATTGTTCCATTACTGTATGATTGCGATGTAAGAAGGCTTTCACTCAGTTTCTACTCAATCTAACCTAGGGCAAAAATTCATAGCAACTCAAGGGGAAACGTTCACCTTTGTGGAGCTGGGTAGAGAACAGATCTCTAGATGTGGTTTTTAATGCTTGTTTTTCCTTTGCTCTTTCATTCTGGGTAGGTCCCAGCAGGCAAATTATTCCCATAACTTAACTTTTTTGAAGAGCCAAATGGTGGTTCAAAGAACTTCTAAAAATATACAAGCAGAGCATGCAAAACCACAAAGGGCACAAATATATCAAAAATATAGAAATCCAGAAGAGGAAATGCATTTCCAGTATGTTGTATCTCTGAGTGAACTGCCATGCTTTCCTACTCCTGATCAACATATCTGTCACAGGTTGCACAGGCTGCTAGCCACAGACTTAAAAAACAAACAAACAAAAAAAAAAACAAGTCACCTCTAGTATTCTTCTGCAAATGGAACAAAGTGGTTTTTAAGCATTATTTAGTCTTTGTTACAGTATTAACATAATGACTGCAAAAAGGGTCATCCATATTGCCTCACTGCCAGTAGAACTGGGGAGGCCTTATGGCTAAACTGGAGCATATTGCAAGGACCATCCACTGCGACAGAGAGCAGATGTGAGTGGTTTTACATGGCAGTGGTGTGCTCAACTTGGAGCAAGAAACTAGCTAGTTTCAGGACACACTTCCATGATAAACAGGGAAGCCCATTCACTTGTCCCACACTCAGGAAACTTTGCGCAACCAACAGCTTTTCAGTTTAGCAGTTCTACTTGGCTCACAAGAAAATTTCTGAATGTTTCTCCCCTTGTGTTTCATGGCATGAAGTTTAGAAAGTACTGGTTTATAGTAATTATTTTTATCACATGCCAAGTTGAATTCACTCAGTAAGCTAACAGGCACCTATAGATATTTGCAGTTTCTCCTAGAATTCTATAAACATTTTACCATAAATTGTTTGAAATGGGAGCATCATTTCAACCTTGCAGACACTATAATGTACTACAGTCTTCTAATGCAAAGACCATATAAATCCTAAACAAGCAGAGCAGGAAAACACTCCCAACAAGACTGCTTTGCTATTCACAGCACTTGTACAGAGTCAAGGCTGACCAATAAGGTCAGCAAATCCCAAGACCATTACATCTGATTCTAGCAGCAAGAGAACAGCAGTATCTTAGATCAGTAAGAGTGAGCAATTTTTTATTTTTCTTTCGTGGTGAGGAGTGTGACTCACAACACTTATCATAGGTACAAGTTCTATTTCAAATATTACCACATATGATCTTCCTAAATGAGAAACAGCTTCAGCAAGCCAACACATCTCTGCTGAACACCACAGTTTGCTGCAAGTCTCTGCTATTTTTATGGCACTAAAGGGCACAAATAATGACAAGAGAAGGTCCTCGCCATGAGGAGCAAACCAGTTTTGTAGCAATGTAACTACATTGTTTCACAGCAGAACTTTTTAAAAAATGAAAATAAACAGTTAGAAAGCTAAAGTCACTCTACACATTAGAATAAAGTGCACTAAAAGTAACCTGTATTTCTCTTTCTGTATAAAAATAGATGTAATGAAAAAGTTTCATTATCCTTAGAAGCTCTTCTTGCACAACATAAGGTGGTATTACTTTAACCATAGTAAAATCATATAATGGCACATAATTACAGTAGATATGGCTTCATCCACTTTTTTCTAAAGAAAGAAAGAGCTCATAAAACCTACAGATTTAACAAAATATCCCTGTTTGTCCACCACAAATACAGGAATGAAAAGCAAGAATCATGCAGGTAGTATGTGCCACTAGCTTTCCATCACTGTGCAAATACCACATTCCCAAGAACATTATTTTATTTCTCCCTCCTTTCTGCTTCCATTATCTTCTCTTATTCTTCTGTCCTTTTAGATTTTGTCATTGCTTCATTTTTATGGTCACAAGAAATGTGTAATTTTCAAGTGAGGACAGAATTTCCTCCCAGTACCAGTCCCTTCATTCAGGGGAGCACCCACTGGTGTAATACCTCTAGGATTAACATACGGATCAGCGATCCATTCTCCCCAGTTTGATGAGATGGGAGCAGTCTGAAAATCCATCTCTTGGTTACACCGTGCTTGCTGCCCACCTGGAGCTGCTCTCCTTGCTCTTTGCACTCTGCCATGCTCTTTTACAGACCTTTTACCTTTTTATCTCACTTTGCCTATTCTGGCTTAAAATTCTCCCTTTCTCTTTAACCTGCAGCTGATTTTTCAGCTTGCTTTATTCTTGTGCTTGCTCTATGGCCTCTGGAAACTACAGGAGAAAAAAAGAAAAAAAAAAAAAGAAAAAAAAAAGCTACAGTACAAACTCTTCCCCAGAAGGTGTTTTTTGGTAATCATACTTAATTTTGTCTGCTCCTGGCTTATTAGTGGTGTTTAGGCTTAACATAGTCATCATTCTCCAATCCTACAAGAAAGATAAATTGTGAAAGGCTGTTTTTGCCTTAGAGTGGCTACGAAACAAAAAGCTTTTTGGTATTAAAAATATTTATCACGTAACACCAGCAGCAATTGAAGCATATTTGCATAAATATTAAATCTATTTATCTTAAATGATCCTCTGTGTATGCAAGTATTTTTAATTTCAAATACAAATGGAATTTTTCTGTGACGTAAACATACTGAGTGTGAGACTTCTCCATTTATTCATTTTAATACTAAGTAACCTTTTAGCGTGCTCACCTCTACGATATGAATACTGATATGAAAAAAAAAATTACACTGTTTCTGCTTCATGCTTCATTCCCAGCAAATCAGCCTGACCTCTCTGTCTCCTCTTGCCTTTCTATTGTGGGTTCTTTTAAACAAGAGTGAATGAGGCATATACCAGACAGAGAAACCAGGTCTTCAATTCTAAGAGCTGTGTGCAGATGGGTACTGGTAAATGCCTTTTTTTTCCTGTTGAGGAAAAGAAAAAAAAAAAAAAAAGAAAAAAAGAAAGAAAAAAAAGAGACCCACCCCACCCCCACCCCACCCCCCAAAAAAAACCAACAAAAACAAACACAAAAAAAAAAAAACCACAGAGAATGAACCAGACTCATAAAGGTTATTTGTTTTCTTACATTAAATTATTTGGCTCTTAAATAATGGGACATCAGAGTGAAAGAGTTATTTCACCACCCCCCTCACCCCCCCCCGAAAGCTCTTAGTTGTTCAACAGTGTCAGAAAACCCACCACTCTGAAGAGCTGAAGGAAGATTGGGAGGGTGGGCTTTCAGTTACTTAGCTTACCCTAACTCCACTGTACTCAAATAGATCTGCCTCCCTAGCTGTGAGTATTAAACACCCAAGACCCTCCACAATGACTCCTACTAACTGGATAAACAAAATTGGAATTAACAAAGTATGATATAATTAGCTGATTTAAAACAATGGTAACCAAGTTAAACAACAGCATCCATAAACTTACATGAGCAAGGAAGGGGATCTAGAATACTTGGAATGATTTTTAAAGATTATTCCTACCCAGAGAAATGTCTTGCTATGTAACCATACCATCAGTAAAATCCTTTCAGGTTCTTATTTTGCAAACAGATTTACAGGCATGACATTTCACACCACAAAACTGGGATTCTTCACTTGCACTGAAGTCAGGGGCTTTGGGGGGGTTGTGGCTTTTATTAAAGAATTGAGGTCAGGAACAAATCTTCCAGCTGAAAGCCACCACTGAGAAAGAAATGGGGGACAAGAAAGAAAAAACAAGTTTGCTGAGCCCTTTCCATCAAAAGAGCATATTAACACACTTTCAAAATGGTCAGACTACTTTCCTGTCCAGGATGTAGGTAGGATGATAAAAACTAGTACAGCTCTTATCAACTTGGGCAGGGGTTTGAGCATCCCACGGACTAGTTTATTTGAACTTTGCTCCAGCACATGTTTAAGCAACACATGAAAAATAAGATAAATATCATGGTGAACCCTGATTAATCTGGAATAATTTACAGTAGATTCAATAATTTTAATTCTTTACTGGTTTAGAGAGCCAGTGTTGCTAGCAGAGCAAAACTGAGGGGAAAAAGCCTGTAACCCTGCAAACTCTACTTTCCTGCAAATACTTACACTTCAGTATCTTTCAGGTAAACTCAAATATCAATATATCATTTATATGGATTTCCATTTAATTTAAATGGCAATTATTTAATGTGCAAGAGAAAAGTATTAATCTATAATGTTGGGAATGTTGTACTCCCATCCTGCTCTTGTTGGAGAAAGGCTTGGGTTTAGAAAATAAGCTTTATAAAAGCCAACATAATGTGTTCACTTGAGGGGGAGGGGGGGGGGGCGCTATTTGCTGCCTGAAATAACATTTATTTATTATTGGACCATATACCTAGACATGGAAATTTCAGACATGCTTTAAAAGAAACAATGTCTTTGCCACTTCACTACAGTACAAGAAACTAGAATGGAGCATCAATATGAGCTAGTGGCAAGCTTTGCAACTTTATTTGGAATCTGGACAAATACTGACAAATAAACTGTTCCCTAAGCTATCCGGACAGTTTCAGTCCCAACCATTTAGAGGTCCCACAGCCTAGAAGCAGGAGAGGAACAATTTCAGAAAGACCTACAGTCACAGACTGCTGCAATTCACTACTGAGATCAAACCCTATGAAGATTTTCATGTGAAAACAACAGAATTGGAACTTACTGTCAACTACATCACTGCAGTGATCATGAAGTGCTCATAAAAATCTTTCTCCATAATGGAATTACACACTATTTTTGTTCAAGACACTAAGCATACCACGCAGAACTAACTTTAAGTATCATGGTATTGTGTCCATGGTATATGTGGTGTGAATTAGAAATGCACTTTGTTTGAACTTTATAGTTTTCCACATTCACTGAAAAGAAGATTGCACTCTGGCAAAGGAGTTTTGAAATTCCTTATAAATAATTCCTTTTACAATACAAAAAATGACAGATTCACTATGACTGGAAAATTAAAGTTGTTTGACTAAATTACTTTGTTACATAAAAAAATCATGTCCTATTTTTTAATTAGTTTTGTATTTTATCATTTGACTGAGAAGGACATGTTTAAGTACTAAAAAAAAAAAATGCAGAATACTTTATTCACCAGTCTCTTTGCACAACAAAATAAGAATTCAGAGTGACAGTGTGATAATTAGGTGTAATGTCTGTGTGCCTATGTGATTCACTAAAGTATTTTTCTCAATTCTATTTATGTTAACGGGTTTGGAATTCTATAATTTTCTATTTATGTGTCCAAGGACTTAACTATGGCATTTTGTACAAAGCAATAAAGAGAAATTCTTCAACTGAAGGAGGTTAAAAGTATCAAAAACTGCAATGTGAGAACTGTCTAAATATGAGTGAATCTTACAGAAAAGGGAGTGCTGGCCTTGACATGTCACCTCTGGATTTCTTCAAAGATCAGCCCTAGGAGAGAGCGCTGCTGGTGAGCTGTTTCACAGACACATATAAATGGCATTCATTGAAGATGCACAACTGCAACTAATGGAACTTGGTATACAATGAAATTTCACAGTACAAATTACAAAATCAAGTCTCTTTAGCAAGATTCAGAGCAGTTATGTTAGTGTCCTAGCAGGCATTTAACATTCAGTGTACTTTTTAGAGACCCCTGCACAGACATATGCAGAATTTGCTTTAACAGCAGGTAGATATTCTCCTGAACACAGGAAGCTATAAAGTGACATTTTGGATGTTGTATAGAGAAATGCACACTTTCCAAAATCAAAAGAAGGATGGCAGGCTATCCTAGATACAGGGGAACTGAAAGCCTTTCTTTTGAAACACTAAAGGTTTGATGGTAATTCTGCCCATTATTCCTCAGACATTTCTATTGCTACTCTCTTTATTTCTGTCTTCACATCCTAGAAATAAACAAAAAAAACCCACATGGGAGCCAATCCATACATAGCCATGCTATTCAGGCTGTCAAAGAAAAGAGGGTTTTGCAATAATTCAGAGGTATAGTGAACACCTTGCACAAAAAGAACATCCAAGCAACTGGCTGAAAAAGGGCCAGCAGAGAATAAACTTAGCGATGTTTTTAGATCATTTGGTTTCCTCCATGGTCTAAACTTCGTGACGCCTCATGAGAGATGACACTGTTCAGACTTTGTATTGGCTTTGTGTGGCAAGGTTTTGGTAGCAGGAGGGGTTACAGGGGTGGCTTCCATAAGAAGCTGCTGGAAGCTTCCCCTGTGTTCGAGAGAGCCCATACCAGCCGGCTCTGAGACGTACCCACCGCCGGCCAAAGCCGAGCCAATCAGCGATAGTGGTAACGCCTCTGTGATAACATTTTTAAGAAGGAAAAAAAGTTGGGACGGATGGAAACAGCCACTGGAGCGAGGAGTGAGAACATGTAAGAGAAACAAGCCTGTGGACACCAAGGTCAGTGAAGAAGGAGGGGGAGGAGATGCTCCAGGCGCCGGAGCAGAGATTCCCCTGCAGCCCGTGGGGAAGACCCTGGTGAGGCAGGCTGTCCCCCTGCAGCCCATTGAGGTCCACAGTGGAGCAGATATCCACCTGCAGCCCATGTAGGACCCCACACCGGAGCAGGTGGGTGCCCGAAGGAGGCAGTGACCCTGTGGGAACGCCGTGCTGGAGCAGGCTCCTGGCAGGGCCTGTGGACCTGTGGAGAGAGGAGCCCACACAGGAGCAGGTTTTCTGGCAGGACTTGTGACCCCGTGGGGGACCCACGCTGGAGCAGTCTGTGCCTGAAGGACTGCAGCCCGTGGAAAGGACCCACGCTGGAGCAGTTCATGAAGAACTGCAGCCTGTGGGAAGGCCCCATGTTGGAGAAGTTCGTGGAGGACTGTCTCCTGTGGGAGGGACCCCACGCTGGAATTAGGGGAAGAGTGTGATGAGCCCTCCCCCTGAGGAGGATGAAGCGGCAGAAAATAACATGTGATGAACTGAATGTAAACCCCGTTCCCCATCCCCCTGTGCCGCTGGGGGGGTTGGTAGAGAATCCAGGAGTGAAGTTGTGCCCAGGAAGAAAGGAGGGGTGGTGAGAAGGTGTTCTGAGATTTCGTTTTATTTCTCATTACCCTACTCCTGTTGATTTGTAATAAATTGAGTTAATTTTCCCCAAGCTGAGTCTGTTTTGCCCGTGACGGTAATTGGTGAGTGATCTCTCCTGTCCTTATCTCGACCCACAAGCTCTTTGTTATATTTTTCTCTCCCCTGTCCAGCTGAGGAGGGGAGTGATAGAACGGCTTTGGTGGGCACCTGGCGTCCAGCCAGGGTCAACCCATCACAGACTTACAGACCTGGGTTCACAGAGGGGCTGTGGCAGTATCACTCCAGTGCTTGGAGACATCCCTCCCTCTGAGGGTGGACTGTCCTGTGTCTGCACAGGGTTGTACCTCTAGGTCCAGTCCTGCATCTCTTAGTTTGGATACTTCAGTAGAGAGAAGGAGGCCTGTTCAGAGGATGTGGCCACTCACCAGCATTGCATGACAGAGGAACACAACTGTCATGTCAGGAAAAATTAAGAGGAAGCTCCTACACAGTGTTTTTCATTTGCATTTCTATGTGATGACAGACCATCATCACTATATACTTTGCACCTCCTTATTTATGAGAAGTCATTACCTCTTTTTAGGAATATTTAGTAGGGCTAAATGTACCAAACCCCACAGCTTCAGAGGATGTACTTGCCTGAAAAAAAAGTATGAAGAGACCTTACAAAAGAGTCCTTGACACCATTTATTTAGACCTGTCTGCTGGGTCTGAAAAAACCTAATATGCCCTTCAGCTTTATCAGACTAGCAGTCATTTCTGCTCAACACATTTCAGAGCTTTCCAATGGTACAGTGCTAAAATACCTTACAAAGGGATGTTTAAATTGTTCTCACCTGTGGAAAATCGAGACCATGGTTGCTTCTGTACCTGGCTGTCAGGATCCTCCCAGGACCAGCTTCTGGGCCTACAGGCACCTATACACACGTTATTACACTTCCTTACTGGTAGACTGTTCTTAGTGATGATGGTTTCTGTGGAGTGGATGAGAAGGGTATGTCACCAAAGGAAGAGTGGCCAAAAAGCATTATCCTTTCAGGATGGCATATTCCTGTGTGATCATCTAACCATTCCCCAGTTATAACCTGAAGTTCATGTTAGTCAGGTAACAAATGTAGATTAGGATCCTCCCCTCACCCAGTCTTTCCTAGCAGCGCTATTATATTGCATCTCTTGTCATAAACTCCCTGCCCCCCCCCCCCCCATTTTCTTTTTTTTTTTTTAGTTTGTATTTAATGAAAAGGACCAGATAATGCAGCTTTTTCCTGACACCCCTTGTGCTGATAGATCCAATGGAGTAATGACCTTCTGCCAGTGGGTGTCAATAGGTAAACCAGGTAGTACCAAAATCTGTTCCAAGCTGCCATCCTGAAGCCTCCACACCATGATCAGGGCAGACTCTGCAGGATATTTGTGACACCTCTGAGAAATGTCTCTGTTCTGGTAGCTGCTGAGTGGCCATCTGGATCTCCAGTTACACCATCACTGAAGCAAGGCCACGTACCATAGCAGCAGCACATGGAGCTGATGCAGCTTTTGGTGCTTAGGCTTGCAGCCCTCGTTTGTGTGATGGATTCAGACACCCACCTAAGTATGGCTGTGTGAGCACACATTGCATAAATATTAGTGCTGACTAATCTCTCAAATATGAGAAAGGCAGGGTAATTTACTAGTAAACATACTTTCCTGAGTAGTCCTCATACATTCCCATCTTCCTCAGAGTTTTTCATCTTATGACCATGTCAGGCTTCTTTGGCTGATGTGGTGCCAGGCATCCTCTTCTCTTCTGATTGAAGACTGAGAGATAAAGAGAGCTTGTCCTGGGTCCTGCAGAACAAAACAAAGTCAACCCAAATAAAGTGGCAGAGTCAGGGTGAACTCACAGCACAAAAGGACATGTGGGAACCATATCCTATTTCAAGGTACGGAGCAAGTAGTTTAGAAAATGGATTACATGCAGAAGAGGCACAGGCTGCGACAGCAAAGGTCCAATACACTTTGGTGACTGGCATTTCATATGGGACATTTGATGACTTAATTGGTACATTTTATTCTATGGCTCAACATCCCTGCACTTTCTACCTGAAGAGAGTATGAAGGCGAGCACAAGGAAATCCCACTGGTTCTGAACCCTTTAACTGCATCAACAGGGGTAGGCTTCACCAAATGGAGACAAATGGATGGCATTTTTAAAAACAGGCCCTTCTTATTTAAAAAGAGAGTGTATTTTAAAAGACTTGATTCAAACAATTAACAAAAATGAAGACAGTTTGCTTCTGGAGAGAAAATTTTATGAACACTGGAGTGCAACAAAATGGAAGGCAGCATTAAATGGTGTTAAAATAACAGAAAGACCATCCCTTTTCACAAAGTGCAGTAGGGGGAGGGTTATCTTTCCAAAACTGTGCTAAAACTAAGGAATAGGAATTAAAGCTTCCATCTCCCTGTCACACCAGAGATTTAGGTGTGGTGGCAAAAACAAGTACTGATGAATGTTTAATATTACATAACCAGTGAGATCAAAGGCAGTGTTGCAACTATTTCAGAGTCAGATGGCTTGACTGAGCAGGGAAGAAACTATCAACAAAAGATGTACTGGCACATAACAGCTGAGGGCTGATTTACAAATAAAATGGATTCATTAAAAAACAATTATTTTCATTTTTTGCTTCATCCTGAAGCAAAGAAAGCCCAAGACCAGACAACTATACAGCAATACAGGCAATAACAACTCAGTATGAAGCAGTAATAAAGCACAATTATTTTGCTTGAGTGGATAAAAACTGTAAATCAATAAAAACTGTAAATCATATGGGCACCTACAGTAATTTGTTGTATGGATGAATGTAGGTGAACAAAACACTGCATGAGACCTTATTCAGAGTCAAATATGCTTCTTTAGAAGCAATGTTGCACAAGTGGATATACAGTAGATACACAACATATTTTTATTATTTATATTACTGATAATTTTTATACTAAGTTTTTCTCCCTGACAATCAGAAAGCAACACATAAACATAATGCATTTCAGGACACAAGACTGGGAAAGGTTTGCAGACTAGTGCAGCAGCATCACAAAGACTTCTATAATCTCTGTGCAAACTGGTACATGGTCAGTGATGTCAATCTCCTGGAAACTGTATTGAATGTTTTATCAAAATTATTCCTGTTGTCCATCATCTTCTCTAAGGAGGAATGTCACACTCAGGATCTTCCTGCCAAGTTGCTTCCATCTGGTGGTATTGCAACACACAGAGCAGAGGGTACAGACTACAAAGGCATGTTATGCTGCCCATTCTGGGTTCAACAAAACCAGTTGCAATTAAGACAATAGCTGGAGAATCAAAGCCACTGTGTCCTCCCTTTGGCCATATCTTTGTGTTGGACCCTCAAACTCTTTCCCCATGGATAATCCTGGGATCGCAACTGCAGTGAAAGATGGTCAGAGCTGAAGTAGGCCTTTAACAGGATTCTGCTTCTTATGCATTGCATTTCTTAATTTCTAGACACATGAACGTTCTTGGCTGTGAGTCTAAAGCAATGATGAAGACCATGAGCTGAAATGAAACTTACTGAGTATGATAAACAGATTATTAATGATAGGGAGAGAATGGGAAACAGTAATGCATGGCAATCTATAGTCTCTCAAAATAAAGAGCTTTAATTAGGCATAAAAGCCAGAGACTACAGCCTGCCTGATTTGCTAAAATTTTAGTAAGAAAAAAAAAAAAAAATCTGCAATTTAATCAAAAGAATAATAGCATATTTAAATAAAAAATAAAAAAATTAAAAAAAAATCACCGGTAGGGAAAATAGCAGGCCACAATGGAACAGCAAAAACTGACAGCAGGACAGGGAGAAGCTTAGGAAATTTTAAACATGCCATAAAGTTAGATTCTGCTTTTCATAAATCATGTGCATCAGCAGAGAGACACATCAGAGCAGTACACCTGGTTATTAAGCAACTGGTGAGAACACATTCATCGTTAATCTCAAATCAGAAACACTTCAAGGCTATAAATGTGGCAACAGCAGCTCTTCAGAGCAGGCAAGTGATGTCTGTATAGACACTGAAAAAAGATGATGTTTCAAGCAGGATATGATTTTTCTCCATCTCACTTCCCTTCAAGGGGCTGAAATACATATGTATATCATGCACATAACATATATAATAAGTTTAGCTTAGAAAGTAGGAGAGCTAATGCTCTCTTGAGAAATTGTTTTCTCCCTCTGCCATTCAATGAACCTGGAATTAAATCCTCTAGGGACTTAGAGTGAAGCTTTCAAATAACTAGCCTATGAGTAGTGTTACTGATTTCGAAGTACAACTGGTTCTACACGTAGCAGGGACCTGTAATGAGTCTGTGTAGCCTGCCTACGGTCTTATGCTGCATGTAGCCTAAGTTACGTGAGAAGAGTGAAATGGTGAAACTATTTGTAAGTTACTCCAGTAGCCGAACAAAACAGAAATGAATGTGCGAGTTAGAAGTACTCACACAGATCAGGGCCAGGACCTTGAAGTCACTGTTTTATAAATGAGAAAGGCATTTAAAGCAAACTTGAAATCTTGTGTGTCTCCTTCTGCTTCCAAAAATATCTCTATTATCATAGAACCCCACTGCCCCAGAGTCAGAATGGCATTTTGCCAATATGATACATACACTGAATAAGATTACCTCCGTGAAACAGCGGCCAAGAAAGGAACGCAGACTGCTGGACGAGTACCAAAAATGATGCACATGCCTCCACCCTGTGGTGGAGAATCACAGGGAGGTCAGAAAGCGAATGGCGGGATGATAAAACAACAGCACAACAGCTAGAGGTATTCACCAGCTCGGGCACAGGTGGCTGGCAGCACCCTGTCCATAGGGGTCTGGTGGGCACAGCAGGCACCGTGACACCCGCCGCGGTTAGCCTGGCAGACGGACATCGTGGCACACCTGCAGACGGACTTGGGAAAATGATGGAGCATAACCCACAGACCCTGCAGCGTCAGTGAGCCCACGCAGGGGTTTGCAACACTGCTATAGCACACAACGCACGGATCCCAGAAAAAAAGCTTTCCCTCAATAAAAATAGGAAAATGAAATAAAACGGATCTATGCTTCAGTATATAAGGTTCAAGTACCCTCTGTTTGCATATAGACCTTCAGGAAAAGCTTCTGAATATTTATCTTCCATGGCAAATGGAGACTAGAGAAATCTTGGTCACTTGTCTGAAAAAAAACATGCTTCTGTTAGGTGTAACAGCCAGCCATCGTTCAAAATGTGGCAGCCAGGGTGATTTCCCTCACTGTTAGTTAGTCTGGGCTGCTTGCTCCTTGTGTGAAGAAACTCCTGGCAAGTTTTAGAAATGCTCCACAGTGGATGAACAAGGTAACCACTTCTATCAGCCTCTTGCAACAGAGTTACAGGAGAGAAAAGGGAAAATAGGTAGCAAATGCTTTTGAAATGTATTACATATTCAGGTTGAGCATCCAGCCGTGCCCAAATGGCCGTAATCCATACAAGTTTCTCAATAAGCAGAAAATGAAGATTCATCCCAACCCAGCAGAAAAGAAAAATTAAGTAAACTGAAGATTTTTACTGTGGGTTTTGCTTGCTTGTTAGCTGTTTCAAGCAATTTGTCCTTGGCTGCATGACCTCAAAATGTGTTCACGCTTCACAGTTCACAACTGTAGGAACATATTTTTCTGTTCAGTCCGCAAGATTTCTTTATGCAGGGTTTGGTTCTTTTAATCTCATGGTGTCTCCCAGCCATAGAAATGTGTATCTTTTAGGGAGAAGAACTACTCATTTGTTCTAGTTTGGTGTTAAAGTCCTGTTGCCGCAGGATAATATCTCCTTCTGCATTGATGCACTACTGTTTTCATAGTGGGTCTGCTCCCTCCCTGATATAAAGTGAAGAAAAAAAATCTATACAGTACTCAGATCTAAATGGTGGAGAAATACCTTTTTTAATGCTTTCCCTCTGAAGACTTACAGCCTACTATGAAAAGAGAACAACTTTCTTAGGGAACCATCTTTGAAGAAATCCATACCATTACTCTGTACAAACGTTCACGCACTCAATGCCTCTTGACATTAAAGTTACTTGAGAATCCTTCTACTGCCAGGTACGAAGATGGTTGAGAACCTCAACAGCTCTTCAGCACAAAGTCCCATGTACATTCTTCAGTGCAGAACACAAAAAAGGTGTGATACGTGCTTACTAGGGACACAGATTCTCCTTAGCACTTCTCTACATGGCATCCCAACAAGTTGCAGGACCAGCGCTAGCCCTCCCATGCAGCAGGTGAAGGTATGTTGTTATGAGACAGACCATAGCAAAATAGCCCACTAGCATCATTTGTCCAAAACATGCAAGAAATGCTTTTATACAGACATCTAATATGCACTTAAAAGACTTGGAAAATACCTCGAAACAAATGGCAAAGCACATAACAAAGCACACAGTAAGTTAGATTCATATGATGCTACCTTCAGCAATCACCTAAGTGTTAAGACAGCTTTTGCTGTGACCAAATAAGTCAATGGTAGAAAGGCAAGTCGAAATCCAGTTATCTATTTTAACTTTTACAATGTATTTCCTCCTGAAGATTAGATTTTTCCATCAGCTGCTTCAATAGAAAAGACAAGATAGAATGTGTATTCCCTTCTGTTCCATAAACAGGTCTCTAAGTTTGAGTACTGTGTAATTTCACTAATGAGGCAAAACAAAGAGCATGAAGAGATGCATGGGATCCAGTAGATTAACAGGCTTCCAAGTACTGAAAGAGACCACTTTGTTTCTTTAGAGATGCATCTGGCAAGTAACGGGACCCAGAAGTGGATAATAAAGTGACAGGATCATAAAATATGACAAACAACAATTCCTCTCCTCATGTCTGCACTCACAATACTCAGAGCTTCAGCACAAAGCCTGTCTTCATTGCAAGGAAAGTGTCCCATGCAGCACACAGGGAGTGGACATGAAGGCACTTCAGCCAGCAGGCACTGGTACTGGCGAACTTCAGCAGCTGTGGTGGAAGGACAGTTTATCTGGGCTAGAGTAAAAGGCTCCCTCCAAGCCACTATGGACACCATGTCTACTCACCAGGGCATCAAAAGAGGATTTGCATCCTTTTGTTTGAATACACAGCAGTGAGCTGTATCCTTTTCCTGCTTTACCTGCTGTCTGACATATTCAAAGTCTGTATTCTCAGAGTCATGCCAGCAGTACTGCTGTACTCAGTTGAGATTGTGTTAAACCATCACCATCACAACTCCACTTCTCTAGAGCTGCCATAAAATAGCATTAAATGTTCTTTCAAAAAGTGCAGTGTAGGTGTGATATTTATACTGTTCCCTTGGTGTTTGTACTAGGGCAATACTAGTGTGCAAACGGTGTTATGGGAAAAAAAATCTGCAGATAATGTGTTTTACTTCAGTTTTGCATTTATAAATAACTCTCATTGTATCTGAGCACTTTTGTAATGCAATACTTATATTGTATGCTTTGCACGGGGTTCTGTAATATTGCAAAATCATGTAAGTGTTTAACACCTGTTGAATTAAGAATCCCATCCCAGAACTGGTATGTTGTATACACAAATGTCCTCTCACTAGTCATTACAAAGGATTTCATTCTTGTTTGGTTGCTTTCTTGATTGCTTGCCTTGGTTTTTAAATACAGCCTAAGAGAATTAAAGGACTCTCATATAATAAATTTTAAACCTTGTGTATTCAGCAGACAAATGGGTATTTTAAAACATTTATATCCTGGACTAAGTAGGGGAAAATCTTACTTCTTTCAAGACCCGGATTACTTCTCAAATATTTATGCATTGCCACAGTGTAGCTGGTTAACAGCAACCTGTTGCAAACCTTAATTCCTAACTTGGCAAGGCAAATCCACACCTTCCTGAGCTTAAAAGAGAAATGTTAATTTACACTGCCTCAATTACATTTCCTTTGAAAGGTTAACTTTGGATTCTTAATACAAACAGTGCATTTTTAGGAAAGAAAGCACCCTATGGATCTGATGACATTCATGTGAAAACAAGACAATGCTTCAGGAGCTTATGAAGTGTCTGTCTTATGTGGCTGGTTTTCATATCATAAATATGTTTTTGTATAAGCTAAACTAAAGATAATATTGAGCCCTTATTGGGCTTCTCAATAACTAGGCTGTACATGCCATCTGCCATACCATTATTATAGAAGGCTATTCTATAAACCTAGCCAACCAATTTACATTTCCTTCCCTCATGTACCTTTTCAGACTTTCCTCCAAGCAATTCCCTGTTTTAGAAACCCCATCTGCCATCTTCTATCCTCTCTTCTTTTAAACGCCTCTTCAGAATGCTCTTACTTCATTAGACCTGCAAATGCCAGTCTGCCCTCTTAAGATATGGTATGACAATTGATATTTTTGTTAAACCCATAAATTATATATCACTTACCTATGCTGCAATCTGAAGTTTATCATGGTCATTTTTCTCACATCCTAGTATATTTCTAAATATTTTTAATTCTCTCATTTTTCAGCTGGCTTTTATCACGGGAAGCAGTTCTGTAAAGTTTAATCATCTGAAAAAAATGATTGCTGGAACCAAACGTGGGCTTGCGCAAGATCTGAATTAAACTGCGCTTTTGTCTGAAAGAATTAATAGAATAAATGGGATTTTCAGAGATAAATATTTGCAATATTATGATGTTTAGTCTTTTAAAAAAAAAAATTGAAATTTGCTGTTTGTTTCAAATCTGAAGCAGCTTTGCATGTAAAACAGTTTAGCCAATTTTTCCAACAGCACCATCAATCTACAAAAGATATTCCCTCTCCCAGCAGCCCTACTTTTCTCATACCCTTATCACAGCACTGCTTCAAAACTGCTAGTTTAAGTATGAAAATACAAAACTTTTAAAATAAATTAGAAAAACATAAGATTAAAAGATTACTTCCATAGAAAGCTTTATCACACTACATACACATTTTCTGTTCCTTAGTCAAGCCGGCAGCTGACTACCTCTGCTGCTCACTGCATACTGGATAACATGCCTGTGCAAACACTACTGCAGTTCCTGACCTTTTAAGTATTTTGTGCTATCTTAATAGATTTATCTGCATTTAATAACCAATATCCATGTACAATCTGCTCCTGTACAGGCATTCTGCATTTCTGCAGAATGTAAAACCTCCACAGCAGTCACTCTAAAGAACTGAGAAGAAGAAACATGGCTATGACCTACTTATCTCTGGGCACTACCTAAGCAGAGCTACTACATAAGCTAGCTCAGAGGAAGGCACTGACTCAACAATTTATGAATACGGCAGTAGATATGCTAATTTTATACATTCAAGGATCCACACAAACCTTGCATAGTTCCATAAGCCTTATTTGGTTCTTATCTAATACACTGGAACATATGGTTTAGTTGCAGACTATCTTCTGGGAGGCTAAACCAAGTAGGATCCAACATGGTTTATATTAAGGTCACTCTTTACCAGAAAATGATGTCTTTAATGCATACACTTTTCATAATATTGCAGGTGTAATGCAAGAAGCAGGGGGACCCTAGATGTGATTTCCAGCCTTCCTTGCTGTAAAGGACACATTTAGGGAGGATTTATACGTACATATCTTCATCAGATGTTAAAGATTTTCATACAGTAGAGATGATTTCTAATAGAGCAATAACACAGAGGAGTTCAGAGTTGTAACAATTTTCCCCTCATCTCCACCTAAAGTTCAAAAGCATTTTCCCACCCATAAACTTTAATTACTTTCCTTATAACTCAATGCAGACAAGGCACAGAAACTATTTTAAAATGAAACATACCTTTGTTTTGTAAAGTTGTGATTAAAGGGGATAAAAACATTTAGCCAAGGTCCCTCCAGAGCAATGTACCCCTCATCCTGTCTATCTGCAGACCTCCACTGTACTGCAGGGATACCCAGGCACTTCTTTTGGAGTGTGCTTCACAAAGAGCATGACAGAATGTGTCAGAAATTCAGTTACAATGCCCTTTGAAGTCCTTCATTTATCACATGTCCTTATGTTCCCAAAGATATAGCCATTTACAAGAGAGAGAATATTAGATTTTATTCTGTTCTGTCTCATAGCACTGTTAATTTATCACACAATCCACAACAACTGCCAAGTTCAGTTCCTTTGGGGACTCAGCCCTTGCTCAGGTTCACATTAATCCAGTGCCCAGAATTCACAGCTGCATCTTGAACTGTTGTTGAATTTGTTCTACCTAGGAAAATTGCAGGTTTTAAATTCCGGTTTTTTTGAACTGAAGATCAGGACAAGCCAGAAAAACTGTGCTGTTACAGGTGTAAAAACTGAGGTGTAAATGGAGATTGACTTACTGAGCTTCATGGTATGGAAATGATAATTATTCTTCACACTATCAAGTCAGAATCCAGTATATGCTGTGTAACAGAGATACAGTTACATCAAACTACAGTACAATGTAAGGGAAGCTATGTAGTTTAGTAGTACTTTTCCATTGGCTATATTTATACTATCACATGTATGCTGCAAAGTTATAAACTAAAACATATTAACACACTGCAAAATTGTCTGTTCTATATATGATTCAAAGGTAACACCATTCACCCATCTTCCTGTTTCACACAACAGTTATTTCTGCACAGATACACCAGATTGTTTGGATCCAATGTCGGGGAAGGTCTCAATAGATCCCAAGAGCAAGATCAAGACACAAAAGAGGCCAAATGCTGTATACCCAAAAGAATTTTTAGTATCAAAAATATCAAAAGTGGAAAAATAGTGGTGATAGGATAGAATGGAAGAAAAGGCAGAAATCAAGCAAGCAGCTGGGATAGAGTTGCAAAGATAGCCACCACCATGGATCCAGAGGCATCCCGTTGGTCCTCAATCTTCAATTCTTCGGTGATGGGATCCCCCACCACTTGTCTCTATGGTTTTTTATAGGGCATATTTTGATGATGTCACATGCTAGGGGTTTCGTCTATCCCACCAGAAACCAGTATCTTATCAGCTCCAGCCCCGTTTCCTCCTCTGGATGCCTCAATGGCCTGGTAATCGTCCTTATGGGCAGGAGTGTCCTGCTTAAACAGGCCATCTTAGAGACAAAGGGCTCAAGATAAGCAGTTCACAGTTCCTTGAGATGATGGTCCAGTCCCCCACACCTGACAATCTTTGAGACAAACAGCTTGAGATAACAATTCAGCCTCTTACAAAGATCACATATGATATGCACACCTGCACCATCCAGGTCATCACATAAGGCCCATCCGCTTCATTGACTTCTGCAGCATTAGATTAAGCCTAGACAAACAACTCAACTTTTACCGAGAAACAGGACAAGTCTCCAAGACTATTATACCAAACGTCTCAGTCTGTTAGCTCTGAGGGCTTTCTGACTGGGTTAATACAAAATAAACTCCTCCTCTTCCTTGCTAGGTTATTTTAGGTCAGATTTGGTATTACCTCCTCAGGGATCATTAATGCCAAAGGGATATATCAATCACCAGACATGCTGTAAAGTTTATAAGGTGAGATACTTTATGTTTTCCCTGGCTTTTCTTACAAGATTTGTACAGTAGTATAATGAAAATGAATGATGAGCTGTCATTAATTATGAGACATCTTACACATCTATGTAGGAAAGGTCTTGAAAAAGGAAGATGAAGAAAAAGTACTTGTAAAACTGAGAAAGACGTACAGAAGGAAAAGCATAAATGGAACACAGATAAAAACATTACAGGACTAGCAAAATCAGAATGAATACATAATCTGCCTGCCATAAGGAAAAAGGATGTAATTTTAATAGTCTCCCTGAGGAAGAGCTAAAAAAGTGTAAGATATCCAAAATGGGGAGAAAACCAGGCACACTAGCTGCAGAAAGAGAGAATAGGAAGAGTTTATTGGAAAATTCACATACCATTGACTAAAAGACCTTGTAGGCCTCTTAGAATGTGAAAAGAAAATCTTCCCATCCTAGGCCAATACAGGTGGGGACCAAAAGAAGCAGATGTGCCTTTTCTGTCCTTAGCACAAAGCATGAGAAATTGTGTAAGATGCTGATGAACATTTTACATTGCTATTTCTCCTTCTGTAGTTTTACATGTTGAGCATTTGAAACTGGACAGCGATTATTTTCTTCTCTGATTTTATAATGGAAAATATGTTAACTGCAAAAACAATGAAAACAGTCCTAATGCTCTAACCTCCCAAACTGCAATACAGAGTAGGAAAAAATAACTACTCTTCCTGTAGCATCAATGCCGCTGACATCTGAAGGGCATGATTTTACCAAAATATCGTCTTCTGCCCGTAGTTATACAGGAGAATCAGGAGTATGTACACATGAATGTCTAATAATAATCTTCACTGCCTTTTTCTTACAGGCAAGTAAGAAAACTGCAGAGTTCACAAAGGTGTACATGCGTGCCTGACGTTTTGAAAGGCCAGTGCTGGTTCTTGCTACAAAGCAAAACAGATTCTGCTGTTCTCACTGGAGCAGCAGGTTCCAAAAAGCAATCCCTCTCATTGTAATTGGACTGTTTGTAAGTTAAAATATAATTCACCTCCCAGGATCTGACATTTCAAATACATACAGAAGAATGTTTTGCTGCATAATCGCTTAATATATGTAACATTCATTGATACTAAAATGCTTTTAAGAATGACTGATTGGTTTATTAAATAGCTGGGTTTCTTGAACTGAAGGTGATATTAGTATTTTGTTTGCATTAATCCAAAGGGAAGATTTAGAAGCATCCCCTAAAAGTGCAGAATTCCAGATTGAGGCAACCCACTGTAGTACTTCTCTATAGGTGGACTCCTCTGACAACAAATAAATTTGCTTGCGCTTACCCTGAGGCTTTATGACCTATGTTGTTTGACCTGTGACAATGGCTTACAGTCCACTTTTTATTCGTTTTTTTATATCAAGTTGAATTTGATCCATTAACTGGATCTGTGGCACCTGGGATATGTTCACTGCCTTTGCAGTCAGCCTCAGGGTGGGTGAATTGCAGCAAACCCTTCTGAGACCCTTTGGGAGAAAGAAAGACAAGTTTCATAGCAAGCTGGAGGTCAGATGAGACACTTCTGGAAACTGCACCTTTGAGTCAATGAAGCTTTGCACAAATGTGACAAATGGGGTTGTATATCTTCTAAAGAAGCTTTTGGCCTTGTCCAGGCTGGCCTGGCCCTCATTCTTGAGCTAGGACAATCCTGGTAAGAGGAAACAGAAGGAGTAATAAAGCTACAGAGCACTAGGCAAAGCAGGAAATGGATGAAATTCAGTGCAGAAAAATGCCAAGTTTGCACATAGGGAAAGGATGGGCCCTGAGCTGGTCATTAGTGCTCAGTGGTGAGACCTTGCAGTTGTAACAGACTCTTGCACAAAACCAGCAGCTCCAAATTAAACAGCAGCCAAAAAACCAAGACATGCATTGGGAGTTTTTACAATAAGAGTAGAGAACAAAACATAAAATGTAATTGCATCACTGTACAAATCCTCTAATTGAATGCAATACCTGGATTATTTTGGGCAGTCCTGATACCCTAGCTTCAAAGGAGATGCATCAGAACTGGAAAATTTTCAAATGCAGGCAACAAATATATTGATAACTATGGAGTAGCTTTCATGAGAGCAATGGTTGAGCAGACTAAATTTAGACAGCCTGGAAAAAGGAGTATGCTTGAGTGAAATGATAGAGGCTTACAAGACCATGATTATCATAGAAGGAGAACATAGGGACTGGCTGTTTCCTCTGCTAATATAAATAAAGGCCATCAAATGAAGGCAGCTGGAGCCAGGCTCAAAACCAGCAAAAGGAGGCTGCTTACAAAACTGGTCATACATAGACTTGTGGCGCACCTTGCCAGAGGATGCTGTGGATGCAGGAACTTCAGGTGACTTCATGAGTGCCTGAAAAAGCTGCTTTGATTTTTTTCAAAGCACCTGTATAGCCACAATCAAAACAGGACCCTGTTGCAACCAAATATCGTAGCAGCAGCTGAATCCTATCCAGTAACAAGAACAATGTTAAAAAACCCCTATATTTTACCTTGCTTTCATCCAGCCTGCTGCAGTCTCTAAGCTCTAAGTCTGCCAAAGATTTAAGTGCTTTTCAACCATCTGAAAGTTTTTAGCGATGTTCTGTAGCAGATGGGCAGTGGTATGAACCAGCCATGTTCCTCTTCAGGTCTGGTTGTACTGCTCTGTTCACACTCACCACTCCATGTGCTCTCAGGACTGCAGATATCCAGGTGCACTCCAAAAAATCGGTTTCTCTGCCGAGCAGAGCCCCATGGCTATGTTGCATTTCACAATAATGTGGGAAAAAGCAAGTTTTTAGCCCTTCAAGTACAGGTCACTAACAATTCTGATTACACCTAACAGATACTAGTGAGATACAGTGTCTTACTGTAAGACACTGAGGAATCAGGGCATGGAGAATACATTTCAGAGAAATCTTACTTGCAATTCCTGCTAACCTCAACATCATGGTCACGTACAAGAGCTAAATACTTACGATTTATGCTGTAGATTTACTACTAAAGGCTTTTTAAACTCTATCCTTCCTTTGTTAAGTGGATTCATAATCTGAAGTATAAAATTTAAAAGTTTAATATAAAAAGGATTTTGAAAGTTTTCATGCAGCATTAGCTAAACAGCGTTGTATTCCCTCATGTCAGAGCACTACAAGCGTAAAGCAGCCCATAGCAACCAATCCCTCAATTACAAAGAGCTTTGTCAAAGCTATGCATGTCATAAGGTACCTGAGTATGCAGGGATTATGGGGTGATAGCAGCTCAGCCCCCATAATAATGAAAAAACATGCCTCTTCAAAGGGAACTCAGGCAATGTCCCCTCCAGCAGCAGTGGCAGGGTAGCTGAACAGGGCAATTCAAGACAAAAAAAGAGATGCAGCACAACCCCCAGAGTGAGCAGGCATGATCCTCCTTATCCTTTCCTAGTCATTCCTGTACATTCAGCTGACAGTGTCCAGTGACAAGCCCTGCTCCCTGCACACACTAGCCTTAGGCATCTCCCCAGTGAGCCCATTTTAAACGTCTACTCTCCCACTTCCACTGCTCAGTGCAGTGCTTCTCCCAGTAGTTCAGAGTGCTAAAAATAGTTATCAGAGATTAAAAACCTGCCAAAAAGTTCAGCTTTACTTTTTTGAAAGCTCTCCTGAAAACAAGGAGTAAGCCCATTTTGAGGTAATGAAGAACGCAAAAAACAAGGGGAGACTTCGGGAAGTGGGAAAGAAACAGGCTGGCGACACACTGGATATACACAAAGTGCCAAGATGTGCCAGAGGGACATAAACCACTAATCCATGGGTTAAGAATAAGTCGAGGCTAGCACATGTTGTGTGGGAGATGTAAGGAAGGGACAGAAGGGGTGATTCACCCCTCAGCAGAGCTCAGGCACGGTGTGTTCTTGGTTATTTGCCAGGTACCTTTCCAGAGACAGCTGCTATGACAAAGTGTCATCCACAGTGTTATCTACAGTACCTTCCTTCCCAAGTCTACTGAACCTATCATTCAAATTATCTCCTGTATAATGTGAGGAAGAGAACAGCCCAAATTAAACAAGCAAGCAGTTCTCCCCTACCCATTTTGAATAAATGACAGCTCTGCTTAGCAATATCAGAACCCAAATCTATATTAAATTTTCACCAATATCTTTTGGAGCAGCAGTTTCATTTACTGAGCAAGAAGGAGAGGAAATCAAAGGAGAAAATTAATTATACAGGGCATAAGGTTTGCTTTCTTGCAGTCAGAGGCAGCCAAAACACCACAGCCAAATAGTTGTTGGGCAGTGCAGAAAAATCATGGGATGCGTAAGCTAGTTTGCAGATGAAGAATACAGCAGGACAGCATGGGATACGATAACAATCCAACAATCCAACTCCTGTAGTTGAAGACAACAGTGTTAACTGACCAGTACAAGCAGTCTGAGGTCAAACAGATGGAAATGCTTTATCACTTTGTTTTCAATATTATACTACTCATTCAGAAACAAGGTCCATATTACCTTAACAAGCAGGACTTGTTAGGGGGATTCTAACTATATTTAGAATTTGGAGACGAGAAAAATGAAAATTCTCATCTAAGATTAAAAATAGAGTTTTATTTTGCTCATAGTGATGAATGACAAGTCTCACAGCTTGAAAAATTAACACCATGTAAAGTGAAAAAATTGTTAAATGCCTTTATAACTATTTGTAATACATCAAGAATCTGATTTTGCAAGCTCTCGTACCGGATCCAAAACTGCTATCCCTGATGTTTAACCTGCTTCAGCTGTTGAGCAGATCTACTACAACAGCACAGCCAGACAGCACAGGGCAGAGTTTCACAAACCGTTTAAAATCAAGTGTTAGGAAAATCTGGCCCTTTAAACTGCTCCTATTTCAGTTTAATTTCACTGACAATGTTAGCATATTAAATTTTAAAAACCAACTTTGAATGAAACAGAAAACAAATGTTCAACATTTCTGATGAAACAGAATTGTTTGTATTGATTTAAAAAGGATTTGTTTGGAAGTTTCAAAATGTTGTGTCAAAATTATAAATCTAAATTGCACAGTTTGAAATTAAATGCAAAATGGATTTAAAGAATTTCCATTTTTAAATTTTTCCATCATTTCTTAGCCCACCATATTATGACATAATTGTTAAAAACTAACTTTTTTCTGTGAATGTTTGCTATCATAATTTTAACTTTAAGGTTCATTTCTATAAAATTCTGGGATACTACAGCAAACAAAGGAGAAACATTGATCCAGAAGAGAACATATTTCATTACTAGGTAGCAGCAGCTCTTGGTAACTTTTACAAGAGTAAAATTAGAGCATGTAATCATTGCGTGCCAGCAGCAGTGACAGCATGAAGGAAGGCTTTTATAGGCTTAATCTACTTCCAACAAAAAAAAATAGCACTTTTCACATTTTAGAAAATGAAGAAAGCTTCAATACTTCTTACATTTCAATATATTTTTGTTGGAGGTCTTTTGTGAATTTCCCAGAAATTTCACAAAAAAGCTACAACTTGAACGAAATAACATACCCAAAATCAAAAGCCCTTTACAAACAACCTAAAATCATTGAAGAATGCCTGGATTTCTTCAGTATTTTCCTCTCTCTTTGTAAAGCATACAAAGCAAAGACATTTGAGAGAAAAGCCCACATTATTTCTTTCCATAAAATATTAATCCTAAGGTGTCCAGGAGAAAGGACAATAGACAAAGCTTGCTTAATTGTAAAATTGCATACGAGAATCATTGCTAGCTTAGAGAATGCATGTACAGTTTTAAACAACATCCGTCCTAACTGGAAAGTAAGGAAGCAGATACATTTGCACATATGCAAGTAGTTCTCAAAGTTAATGAGATGTCACAGACAATATTGAAAGACATGCTATTCCAAACATGCTGGCTTATCTATATCACTTAAATTTATGACTTTTGTCAACTGGAATCTATTTCTCCAACTTAGAAAGCTGAAAATAGAGTTTTATTTGCAGACTACCTCCGGAAGAGCTTAAGACAGTAGAGATAATAACCATGACCTCTACAAGAAACAGTAGGACTTTCCCTCAAGTGACAGGATTTACCAGAATGGTCTGGAAGACAGCACATGAAACCGGGAACCTTGTATTAATTCAAGCAGTCTTTCCATTTCACCCCTTGACTAAAACGGCAAGAGTCTGCTTCCTCTATCACAGTGTCACTCTATTCAGCCTGATACCACAAATCCACTTTTTGCCCTTACTATTCTCATTATAAGGGAGAGTCATGCTTACTTAGCTACGTGACTTGCTGATGTACCCTTAGGTTAAGTTTAAAATTCTATTTATGGTGCCACGTGTGGCAACCTCATTGGTGACAAGACTGGATTCTTGTATGCATTTTTGCCAGATCACTGTACACAGTTATCTGATGTTCTCCCTATTTTTGTTTGGTTTTTTGTAATTATTATGATAGGTGGACTATTTTTTTCTAGTTGATCATGTGAGAGAAGACACGATCTTCTGAGAAATATTTATCTGGATGGC
Source organism: Astur gentilis (assembly GCF_929443795.1). Classification (NCBI taxonomy): domain Eukaryota; kingdom Metazoa; phylum Chordata; class Aves; order Accipitriformes; family Accipitridae; genus Astur; species Astur gentilis. The sequence goes on from NC_064919.1 coordinate 65,825,459, forward strand.
TCCAGTCTGCCTTTAAGCCAAGGTGAAACAACAGCAGGCATGGGTAAACTTATTTTCAGTGTCATAATAATAATATGTAAACTGGCTAAACTTCTGTGCCTGAAGAGAGCATGAAATACCTCATTATGTCTGACTTCTAATCAGGCAGCATAAGACTTGCACTAGAGAGAAAAGGAAAAACCCTCAGACAAGCTCAATTTTTCTCTTATGTTTTCTCTTTCAATGTTAAAGTTTAGGTAATCATCAGATAAATTTTTAGACTATCAGTTAAACTACACCTACCTATAAACTTCCCTTTCAATTTTATATGTGAAAAATTGTGCTTTTTCTAATATCAGAAAATTTTTGCTAAAAATAGATGGTTAAATAACTGGCTCAGTTGTAGCTTTTCACCCATGTCTTTAATCACATCTTGCCACTACATTTATACAGTAAATTGATGTATTTTATATGCAAAGCTGTAAAATAATCCTGTCTGTTCCAAATGAACGACAAAAATAGATTTCCCAAAATGTTTTTTTCATGAATCAAAGTGAAAATTTTCTTGTTGATGGCTTCATTCTGATTATTTTCAATCCTTTAGCAGAAGAAAAAAGTCTGAAAAGACTTCAAATTAGACTAATGGTACTGGAATTCAATGGAAAAATAACATAGTGCATAAAACTGTGTTAAGGGAAGAATCCTGCTACACAACACCAATTCACTTGGCTGCTTCTTGGAACCCTCTTTCACAGAGGATGGGAAGGACTTCATATGAGCAGCAAGTGAGACGTGTTGGCTGAAGAGGACCAGTTTAGCAGGCCAGAGGTACAGTGAGGAGAAACCATGCCTGCCTTACCACAAAATCCACAGGCACGCCACACACTGTCCTTCCTGGTATCTCACAGCACTTGCATCGGGGACTCACACCACCAACCTGCTCCATCAGAAGTCCCTTTCCCAACACCTCACACCCACCACACATGGACCTGCTGCCTTGCACTAATTTTCCTTCAAAACAAGTATTTCAAAAGTCCTGTCAAAGGACATCTGAGTATGTGTTGCTGAGAAACAGGCGTATCTTGAATTCAGATCCTTTTGGGAGAGAGATTACATCTTTATCCCAGTTTCTGAGAGCAAAGCCACCTAAGCAGCATCTAAGGGGGTGGCAGCTGATCTCTCAGTGGTGGGTGCCCGATGTGGACAGTCTTGCCTGTCACGTGGGAAGTCAAACCACAAGGCCAAGGGAAGGTCTTCTCCTCCTCCCTTGCAAGTCATAGCTCCTTCCCAGCAGTGACCTGATGCATCAGGAAACCTCTGATCCACAGCCCGCAAAGCTCATTTGGAGAAGTAACCATCCAAGGGCTTTGCACAGCAGAACTCTTACCTACGGAGCCCACACCTCATAAGCAACCTTGCTGCAATGCATACAGTGGACAGGCAGCTGAAAGGAGAATTGGATTGCTCTCAGTAGCTGGGTACCCTGAAACTTCAGAAATCCCCTAGTCATACTTTTTCTCAGTTACAACAGAAGGAGTTTTTTCAATTTCCTTGAAATTTCACTAAATGGCCTAACAGTCACCAACACAGACATTCAGAAGGGATACAGAGGGTGAAAGCAAGGACAGGTAGCCTGGGAAGAATACAGAAAAATTGTCCGGGCAGCCAGGGATCAGGTTAGGAAAGCTAAAGCCCTGACAAAATTAAATCTGGCCAGGGAGACCAAGAGTGACAAGAAAAGCTTCTGTAGGTACATCAGTGATTTAAGGAAGACTAGGGAAAATGTAGGCCCTCTCTGGAAGGGAATGGGAGACCTGGTTTCCTGGGATATAGAATAGAATAGAATCGTTAAGTTTCAAAAAGACCTCTAAGATCATCAAGTCTCCATATGGAGAAGGCTGAGGTACTCAATTACTTTTTTGTTTCAGTCTTCACTGGCAAGTGCTCCAGCCACACTGCCCAAGTCACAGAAGGCAAAGGTAGGGACTGGGAGAATGGAGAACCAACCACTGTAGGAGACAATCTGGTTCAAGACCATCTAAGGAACCTGAAGGTGCACAAATCCATGGGACCTGGTAAGATACATTCACAGGTCCTGAGGGAACTGGCAGATAAAGTGGCTAAGCCACTTTCCATCATATTTGAGAAGTCATGGCAGTGCAGTGAAGTTCCCACTGACTGGAAATGGGGAAACATAACCCCCCTTTTTAAAAAGAGAAAAAAGGAAGACTTGGGGAACTACACACCAGTCAGTCTCACCCCTGTGTCCGGCAAGATCACACAGCAGATCCTCCTGGAAGCTATGCTAGGGCACATAGAAAATAAGGAGGTGATTGGTGATAGCCAACACGGCTTCACAAAGGGCAAATTGTGCCTGATATATTTGGTGGCCTTCTATGATGGAGTCACAGCATTGGTGGATAAGGGAAGAGCAATGGACGTCATCTATGTGGACTTGTGCAAAGCACTTGACACAGTCCTGTATGACACCCTTGTCTCTAAACTGAAGAGACATGGATCTGATGGATAGACCACTTGTTGGATGAGGAATTGGCTTGATGGTTGCACTCAAAGAGTTGCAGTCTTGATGTCCAAGTGGAGACCAGTGATGAGTGGCATTCCTCAGGGGTCAGTATTGGGACCGGTTCTGTTTAATGTCATTGTCAGTGATGTAGACAGTGGGATTGAGTGCACCTTCAGCAAGTTTGCTGACAACACCAAGGTGTGTGGTGCAGTCAACATGCTGGCAGGAAGGGATGCCATCCAGAGGAACCTTGACAGGCTTGAGACGTGGGCCTGTGTGAACTGCATGAAGTTCAATAAGGCCAAGTGCAAGGTCCTGCACATGGGCCAGGGCAATCCCAAGCACAAATACAGGCTGGGCAGAGAATGGATTGAGAGCAGCCCTGCAGAGAAGGACTTGAGAGTATTGGTTGATGAGAAGCTCAACATGACCCGGCAATGTACACTCACAGACAAGAAAGCCAGTTGCATCTTGGGCTGCAGCAAAAGAAACATGACCAGCAGGTTGAGGGAGGTGATTCTCCTCCTCTACTCTGCTCTCATGAGACCCCACCTGGAGTACCGTGTTCAGCTGTGGTTCCCCCAGTGTAAGAAAGACATGGACCTGTTGCAGCAAGTCCAGAGGAGGGCCATGAAGATGATCAGAGGGCTGGAGAATATCTCCTATGAAAACAGGCCAAGATAGTTGGGGTTGTTCAGCCTGGAGAAGAGAGGGCTCTGGGGAGACCTTACAGCAGCCTTCCAGTACCTAAAGGAGGCCTACAAGAAAGCCAGAGGACTTTTTGAAAGGACATGTAGTGATAGGACAAAGGTTAATGGCTTTAAACTGAAAAAAGGTGGATTTAGATCAGATGCAAGGAAGAAATTCTTTACTATGAGTGGGGTGAGTCACTGGAATATTTTGCCCAGAGAGGTCGTGGATGCCACATCCCTGGAAGTGTTCAAGGGCAGGTTGGATGGGGCTTTGAGCAACCTGGTCTAGTGGAAGGTGTCCCTGCCCATGGCAGGGGGGGTGGAACTAGGTGATCTTTAGGGTCCCTTCCAACCCAAACCATTCTATGATTCTATATTAATAAGCAGCAAGAAAATATGTTTGCCATTACCAGTATTCTCTCCAGGTTTCTTGCCTATTTTTCCCTACTGCAACAGCACACCCTACGGTTCCCTCTGGAGTGGGAGTTATCAGCCAGCCTCATCAACCATCTCCAAAGTCTTACCATTTCAATTTCCTCTTGTGTTTCTTGATGTACCCTTGCACAGCCTTTTAGAGCAAATCAATGTCTGCAGCCTGTGTCAGCAGCTGCTGTGTGCAGTGGCGTTCATAAATCTGAGCCAGCAAATCAGATGAAAAAGGAAAACCGGCATCCAAGGGAAATTGTTAATTACGAAGCTGAATCACTTGCCCTATTCCTCTTAAAATCAGAGTGGTGGGCGGTACAACATTCTGCAGCACCTGTCAGTCAACACTGCCAGTTGAAGACCCCACTGGACAGTCAGCATAAATGTCCAAAGCCAGCTGACTAGTCAGACACATTATGGTACAGCATCAGCAACATCTGAACAAACTGTTGTAAAAACAAGAGTTACTACACATGATATACCACTCAGTAGAGCATACCTGCTTCTTTCTATTTCCTTTAGAAGCATTAGCTGAACGAGAACAACAACGAGCTTGAGGTGAGTGAAGAATAGGAATTACATTAATACTGTACTGAACTTAATTTGGGGAAGAAAAATGATGTGCTTCTCACAGACACCACCTTTTTGTAATGGCATTTTAGTAAAGTAGTTCTTCAAAGATCTGCTTGCAGTCAATTTAGTTGACTTGTATTGTAAGAACAAGATCTTAACGAATTTATCATTTCCTTCATTAGTTCATTCTGTAATTATTCCCTTGTAAATTAGCACTGGGCAATGGATGTGTACAGCATTATTAATGTGTACGGGGCTGCAGATTAGAGTTACCATTATTAAACAGACACAGAACAAATAAGGAACACAACAAAGTTTAATTTCAGCATAATTTCCTTTCCTTGTTTCTTATTCATTGTTTCAAATTTGCTTATTCTCCACTGGCCTATTTTCTTTTCATTAGAAAATGAAAATATACAATTATTCTAATTAAGTAATATGATTTTTTTTTTTTTTTTTTTTTTTTTTTTTTTACTTTAAAAACTACAATAATTAACTATGAAAATAACAAATCCAGCTGGAATTACATCTTATGGCCATGCAAGATGTTCAGCATGTTCTGATTTGTTTCCATTCTCAGTGGTCTTTTTGAGTGTTATCCCACAGCCACAGAAATAAAGCTGACTCTGAACACGAAGAGGAATACACTATTGATGAAAACTATACTATTTTAACTCTGTGTAATTGGGCATCTGGCATACATTGATACAGTTTAAGGGTTACCATTTTAAAATTCAATTTAGAACCTCCACACTATATTCCTCATTAGCAAGCCAACCCTACATTTGTACTGGTTATCAGTTTTTAAAGTAATTAAGCATCTTTTTTACATTCTTTTAATAACCATTAGGGGAAGTAACCACCTTTCTTTTATTTAATAGTCACCCATTGCTAAAAAAAAAAATAATGGTTCACTAATTTCACAGCACTGCACCTATAGTTAGGAATCTATAATGTCCATGAAAATAAATCTTGTTGCTTACCTGAGCATTAAAGACTGTCTGCTTCAGAAATGTTATTAAATTTTGTGTCTCTGCACCAACAGTACTCCTCAGAGAGGATGACTGAAATATTTTCCATGTGTAGTCAATGAATGACATTGTATTGGCTATAGGTTCTTCAATGTTTGCAAAACTGAAATTTATCTGGATCTGAATTTACAAAATTATGCTGGTTTGTATGTGGCTAACTGCTTTTTCTTGAGTCTGACAACTCCCTCCTTACAGCATTATCCTCTATGTTAATTCTGATAAGCATACAGTATCCATGAACAAGTTAAAGCAATTAAATATCTTGAACTTTATGCCACAAAATCCTCGAGTGCAGAAACACTTATCATCCTTAACTCTGGAAAGCAGAGTTCTCATGCCTAGCAGGCAGAGGGCCATGTTCTACACAAATTCTGGGTTTTCTTCTGGAGCACAGAGCATTTACATGGCTATTTGACACCTCCTATGTCACTGTACACCTCTGCAGCAATACAGCTCAGTGAGGAGTGCCACACTTGCACTGATACATGCAGGGAGCAGCAAGTCTTTATGAACATGAATAAGGTTAAGACTGGATTCAGCCACACCTAGGATCCAAAAGGAGTTTTGAAAGCAAGGGGTTCCGCTCTGAACCTTGTGATTGAGCAGGGGGGTTGTCCTTCCTCAGTGTGTCTCTGGTCTCTGTGTGAATTATGCTAACTCAATTGTAACTCAATTTTCCTTTGTATGTTTCTTCCAAGCGGTAATTCGTAAGATCAACCCTGCCATCAAACTTATTGAACCTTGTCAAACCACTGTTAAACTTTGTTAAATTCCATCAAACTTACTGAACTCTGTCAAATCATTATTTTACCTCAGTAAAACATATTGCTGCTTCTCTATTTTGAGTGAGGTGCATTCCACTCATCCATGACAACAGAAAACACGATGTGCCCTGCTTTGAACAGATTGTAGTTAAGGCAAAAATGTCAGTAACAGGTGAGAGCTTGGCCCAGCTGAAGTAATTCAGAGTTTTGCTCCATATTTCATTTCATTGAAAATCATTACAGCTGTGCGTTGGTTTTAGAACCCATCAAACTGCTGCAATAGTCACAAATTTTTTCTCCAGAAGCACGTGTCTGCACTGCCTTGCATTCTGCTGCTCTTCAGATTCGTGCCAATGTGCATGATTTCCTTTCCTTTGGCTGCATGTTTCTGAAATGCAGCATATTCCTCAGCATCATGTACCAACTGCAAGTAAATGGCAAACAAGTACCCTGATCCTACAGAAACACACATTTAGCCAGTATGATTGACAAACACATCTGAAGGCTGGCACTTCCCAAACTGCTTTTGAGGACTGTGGCCTTACTTTCTTTGCTTGGAAATGTATGGAAGATAGAAACGTTTATCAGCTAATTTACACATTTTTTAAATCATATGATATTTTTATGCATATGTATATGTGATCTGTATAGTCTATCAAACCCATGTGATATAGAGGACATGGGACGATTACTTCATCGTTTAAATTGGCTGATTGTGCACACCTAAAAGAATTTCCATTGCCTCCAGCAAAATTTATTCTGATATTTGTTATCTACAAATATTCCTGATACACAAAAATGCTCACAAATACCACAAGGAAGTGTGAATAAGGTTGGAAGGAATTATGTAAACATTTAAACAAAAATATTCATGGCAACTCAGTTCCATTATTCTGGCTATGATCAGATTCTGGGCACAAATAATTTCTGAGACTCCAAGAGATCATATCAAGCATAAGGAGGGAGCTGACATTTTTTGTTTTGAACTCCACCTTTCCAAGTGTTGATTTTTCTGGTTTCAAATTTCAAATCGTAATCTTCAAAAATGTTGTTCCCAAGTACTAATGTCGTATTTCACCTGAGCGGTGGAATGCTGAGCTTCCCCAAATGCACTCATCAATAAATCAGAGTAAAACTGCAATGGAATCCAATGTCAGAGGGTTTATCTGTTTTTCTAAATCATAATTAAGTTTTGATAGTTGATATGTTTGCTTGTGCACCACTCATGTTAAGATGCAGATTTTTTTTTATGCATTACTTCATATGCATTACTGTTCATATAACATACAACAAAACCACCAGGGAATAGGGTCTCTTTATAATTTTTCTTAGTTTTCTGGAAGGCTTACCTGAGGTGCTTCTAAAAACAATTCAAGCAACTAATAATATTGTCATGCCACTGCAACCCCTAGTCTGGGGTTCAGCTGCTATGACCCAGGGCCCAGATCACTACAGCACAGCTGTGCATCCCTGGTTTAGCTTTATTAAAAAAAAAAACAGTTGTTGAGCTGTGACAGAGTATAATAAAGCTAAAGCCAGACAAGATAGGAAACATAAAAAAACCCTCAGCCCCCCCCCCAAACTTAAGTCAATGACAGTAACTCAAGCGCTGAAGAGAAAAACATAATATGGATGGTATGAAGACCTGAAGGAAAAGGAAAACAGAATATGACAATTAAGCAAGGCTGAAGATCAGCCTCTTTCAGGGTTGATTAAGATTGACATATCCTCACCTGACAGACAACTGTCCAGACAGCAGAGACCTTCTAGGTGACCACAGAGGAAAACATTTGATGTCTTTGGTCCCAGCTGAAGCCAGTGTTATCTACTGTTTTGGGGTTTTTTTTTAAATACTTGCACACGACGTATGGCAGAGATGGAAGTCATGATTGTTTCCTTTTACCAGCTAACAATTCTTATAACAATTCTCATAACATTTTCTTTGGTTCAGCTATCACTAAATGCCCTGGGAATGATCAGGCTTTGGATGATGAGCAGCAGGCTGAAGCTGATGGCTGTAGAAGACCAGGTCAATGTATTGTCTCCACATTGAGTGATGGCAGGAATACCACTCCTCAGCACTATGCAAAACCCTGAAGACCTGATGGACTTCTACCTACATTGTATCAGCAATAGTATCAGTTTCCAAATACTTGGGTTTACTTTGTTTCCATGGTTTCTGTGGATTTGTCCCTCTCTTCTGGGATGGGGACACTGCATTTCTATCTCTACCATGGGCTACAGTGACCCTGCATCCCTGAAGCTGAACATGAGGATGATGCAGATGTAACATCTGGAATCTGATGAGGCTGCCTGACTTCCCCATGATCCAACCAGCTGTGGATGCCACATGCTTGAGCTCTTGTTGCTCCCCAGCAACATTCTGATGACATCAAAATCTTTTAAATCGCATTTTTACTGCTATTAATTGATGAAATCCAAGGAACATCAGTGAACCCACTTTTGCTATGTGAAACACTGCAGCAGCAGCACTCTGTCAGGACAATAAAGATAACAAGGCCATGGATAAGTCACATTACATTTGAAATAGGCAAAAGTAGCTTGCTTCATTTCAGCTCATGGTGATTGCAAAAACCTACCAACGGTTGCAGTGGAATCTGTCAACAACAAAATGTTTCGTCACTAGTTTTCTGAAAAAATTACTCCAGGTCAAATAGCAGTTTAGGCAAGGTCTACATATTATGTCAATATGGGAAATCAATCCACATGAGCACAATCTTTTCTACCTTTATATTTTATGAGAGAAAACACTCTCAGTAAGGAGATTAGGCTATGCATTACCATAGAAGTTAATTTAAAACTCTGGGCATCTTCAGCTAATGTTGCAAGAAAGGTTTTCCACCAGTAGTAACACCCAAGCTCCTGTTCTCACCCCTTCATCCAAATGGCATGCTAAGTTCTCCCATGCAAGGGAAAGGGCAAATGCAATCCAAATCTATCTGAGATTTCATCACCCCTGTTAATTTTACACAGAGGGTACTGTAAAGTAACCTACTTTCTGTAAGATTAAACCTATTTTAAAACTTTTTAATGGAAGTATGTTACACATAACTATTGTCTACCTGAACATTTTCCCATGTTAGGGTCAGAAGACCAAACTGCACATCCCATACATGCCTGCACATCTGTTCATCACATAATAAAGGATGATTCCAGGAACCATGCAACACAGACAACACATACTCCTGAAGAAACCTTTTCCCACCATCTCACTCCTTGCTATGCACTGCCAGATGCCCTGACATGACAGACCTGAAACTTTATGTAGTCACTGCAGAGGGACACAGAGGACAGAGTACAGCTTGCTCCTTTGTCCACTTGTTCTACTGCTGCTGCTGGGTCTGACAGCGTAGATTCTTTCCTGAAATCCTCATATATGATATGTATATAATCAGGAACAAGAGAAGTCCAGGAAGATTTCAATTTTGTGATTTTCTAACTGGGGGGGGGGGGGGGGGGGGGGGGGAAGAAAAAAAAAAAAAGAAAAAAAGGAAACTATATAATGTAAAAAATGTAAAGAAATTTCTAGAAGACAAATCACCAGAACACATCCAAGCATTCAGCTCAGAATGCACATGAAACTTTGGGCTCTGTGCATTATTTGTATTTGGTCTTTAAAAAAAAGTTAGAATTAGGACCAGGCTGTTGCTCTTCAGCCAAAAGCAGTGAAGAAAAGTATTAAAGTATTACTACATGGAGAACTGCTATATGTGCTGCCTGTGGTTTGAAAGACTGCAGCATTACTACTCCTATAATTGCACTAAAATATGACATGAAAGGATGAAATTACATATGTGGGAGCTCAGCTTTTTCAAGCAGCACTAGGCCTACTGAAACACTTCTGCATAGCCTTTGGACAGGGAGGATGAGACCAGATGGTCTCGGCATTTCTTTCTTCTAGCTCATTTGCGGGAAGCTAGGTCCAATCTAGTTCTCTGCTGTGGAATATGCAGAATTTCTTTTTTTGTCTATAATACTTTTCTTTTTCATCTTGCTTATCTCTTGTGTTGTTGAGTTTTTTCCCTCATAATCTCGAGCCAAATCTTAAAGTGTTAAGCCAGACAAAACTCTCACAGGTGGCAGCAAGAGCTTTGTCAATGCAAACAGTTTAGCAGAGACTTCAAGTTTTATATCCCACGTTAATAAAATTCAGTAGCCACATTGAAACTTCAGAATTATTGGCACATGCTTTCATTAAAATGAAGTTCCAAGGAGGGCTTGAGCCTTGAAAACAGTCCTACAGAAACAAACAGAAAAGAGTATCCATAGTGTAGGAAAAAATCTGTGGAGGATGTTCTGGTGTTTTACAAAACACTTTGCCTGAAGTTTCTTCATAATAATATAAATTTTTTGCTGATTTCCTTAAGCTGTATACTGATCTTTATCTGGAAAAGCATCACTAAACCCAGTAATATTTACAGTGGATTGTTAAAATATTTGCATCTGAACTATGAAACTCCTACAGTGATAAACACATCTCCATGTTGACATTGGCACAAACCCAGAAATTCAAAGGGAAGCTTTCTACCCAGCCACTACCCCATGTGCCTATAGTGTCCCCTGAAAACCACCCACATTTTCTTATTTTATCTTTCTTTTCTCCAAAACATCTGTAAGCACACAAAGTGATTCTACAAAATTTCGTATTTCACTCTGTGAATCAACAAATAATCAGAATAAATGTTCTGCTTTACTTTTCTCAAATATACATCACTGTTTCATAGCAACTTATTTCCCATGTTATTATTTGAATAACATCATTTTTTGAAAGCCTAATGTATTGCTCACAAGGTCATTATTAGCAATAGGTTAATCAGCTTCCAACTTGCTACATACAACAGCTTCTGTTTCAGAACTTGCATTTGTTTGATTGTATCAAGTTTTACATATGTGGGTATTAAAACTGTAACTCTAACGTATTCCTTTGTCATTTTTCCCCAATATCAACACAACTCCCAATGCTTATAAAATAAGAACAAAAACCTTCTATAAAACATTCAGAAACCTACATAAAATTATTGTAAGTAATACCAGGAATTGTTTATAGCTGATTGTGTGCTTACATACTCAAGTGCTTTCATTCCAAATTTACAATCAAATGATGGCCAAAAAGAGAGAGAGATGGGGGACAGAGGGGAGATGGTGGTGCATTTTTACCATAATTGATGCTGTCATAATGGGTTTGGATTCTGGTTTTATTGGTAAAAGGAGCCCCTAGTGCTCTGATTTCACTGATTAGCCTTTTTTCCAAGAAAGTATTTTTATTTGAAAATGCTTGATCACTTCATTATCTGACTTTCCTTGGGGTTTATAAATTAAACACAAAAATACACTCAAAATAATGCCTGCCTCCCTCATTAGGACTAGTAATTCAACTCATTTCCTGATAATCGACACAAAGCAAATAGTGACCATCCTTTGGGAGGAAACAAAATTAAGGAGTCATTAGCATCTGACAAAGAAAGGTTCCTGTTATACATCTCTTTTCCCTAATGTGGAAAGCCAAGCATGTAAAGTGCTTTCCATTAATATTACAGCACCAGGAGACCACAGTTCTCAGCCTGGGAGGGAAAACATTACCAGGGTGCTCAGGGATCTCAGTGGGAGGCAGGCTGGATTTCAGGAGAAGGCAATATAAAGAGCAGGAGGATAAGGAGCCCAGGACTCCTGGGCACCATATCATTGCCTCTCAGGCTCCCTCCATCATTTTCAATCACCCTGGGACCTCTCCTAAGAAGTAAAGGCATAGGTCTAACAGCAATGAGACCCATCAACAAGTATGCCCTGAGTCTTCTCCTCACTGTAGTTATGTTACCAGTCTTTCTCCCAGCCACCCCATTTTACCTGCTTCAGGTCTGCACTCCCAGAGGAATACAGCTCCAGCATCAAAGTTTCTTTCTCAGGAGGATACTTTCCTGCCACCATTATCAAAAAAAAAAAAAAAAAAAAAAAAAAAAGAACCCCAAATCATTAATAATTCTCATATACATGTATAGGAAGAGATCTGTGAACAAAACAAGATAAATAAATTGAGAACTGGTGCTCTAAGGTGGCAGCATTTCACTGATCTATCACCCATTGACTTATTTCATGAAATAAATTTTTACTTTTTTTATAAATACTGTTTTATGATTTCCGCAATAAAAAGGAGAACAGAGATCATATACTGAACTTAATTCCCAGCAGCTCCCTAAAGATTGTTCTCAAGTCTTTATTCCAATCTTTTAATCCTAGACCACATTTATGTTGAACACAGAAACCAGTTAGTTGTTTTCTCTGGTATATATCAGCTTAGCACTAGCTGGATCAAATCTCAGCATCTCCATTTAACGTGAATTGTTGTAGTAGAGAAACCTAAAGCAGATACTATTGTTGAGAGAAAGGATCTTGATAAATCTCTGATCTGAAATGACTCCTTCCCAACAGTTCACAATAACATCAAAAAACTCTTACAAGACAATGTAGAAAACAATACAACTTTTTCTATTAGTAGATACAAACACAACTGCAGACAAATGTGAACTGAAGTACTTTGAGCGATTCCTTCTAAAGGGCATATTAGAAAAGGCAGGAGTTGAGAGTCCTGCAATATTCCATTGCTAGACGATACTTCAATCTAAAGCATTACCCCAATATAGGAACTGAGTCATCTGCACTACAGAATAAGAACATGATAGCTCTTGTAATATATGATAAACACTTATAATATGTAATGTTAAATATTATAATAAAAATTAAAATAAAAATCTTAAGAAACTTGAACCAGTAATGAAACATTAAAACATTGTTTTGTACTACAATAGGATTGAGAGCCATTAATATCCGTTGGCTTTTTAGGAGGATAAGAAAGACCAACTGTATTGGTTTTCTGTGGCAAGGTTTTGGTAGCAGGAGGGGTTACAGGGGTGGCTTCCGTAAGAAGCTGCTGGAAGCTTCCCCTGTGTTCGAGAGAGAGCCCATGCCAGCTGGCTCTAAGACGGACCCACCGCCGGCCAAGGCCGAGCCAATCAGCGATAGTGGTAACGCCTCTGTGATAACATTTTTAAGAAGGAAAAAAAGTTGGGACATGGAAAAACAGCCACCGGAGCGAGGAGTGAGAACATGTAAGAGAAACAAGCCTGTGGACACCAAGGTCAGTTAAGAAGGAGGAGGAGGAGATGCTCCAGGCGCCGGAGCAGAGATTCCCCTGCAGCCCGTGGGGAAGACCACGGTGAGGCAGGCTGTCCCCCTGCAGCCCAGGGAGGTCCACAGTGGAGCAGATATCCACCTGCAGGTCCAGGGAGGACGCCACGCCGGAGCAGGTGGGTTCCCGAAGGAGGCTGTGACCCCGTGGGAACCCTGCGCTGAAGCAGGGTCCTGGCAGGACCTGTGGATCTGTGGAGAGAGGAGCCCACGCTGGAGCAGGTTTTCTGGCAGGACTTGTGACCCCATGGGGGACCCACGCTGGAGCAGTGTGCTCCTGAAGGACTGCACACCGTGGAAAGGACCCATGCTGGAGAAGTTTGTGAAGAACTGTAGCCTGTGGGAAGAACCCACATTGGAGAAGTTGGTGGAGGACTGTCTCCTGTAGGAGGGACCCCACACCGCAGCAGGGGAAGAGTGTGATGAGCCCTCCCCCTGAGGAGGCGAAGCAGCAGAAAATAACGTGTGATGACTGTAAACCCCATCCCCGTCCCCCTTGTGCCACTGCGGGGGCTTGGTGGTGAAATCCGGGAGTGAAGTTGTGCCTGGGAAGAAGTGAGGGGTGGAGGGAAGGTGTTGTGAGATTTTGTTTTATTTCTTATTACCCTACTCTGGCTGATTTGTAATAAATTGAGCTAATTTTCCCCAAGCTGAATCTGTTTTGCCCGTGACGGTAATTAGTGAATGATCTCTCCTGTCCTTATCTCGACCCGCAAGCTTTTTGTTATATTTTTCTCTCCCCTGTCCAGCTGAGGAGGGGGGAGTGATAGCACAGGTTTGGTGGGCACCTGGCATCCAGCCAGGGTCAACCTATCACACCAGCATAGTGATAACCTACAGTATCCTGATAGCTCTTACACCTTTTTCCCCTTAAAAATAACAAAGCTAGGACAAACATCACAAGATAGGTTGACTCAAAAAAATCTTGAAAAATACTGGTGTCCAACCTGAACACACTCAGCTGTCCCTTATTCCCAACATTCTCCCTACAGAAACAGCCCTTGCAACATGCTCTTGAAAGTTATTGCTTTATTACCTTGAAAATAAATTAGCCATACTGACAGGACAGTGAGGCAGAAACTGCACCTCCTCCTTCTATCCTACACTGTACTTATAAACAAAGTTCCATCACAAGCACCATATACTTACTGCTCATGCCATACCAGATAAAAATGAATAGTGATCATGTACCAGGACAACAGTTTAGGGAACATCAGAACCTCCAGTATGACTTGCTACAAGATTGTCCGTGTTTTTTAATGTGGGTTCGTTACTATTCACACCTTGTGCCCTTTCAAGGTAATAGCCATCATCCCAAGTGTTCTTTTCAGTAAGGCAGGACTGGTGCTGACAGCTGAGGGATTTAATATCAACTACTTCAGGACTGTAATACCCGTATATAGGGATTTAACACAATTTTGACATCAATGTAAGTATGGCAACACACACAGTGTTCTAATGATAACTGTCCATGAGCATTTCCAGGAATTTAAAGTTCAATTGTGAGAATTTGAACTGAAATTTGACATAAAATGAGAGCAATACTCTGTAGAAACACTGTAACCTAGCTAGCTTGATCTTGCATAATTTCAGAGGTTACATTCTATAGGCATGTTTACATTTAGTAGGTACACAGGACTCCCTGCCCTCCTGAACAGTTTCTGACCAGTCAGAATTTGCCCAAATCACAGCGCAGTGAAGCACGCGAGATGTACATGAAACATTTGTACATATTTATGTATGGTGATTCTTAATTCTTGAAAACAAAGCTACATTTATTAGATGTTCGTACTGCTGAATCATGATGTGAAAAGTTCTCAGCTCTGCAAGAAAGTATGTGGGCTCAAGTCCTAGTGTGCTAAATACCATGCAAGTATATAATGAGACATAATCTCTAAAACAAAGTTCATAGTCTAATAGTCTAATCAATGGTGAGACGCAATAAAGTCCTGCAGGAATGGAAGAGAAAAGCAAGATAAAGGAAAGCACAGCTAAGAAGCATTTCTGAACAGACAGTGTAGAGGCTGTACTAAGCGATGTCATTACTATGAAATGTCATTAGATTCCACCCAAACTCAGTTTTCCTTATCTCTACATGCAGCTTGGTTTTGTATATTGATTCATATCCGTGCTATTCTGAGGACAACATGCATCCTGAAACTCTACAGAGACTTTCTGCACATTTATTCACCAAAGAGTAGGTGTCGACACGTTTGCAATTTCTTTAAGAATTTGTATGTACAAGTCCCGTAAGTACCATGAACACAGGAACAGCTAGACCATATTCAGCACTGAGGAAGAAAATTGCAAGGAAATTATTACTTTTTTTAAGTTTAGAGTTGGGTTTTGGCAACAAGTTTTGGAACACAATTGTGTTTTTCTTTTTCTGGGGACCTGCACTGAAAGCAACAACTTGTAATTTATTTTAAAAGTAAACACATGGAGATCTGTGGAAAAGCAGAGGTTTGTTTAATACTTCTGTATATTTGTATCACTTAAGGTATGTTAAAAGAGGCTTCTTAATTTTGTTTCAGACAAGTGAAAGAGAGGCAAATTGTCTTCTGGGGTGCAAATTTTCCCCATCTCCTGACCACTTCAGCTGTCCACTGACCTCAGCAGTCTTTCAGTTAGCCGTGCCTGCTCATCACCACCAAGACAGACCTCTTGCTTCCTCACCATAGAGTTCATACCCTCTCCTTACCCAAACTTTTCAGGTACCCTAAATCAAAATGGTGTTAAAGAAATATCATCCCTCACATCAGTGAAAATGGACTCCTTGGGAAGGTAAATGCTTATTAATGGTTAGTAGGCTTTTTATAAAAATTTTTCCCCCAAGAATCAATGACTGAATTTATGCACATCCCAAGGTAATTACTAGCTCTAGACAGCTTCCTTCAGGCCTGTAGGTATACTCCACTAAGCAGAATCCCATCCCATCGCACTGCTTTGTATCTCAGATTTAACAATATATACTGTATATGCAGCTACTGCATAAAATAAAATGTGGACCTTTTCAGCATGCATTTCACAAAGGCCAGCAAAACACAGCGAAGAGTACAGCATGGCTGCACTGTTCTGTCCATTCTACAATAAAGCAATGCTTCCTTGGGTTGTTACAGTATTATGTTCTGCAGAAAGTGTCTGATTTAGCTTTCAATTCCAAATTAAAATAAGCAGATTAAATCAAGTATAAATAAAATTGCAAAATTCAAAAGAGAACTACAAAGCATATTTCTTAAAGTTTTCTCACTTATCTGACTGGCTGTACCTGTTCCTGGCCCAGCAATCAGATAAGATTTCATTTCCTTTTCAAGTGAATTCTGGAGGGATATAATTACACATAATTTGTAATAAATTACAGGAAACTGAGCAATAATTTAATACTGCATCATGAATTTTTATTCTTCAACAACTACTTTCAAAGGGAATGGTTTTACAGTCCTTGGAAACCAGAGTTGCTGGCTTAGCTACCATACAACTGGATTTTAAAATTTTCCTCAGGGGGTGAAAAGAGCAGCCCAGTATACCTCAGCCTGATACAAACAGGTAGTAGCTATGCTGTTTTGCCAGCTGGCTGCTTCAGGAATCAGAAGGCCAATTAGCAAGGCCACAGACAAGCCAACTCGTGCTGATTCAGCAACATCAGAGGGAATGGAGCTTAAGAACCCTCATCTTCCTCAAAGTGTGGATCACATCAGAGTCCCAGCAAGTTATTAGCCACACAGCACTGCTGGGCTGCAAATGCACAAAAGCCAGAAAGCAAGAAAAATATTAATTCACTTCTTTTCACCCTACAACTTGATGAAAAAAGAATTTTTGGCAAGATGATGAACATGGAAAAGCAGCTTTAAGAATACTTCAATTTGTAAACAGGAAATACTTCCTTTCCCCTCAGATATGACAAAGATCTGGCAAAAAGTAACTTTGCCTCTGCAAATGAGGTCACACTTAGCATGGCAGGCATGGTGTTCAGAGGTGTGGGGCACTAAACTCTAGGAGTGCAGGCATTCAGCATCAATACAATTTTCTGAAAAACTATCAAACAAGGATGTTTATGATACCAGGTTCAGGGTTGGTTTTTTTTTATGGGGAGAATGCTACTGTAAGAACTTATTTCTAGGCTTTATGGAACTTACTTAAGCAGTTCTGTAGTTGTCAGTTAGCAAATAGCTAATATCTATGCTCCTGGCCTCCACAGACCACTATGAATAAACATTAAGGTTTAGTGACATAGATGTAAACAGCCTTGGGCTTCAACTTCTTGACCTTACACAGCGCAGAGGAACTCTCTCTCAAGAGAGAAAACTGACACAATTTGCACTGAAAATAGGTGACGTTGGGGAGGCTCAGGTCTTTGAGGATTTAATCACCCACATTTCCTGGATGAAGAAATACTGAAGTTTTACTTTTTGTGTTTTCCTGTGGCATATTTCAGTGGTGGCAAATCACTTATCTAACAATGCTTTTCCCACCAAGAGGTCATGTACCAATTCAAGTTTTAAAAAGTTCTTGTTCTTTTTTTATGCCCCATTATAAGAATAATCTTCTTTAATATAGTCAACTATCATATATATATGACCTTCATTAAGAGTACTAGCCCATGAAGAGATTTCTATTCAGTGCATAGATCATAAGACTATGAAATATCAATGATCATTTTTCAAGAAAGCTGAAGCTTTTATAATACAGCCAAAAAATGCTCTGTATAGAATGGAATAATCTTTTCATTATCTTCTTATGAAGGACACTGACATCTTCTCATTTTTCTCAGTGACATGAATCCTGACTCCAAAAAATTCTAAAAAATCTCCTACATATAGTCAGTCATCTTTTGATGAAGTACTTCCCTTGAAGCTCCATTCTGTGAGTGCTTTTGGCTTGTGTTTAATTTGGCATAATTATATTATGTGTTATATTTAAGTATGTGAATAATCTCACTCAAAGTCAATGAGCCAACTCAAACTTTTTCTGCACTTGGGATCAAACTCCTGATTTAGAAGAATGGGGATAATTTTGCCCTCACTTACAAGCTGCACTTGTGAAACTGGGGCCAGAAGCAACCCTCAAAAGATTTAAAATAATTACTCATCGCTTTCTGAAAAGCCTGTACCACATATAAAAACTGTATATTAAGAAATTAATTTTTATTCTCCTGTCTTTCCTTCTCAACTAGAAGTCACTTGTTGTGGACCTCTTTTTCCACAACAAAACACTTAGATGCTCAAATAGCCTGCAAGGAATTTTTCAGTTGTGCTGACATCCCTTCTCTCTCACTGACTCACACTGTGCCCCACTGATTTCAATAAGAGCTTCTAAATCTTAGAAGCCTCCAAGAATGATGTTTTAGTTAGATATGGAGGGAGGTTTTATACAATTATGGAATGCCTCAGATTTTTTTTTTAGTTAATCTTTCTTCCTGACATTTTTCAGATAGGAGTATTAAATAGTTTAACCTGTGAAGAAACTGCTAAATCCTTTACACTGGCCTAGAAATTGTTCAAGTTTTGTTTCATTCTTTTCATAATTTCAAGCATTCTTCAAGTACCTTAATCTTTCAGCCAGACAGAATCTGAATTTCAGACCAAGCAGATAATAGCCCCAAACTTTTATTATCAAGAACATTTATTTTTCCTCTGCAAATCAAAAAGGAACTGAAAACTATGTCACACCAATTACTTTTTTCCTTGCAGATCACCCTTGAAATGAAGGAGGATAGAGCATGGTACAAGAAAAGCAAGAAAATAAATTGAACCCTGGAATAACTGCATTTTATTCTACCGGTTGTATGTGTTATCTTGAAAAGCAACAAGAGTTCATCACACAGCTGACACATTTCCATGGACTCATCTGTTTCCTGTTAACAGTTTTTGTAGTGCAACAGTAATGAAGTAAAAGCATTGATGTTCATAGATGAACTGGATATGGAGGACCCTTTTTATGCAAAACTATATTCAGTAATGAAGACACAGATTCATTTTTGAAAAGCTTTGATCTTTGCTGTATGTATTATCATTCTTGTTAACATTAGCCACTATAATTTTCAGATACAGAGTCACTGTCATATTTCAGAATTACCTTTAAATGGCAGTATTGTGTACCTCCTTTTATAGAGTATTATATGTCCTGTACTGACATTTAGCAGACATTCTTACCATACAGGCTGGTCTTGACCATCTTAGTAACATAGGATCAACTGGACAATAACAGAACTATGTGATATTTAACTGCAGGTGCCAGGTGCTATCTTGGTTCCTCAAGATCCAAACTTGCTCTATAACTCAGAGACGCGTAGTTTGCAAAGAAGATAGACAATGTGAGTAGTGACTCACAACTGTGAATTACTTGAGATTTTCCTAACCTCTGGCACATTATTACATTGCCAAATTTGCACCAACTAAGCATAAAAGCTGAGATTTGGACATCCAATGAAAATATAATTTAAAATGTTCTCCAACAGTGTAACACATAGACATAAAGCAAGCCATGTCAAAAGGTTGTAGAGGAAAAAGAAGGGGCACATTTTTCCAGCAACATTCAAAAAAAAAACCTGCAACAAAAGATCTATTTTTTCATGAGACTACTATGGCAAGGGTTCATTCCTTGAGTGTGTGAACAAACACAGAAAGCCAGTGAGACCAATACAAGGCTTTGTACCCTCTCACAGAAAACAAAGAAATTATTCCACCATAATGCCATCTGGGAAAGAAACCTCTCTGGCCTCAAGTTAAGTAGACACCTATTTGGAAGAAGGTCGCATCCTTGTAAGAGTTTCTTCTGAACATCCCTGGAGGGAGAATTTGCCATCCTCAGTCAAACCGTATCTCTCAGGTGTTTCCCTCAGCTGCACTACTTTCACTACAGGCCAGCAGTATCAAAAGACAGTGTCCAACAAGCTCGTGTCACTAGGGCAAGAGAAAGAACAATGATTCAAGTGTTACCATCTACGTGCCCTGTCCAAGGCAGTTTATACCTTAAGCTTCTAGTGTTCTGTAAATGGGAAACACACATTGCCAAGAGATACTTACACAGATTTTGACTGGTCTTTAGAGATTTGAAAACTTGACAGTTCCAACTATGCTCACTCTAATCTCCTTCTACAAGAGAGGGTAGCAATTTTCCTGGGAAATAATTTTGAAATTCTCCTATACAAAGCAAAATTTAAATGTGTAGATTTTTTAATGTTATTACTGGCCACATCTACAGAGTAGACATGACCTGGTTTCTTTAGCACTCCATTAAAAAACCTCACATATGAGGTGTTTAGAAGCCAATCCCATTTATACAAAAGGAAATGTTTTTAAACAGAGGTTGGTTTGGTTTTTTGCTGTGTGTCTGCATTGTTCATAGTATGATGGAACCCAGAACTGTGGTTATGATGTGTTTAATACAAATCTATCAATAATAAATATTGATGAAGTACTGAGTTGTCCACACCATAACTCATATTTAGCATTTTAAACAACCTCTCCACGTCAGGTAGATTTGTTTCACATTTTACATAGAGAAAAGGTGTGAAGATTTCTTCACACCAGCATGGGGGGCATATGAACAAAAAGAGTTCTACTGAACATATCTTGCCTACATCTGGATGTAACTTAAACCAAGAATGTGCTGTGGGCTGTGGTATGCACATTAGAAATGCATGCCAATAAATTTTATTCAAGAGGAAGCTCGAAGAATATGTGACTGAAAAGATGTTTCATATAAGCCATGGGGAAGAAACAGGTTTCCAAACCTTTGAAATGCTACCTAGATGCAAGTTCATATTCATTATCTGCCTCTTATATGTAAAAGAATGATCAGAAAAGTTTGGACACTCATCTGAAATTCTGAGCAGCACAGTACATGCCAGTGTGGCAGTACCATTCACTATATGTTGCCTCAAAGGTTGCTTTTTGCCAGGGTATACTTTACACACAGAAAGCTATGATCTATTTTAGAAGGCTTGGTGCTCAAACTACATTTTTTCATTTTATTTGGTACCCTTTGGGATGAACAACTTTCATCTCTTAAAAACACCAGCTATTTACACAATTTAATTAAATGGAAGAAGAGCAGTCTGGATTATAGGCTCTGCAGTAGCTCTGCCATCTGGCTCAATTCCAGGCAGGTTTAGATATCACCATTCAATTCAATTTTACACTTAAATAAAGTCAACTTTACTTAGCCTGAGGCAAAGTCTGGTAGCAATGAAGTTTAGAGGATCATTATGTGTAACAATGCTACTAATACATCCATTCTGTAAGACTGAGATGGGATTTGAACAATATACAGGCACTGGCTTGTTCCTCTGGAGATGGGCAAATGTCTTTATGGTACCACTGGAAGTAGAACACTCCCTTACCATAAAAAGCCTTAGTAATATTGTCAGAGGCCAAGAACCACAGCCAGATGTTGTAACATAAGCTGCAGTGTTACATGTCCATTCTTGCAGAACTCAAGCAGTGATACAAACCCCAGCTTTTTAGTAACATTTTTAGAAAAGAACTGACAAGGTACATAGATACTTCAATATACAGCAAGAATTTCTGCTTACATTGGCAGACTTACTTACAATGTTCCTCTGAAAGCAGGTACACAAGAAAGCTGATATTTGCCAAATGCACCAGTCAGAGGACATCACGATAAGATTTATTACCTATTATCAAACATACATCCCTCATTAAAACATGTTATTTAGTAATTTAAATAAGACACAGAGTCAGAGTCCTAAGCACTCACTGGCCATTATTGATTAGGCCTGTAGAAAGCTGAATATCTTCGAAAATTTCACTTCTTCTTTATCAATGATAATCCCTTGCTATAGGCACCCAGCTAAAAATCTTCAGCTTATTTCTACAAATAAGGTTTCTTAACTGAAGAGGAAATGAGTAAGTTTCTGAACAAAACCAATATCCCCATAGAAAAAAAAGAAAACTGTGTTGTGTTATTTTTTTCCAAGTAATTAATTATTTATTTTAATTTTTTTTTTTAATAAAGAAAAGTCATCCACAGATGGAATAAGACAGAAAAACATTGCTACTCCAAATCATGAAAAAAGATCCCAAACTCTCTGAAAAAAAAATGGCAACACAAAGAATTATTATGCAATTCGTAGTCTGATACAGTTGACAATGAAAACAATGGTTCAGAAATTTCTCTTTTCTACTAATGAAAAAGACTAAAGGAAGAATCAAAATGATGGCCTGACTGACTAGAAAGAACTGGAAGAAGGAGAACCAAGATGGGACCTACTTTGGTGTGAACTTCTGTTTCCTGATTTAGAGCATTTACTATCTGGAAATTGAACAACAGTGAAAGCGTTTCAGCTTTAACTGAGTACCATAACATTAACATAATTTGTTAATACTAAATGCTGACATTACTTAGTGTTTCCTTCTGCAAGAAGACTTTTTAGCTTGAATAGTTTAGCTCAGTTCTTCAGGACTGTAACTTTTCTTACTTTCTCTACTTTTCCCTTTACAGAGAGGTCAAATATCTAGAGAAATATCTCTGTGGAAAAGGCATCTATATTTCTGGCAAAACACAAAACCAGAAGCAATAAATCTTTCTCTTTGTTCACAATCTCAACAGCCATCAACCTCTGATTACTATGTTAAACATCTCTGTAGATCTATACTTCCCCTGAATAGCCTCTACTGAGACCAAACTTTTAGAGGCCTTTATAAATAGCATAGCTGTGTAATTTTATTTCATTTCCAATAAAAATCTAACCACCTTCAGCTGACTCCCTGGACATACAGTATAGCTGTGTAATAAAAACAATTTTCCCCACTACAGTGACTGGAATGGAGAGCTTGATGCTGGGAATGAATGGGTAAGTGGAAATACATTATTTAGTAACCAGTATCCAAACTGAAATGGCTGCAATGCATTCCTGTTCTGGGAATGTGAAAAATATTTTTTAACAAGAAGGCCTTGGGGCAACAGTAAATGGAAATCAGTTGTCAAATCTGCATGCTTCTCTCTGATGGTAGCCTTTGAGCCCATGGACTTTGCCTTTGCATTAGCACTAAAGAAAAAACTAAATCATAGTGCTTCAGGCAACCTGTATTTAGCCTTAAGAATAAGCAACCATAGCCCCCCCCCCCCCCCCCCCCATATTTCTCAGTGTTGTAGGCTAGTAGTACTACATCAAAGGCCCAGTAACAGCTAATTCCTCTGTAACCTTATTGTTCCAACAAGACTATAAATTCCTTATAATTCTTTATAAGTCTTACATAAGTCTTATATAAGGAAACTATAGTTCTTTATAATTCTTACACAAGTCTTTAGAACTGAGGAAGCTGGGACTAGGAGAGTAAGCTTTCATGGCATAGAAACCAAAACAGAAAAGGAGGGAGCAGCAGGTGAGAACATCTGGGGCTAGTGGTGCCAATAATGCAAATACAAAGAACAGTCAGGAAAAGAGTCTTTGGAAAAAAATGCACTTACCTTGTATATAAAATGATACATCTGGATTTTTTCCAGTGACACAGCAACTATCCAACTGAAAACCTGCCTGCTTTGTGCTGTTCAGCTTTTAACAGCTGCACATGTAAAATCTTCCAAAGTCCAAACATCCCTGTGAAAACCAAGCAAGCAACCTATTGGTGTAAGATGACGTATCCCAGGTCACGGCTTTGCCACCTGTTTTGTTTTTGTTTTTAAATAATCTAATTGACTTTATGAAATCTGTAGTAAGAATTTGAATAAGAATTCTCTACTCCTCAATTTCGCTGTCAATCTTCTTTCCCTTTGTAAAACATCTCATCTCAGTTTTTCAGTGGGGAAACTCAGATTCAGGGTTCCTTCTGCTGAAATGTGCCTTTTTTGTGCCTCAGTCAGCTACACTTCCATAGCTATCCTCTACCTGCCTGCCACTCAACCATCTTGCTGGAAAAGCTAGATGCAAAGTGGGCCCAGAGCACTTGTAACTGGAATCAACTTTTCAGTAGAATCCAAACAGCAATATGAAGTTATGAGGTGGACAAAAAGAAAATTTGAGAATGTTCCTTAAAATGAAATGTCTGGAGATTTCTTGAAAACCACCAGTAACTTCTGACATCTTTGCCCTCTGCTTATTTCAAACTTCAACTTTATTACAAAAGACAACATATTTTGAAAATTAAAGACTGAGGAAGTAGTCCCTGTTTACAGCACTGCTCTGCAGCAACAAGAGGGTTGTCTTAAGACTAAAAACATTACTGGGTAGAGTAACACAATAAGGATAAATATTTAATATATATTTACTGTCATAATACACTTGTGGTAAAAAGGTCTTAAACAAGGAAGCAATCTCCAAAGGGCAGTTTTTCCTACAAAAATGTATTTTGCAAAACTACAAGAAACTTGTCTTTTGTACATTATAAAAGCTGTTCCAGCTCTGAAAACCACAGCAGCAGAGAAAAAAAAAATAAATCAAATTGGAGTAGTTTAAAAGTATAAACAACAAATACAACAAATCTACAAGCAGCCAAGCTACAAAGCTGTTTAAAATGTAAAGGTCTGCTGCTCCTCAGCAAAGGTTGAGGAATATGTTCAGGAATACACAACTGTGCTACAAGACAAGCTCATTGTTTAAAGATGATTTCTGAAACACCTGAAAACAGCATGGAAGTCGTTTCAGAGAAGCCAATGTTCCTTAAGCTTGCCCCCTCCTATGTTCCTCTAGTTCTCAAAGGTCTAGAAATCTCAGGTTTTGACAACTTTATGTTACCAGTAGTTTCTAATTCTGAAAGGTTATTTGGAAAATACTTGCACTTTCAAATTATTTTCCATTCTGATTTTTAATCATCTTCTGGTGTGCACATGAAGACAGAAAAATACTTTTCTCCTTTGACTCACCTTGAAGAAGTGGCTAAGCACATCAAAATTGCTACTTACTGAATTACTTACTGATTTATAGGGTTAATTCTCCTTCAAAGTATTTTACCTGTAACTCCCACACTGAATTTTTCATAATTGATTCTACAGCATTTTATTGGTAGGTTCAGTCAACGTAGGTCTGGAATTGGGATTTGTCATGTCATAAATCCACCTGGAGGTACACACTTCTAAAACACATTAATAAAAAAATAACAGTAGTAGAAAGGTACACCCACAACAAAACCAAAATTACTTAGAGAAAAACATTTACTTTCTAACTCTTCAGAGCTCCAGCCTTTGGATGACCACTCAGTAGGGCCAAGCCTCTCCCCATGGCATTTCAGTCTCTGATTAAAGGATAAACACAGAGAAAATGGAGAATTTTTTAGTATCTTTTTTATTATCAAATATATTTTATCTATAACCAGTACAATGCCATCCCATTTGACTACATCCAAGCAGCATGTTGAAGAGCAGCAGAAAAGAAAAACAAACCACTGCGAGAGGTAAAACACCAGTTTCACAACTTCAGAAAAGTCAGAACACAGTGGGTAGGAAAAACACTATTTTCCAGGTGCCAGAGAGAATGACAGACTGATTTGCTAAACTTGAGAGCCTGACGAAAATAAAATTCAAGCAGGTAAAGAGATGAGTTCAGTTCAGGAAAGGAAGAGCAGAAACTTCCACTAGGAAGAAGGCTGGCGAATGTTTATCACAACGTGAAAGAAAAGTCTTATAAAATAGGAAATAAAGTTGATTTTTATAGCTTCATCTTGTCTTTACCTGCAATGTACCCCAAATAAAGTAAATAGTACATTTATAAGCTATTTTTTAACTACTGATCATACAATATTTCAAGTTACGCACCACGCATGCTCTAGGTGCAGGGAGAAAATGGATCTGCATATGGTCTTGCCTTGTTCCCATGAACAAGAACCCACAGGACCCTGGACCCAGGTCTGTGTCCCAGCACTCCACTGCTGCCTCCTCTCAGTGACTGGGCTGCAGCTTTTCAGCCTTGTGAGGGGACAGAAGTCATGCCTGTCTTCCAAAAGGTGCTCTCAGGAGAACTGGATGGCATCTGAAGCAAGACGTGTTTGGTCACCAGGATGAGGTACGAGGACGTTTTCAGACGCGTGGCGAATCTGCTCAAATAGAAATGCACATGTTCATCCAGAGTCAGGAGTCGCTGCTGTCTGCCACTGCAGCTCCTGGCCTTCCTTCTGTACCTGCACCAGCAGCAGCAGAACAGCCGTGACATGCGTTACCCTGCTCTGCTCCAGCACAAGGTGGCATCTCTTCCTCATCAAAGAAAGGGTGAGCCAGTAAAGTACATGAGCTTAAAGAAATAGTAATTACATGTTGAGCACTGCAACACTGTGGGGAACACATTGCTACGGATTGCTCTGTCACAAATCCTCTCACTGACCAGACAAATGCCAGTTGGAAGGACGGGAGCAGTTGTATAGTTGGGAATGCATGTTCTCCTTCCTCACAGATCATCAAATCATTTTCCTCTCCTACCTGTGACTCTTTCCTCCTACAGCTCTCAGGAACACATAAAAATGAAACACATGGAGATTTCTGTGTGGTATCTGCTCTGTGTGAGCTCATTTCCATATGCAGGAGATGGGGCACATTTTAAGTGTGAAATGGTTCTCCATAACTCACCATGGTTCACCAGTCTTACAAAATACTGCTGGCAGGAACGTCAGGTCCACCTCATCACCCTAAGGTATTAAGTTCAGACTGATGCACTCATAACACCTGCCTGTCTGAGACCTCCCACAGGGCATTAAAGGAAAGTTCTTATGTTCTGCTCATTTAGGGGCATCTGACCAGCAGTCTGCAGGCAAAATGAATTTTATGGAATCACTAGTACCAGATCATGCACACTGGTTTTACTTTAAAGCAAGTGTATGAAATCCATGAGTTTCCACATAGGCCAAGTTCCCTAATAATAGCAGAGTGACCAAGTGGCACCCTTGTGATTTGGTTTTTATTTCAAGGTCTCACTGACATTTATTTTTTGAACCTGTTTTCCTTTCAAGTGCCACTGCCACCATATAAAACTGAAGCACAGAACACACTGTTCATAACTGCCTCATACAGATGTTTATGTGTATACATAAATTTATCTGATTTGTTTCATTTTGTGCAGGGCTCTGGAGGTGAAGGTACAATATATGGATCATTTACTTACCTTGTTTTGCCAGCCTTGCTTATTATCCTGAGACATGATCATAACTGGTTGCACAATTACTAGGAGCATTTCAATTCCTGTAAAAAACAGCTTTTTCCTCAATGCTGACATATGTGAAAAGATGAGGAAAGGACCTGAGTTATATATATATATATATATCTCACTCAGGCACAGTTTATACATAATATAAAACACAAAGAAATATTAGAAGTCATCTGTGCTGATTCCCTGTTGAGACTCTTCCAATACATCCCACTTCTTAGGCCAGCAGGACTTAGTTATGTGCATACCAGGCCTTTCCTGGATCTAAAACCAGAAAGGGGGTATTTATCACTAAATTCATCTTTAGACACCTCTGTCCAGTGTAGGCAGGACTCAGTTTCACAATGCTACAGGTTAATAGAGTTGCTTGTACCCAGGTTGTACCTAATAACCTGGCCTTGATGTTTTACCTTCAACACCTATGTAGCCTGAGGTGGCATTGCCGGCATGGACAGCTGGCCAACAGGTAGAGGAAGCAAGCACACAAGCAGTGAACGATTTCTGAAGGCAGATTTAACATCACACCTTCGTCTTTACGAATCATTACAAAAGTGTAGGTGAACATCACCTCTACCCACAGCTGACTTATCCTATTCAGTATTCAAACAAAAATTAACGTACATATTGGCAGAGCTGGCTCACTTGACCAAGTCTGATTTCTTACTACAGAAAAGCCTTTAGCTGAAGATATGCACAAAAAGACAGATAGTCTTGCAAGCTCTGCCAAGCCAATGGGTCTTACTATTAATAAATCAATGACAGAAGCTATGAAAATTAATTTACCTACTGATAATTTTATCTCTTTTAAAGGTGAAATCTTGACAACTGCTAATAAATCTACTTATACTAGAGATTGTGTGTTTGATGGAAGGTTCAGAATAGGGAAGACAGTGCTGCATTTCAAAAACTCAGTATGTAATGAAAGTCCAGTGTGATTAGCAAGAACTTCAGATTAAATATATGAAGCAGTGACATTTTTAATCAGTTTCCACACTGCACAGTTTTGAGTAGAAGGCTGCTCAGTATGTGTTGGAAGAACTTGCAGTGAAGACACCTGTGCAGAGTAAGTCAAGGCAAGTGGACATACAAAACTCTTTAATGTTTAGTCTAAGCACAATCACAACTAACTACAAACACAATCACCTTGATCGCTGCAGGCAGGTTATTCGTGCCAAGGACAGGACTTCAGCTGCTGCGCCTCATTGACACTGCTGTGCTGGTTGCCAGTCATGGCTCTGGCAGCAGCTGTATAAAGGAATTAATCTCATGAAAATGAGCATAAAAGCTGAGGAAGAAGACCTATATTGGTTGTATGCAGGGAGATGTCAAGCTCAGTCTTTTCCTAGCCCAACAATTCTTAGCACCGCTTTTATTATCTACAACTAGCAAGAGGTCAATAACATAGAGTATAATATGTAGGTGTTACACACCAAAAAGATGTATAAGCAAGCAGGATTATAAGAGAAACAGTAAATCTGTAGTCCCTTCAATGGCTGTAGAAGAAAGCTGGAGGATAAAACCTGGCACTTTGAAAATGAGAACACTGTCAGACCAAATTTTCATTTGGTACCGAAGCAGCTTACCTCCAGAATCCCTGGCAGACTACCTGGGCAGCCTTCAGCCTATGATGAAAGCATTGTTCTCACTTCTCTTTTCTGCACAAATTCTTCTGTCCTGGTCTTAAAGCTTTCTTTTTTCTTTTTTTTTTTTTTAAATAAATTCTAAAGCCCTGAAAAATTGTTCATGCACCATTATAAGAGGTTGCACAGTTTATGTTCTTCCCATTCAGAAGCATTATTTTTTAGATTTTGGTCTTTGTTATTGTAAGTTAGATAAGCTTCTGCTCTACATGTCCGAACACTGGTATTTCTAAGCATTACTTCTATATCTTTAAGTTTCAAAAGGCTATAAATAGGAAAAAAAAGGAGCTGGTAGGTCTGACATCAGCTGAAGAACAGAAGACAGCTGTCTTGACAGGAGTCACAGAAGATGCAATTTGAAAAAGATGAAAAAAAAAGCAGCACAAAATCTAAGAAGTTAACAGCATTAAAATTTTTCCAGTTCGTGTATCTATACAGTTTGTTCCATGACTCTCCTAAGAATGGTGTTGGAAATGGGTTTAATGTCTTGCAGCTGAATAACTTCTGGTTGTGTCATATTAGATATTTGGTTTTTTTCTCTCTTCCTCAGATAAGCTTGCTCAATTCATGGACATCATAGCCTTTGGAGAGAAAATCTCAAAGGAAAACCTTTATACTTTGGTAACATTGAGGGATTTAAGTGCACAGTGTGGACTTACACTGTTGTTCATTTGGGATAGACTTGAGACTAAAGTGTAAAAAGCTTAGTAAGCAGCTAATTAAGAACTTTATTTTGCACACTCCACTAACCCTGGCCTGAATGCAAATAATTTTAAATTATCACATGGATACTTTGTGGCCCCAAGGGGCTGACACAGGACTTAAAAACCAGCAGTAGTCAGGGTGGAGCTAACATCATCCTCTCTGGCTGCGGGCTTTCACTCCTTCCACCTCTCCCTGCCTCCTCCCTCAAGGCAGTGGGTTAATGCCCAGTGCCACCTGCACCTGACCAGCATCTCTTCCCTTTTTTTATTCCTCTTTCCCAACAGAGCAAAGCCTGAGCTGGGCCCTGCCTTAAAGCAGGAAAGTAACAGTGTTGGATCAACCCTTGGAGAAAACTCTCCAAACACAACTGAAACATAATGAAGCATTACTAATAAAATCCCAGAATTATGATGGGAATATTAAGAATCAATAGTTTTCATAAATGCCAAGAGAACTTTTAAGTACCCTTTTCTTTATCACAGCTGAAGTAATGCTGACAATTGGCAGGACACATTTGTCTCCTTGGATATACGTTATGGATTAACCCTTAGGTACATTATCCATTTTCTTAAGTTACAAATTTTTTCCCCTAACGGCAAAATTAATAGTATGATTACAAATAAAAAATATATTCTGAACTAAAATATTTCTATCTATATAAGCCACACATGGAATGATTGCTGCAGGAGACCTATTACTACGTCCCCCCCTGCCTTAAGGGAAGGTAAACCTCCAGGGTGGAATGGAGTGGATATGCAAGGAATCTGTTCCATAACAGTTCCCTAAGCAACATAACCTGTAACTTTAGGTGTTAGCAGCACCGGGGAAGCTTGGTATGCTGAGCCTAAGAGAAACAACACAGAGGGCGGAGCGGAGTGGAAACACCGCAGCCAGGCTCTGTGATCACTGCAGGGGTGGGGAACTGGAACTACTGGAACAAGAGATGAAGGTCCCTGCATTGAGTCCACTGAAGCAAGGAGGTGACGCAACGGGGTTCTGTCAACGCTATTGTCTTCCTTCTGATTTATATCATAAGTGCCCAGTTCTGGAGTAGTGACACGCTAAATCATGTTCTCTGGGTGAACTTTGCTCATTATAATCTCATTGTGATACCAAAACGCACCTCCATCCCAAAAGCTACCTGCCTCCATGGTGCGACCACCCCTCACTGAGCATGTGCCCTCCATTTCCTCTAGCATATACCTTTAAAAGTAAAGCGAGGAGATTTTACACCAATCATAATAAAGGTACGTATGACTAGAGTCACTCAAGCTCCACCTGAAAATAAGAAGATAGTATAAAAGGGCTTAAGAGAGGGGGAATGCTAGGGAAGATACCATCATAGACAAGTCAGGAGGACATTGCTGACTTCTGGGATCACTTGACAGACTGAACCTCTCTTCCTCCCCATAGGGATGCCTATTGTGTAAGATTCAAACCCTCAGTTATACCAAGTGCTTCCCCGAGAAACTTAGAACTCTCTATAGAGTTTTTCCGTAATTTAGTGTGCTTGTAGTTGACTGTATTATTATTTGCACATGCTTTGTAGACAGTGTATTTATCACTGGTAATCCAAAAGAACCTGTCCTCCTGTTGCTGTAATAAACAGTACTGTTTATTAAAATCTAGCCACGATAGTTCATCAAATGTGACCAAATTCCTTAATTCTGGCCATGATAGTTCATTGAACATGACTAAATTGAAAGTACAGTGTGCTATTTTTGCATCAGTAATTGTGATAGTTCAATATATTGAATGTGACGGTACTCATAGTGCTGAAATGGGCATCACCCAGAATCTAAGCCTAGCGCCCCCGGCTCCTCTCATATCTGAGGACAATCTGGAATGCAAGAGGGTTTATTTTCTGCCAAACTTCATTACACTTTAATGCAACACCACCATAACATCCACTCAGCCTAATTAACTACTTTAGTTCACTTGCATCAAGTCTGATTTGTATTTGTGTTTTGCTGTGGCAAATGTACAATCAATCCTGCTAATGCAAATGAACTTATGCCAATAAGGGCTGCCCAGTGACATACATCAGTCTTTACACCCACAGCACATACTAGGATGGTTTGGGGAAATGGGCCTCTCACCACAGAGGCAAGCTCTCCAGGAGGTCTGCTCAGGGCTGTGCTTCTCCAGGGCACACCCTAAATTTAAGAGCACTGTTAAAAGCACAGACTAATAAGACAAGCTTTTTTGTTTTCACATCAAGTTCATTAATGGAGAGAAAGGCATCATGACAAGGAAGTATCAGTGGAGTCAACAATGCTTTTGGAGAGAGTAATATGAGGACAACTGATGGACCCACTGAAACAAAATCTTCATCACAAACCTGTGAACAATTCTTGCCCTTCAAACTGAACTGGCTCCAAGTCACCCTTTTATAAACATACAGTCATTCCTTGCAGTCATAGAGTAGATTTGTATGATGCTTGTGTCTGCAGGACACCTCTGTGTCTTCCTCAAGAGCCGCTCCAGAGCAGCCAGCAGGAATGCAGAAGCCCCATGGTAAGCACTGGCAGTTCTCTTAGGTAACATTTACTTGACAGATCGTAGCATCACATTTCTGTTGCTGCAGCAGAACAAGAGCAAGATGCCCAGGGCCTGCTCTGCTACTCTCAGTAAAGTTGATCACTGCACCCAGTAGAGGGTAAACAGTGCTTTTGCTCCCTCAGATGGATAAAGCTGCACTGCTTCTCCCTCACTGTGCCAGTCAGAGAACACGCTGCATATGAGAAAACAACAGAAATTCTGCCTTATACAATGAATCCATCCTTGACCAACACTAACATGAAAAGTATTGCACAGTGAAGGCCGGATATCACTGAGTATTGACATATGCAAGAAAGAATAACCTAGAGCTAAAAACCTAGGAGAAACCATTAATACAAAGGGTGTACTAAACTGACCACTGATCACATCCATTTGATTTTTTTAATTCAGTATTCTGATGCTGAAACTTGTAGTAATTCTTCTTCTAGATCTACAGGTCAAGAGAAAAAGTCAGCGGAATGACCAGATTCAAAACTGTTGACCAGAGATATTTCAGGCCACTGGGCAATGAAAATAAACCAGAGTCTCACAGCTCTACTTTACTTTGCCAGGAAAGAGACCGTTAGTGACACATGTCATAAAGGGTAATGCCATGATGAAATCAACATTGGCTAAAAGTAAAAAATTTACAGAAAAACTGAGAAATTTATATGTGCATACGTGCACACAGGTAACATTGTAAATATATATATATATAGCCAGTAAAAGGTGGTCAAGATATAAATTGATTCCAGTTAGCACTTGCAAGAAGTGGCAGGCGGGTAAAGAATGAATTCGTCTGTGAGCAATGAAGGGTCAAGAAATGCTAAACCTCTGAACCAAACACCTCATCCAGAGTCTGCTAGCAAAGCAACAGCAGCCAGAAGCTCACAATCATAGAGATTAGAGCTATATTGCCCTATTCATTCATCCCAGCTAATTCCCCTGAAAACTCAGTATTCTTGCCAGTGCTTTGTGCAATTCCCTCACACTATTTTAATTGTTGCAGCTTCTTCCTTCACCTTTAGGGTCAGAAACACACTGAGGAGAAATCGCTTGGAAGAGTAAAACCTATTTGTGCTTTATCTGCAGAGAACTATCTGTTCTCTCTTATAATCATAACCTCAGTTTATCACAAAAACGTTAAGGAAAGGACAAGAGATTGTCTCGTAGCATTTTCATCTTTTAAAATGATTGCTACGGTTTATATTTCTGAGCTGAAGGAAAAAAAACATCAAAGCTCTTTTGAGTGAACCTGAATTCTTCTGTGCTTATACCTTCCGTCCTTTAAACTAGTCATTTGGAAAAGAGATGAGGTGCAACTGCTTCAGAAACTTCCGATCTTTTTGGGTTTTATTCAGGTTTGTGGTTTATATATTTAATCTTGTTTTCACTTATTAATAACTTAATCTGCTTGTTTATCATAGGAAACATAAGATGGTAATGTATGACAGCAGAAACGTACCTTCAAAATGAAGGGAGTTAGTGACATAGAATACCTAATAAGTTTGTTATTCAGACAATGCAGGTATGTTAAAATTACAGAAAACTAAACTGAATGAGGCTGTTAAAGCAGGCATCAACAAAATTAAGAAATGCCTGCTGGGAAGTTTCTAGGTTTGATCTGAGTCAACCCTCATAAAACCAAAGATGCAATTCTCAAACGAAACCAAAGACACAACTCTGAGCATGATTTTGCATTTCAAAAGGGTCTTCTGAAAAGTCAACGTAACACTTGAAATGCCGAATGAATGCAGATGCTTGATTTCTGAGAGTAAGAAAGTTAGAATTGGTACCTGGGCATACAACAAAGAACCACCACTTCTTGAGTTGAAATATAGAATCAATTAACCCACAAACTGCTGAATAGAAACACGTTTCACACTAACTAGTTTCACATTGGCAACAACAAATATCATTCATCTGTAACAAAAGTTTCTAGTTAGCTCTCAATGATATGAAGGAATGACAGCTGGTGTTTTCCAGATTTATTTTTGGGGGAAAAAAACTTAAGTTTTGTTGCAACTGAATTCTTCAAGCGTGACATAAGCTTCAGATGTGTTGATGGTCAGATGTGCATGGAGAAAGCACCACTCTTTACAACAGACAACTTCCCACTACCAGACTGTATTTGGGAGCAAAACAGGGGATAGGGAGAGCAAGTGACTCCTGTATACAGGAACAGGGGTAGATTCAGCCCCAGAAGAGAAATTGCCTTTGACAAGTAAGAAAACAAACAGGAAACCTAACTGTGAGCAATGTTTCTCTCTCTATGTATCCAGAACTGTGGCCTCCCAACCATCTTAAAGCATTAGCAAAATTGTGCATGGTCATAACAAGGCAGGAAAATCCTGTTTAGTCTGTATTTTTGGACAATCACTGCCCTCCAGATGTAGTTTCAGCACCAGAGGAAGCTCTAGTGCCCACCCCACAACCCCACCCACAAGCCAAAATCTCCCTCCTCCACTTCTGGGATGGCTGCTCTGGGAGCTCTCCCTGCCGCAAAAGACACCAGCCTTCACTTCTCCCATGGGCAGCAACACAGCACCTGGAGGAAGGCCAATCAGTCTGGGACGTTTGCTATCTCAGCAGGAGCAGAAAACTCTCCCAAGCTTTGGGACTGCTCCTCAAGCCACGCTAACCCAGGGAGGAAGATTTAGAAGGGCCATTGAAAGCACGCGGACAGCGAAACCCCAGCTGGCGTCTGTCCCGCCCCACACCCTCCTGCTCCCTCCCTTGTACCAGCAGCACTGCAGGAGCAAACACATTTGCAAAAAAACCAAAATCACAGATCAATTAAGTGAGCTTTCAGCTGAACCAGCGTGACCATATAGAGGCACAGATAGTACGGCAGGATCATCCTGGCTCCTTCCCCATGCTTGCCAGCTTTATGACCTCTGTTTCCTAGACAACTGCATTGCCACCCTCACACTTTCTACCTCCATTCCGCCATGCACAGGTGCCTCTTCAACATAAAGAAGCCAAAGTATTCATAAGGGGGTGTACCATCTGCAGTGCTCATTTCTGTAACATCTAGAATTAGTTTGGCAGTCTCACACCTACTTATTCTTTGCCAGCTGCAAACCAGAATGGGTTTTGACAGAATATGACCAGAGACCAGCAGCCCAAACAAATACAGGAAAACACAGAGGATTTACCTCTGGCCTGTACAATTCTCATTCCCCGAATTCCTCCCATATGTTCTGACAACAAATAAACCAGATAGTAGAAAAGCATTTGATCTCTGTAATGATTTTTTTTATACCTTTAAATCATAGAACATTGTTTTTAAAGTCAAGAAAATTTTATATATATCAATGTACATATGTCTCTCTCTCTCTCTCTCTCTGACTCAACCAACTGAAATGTTTCTTGGTGTGGCTCTAGGGAGCATAACAATTTCTTGCAGCTTTAAGATTTAAGGTATTATTTCGTATGAAAAACCATTGCAAGAAAATAAAATCTTATCAAAACAAAAGCATTACAGAGAGTAGAAGTAATCATGAATGAAAGTTGCCCCACATCATAAGCTAAGAGGCTGTGAAAGTAGTTCCTGCTTAAGAAAAAACTATGAGAAACAGCACTTGTGCATACTTTGTGGCTTTCCTAGAAAGTTTTGGTGCTAAATCCTGAGTCCTACGGACCTAAACTGGTCTGCCAAAGAGACAAATATTCATTATTCAGCTCCCATATTTCAAAAAAGCACAAGGTTTTACTTAGTGAGCTTAAAGTGGTTTAGGAAATTCACCCAGACAAAGATCCCGAAGTTTGGATGCTTACCTAAAATTCAACACAAGCAAATTGGCTCGCAAAACAGGACTGAAGTCCCACCAGAATTTGCTGTAATTAAAATTCTTTTTTGCCTTGACTCAGATGCAACATACAAATTCCTGCCTTCTCCTATCCCACATTAACTCAACTAAAGCAGCACGCCTACCTTTTTTTCTCCCCATTTTAACATCTTTTTTCTCACTCCAGAACTCCCACCCTACAAAAAAAATATAGAAGTGCACCAGTACTTATTTTATCTGTATGTATCTTTTACTATTTTATCAGTCCATTGTAATTTTTGCTCAGTGTGAAAATTAAGTTCAACAACAACAAAGTTGATACTGGTTCCATCAGACCTTATATTGCCTTTTGAAACTTTAGTCAAAATGAGGTTATTGTGATCTTTTTAGACAATATGATCAGCACTCACTAAAATAACCTCAGAACATGATATAACCTATGTAGCCATTAATGCCATTCGCTAGACACTGCAGATGATGAATAGGACTTTCCTAAGGTTTGATAACCAAACATGAGACCAAGATGTAGCTTATTAAGGCTCTCTGCCTCCTGTTCTAACCTGCATAATATAAAAATCATCAGAATAAAGGGAAGGCATCGACAATGGTTTAGAAACTTGCAGAACTATCTTATTGCAAATAAATGCAATACTATAAAAATAGGAGTGTCCATAATAGGTAATTGAGAAACAGCTATGAACCTCCCACTCAACATATGCACATGCATATATACACTGCAATT
The DNA here is from genome assembly GCF_929443795.1 of Astur gentilis. Lineage (NCBI taxonomy): Eukaryota > Metazoa > Chordata > Aves > Accipitriformes > Accipitridae > Astur > Astur gentilis. Next base: position 65,862,162 of record NC_064919.1, read on the forward strand.
ATTATAGAAAAGCTGCAAATGGTAAGAAGTCCGAAGTGTTTAATGTTTTTTATTTTTAAAGGATTGGCCCTTGACAAGAATCATCCTATCAAGAGGTTCTAGAGGAACACAAGAGCCGAACTTCTAAATCTTCAAAAATTCTCCTGCTTATCTTTTTTTAAGAATTACACTAATACACAGACCTATGTGGGAATGATTGCTGCAGGAGATCTATTGCTACGTCTCCCTCTGCCCTAAGGGAAGGTAAACCTCCAGGGTGGAATGGAGTGGATATGCAAGGAATCTGTTCCATAACAGTTCCCTAAGCAACATAACCTGTAACTTTAGGTGTTAGCAGCACCGGGGAAGCTTGGTATGCTGAGCCTAAGAGAAACAACACAGAGGGCGGAGCGGAGTGGAAACACCGCAGCCAGGCTCTGTGATCACTGCAGGGGTGGGGAACTGGAACTACTGGAACAAGAGATGAAGGTCCCTGCATTGAGTCCACTGAAGCAAGGAGGTGACGCAACGGGGTTCTGTCAACGCTATTGTCTTCCTTCTGATTTATATCATAAGTGCCCAGTTCTGGAGTAGTGACACGCTAAATCATGTTCTCTGGGTGAACTTTGCTCATTATAATCTCATTGTGATACCAAAACGCACCTCCATCCCAAAAGCTACCTGCCTCCATGGTGCGACCACCCCTCACTGAGCATGTGCCCTCCATTTCCTCTAGCATATACCTTTAAAAGTAAAGCGAGGAGATTTTACACCAATCATAATAAAGGTACGTATGACTAGAGTCACTCAAGCTCCACCTGAAAATAAGAAGATAGTATAAAAGGGCTTAAGAGAGGGGGAATGCTAGGGAAGATACCATCATAGACAAGTCAGGAGGACATTGCTGACTTCTGGGATCACTTGACAGACTGAACCTCTCTTCCTCCCCATAGGGATGCCTATTGTGTAAGATTCAAACCCTCAGTTATACCAAGTGCTTCCCCGAGAAACTTAGAACTCTCTATAGAGTTTTTCCGTAATTTAGTGTGCTTGTAGTTGACTGTATTATTATTTGCACATGCTTTGTAGACAGTGTATTTATCACTGGTAATCCAAAAGAACCTGTCCTCCTGTTGCTGTAATAAACAGTACTGTTTATTAAAATCTAGCCACGATAGTTCATCAAATGTGACCAAATTCCTTAATTCTGGCCATGATAGTTCATTGAACGCAACTAGATTGAAAGTAAGGTTCATTAAAATCTAGCTATGATGGTTCATTGAATGCAATTAGATTGAAAGTATATTATGCTATTAGTGCATCTGTAATTGTTATAGTTCAATATATATTGAATGTGACAGGACTTATAGCATTGAATTGGGCATTACTGAGAATCTAAGCCTAGCCACCCCCAGTCCCTGTCATACCTGAGGATAAGCTGAAATGCAAGGGCGTTTATTTTCTGCCAAACTTCTTTACCCTTTAACGCAACAGCCCGAATAAATAACTGATGACATATACCACCACCTCAAGTGGAATTTTCTGTTGATTTTTTTTTTGAAAAAGGACATTTCATTTCTGTCTTGACTTTGTTCATAAGCACACTCAAACCACAGCATTGTCAATAAACCATTGCATTATCTTTGATTCTTCATGAGCACTTCGAATTAAGCTTTGTCATCATTATACAATCTTCTGTAATACTATCATATTCTTACTAAAAACCTATCAAGAAAACAAGTTACTACATATGGAGGTCAGCTTTTGTTCACTCAAGAAGATTAAAAGCCTCTTAAACCCCTTTATGTCATCAGCCCTGCCACCAGCATACAGATTACTTCCCTCCATTTTACAGCAAAAAGCCTTGCAAAGAAGAAGACTCAAAGCAAAGGAAACAGAAAAGAAAAAGAAAGTAAGGTAAACCAGCCAAAGTATAGTAAAGTCGCTGCAGAAGTCTATACTAACAGAAGTTGGTTTTGATTGAGCCTCAGGTTTGCCTCATTGGTTAAATACGCTTCATCAGTGTGAGTGCCTGCTGTTATTATATTAGTACCTTAAGATTTGCACAGGTTGCAGAGGCACTGGCCCTAGGAAATCCCAGTTTCTGCATGGTAAGAACTACAGGTCAACCCAAAACTGTCTGGGCTGTTTTGACTAAGATACAATTATGAAGAACAACACTAAGATTCACGCACAAGAAAGAAGGATTTAAGAAAACTGTATAGCAAAATATATACTGGGACAAGTTTATTATCAATTTCCCCTTATTGACAAATATTTGGAGGCCTAAGTTTTAGTTCCAGGTCTGGCAGATACAAATGATAGCAAGTTCTACTTCTGCCTATACAACAACAGTTTTGCAAATGTAGAATTAGTATTAATAGTACAATGAGAATGAAAAACTATATCCATACATGTTAAGGGCCAGAGCGTGAATCAGTGGAATACAGTCAATAGGGGCTGAGCTACCTGGCTTGATCCCTCATTTCAGAGAGTTCACCAGCCATAGGGGAGTGTCAAAGAAGTTCAAACAACTTCAGGAGAGACATCAGGAACAATAAAGTATAAAGAAGTCTACTGCAACCTTTTTACATATTTTATAATGTGCAAAAACTAGTTCACATTCCCCTAAGTACAAATGGAGCAAATATATCTACATCTAGGCTGCTGTACTACTAATGTAGAGAAACTACTACTTTGCATCTGACTATCTGAATTATTTCAGACTGTCCCTTTCTTAGCAGCTAAGATGACCAACTCTGATGTACTAAGTATAAATACTCTGGGGCATTTACACTTCACAGGGGTCATCTCACTCTTTGTGCCTGGATTAAGAATTATGAAATGTCACAGGTATTTGTATACATGAAAACTGTTCATGCATTTCAAAAGGCTGGCCTGATGCATCATAGCCAACATCAAGTAAACTAAGGCAGGTCTTGTTTGAATACTGCATACTGTTAAGCTTATAATGGGAAAAATACTGTGCAAAGTAAAACTATTCAGACATGCCACATACTGGTGCTAAAGCTGTTCAAATACACACATACTGTCCCAGGTTTCTGAGTAATGATTCTCTAAAAAGGCAAAACAACTCAGTCTTCATTGAGACAGCCTTCTCTCCAATCATCATGAACTCCTGAGCGCACAGGAAAGGGAAAAAAAAAAAAAAAAAGCCTGACAACTTGGTTTAAAACATTTTGCCTAATAAACACCATCTCTTTGATCTATCACAGCTGTAGACTTAACGAGGTATTCAGTCTTCATCTAGGCTTTATCAATAAGGCTGCACAAAACAGATCCCCCCAAACTTTGCAGAGGCTCACAAAATGCCCACCATATCCTGTGGGATACTGTCTTCTATTTTCAGGTTATTGGTTTTTTAAGCATGCTGCTCAAAAGCACATGCAGCTGGTGAACAGCTTAGTTCACACTGCCTGATGCTTTTTCTGATACAAATATTTGCCCCAGAGAAAAAAATCTCTTACTCCTACCCATCATGGCCCCCATATTTACCTCAAACCTATCACCAGAATTACCAGAAGCTTTGTTCTCAACCTCCATGTTGCTACATCGATGCTCAGAGGACTGACATTTGCAAGCAGTCCAGTAAATGAATTGCTGAAATCTTCCTTTGAAAAACCCAGAGCTGCATTCTCCTTGTGTGCTGAAACATCTCATACCACTAGAGAAGACAGCTCAGCATCTTTTATTTTTCATAGTTTGTTTTTTCACACTGTGTGCAAAGAGGCTGTGCAACTCAATGAGACAGGAAAACTCTGATGACAGGAATTAAAGATTAAAAAGGAGATTTGTAAATATACCAAGGGTTTCAAAAGTTGCCGTCAAGAACAACTGTATACTCTGTGTATTCTGACCAAAGTTCTGGGATCCACAGTGATCTTGCAATAACTTGAGATTCACTTCAGACACTGGAGGAGGGCTGGAGCATGGGTAGCATTAAAACTAGAAATTTAAGTTGCATTTGTTGTTTCTTTGATTACATGGCTCATCCTACCTCAGGTAATACAACCGTGTTGCAAGCTTTTATATATTATAGATATATATCTCTGCAATCCCTGTGTCATTGCTCACAGCAGACATTTGTTATTGCATGTAACTCTCGCCCGAGGATGTATGTGGAACTCACACAATTTAGTCTTGCAAGAGAGACAAATTTAAAATTCACTGCCTCACAATTTGTCTGGAATTAAAAGCCCAAACTATGATTCTTCACATGAAACACAGAACTTACTCTTAGTCCTGAAACATCAATTCCTGAGTTCATTACAACAGTACAGAAAGAAAAGGAATTAGAAGTCACTCGCAGAAACTTTAAAACAAAAAAATTTATATATTCTGGAGAGTTGAAGTTATAGTAACTAATATACATAACCTTCTCGATAAAAGTAAAAGAAAATAAGTACATATATTCTGCATCCTACTAGCCTGTTTAAAAAAAATAATCTCAGGAAAAGCAGTTGTTTGGTTACTTATAAATAATAGGGACAACATAAACTCCTACCTATGAAATCTTCATGAGGCAATTTGCCATCATGTACTTTTCCCCTATATGAAAAAAATTACTGATTTATGAAACAAAGTATTAGTTAGAGGAAAGTATGTATAGGTTTCTACACTGCTGTTTTGCAGGGACTGGTGATGTATGTTTGTTTAACCAGCAGAACTTCTGCGGTGCTAACAGCCTCTATATTAGTACAGAAGCACCACAGCAGTAGTGCAAAGGAACACAAGATATGATCGACTGGCAATACTTGGGGTTAATGGCATTGCCCATATTCAGCTGTAGAGTTGAATAAAGAGGTCTGGTAAAGCCTGCTAATGTAAGCAAGTCAAATAGATTTATCCCCTTTGGTCCTTCCTGAACGTCAAAAGCAATAACCTCTCAGGTATGATTGTCATTCTGTATTCAGAAACATTCCATCTCAAAAGAGAGCTTCTAGTTGTGTCTTCGCATTCATCAGTCGCAGGGACAGAAAACAGTATCATGCTGTTAGGCTGTGCTATCATTTGTTATGATAATTAAACTCAATACAGGTTTATACCTCCTCCTCCTGTGTACTACCATTAAGAATTGCCATTATCCCATTTATATTGCTTTTGTTCTTCCTTTCTTCAAGTCCCTAAGCAGGAAGTTTTGTTCAAGTGAGACTCTCCTACTACAGAGGTTGTTCTCTGCTTATGCACAGTGTCGCTAGGCAAACATACGCTTTCAGCAAATTTTACAGCAACTAGCTAAACCCAGGACTAATGCATATGTTGCTTCTTAACTCAGACACATTGTCTGTAATTTACAGTCTGCTCCAAATTATAGCAATTTACCCAACAGAGGAATTTGCCTTGGTACTTCTGGTATTCTTGGTAGAGAACATTAGTGCCACATCATTTAATAGCTCTTGAGTTAGGACACACCTGTTCATTTTTGCTTGTCAGTTTAACATGATATAAAGCAAAAGCATAATCAAATAGAGAAGAGTCTTGTAGTTTTAGCTAAGCCATTTTACTACTTACTTGTAAAGTATGACACACAGAGGAATACAAAATGCTATGCCTAGGAACAGTAACAAGGTCCAAGAAGAATCTGGAGCCAAAGTAAAAGATGAGAAGAGCAGCATTTCTGTCTGCAGTGTCTTAACCACCACCTCTGACACTGCAATGGGAATGCACCACACAGTGCGATACAACATCCACAGCAGCCCTTGATGCTACTAAGCGGGAGCCTGCAATGCCCCACACCTGCCTGTCCTAAGAGCTGAAACAATAAGTACTCAGACTGCAGCTATATAAATGATATGTATAGTCAGAGCTCCACACAGAGCCAGTAGGAGTGAGCACGAAGCAGTTTTCTAATTCTTATCACTGTTCATCTGATCCACAGGGCTTGTAACTGCTCCAGTAAGAGCCTCCCACCTTAGGAGCTGAATCATGGTTGCTCTTCACACACCTCTTATCCAGCTCACATACACTCAAGCAGCCATGGTATTGAGCTGGACTTCTAAGCTTCAGTATATTTTCTGAAAATGAGATGAGCCCAAACAGAACTAGGTGAACTACAAATTAAGGGATGACACTTCATGTTATCTACAGCCCTGTTCCCTTTGCACTTCTGCCAGTGCAGGCCAACTGTGGACAAGTTAGACCCATCAAGGTACTTTTAACTGGGCTTTAGTGCTGCTGAGACACCATCTTCAGTGATGCATTAGAATATCCAGGCTGCAGATTAAGACAACAGCAGGTATAGAAACATCCAAATTGCCATCCTGTTGATTGAGCTTGGTATGGCAATGTTTCTTAGCTCAGATATGAAGTAATTTGAACGTAACTTACAAATTCCAGGCTAATTCAGACAGATAAGCACTAATGCTGCTTCAATGCTATGAGGGGCCATAACTAATAGGCCTTGTTTGAACCTACCCTAACACATGCAGATCCAAGCATGGTGTTTCTGGTTGCCTTTCTTGACTTGGGAATGCTAGATACAATAGCTCAAGGACATCTGTAGGAAAGCCAGCTCTGGGACAACAAAGATCATCAGTTTTGGCTCAGCATGGACTTTGCTAGAGCTGAGTCGGTTCTTGCAGAGCCTGCTACCCATGAGCCAGGTTCTGGGGAAGCACAAAGCAGCAGGCTGTGCCCAGCACCGGCATGGAGGTAGCAGAACACCAGAAGTCAAGTCCTGGAAGCACAGAACACTAAGCAGGTCTGCAGGAGCAATGAAAGCCAGCTCTGACATGGAGGCTTAAAACCCCGCTAAAGCTCCACTTTGTACGACTGAGATCTTTGCAGCATTTCTCACTATGTTCTGTGATACTGATATTATCCATGCAGTGAATTATAATTGTTCTGCTGTACGGGCCCCAAAAAAACTCAATGGGGAAAAAAAAATCCTCCCATCCTTTACCCCAAGCACAAATAATTTGTCTATTCCTGATCTACGCTTTGCAATTTCACATCATGAAAGACAGACTGAAGAGGAATGGATCTCTGGCTTAGGTATCATTTACCTCTACTACAGTTCTTAACAATATCTTACAGATTTTATTGACTTTGAAGTACAAAGGTAACTGTGGGCACAGGGTAATAATACAGATTTCATTATCATTTCTACTGAAAAAAGTGTTAAAGTAACTTTGAGTGAATTTAGTATTTGGCAGACTGACAACTCCAGAGATAAGATCAAACAAAACACTCACCCTCTGAAGGAGGAGGCAAATATCCTCCTGCAGTTTGTTTGTTTTGTTTTTTCTTAATCAAACCCATATTTCAAAGCCACGTTTTTCACTTGTGATGCCTACGGTAAGGCTTTACATCTGTATTTAGGGCATGCAAAAATGATCAAGAACAATTGTGTTATTGTCACTTGGTGACCTACCACTGATTTGCTGCTGTTAAGCTCTGAAGATCCAGTCCTATGACCCTTTGGTGTGAGTTCATAGTGGTTTAAGCAAATGCATTGTGCTTCTTATTTAAAACAGGAGGGGATCATAAGCAAACAGCATACCAACTCTGTGAAGTGGTAACTTGATACATCATGATTTTTATTGCTACTGTATGAATATGGCTCTAATCACCAAACAGCTTCTTTCTCCAAAACTGGAGAAGTTCTGGCAAACTTCTGAATGTGCTCAGATGCAAGCTTCAAGGACTCAGTTCACTGAGGGAGCTCTGAAAAAATATAACAATCCTGGTAACGGTCACAGAAACACAGGTGAGTGAGTGCATGCATGCATACTAACGTGTACTGAACAGAACATTTAGTCTGACACCATTGCCTGTGTTTTTCCTGTCTTCCATCCTTTCATATTTATCATTTTCATGGTTTGGTATCATTCACTTCTTGCCTCTGTTCCCATGTCAACTCTTACCACCTTCCTCTTTCCTTTTCTTTTCCACTATACTTTTCCTTCAGAACACACTTTTTCAATCCTCTTCCTCCCCAAGATGGTCCATTTCTCTTCAACAGTTGAAACTGTCCTACCCTGAGCTGCGCAGAGAAACCACACAGCAGAGAACATAACCTGGTTGTGAACACAACTTCTGAGAACTGTTGTGAACTCTGCTGAGGAGTCACTGGCAGCAACATGCAATTCAGACAAAATTAATCTGCAGGAGTGATACTGTGAGGTCCATGCTATCATCCCAATCTCTAGGCCACAAAGAACTAGTTTAAAAATACAGTAAATAAGAAGGTGCACCTGGAATAATTCTCAAGTGCCACCAGAAGCAAACATGGAGTATTTCTGAAAGCCTGAGAAAATCTTCTCAATTTCTAGCTACTAGTCCAAAGTTTCCCAAGATCTAGGGCCAGCAGGATTCTCTAACACTGCTGGTTTTTGTTTAGTTGCAGCTTTTGGCTAACTTGCTTATTCTATATATCTGTAAAGGTAATGAAGCATATTAACAATGGCCTATGAAATACGCATTGAATACACATAGCTCTGTTTAAAAAACAAAATTGGAAAATGCCAGTCTAACACAGTGGTCAATCAGAAGCATCATCCTGGAATCCTTCACAATAAATTACAACAGACATTCAAAATAAAATATAAAAATAGAACAGCCTCTGATCTGGTCTGCTAGGTTTAAGTGTTCTGTACCACTCTAATGTGACTTTGAAATAGTGAGAAAATGACAGAACAGAGTAACATCGGTAAATTTCTAAAGCCAGTTTATATAATTATTTCACTGTTTACAAAGAGATTTTACAGAAAGTGCAAATTAAACAAGATTATTCTACTTAATGCCTGTGGGCAATAAGACATTAAACATTTTGGTATGCCTTCAGTGTTTAACTTGCACTTATATCCCTACATATTAAAATAAGGGCCTTGAACTCCAGAGATAGTGAGATCCATAGGGGTGCTCGTGCCGTCATGAAAAAATAGTCAGTACGCTTATCTCAAATTAAGGTAAATATCTTCCTTGCTGTTTTACAAATGGTCCGAGCCAACACTGCTGGTTTTGTGTTGTAATGCAAGTATGTGCATGGCTGGGTGCATATCACATGCCTCCAAACTAAACAACAGACCTGGGGTTCATCTGTCTCCATTTGTGCAAGTTCACATACGAAATAGGACAAAACGATTCTGTCATTCACTCTCCAGTCTCAGCACAGACTTTGTGAACAAATTCAGCCTTAAACACCAGGAGATCAGATCATTCCTTCCACAATTAATTTGCCATCTGTAGGCCTCAAGGCTGAAAGTCTTCTCCAAATCCCATTCCGTTTCTCCTCAAATCAGAAGTCATCTCTGTAGAAGGGATCCAAATAAAATAACTACCTCACCTTTCCTGAAGAGGTCCTTACCTCCTTCTGGTCTCGCTCCCGAAATAGCATCTTTATCAACGTTCAGATATTTCTACTTGCTCATTACAGCATTTCTGTAAGACCCCTCCAGTCTATCAAAATTCATATCCTCTTGTTACTATGGGTCCACCCAGTGTCCATACCCTAACACTGAGCAGTTCTCTGTTCTAACCTACAAACAATCATGTTTCTTTTCCACTGCAAATAACCTTAAGATCCACTGAGTTTCACCATTTCACCTTCCTTAGAGGGAGGATTTCTCCAGCCTATCGTTTACTCTGCATTTTTTTCCCTGAAACTTCTCCACAGTAAGAGATTCTCAATCTTGAGGGATCTTAGCAGCATGTATAAATACCTGATGGGAAGGAATAAGAAGGAGACAGACTTTTCTCAGTCGTGCCCACTGGCAGGACGAGAGGCAGTGAGCACAAATTGAAAAACATGAAATTCCACCTGAACACAACACTCTCACTGTGAGGGTGGTCAAACATGTTGCTCAGAGAGGCTGTGGAGTCTCCTTGTGTGAAGACACTCAAAACGCAACCAGACAGGATTCCAGCCAACCTGCTGTAGCTGACCCTGCTTGAGCAGGGGAGTGGACTAAATTAACTCAAGAGGTCCCTTCCAACCAAAATGATTCTGTGAAATCTCATTTCCAGCTGCACGAGCTTGTTCAAATTCTCTCTCCATCAGCAACTGGACCTTCTAGGTTTCCATTTCACCAGCCCCAAGGAAAACGTGATGCACCAGGACTGACTCTGAACATTTATTGCAAGGCTGATCAACATTTCCCAGTACTGAAGCTTCATCTGCCTTTGCGTCGCTACATCACCCCACTCAGTTATGTTCCTTGCAGTTCCTATTTCACTGGCTATTTTTGCCAGTTCACTATTCATCAATGCTTCCAAACCACTAATCAAGTTTGAAAAGAATCAGTCCTAATACAGAACCTTGTGGCATCTTGCTATTAACCTTTTGCTGGGTTGAAAATTGCTTATTCACCTTCTTGTTTTCTACCTCTCAGTTACTTAGATGTTAAAATTTCATCTCCGACTGCACAACCCCACAGCCTCCTTACAAGTCTCTGTGCCACAGCTTTCTGAAAGCCCAGCTCCTCTTATTCAGCCATGCTTTTGACATTGTGCTTGCAGAATGTCAAGAAAGAGGCACAAATAAACTTGTTCATTTCTGCACAAGTATTTTAGGAGGTGGATGAGGGAAAGGAACTGTTGTGGAGCCGAACAATTCTGCTTTCAGGGCTCTGGGTCTGATTTCAAAAGTGAGACAATACATAAAAATGCTTCAACAAATGAGCACAGCTAGCAGCAAAAAGCTAGGACTCTCGGAATCTGGGGACTATTGACACATGGTGCATTACAGTATCATTGAATTAAGTGCATAAATAGCCTTGAAGACAGACAGGAGAACATGGGACTCTCACTGCTTCCTACACCCACAGCTGTTGGATTAATCCATCACCTGCCTCCTTTATCCCTGATCAGAGTGCTCAGTGGCCAGCGTACAAGGATTTCATTTATATATTTAAAAACTGAAAAACACAAGTGCTAGTGAACCTGCAGGCTCTTGGTACACATGTAGTAAAACAAAAAGCAACTTCTGGTAGTACAGAGCGGGAAAACACAGGGCAAAGCATTTCAGCAGCTGAACAAGAGTAAAACATTCTGCTGCATGTCCAGTTTATGCCTGTGTGCTTCTTTGCACACCTGCCTGATGTTTAAAGATCGGGTGGGTGAACGGTCAGGGTGAAGGTAATGTTTTTAGGTCTCTAATGTTTCCCTTGCAAAGTCAGTGAATCAGGCATCATAAGCTTTGTATGCATGTACAAATTCCCAGATTCCTGCTGGATGAGTTTCTAGTTTTCCTCAGTATGTAGGAAAAATGGGGAAAAAGATCTGCAAGATACCTCTCTCAATTTTGTTTAAAAAAAAAAAAAAAGGGAAGAAAATCAAATGATAACTACCATAAATAGAATATTTCCCATTGAAAGAAAGCCTATTTGGTTTAAAGTGCTTGAAGAACAAATTCAGAAATTATCCATGGTGTGTTTTTGAAACATTGCCATGCAGAAGAATAACCAGATTTACACTTACTCTGCTCAGAATTTACCTATCAGCAATTCCAATTTTCTCAGGTTGGTAAGTTAATAGATAATATTTGTCTACGTTGTATGACTGATTCAGTTGGTTTCCTGGATAACGTGAAACATTCTCAGCTTAAACCACAACAACGGACCACCAGACAGGCGCTACAGTATTCTGTTACTTTCCCTGAGTAACACCAAAGATTTTGCTGGTGCAAATACTGGAAAAACACATGTAACTTTTGGGTCAAACATTTGCTTCATTTAAACATTTTCTGTCTATTTTTAAATGCTGCTTTAATAATCTTTCTTGCTAGGAAGCAGTTAAAATTGCTGTGGGAAGTGATGACAACCCACGATCACAGTCAACATGACTAATTTTTTGTTGTTGTTTTAAACACCAATGCGTCCCTTTATTAGCACTACATTCCATAATAGAATTGGATAACCTTTCCATGTTAATAAAATGCAGAAACTCAAAACTAGTTTCTTACCACCTGAAACAATAGGCAAGTTCAGCAAATTGTGTTACCTACGAATATTTATTGTAAATGTTCTAGGCTTTTGACACGTTTAGAAGTGACAGCTTGACTTCAAAATCGGTTTGTATTTTATTAACAGCAGGTTAAGACATCTAAAGAAAGAAATACAACATTAAACCTGGGGTCAAGTAAAATACTTTTGCCAACCCACCATTTCTCCCTTCTTCAGAAAGAGAATGAAAAAAGTCAATTACTTGCACAGCTCCAGCCCAGGAGACATGCTTTGTCACCCGCTGACAGTCACTGCTGACTTCAGAAATGACACGTACCTCAATGTGGGATGTGATTTTATTCTGTATAATCAACTTTTAAAGGGCATACTTCAGCTAAATTTTGTATTGGTGGTGGAATTTGCTTGTTTGCAGCAAATTCACTTTTGCTCCTTCTCACTTCATTTTAGACCACTCTGTGGAAGCTGATCACCCATTTTGTGTAAACTTGAAAACAAATTCCTACATGATCAGTATTTCTAAGCAAGTCATGTATACTGGTCAGTGCAGTAGCATGCACTCAGCCTAACAAAATGGTGCCCAGCCAGTGTGGAGAACAGAGGATGTGACATTTTTAAGCATTCCTTATCGATCCCCAATAAATTTTTAAAGGGGATAGGCTCCAGTTAATTTGATTTCATTTCCACCAGTCAGCAAAGTCTGGCATGAACAAGCTATTAGGCCTTATGAAAAGTTTCTACAGAACTAGTCAAATCTGATTATCTGATGATTAGTCATCATTATTAAACATAGCTAGTGGTAAGATGGAAATTACGAACATTTTAAAATTTGTAATCATTTATTTTTTAAGCAGCAGCATTGAAACACAGCAAGTAAATGAGTTTGGACAGCCTTCAAAACATGTACCTTAATTACAAAGGTGCTGCTTTTGCTAAGTGAAGACGTGGCATGTTCAGCAGTTCAAAGAACACCATGAACTGCAATTTAGGAGTATCACAAGAGTTTGGAACTAAATAAAAATTTAAAAAGTCAAGCATATTAAACATTATTGAATGATACTGACTGTAAACGTGATAGCATGCCTGTGTTAATATGATCTGTAGAGTGATTTTATCATTGCTGAACGATCAGTGAAATGAGTCCGTCTGTTACAATTTGCAGTTACGAGCTGTGACTCTGCTTAGGACTTGAGCTGTCACTGCTGGTTCCCTGGGAGAAGATGTTGGAACGCCTGTTGGGACCAACAAGAAAGCAAACAGGATCTTCATGAGCAGCTTTGCTATGGAGTACACACTATACGGTGGTAACTTTCCAAACAAAAATTGTGGTTCAAGCCTTGGAAAAGAGACAACTTCTCAAGAGGAAGGATGAAACCTTAGCGCTCTAACATCCTTTTCTTCAGGGCAGTGTTTGCTTAAATAATGCAACTTGCAGAGCAACTGCAACAGGTCTTCCTCAGCGAGACACTAGAGCACTGCAGGAGCTGGGTTTCCCTCCTGCAAATCCTGAGGTTTCCCTGGAACCGCCATATCACTTGTCAGCCGAGGCATGGCCGGCGGAACGCCTCCCGCCAATCCGTCAGTGATGCTGCGAGCACTGTTACCTGACAAGAAGCTGAGTTTTCTCCAGCAGCGCTGCCCAAAAGGGCTCCCGGGACGGCACGCGGTGTTACGGCAGCTACAGGCGCCCGCCGCACCGTGCATTCTCCCTGCACCCTCCCGGGCCACCGCAGCAGTGGAGGTATTGGGAAATGGCCTGGCCCTCAGACCTGTTCGCAAAGGACTCGGAGTGAAGGCCAGGCAGGGAACGCTGCAACAGCAGGAGACGTTTCCCCCACCCCCTGCAAGCGTGGCAGGAGGGCCGGCCGGCCTCGCCACAGCAGCAGGGTACCTGCCGTCAGGAGGGAGGCCCGAGGCAGCACCCCTCTGGAGCGGCCTGGCCCCGCTGGAAAATGGCGGCCACAGTGAAACACCAGAGCGTGTCACCTCCCGGCCCCGCGTATACACGATATACGTCTACCTACATGCATGTGCTAGACACATACCTATATGGGCGGATTTCTCTCACTTCGTAAATCTGACATACTTAAGGTCACCTATCACACTTCAGGTTACCTAACCTGAAACCATTTGTAGAAGTAAAATTAGTCCATTAATTGTTTTGTATGAGACAAACACCTGGACTATCCAACAGGATTAAGTTCTAGCGTGGATAAAGTTACCTTTATAAGCTGAAAAAAAATTCAACAAAATGCAATGAGATTAGATGGGTTATTAACACTCCAGTTAGACCAAAGGCCTAAAAATGGTCATTTCATTGATACACCAGGATAATCTTTTGAAGATGGAAGCAGCGGAATTAGTCCTCTCAGTTTCTTTCAGCACATACCTTCAAAGACACTTAACTCTTATCAGAGATGTAAAAAGTTCGCGTTCAACTCACGGTGCTTGCCTACTCTGAAAGGTAAACTGATAAAATTTGTAATCCTCAGGAGTTTAGTTGTGCTGTAGAAAAAAAAAATCCTGATTTAAATTATTTTTTGCCTTGAAAAGGGCAACAGGATCCAAGCTCCTTCCTCATGAGAATTTCAGAAACTGTATTTTACTGCTTTGGTGCCAGGCAATTTGTTATATTCAGTTTCCCTTCTTCCCCAAGGGGCTGAAGTCAGAAATTTCAACAACAACCACAAAAAGGGCTAAAGCTTGCTGCAGTCCTAATCCTCCTCAACCTTCCAATGAAAATTTAATCCTATATATAAGGATTCAATATATAAGGATATCATATTAAGTTTTTCTGCTGTTTTAAGCTGAAATTTCTCCACTTTTTCAGTACTAGACCACTGCAGAAGCACAGACGCTTGTTTTGCAGTGTGCTAACTGGCAGCGGGTGTCATATAATTGTGATAATTGTTTTCATTTATAGTCCAAGCCTTGGAGTAAAATCTTCCAAGATGAAAAGCTAAACACCTAGTGACAAATTCATTGCCTAGTGCATATGAAAATGAATACATACAGTTATTCAGAGACATTACTCAGAAAGTTAATCACAATGTTATCATGCCATTATTAGCCAAAAGTATGTGCATCATTCCTGACAGAGTCTGTGCCAACATCAGTTACCATGCACTAAAATAAACTGGAGTTAACACTCCACCACATGAGGTAATGGGTGCTGGAATATCGCAGAGAATGATGCAGGCAGGCAGGTCTGGCTTAGCAGCACACAGCTGCGCTGTCAATTTTCACCTGACCACAACATGCTGCACAGGCAGCTTGGAGGCTCGGCCACGCAGCAGAAATGCAGAGAGCAGCCTCTTGGCCAGGGCTGGACTACAGTAGGTGGGATCTCCCTCCCTCTGAAACATCAGGGAGCACCATTCAGCACCATGCAAGTGATTTTACCAAATGGTGATAGAAAAGTATTGCTTCCTGACCTGAGGTTTTTCTGCACGCCATGCAGTCATGCTGTGCATGGTCAAAGCCAGCAAGGCCAACCAGACCTGTGCTAATTTTACACTGAGCCAAAAGCTGAGGGTCTCTGCAGGTTAATTATGCAACAAATGCAACTGCAGTCAAATGCTACCAGGTTCTGGTATCCCTGGTTCACAGCTGAAAGGGACCATTAGCACATTAGCACATTGAGTCCCCTCCCTTGCAAGTACCAAACATAACCAGCCATACCTCTTAATTGTAAGAACTGGTGTTGGTGGATGATTGAGAAAATGACACACAGGTAACAAACAGACAAATTGTAACAATTCTTCTAACAAACCTCCCTACACCAAGGTAAAAAGCAGGAGACAATGAGTTATCAAACAACTTCTGCAGACAGATGCTGGCAGCTGGGTACAGGGGAGGTTTTGCATTCAGAAGTGCAAGAGCCACAGCAGCCTCTGCCACTGAAGCCAAAGGAGGAGGAGGGAACAGTTAGGCAAACAGAAGGAAAGTTTCAGAAACAATCAATCCCCAAAGGGTCAGTAAAGAAAAAGGCTCAGATTTCTAACAGCATCTGGTAAGATTATCAAAAGCATGTAGCTGTCTTCAAATAGCTAATACCCTCTGGAAAAAAACCAAAACAAACCCGTCTTAATAGCATGATTATCCCTTAGTGAAGCAAACAAAGTTCACTTCAACTTTGAAGGTGGAAGATCAGAACTGAGAAGGAAAACCTCAAAATGGAAAAGAGCCTTCTCTCTCCCCTCCTACCTGCAAGGTATGAAAGACAAAGGCACATAGAAAGGAGCAGCTTTACCCTGTCATTCCTGCAGGTGTCCAGGTAACTAGTAAATAATTAAAACTCAAAGTGAGCCTCTCATTTGCAAATAATTATTTCAATTGTGACCATCTGGGCTCAAACTGTTCAGTAACAATCATGAAGTATCCCTGGTGATATGCCTTTGATGAAAAAAAGCAAAGAATTAAGATACTGAACAGCAGCAATTTTAAGTAGCTCAGGTACAGCCAAGAATTAACTGGAATTAATTAATCATCCAACTCTGGTGAGTTTCTCTGTTATGACAGCTAGAAGTGAGATAGAAGGAACTCAAGAAAGCAAGAAATTTTTCATAATAGAAGTAAAGCAATTGGTGATAAAAATGAAATCCCACCTCTTCAGATAGAGATATACATTGATATTCTCTAACTCCTCTTCAAATACAATTTAAGCATTACAATCTAAGTTTCTTTTTTTCTCTGACACAATTCAAACGGGAATTATCTTTCTCCCATGAAGGAATATTTCTGCTCAGTCTTGCTGCTTTCTTAACTCCTTCTGCTTGTACAGTTGAATGGACAGTCAAGAAATGGTAATAGGAAGGGGAGAAGTTTATAGGTAAACAGTATCAAGACAAGCAGCTCCTGATACTGAATTATACTGCTGGTGAATTATACTGCTGGATTAATAGACACTTCTCATTAATATACATTACTAAGTTCCTTCAGACCTCTCAGTTTATGACAAAGCCTTGTGAACCAAAAAGCCAGTAATGGTACCAAGAAAGTGGTACTATCTAGGACTACATATACCATGTTATGAATCACGGAAGTGTTACTCTGACGATAAAACCGTAAGTAAATTATTAAAAAAATAACATAAAGCGTTACCAAAGTTAGTTTAATAGCCACAACAGAAACTTATTTATTTTTTTAACCCAAGTTATTTTGAGCTTTCAGTAGGCTCTTCCTTACAAGATGGAAGACTAGAGTTCTCTCCTTTTTTTTTTGAAAGGGAAATTGGACATAAAAAATCTCGCTTCTGGTTATTTAAAAGCCTTGTAAAAATTCTTGTAGTTGTGCAACTATTTCTGTATCCACGGTTTCCATAAGTGCCTGAAAACCTTGTTCTCCAAGTAATTCCTGCTGTGCCTTTAGCTTCTCATAGATGAACTGCTGCAATGACACAGTGTGTACAGGGTCCTTCAGTGCAAGCTGTGGAAACATGTAAGAGAAAAATATATAATAATGCACTAAAAATACTCTGCGACTTACTCATCTCTTTTATATCCTCAGCTCAAGAAAGAAATCTGCTTTTCTTTGTACTTAGTTTAGAAACAAGAGGAAAAGCTCCTGTAAAGCAAAGATCAAATTAATTACTATCAAAAGCAAGTATCAGTTTAAAACCATTTGAAACAGTCTCAAATCATGGACCCAGCCTGCTGTAAGATTTCACCCTTCTAGAAGATAAAACAATTTCAAAGCTGTTTGTTAATTACTGCTGAATGAGCTTCCCATAACTCTTAAGACACATCAGATGTTACCATGATAAGCACTTTAGAGATGGCATGAACTATGGTCAGTTATATTTTATTAGTAAGGAAACAAAACACTGGAAAAGTTGAACTAGTTTAGATTATATGACAAACAACAGCTAAAATAAATGCATAAAGTCCAAATGTGTAAAGAATACATACTTCTTCAGTAGTAGTACCTGTACAACCTCATTAGTCCAACTGGGTTATACAATTTTCTTTTGGGCAGGGAAGGACAGAGAATTTGTGATTATTTTCCACACGTTAACTGCTTCTTAATGAAAGCAAAAAGAGGTAAACAAAGTGGCTACATTGACATGACCTATTCTTAATTTCAGTATCACAAGACAAGTGTGGGAAGGCTAAGGACACGGACAGTTATGCAGCATTTGTCCCTCTGTCCATCAGGCTGGATGAAACAGGATGGGACATGGGGACACCTGGAGCTTGCCACATCCGAAGAAGTACGATGTTGAAATAAATGGGCAATTACCGCAGACCTGATCTGTTCATCTTAGTATCAGAAACACACTACTATTTGTGCTGGAGGGTCAGGAAACAGAATATAATGCTAGATCTCAAAGCCCACTGAAATAGGAGACTTCTGAGCTTGTAATACCCTACTATTTCCAAAAATAAGGCATATTAAACTTGCACAACTACTCTTTTGGCATGATACAAAAAAAGAAATACTTCAATTTTAAGATGGATTGGAAGACATTAAACCTTAAGATAATTTACTTATTTATTAAATAACGTTATGCCTAAATGAGGGGGAAATACAGATTGAAACAGCCACATAAATATGAGACAGAATAAAACATCCGAAAACACTGCAATTGCCACAAAAGAGAAGTTAGTCTTATTTCTTATGAAGCACCCCAGTGACAAAGTAGGCTGCTTTTTAGCCTTTTCCATTAGTGCTTTCAAGCTCTTCTTTCTTATTGTGGTCACCCCACCTTTCATATTGTAAACGTCTTAATCGTTCCCTCAGTGTTCCTAATATTGGCTTTTTAGCCTTAGATCCTTCACCATCCAACTATCCAGCTATTTTACATTTCAAAGGTAAAATACAATCTTTTTGTTACTTAATCCTAGCATTACACTCTTTTGAAAAGGGGAGTAATTGCAATAATAGTTTAGTGTTCTGTATTAATTCTTCTTAATAAATGTGGTCACTAGAATACAAACAGATTTCTAAAAATTTCTAAACTACAGCTACTCTAATCAAGATTTGCCAAGGTCAGTGAAATCCTATTGTAACAGCATAAGCACAACCTACAGAGTAAAAAAACCCAACTGTCTTGCCAAGCAAAGAACCTACTAGTTTCTGAACAATATGCCTTTGTTAACCAACAACTTTAATTTGGGACATATAACACATTTCTCCTTAGTTTGTTTCAGTAAATTCATAGGTCTAAACAGTCATGTATAGAATTACTGTAGGGAATTCTGCACAGAAAACAGGTATTAAAATTGCCTTAGACAAGTGTTCTCCTCCCAGTGACCCTGACACAGCAGCAACTAGATGAATGGCTACAAAGATGATGGTGACTACAAAGTCACCTTGGGAAGCACGGCCAAAAAGTCATTCTTTAACAACCTTTTAACCCACAAACCAATTAATCTACATATTTAGTTAACCATATGATTTATGTAACCCTATAATAAACTCTTGTTAAAGCACTCAGAACGGGAAGTCAGAACAATTTGCTTAAAAACATCAGCTTCAGGTAATTTTTCTTTCCATTCTACTGTCGTGGTTTCAGCCCGGCCGGTAACAAAGGACCACGCAGCCGCTCGCTCACTCCTCCGCCCCCCTCCGGTGGGATGGGGAGGAGACGGAGGAGAGAAAAAAAAGAAAAAGAAACTGGAACCTCGAGGGTTGAGATAAAGGCAGTTTACTGGGACAAACACAAAGAGATTACAACAACAACGGCACTAATGAAAAAAAGTATACAAAAAGAGTGATGCACAGTGGCACTGCTCACCACCCGGGACCCGACGCTCCGCCACTTCCCCCACCGAAAACAGAGAGCACCCCCCGGCCCGCTCCCCATTTATATACTGGGCAGGATGTCACACGGTATGGAATAGCTCCTTGGCTAGTTCAGGTCAGCTGCCCCGGCTATGCCCCCACCTCCCAGGTTCCTGTAAAAGTTAACTCTATCCCAGCTGAACCCAGGACATTATCCACCCCTTATTCTATACCATCTACATCATGCCCAGATCTTACATTTTTTTTCCAATCAACCACTACAACTTTCCTTGTCTTATATATAAGTATATGGACTCCACCCCCTGACCTCGCACACACACACACGGTGTTCCTTTAGCCTATGGGCTATCCCTCTAATGTGTCCATCGATTTTGGGGCTCTATCTGTTGTAACAGTCCTTCAGGATAAGAGAGAGATGGTGTGAGATGTTGGGTTGTTGTACGCTGCCTCTGGAACTTGTGGCTAGTACATTTGGTGCAACTCATGCCCTTGGTCTGCAGGTCGAAGATGTTGATCTTGAGGAAATCACTGGGTGCCAGTTCAAGTTCTATCGCTGCTGTACTTGGCTCAGTTTCAAAAGTCCATCCTGTAGTCATTTGGATAATTCTCACAATAATACCCTTGATATGGCATACAGACACTATAGATACAATGACATGCATTGGCAGGTTATTTAGCAGTTAAATATCATACAGCCCAATTCACTGGCTATTCTCTCCCAAAATCAAATCTCCCTGAGGTACACATCGAATTTCCCTGTACTTCTGCATCATCCACCAGGTGTACCCAGGTCCTTGAGCAAAAACAACCCCTTGAATGGGTTTGCTTCTGCTTGAGGGAGGACTAACCCAGACTGTCTTTCCTAACATACTCCTCATGCGCACTACAGGGACTTTATCCCCTTCTACAGTATGTGGAACTCTTGGTTGGGCGGGGCCAGCCCGATTGGCGGATCCTCTAGTATTAACTAACCAGGTGGCTTTTGTTAAATGTGTATCTCAATGCTTGAAAGTTCCACCCCCCATCGCTCTCAATGTAGTTTTCAGCAGTCCATTGTACCGTTCAATTTTTCCGGAGGCTGGTGCGTGATAAGGGATGTGATACACTCACTCAGTGCCATGTTCTTTGGCCCAGGTGTCTACGAGGTTGTTTCGGAAGCGAGTCCCGTTGTCTGACTCGATTCTTTCTGGGGTGCCGTGTTGCCATAAAATTTTCTCTTCAAGGCCCAGGATAGTGTTCTGGGCAGTGGCATGGGACACAGGGTAGGTTTCCAGCCACCCAGTGGTTGCTTCCACCATTGTAAGCACATGGCACTTGCCTTGGCGTGTTCGTGGGAGTGTGATATAGTCAATCTGCCAGGCCTCCCACTGTTTATATTTCAGCCATCGCCCTCCATGCGACAGGGGTTTTTGCCGCTTGGCTTGCTTAATTGCAGCACATGTTTCACATTCATGGATGACCTGTGCGATAGTGTCCATAGTCAAGTCCACCCCTCGATCTCGAGCCCATCTATATGTTGCATCTCTTCCCTGATGGCCTGAGGTATCGTGGGCCCACTGAGCCATAAATAGCTCACCCCTATGTTGCCAGTCCAGGTCCACCTGAGACACTTCAATCCTGGCGGCCTGATCTGCCTGGTGGTTGTTTTGATGTTCTTCAGTGGCTCGACTCTTGGGTACATGAGCATCTACGTGACGTACTTTTACCACTAGCTTCTCTATCCGAACAGCGATATCTTGCCACAGTGCGGCAGCCCAGATGGGTTTACCTCTGCGCTAATTGCCCTTCTTCCATTGCTGTAGCCACCCCCATAGGGCATTTGCCACCATCCATGAGTCAGTATAGAGATAGAGCACTGGCCACTTTTCTCTTTCAGCAATGTCTAACGCTAGCTGGATGGCTTTCACCTCTGCAAACTGACTCGATTCACCTTCTCCTTCAGCAGTTTCTGCGACTAGTCGTGTAGGACTCCATACAGCAGCCTTCCACCTTCGATGTGTTCCCACAATGCGACAGGACCCATCAGTGAACAGGGCATATTGCCTCTCATTTTCTGGCAGTTTATTATACAGTGGGGCTTCTTCAGCCCGTGTCACCTCTTTCTCTGGCGACATTCCAAAATCTTTGCCTTCTGGCCAGTCCGTGATCACTTCTAACATTCCTGGGCGACTGGGGTTTCCTATGCGAGCTCGCTGTGTGATCAGTGCGATCCACTTACTCCATGTGGTGTCAGTCGCGTGATGCGTAGAGGAAACTTTCCCTTTGAACATCCAGCCCAGCACTGGCAGTCGGGGTGCTAAGAAGAGCTGTGTTTCAGTACCAACCACTTCTGAGGCAGATCGAACTCCTTCATATGCTGCCAAGATCTCTTTTTCAGTTGGAGTATAGCGAGCCTCGGATCCTCGATATCCCCGACTCCAAAACCCCAGAGGTCGGCCACGGGTCTCCCCAGGTGCTTTCTGCCAAAGGCTCCAGGTAGGGCCATTCTCCCCAGCTGCAGTGTAGAGCATATTTTTAATATCTTGTCCTGTCCGGACTGGCCCAAGAGCTACTGCGTGAACAATCTCCTGCTTAATCTGTTCAAAGGCTTGTCGTTGCTCAGGCCCCCATTTAAAATCGTTCTTCTTCCGAGTAACTTGGAAGAGAGGGCTTACAATTTGACTGTAATTTGGAATATGCATTCTCCAAAAACCCACAACACCTAAGAAAGCCTGTGTTTCCTTTTTATTAGTCGGTGAGGACATAGCTGCTATTTTGTTGATGACGTCCACAGGGATCTGACGACGCCCATCTTGCCATTTTACTCCTAAGAACTGGATCTCCTGCGCAGGTCCCTTGACCTTACTTTCTTTTATGGCAAAACCAGCCTTCAAAAGGATTTGGATTATTTTCTTCCCTTTCTCAAAAACTTCTTCTGCTGTGTTGCCCCATACGATGATGTCATCAATATATTGCAGGTGCTCTGGAGCTTCACCTTTTTCTAGTGCAGCCTGGATCAGTCCATGACAAATGGTGGGGCTGTGTTTCCACCCCTGGGGCAGTCGATTCCAGGTGTACTGGACGCCCCTCCAAGTGAAAGCAAACTGAGGCCTGCACTCCGCTGCCAAAGGAATGGAGAAAAATGCATTAGCAATGTCAATTCTGGCATACCACTTAGCTGCCTTTGATTCCAGTTCATATTGAAGCTCTAACATATCTGGCACAGCAGCGCTCAGCGGTGGCGTGACTTCATTCAGCCCACGATAATCTACTGTTAGTCGCCATTCCCCACTGGATTTCTGCACAGGCCATATGGGACTATTAAAGGGTGAGTGAGTCTTGCTGATCACTCCTTGGCTCTCCAGTTGGCAAATCAGCTTATGGATTGGCATCAGGGAGTCTCGGTTGGTGCGATATTGTCGCCGGTGCACCGTCGTGGTAGCAATTGGCACCTGTTGTTCTTCAACCTTCAGCAACCCCACAACCGAAGGGTCTTGGGAGAGACCCGGCAGGGTAGACAGCTGTTCAATCTCCTCCGTCTCCAATGCAGCTATACCAAAGGCCCAACGGTACCCTTTTGGGTCCTTGAAATACCCCCTCCTGAGATAATCTATACCAAGGATGCACAGGGCCTCTGGGCCAGTCGCAATGGGGTGTTTATGCCACTCATTCCCGGTTAGACTCATTTCAGCTTCCAATACGGTTAGCTCTTGGGATCCCCCTGTCACACCAGAGATACAGATGGATTCTGCCCCTTTATAACTAGATGGCATTAGGGTACATTGTGCACCAGTGTCCACTAGAGCCTCATATTCCTGTGGGTCTGATGTGCCAGGCCATCGAATCCACACTGTCCAGTAGACTCGGTTGTCCCTCTCCTCCACCTGGCTGGAGGCAGGGCCCCTCTAATCCTGGTTAGAATATCCATTACTCACTTTCTGCACACGTAAATCAGAAGTCCCTTCAAGGGGATCAGAAATGAGATCAGCCCATCTACTGCGTCTGGGGGACTGCTCACGGGAAACTGGAGCAGCAGTTTTCCAAGAAGAATTCTCTTTTCTGGTTGCTTTTTCTCGCAACTCCTGTACCCGTGCATCCAAGACTGAAGTGGGTTTTCCATCCCACTTCCTCATGTCCTCTCCATGGTCACGCAGGTAAAACCACAGGTTAGCCCGTCGAGTGTACTTTCTCTCTCCTCTCTCTTGGGCAGAGGAACGCTTACTCCCAATAACTGCGATGCGGGCCTGTACAGGTGAGGAGGACAGATCCACTTTGAACTGCTGGAACTCTCGGGACAACTCCTCTACAGCTGAGACACAGGCCCGTAGGGAGGAAGAGAGACTCCCTTCGTATTGCCGGAGTTGGACAGCCAATTCATCCACCATTTGTCCATAGCCTTCTCTCCAGGACATTACTGCCAATGAGTTGGCATAGGTTGGTGGTGCACTTCGTAGAAACTTCTGCCACATGGGTTGTGTGCATTGGACTTCATCTGGATCTGTGGGTGACTGCGCATTTTCTGGATCATTGTAAATCACCTCCAGCACGGCCAATTCTCTCAGGTACTGGATACCTCTCTCCATGGTGGTCCACTTGCCTTGGTGACATGTAACTTCATCCCTGAAGGGGTATCTTTACACCTAAAAGAAGTTGCCTCCAGAGGCTGAGGACTTGTGTTTTTCTCCCAATCGCCTTGTCGATGCCCCCTTCCCTAGACAGAGATCCCAACTGCTTGGCTTACTTACCCTCTAATTCCACACTACTAGCCCCGCTATCCCAGCATCGGAGCAGCCAGGTAACAATGTGCTCACCTGGGTGGCGGCTAAAATCTTTTCGCATGTCACGCAACTCACTCATGGATAGAGATCGGGTAATTATTTCAGGTTCTGCCTCTACCTCCTGTTCTCGCGATGACCCTGGTTCATCTTCATCTCTCGCTAAGCAAACTGATTTCTTTGTGTGTTTCTTTTTCTGTACAGGGGCGACTGATACTGGCACAGGCTGGTTCTCTGGTTCAGCTGCAGTGTCTGTCACCGGGGTAGGGGTAGTCATGGTACCTGTTGTCGTGGTAGGGGCAGCCACGGTGCTTGTTGTCGGGGTAGGGGCAGCCATGGTGTCTGTTGTCAGGGTTTGGGTAGCCACGGTACATGTTGTCCTGTTTTCCATCTTTTCCCCCTTTTCCCCCCGAGGGTGCTGCATAATATCAAGCAGTGTTTGGTAGATACTGGCCAGGGCCCAGCACAGTGCAGCGAGTTGTATGTCTTTGGAATAGCCACAGCATTTTTCTTTCAAATATTCTGTCACTTCATAAGGGTTCTGTAGTTGTTCGGGAGTGAACTTCCAAGTCACTGGCGGTGAGAAGTTCTCTAGATACTTGCCCATATGCTCCCACATGCCGTGCCACCCATGAATATCCAGCTTTGGGGGAGATCTCTGAGTGGTACTCTTAAAGAGCCTTTTTGTAGCCCTAAAGAAGACCTGAAACATATTCAGGAGGCATAGCACTAACAGCACACTGGCTTGCGCATCCCAAGGATATTCAAAATTCTCAAAAGCTGTTGTAATTAGTCGGAAGGAGAAAAGGGAGGTGAACGGACGGGGGGAGGTATCCCCCCCTAATTTCCCCATGGATTGGGTGTAATTACCAATAAAATCCGACAGAAGGCGCCCAAAGTATGGAAATATTATCACTGCCTCATACAGATACCAGCTTAACCTCATGACCAGTGATGTAATCATTTCATAAGTCGACATTGCCCAGTACAGCAAAATGATAATCCCAATCACTCTACCAGAGATGAGATACGCAACTACAGGCAATACATAGAGCATATAAGAGCTTACAAAACGCCACCATGTAAACAAATGAAACAACATTGTGACTAACATCTATATATCTAAGAAATGCGTTTGGCAAATTTGTTTCAACACGCTCTGGCCAGATCTGTCGTTATCTCAACCCTTCTGCCCCACGTTGGGCGCCAAAAAGGACTGTCGTGGTTTCAGCCCGGCCGGTAACAAAGGACCAGGCAGCCGCTCGCTCACTCCTCCGCCCCCCTCCGGTGGGATGGGGAGGAGACGGAGGAGAGAAAAAAAGAAAAAGAAACTGGAACCTCGAGGGTTGAGATAAAGGCAGTTTACTGGGACAAACACAAAAGAGATTACAACAACAACAACGGCACTAATGAAAAAAAAAAAGTATACAAAACGAGTGATGCACAGTGGCACTGCTCACCACCCGGGACCCGACGCTCCGCCACTTCCCCCACCGAAAACAGAGAGCACCCCCCGGCCCGCTCCCCAGTTATATACTGGGCAGGATGTCACACGGTATGGAATAGCTCCTTGGCTAGTTCAGGTCAGCTGCCCCGGCTATGCCCCCACCTCCCAGGTTCCTGTAAAAATTAACTCTATCCCAGCTGAACCCAGGACATCTACCAAGACAAATTCATCTAACCAGCAATTTCATATTACAAATTTTATTCTCCTCATACCTAAAAAAACCGCAAAACCAAACAAATGAAAAAGAAATAAAGAAAACCAGACTTAAGTCCATGGTAAATAAACCTGTCATTTCTCATATGTCCATGCTCACTAATAAGCCTCAAGTTAAGCCCAATTTTTTTCCCAATTTTACCAAGCTACTAGAATACCAGTGTGTGTGCAATGCTGTTCTAGCACCCCAACGGTGGTTTTCAAATTATGAACAGAAGTGCTGCATTGTTTTGAAAATAAAGGGTTTGAATCCTTGCTCGTATGCAAAGCTTGCTGGAACTTCAAGTCTGAGTTATCTCTGTCATCTCTTATAATAGAGAGGCTCTCTTGCATCTCTTAGAGGTGCTAACCCTCTAGCACCTGCCTCATGGCAGGTGGCGATGGGTTTCCAAATAATCCTCTGAATCATCTCTGCAATATTACTGAGAAGTAATTAATCTCGAAAAAACAACCAAAGTGAAGAAGATGACAAAACTTAGTACATTACAGAATTCAAAGTTAATACTTTTTTATTCCTAATGGAGCTGCCAGATTTGCTCAATGCTGGGAATTACAGGAATAGGCTATCATATGCACTGCAACTTTGGTATGTAATTACTATGATTCTAGAAGTATTGTGATTCCACATTTTCTTTCTCATAAAACTTCAGTGAAGCTGTTTATATGTAGTCTTTACATTACAAAGGAAAGTAACTGACACACTTCTGCTGCCTATTTACCAACATACGTTCTATCAGGACAAGCAAGAAATTGTATGAAACTGTGGTGGGTCAACCCTGGCTGGATGCCAGGTACCCACTAAAGCCCCTCTATCACTCCCCTCCTCAGCTGGACAGGGGAGGGAAAAGCTTGTGTGTTGAGATAAGGACAAGGAGAGATCACTCACAAATTACTATCACAGGCAGAACAGACTCAGCTTGGGGAAATTAGCTTAATTTATTACCAATCAAATCAGAGTAGGGTAATGAGAAATAAAAACCAAATCCTATAACCACCTTGCCCCACCCCTCCCTCCTTCCCAGGCTCAACTCCACTCCCAATTTTCTCTACCTCCTCCCCACCAGCAGTGCAGGGGGACGAGGAATGGGGGTTGTGGTCAGTTCATCACACATTGTCTCTGCCGCTCCTTCCTCCTCAGGGGGAGGACTCCTCACTCTTCCCCTGCTCCAGCGTGGGGTCCCTCCCATGGGAGAGAGTCCTCCACGAACTTCTCCAACGTGGGTCCTTCCCATGGGCTGCAGTTCTTCACAAACTGCTCCAGCGTGGGTCCTTTCCACGGTGTGCAGTCCTTCAGGAGCACACTGCTCCAGCGTGGGTCCCCCATGGGGTCACAAGTCCTGCCAGAAAACCTGCTCCAGCATGGGCTCCTCTCTCCACAGATCCACAGGTCCTGCCAGGAGCCTGCTCCAGCGCAGGGTTCCCACGGGGTCACAGCCTCCTTCGGGCACCCACCTGCTCCGGCGTGGGGTCCCCCACGGGCTGCAGGGGGACAGCCTGCCTCACCATGGTCTTCCCCACGGGCTGCAGGGGAATCTCTGCTCTGGCGCCTGGAGCATCTCCTCCTCCTCCTCCTCCTCCTTCTTCTTCACTGACCTGGGGGTCTGCAGGGCCTTTTCTCTCACATATTCTCACTCCTCTCTCCCAGCTGCTGTTGCACAGCAGTTTTCACTCTTTCTTAAATATGTGATCCCAGAGGCACTACCACCATCGCTGATGGGCTCGGCCTTGGCCAGCAGCTAGTCCATCTTAGAGCCGGCTGGCATTGGCTCTGTCAGACCCAGGGGGAGCTTCTAACAGCTTCTCACAGAAGCCACCCGTGCAGCCCCCCTGTTACCAAACCCTTGCCATGCAAACCCTATACAAAAACGCTGCTTAGTTTATTGCAACAAGCATAAAGCTATCCCTCACAGTTCAAAGCTGCAGCACTGTAAGCCAGTAGGGACTTTTGTAGAATGACTAATGCTTGCTGCTAGAAGCAGCATCCAGTGCCTGTGAGCCAAATGAGACTTTAGAGTCTTCAGAGTTAAATAAACAGTTAATACACGTATTTGCTTTCATTCAGTTAGTCATGTCAAAAATATTTTGAGTAAATTAAAGAGATTCCTGTAACAACAACAAATTTGCTTTCCTTTCACTCTACATTTTTGGAACTTGTATTCAGAACTAACAAAACAAATTAAATAGCTTGGTATAATTAGTTTGTCAACAATATTAGACAATCAGCTGCAGTCTTAGCTGAGTAAGCAAGCAAAATCCTAAGTTTAGAATAACAGTAAGCACTGTTCTTTACTCACTGTATTTTCGTTATGACAAAATTAAAATAGTATGTGGTTTAAGACAGGACCCATAAGATGTTTTCAGATTATTCTATTTGGTTTTTGGAGGAAAAATCACCCTCTTGAAAATTGAGTCTCAAGCTTGCTAAGCGCTGAGCATCCAACATCAGTCCAGCACGGAACACAACCATATCAATATTAAGACTGGCTACTTAGTCTGTAAACACTGGGTCAGGGACCATACTTTTGAATGTAAGTATGTATGCTGAGTTCCTAGGTGTGTGGCCAGAGGGTTTTTTTAATTGAAATGCTCCTGATTCTGATAAGAGCAAAACACACCTACTTTCCAGTTTTAAAAAAAAACAAACTTGAGAAAATTGAAACAGCTTCTTAGTCAAAACAGCCACAGACAGGAAGCAGAAGTTTGGCAAGGAAACACACACCATTGAAATGTGCGTTACACTGCTCAGTGAAAACCTGATTTGACTAGCTTTTGAATGTAGTTACTTTATAAATTGATCTTGAAACTGGACACATGTGCCTATCTTGGGGCTGGACTCACAAAGCTAATCTTCCACCTCACTGGTTGTGAACAGCAGTTTCAATCAGAAAAATGATACAGAGGTTTTACAAAACAACCATTTCCCATCCCTCCAAACTCCGCTTGCCAGCATCAATGGCATTCTGCAGAATTATCAGTTGTTTGAACCAATGTTTGTTAGGTGGATCTTTCCTCAATATTTTTAGACAACAGTCAAAAAAATTACACTGTTTTCAGTAAACAGTTATATATTGTTCTGTACTAAAACAGTGATCTAATCACTCACTACAAGCAATAATACAAGCCAAAGGAATGGCATTATAATGCAACAACAGGTAACTGTGTTGGTGATATCTGAATTAAATTATTGAAAAGTTTTCCAGGACTTGAGAGATTCTCTTCAGTGTCTTAAACTGAAGAGGGAGCAAGAATGTGGGACAAAAAATTATACATATTTACCATGATGGTTAGTATCTTGTAACTGTGAGCCTCTGGGAAAGACTGGAAAAATAATTTAAAGGAGGGAGTGTATCCTTTACTTTTAATAGTGATTATGAAATGGGAGCCAGACGATAGGAAAGGCTCCTAATATCAAAGCTTTTTAACAGATTTCAGTGGGACTCGCATTATATCTGTGGCTAAGTTGTAGATTAAATGTATAAGGACAAATTATATGCCAAACAATGAAGTGAAAGTATTACTTTTAGTAAACCACATTATTACATAACACTTGATAATTTTGCTTATTACACTAACTCATTTCTTTATTTTCCTGAAGATATAAAGTCACAATTCATCTAGTTTCTGCCCATACTGTGGTTAAAAAAAAAAAACAAACTCCCAAGCCTTCTATGGTTACATATAAGCATCATCTAAAAGATGTACCAGCATGGATAATTCAGGTTTAAATAAGATAGATTTTTTACTGGAAAATACTTCACTTTTCCTCTCCACAGTTTCAAATGTGACTTGAAAATGCTTAACTCCCTTTTTGAACAATGATTCTGGAGTTCTTAAAAACATATATTAAGGGCATATATAAGTCACCTAAGGTGACGACACTATGTGCAATGCAAGGTCATGAATCACTCTCCACCTGTTTACATTTTCCTCAATATATTTGCTATGAGACTAAAATACAGCAGTATCTGGAAATGTCAATTACATAAAATTATCATAAACTTATAAAGCACTGTTCTAGCTAAAACTCTCTTTAGTAATTATGAGCTTTGCATAATAATAAAGAGAGGTACCAATGACATGATAAAGGGATAGATCAAAGAAAAATATCTAGACCCTCCACAAACATCAGGAAGTGATACTTAGCATGGACCATGACAGTTTATCTTTTTTCTTATATTAATGGCCTTAAAAGTTGCAAAGCATTATTATTTTCAAAGAGAGAATCCCATTTGTCTTTTCATTATTCTTTTATGAGGTTTAAACTCTAAGCCCTGATACAAGCTGCTGATTAAGCAATTAAATATATAAAAGAAACCTCTTGCAGGAATGAAAGCGGGACAGGAGACTAGAAACTTTCTTAAATCAATTGCAGATTCCTCTTAAGTTATTCTTGATTTTCCTCTTCTCACTTCAAATATTTGTTCCCACTTTTATTTCACCACAGGTATCTGCTACTGCAGTTGTTCTAAATGTCACATGAATTGAGTGTGTGCACTGACGCTCCTACAGAGAGGAAGAAACTTCCAGTACAGGTAGGTAGGAGTGGACTCAGGTGATGTTTTGTTTTTAATCCAGTTTTTCAAATCAAATGCTTGCTGTACTTTCAAAGCCACGATTAAAAATCCGGATTATTATTTGACACTTCTACTACTAGTGACCTATCCAAATGACCTGTATCATTTTGAAATAAACAGCCATGAGAAGTGGCAAGTCTCAGTTTCTGCACCATCCACAAAAATTTATACTTAGCAATTTCAGATGGGATTCAGAATGAATTTGTAGACATTTATAACAACTACTTTGCTCACTTAAACATCTGTGAGAAATTGCATAGAAAGGAATAAGAATACAGAGAATACTAAAGTTAGCTGAAAAAATGACAGCATAGAAGGCTAGAGTCTGAAATATTTCAGGTATAATCAGCTAAATATGGGAATGAGAAGAGTGAAAGACAGCTATTCTTACAAAAGACGATTGAAAGGAGAAAACCAAAGGATTTTCATAATGCTTAGGAATCTAGAAAACACAGTAACTGTGGAAATAGTTATGTTTAGATTATGAGATCCAAAATGAAAATGAAGCTTCAATGTTCATGTATGACAATTTATTCTGTGCAAACCTTCCAAGGAAACAGAGGCTGCAAAGGTGTTTAAGCTGAATGCTAAAAACCAGTTGAGGAACAAATCACAAGCAGTTCCTTAGAGAAAAAAAGGGAAGTGACATGCAAGGGAAGATACATTTCCTATGTAAATCAAAACCTGCCCTGTCATGTCCTTATCAGTTCTGGCTCCTCCTTAGCAAAGCACAGCCATTTCTCTTTATTCAAATGGCCATTGACTCCATATTGCATGTGACCCCAGAACAGCTCCCTCAGAATGACTGTTCATCAACACTGTACTGGTTTGTACAGCATTGTACTATTTAGGAGGGAAGAATGATACAGGTCATAAAACAATGTGCCCTACTTTTTATTTTGCCTGATATATCCGCATTGAAGATAGTCCACAGCAAATTAACAAGTCTAAATTCCTAAATACATATCCAAACTATTAAAGTCAACCTCTAACTGAAAAATTAAGAGAATTTCTGCAAGAAAGTTACTAAAACTTTAGCCAGCCAGCCAGAAATAAAATTTGAGTATATTCAAAGAAAACTAAGAAAATGAAAGGACTGTAGATTTAAATTCACTTTATGGTTTTTAAATCTGATTAACAAACCGAACATATCTATCTATCAATAGGGAGAGAGATACATTGATCCCTATTGATAAAGATACATAGGTATCTATCTATATATGTCAAGACATTATCTAAAACTGCTTATAAATATTATCATCCTGCAATAAACACCTGGAATTTAATTTAAGCCCACAAGCTGGAAGATAATTTAACCAAATTTAACAGAGTCTAGAGATGCTTTTAAGTGTAACTGAATTATAGAACTATCTAATACATTTTTAAGGACCACAGAAAATAATATTTCCATGTTTTGTTTAAATCTGAAATTGCAAGACTCTAGGAATTTCTATTAAGGCCTTACTAATAGAAAAAGAATACGCAAACGTTTTTGAGTAATTTTCTTGTTTTTAAAAAGATGCCATATATTGATTAGTATTTAAAAGAAAAGCCTACTAACAAACCAAAAGCAAGCGGTGGCTTAACCTCCTCCCCCCCCCCCCCCAAATCAGAACAAACTATCAAAAGCCACCCAAATTCTTGTCCACTCTTACAAGAAGAAATAAAGTACCAAAGGACTGTCTGCAAGTATTCTTTTGGATAGATGTCATCATTTAAAGCAAATGTGCGACAGGGCTACACACATCTACTCAATTACCCAATTCCACATTTTGCAATTACTCAATGCCAAGCAGTTCAGACTATTTCCACAGCATTTGTACACTGTAGTTTTCCGAGTGAGGAACAAATTTCCCTGAACTCTTACAAAAATAAATTAAATTATGAAACATTGACAGATTAGGTTGGACGAAAAATAGCATGGTACCTAATCCAGATATCTTCATCTAAATCAATACTCCTTAATAAGAGTTCTTTACATTGGAAAAAGGTTCTGTGCAAGCACATGGATCAACAGCTGTTCAGGTGAGACACATAATCCAATATAGTAAAGATTGTTTTAAATATGAGAAATTTGGCCTGCCATGTCATTTCGGTAACTTTTAGCTCCCTGTGTTTTTCAATAAACCTTTTTTACAGTGTCTGAGTATTATAGTGTCCAGATTTGTGAACAGATGATGTTTATTTTGGCAACATTTTCCAAGACGCAAAAGGAAAGCAGAAGCAGAAGCGTTGTGGCTGCAAAGTTTGTCATCAAAGCATTTTCCTTTTTTGATTCATGAGATGAATTTTCCAAAAACAATAGATGAACCAAATCCAAAGGTAAAGAATTCAGTCTGACTTAAGTGAATCACATAATCAGTTCTATAATTGAACAACTGATCTAAAACCTACCATTTTTTTCCTTTTGTCTTGCTCTGTGGGAGGTTCCTCATCTTCTGTAACTTTGGGCTCTTCAAAATGAGACATCAACATGCAGCTAAGAATGGGAATAAGAACAGTTTTAACACACACTATTAACATGCATATTTTAGCTCAAGTTGTGGCTTAAAAATGCATTTCTGCATATGGAAAACAGACCATGTGGGTTTAAAAAACTAATATGGAAAAACCTACTGTTCTTAACTAGAATTTCCCAATCTTTCCAAGCAAACACAATATAAGCACTCTGTATCCTATCAACATGAAAATCAAAGTGGCATATATGCAAAACTAGCTAAGATTTCTCACTGAATTCATGAGAACTATAACAAAAGGACCTGAAAACTAATATGGTCAATGCTCTTAGTTCTAGAGACTAAAATCTCCAAGACACTGAACAATAATGTTTTAGGTGGACAGAAATGAGTCAGCTTCTGCAGTCATTTATATAAGAGGTTTTTCCTAGGCAGGCAAAGCAAAGCTTTTAAACTTCTTGTATTTGTTTTGCTCCACCCTCAACTGGTAAGTACTAATACACACAAGTAACAGACATATTTTAACTATTATTTTTGTAGTAAGTATAAACCAGTAAATATGAAAAAACAATTAAATGCCAGACATTTTTCTGTGTCTTTAAACAGTTTGAATGGACTTTGTAAAGACATTAATGAACGTTATCTTATAGCAAACATGCTTTCCATTCACTTTACATTCTCCGAGTTGAAAGAATACACAAATATTCTACAACTTTACCAAATTTTTCCTAGAAAATCTGCTTTAAAAACCAAAAGGATTTAAAAATCACTCAGATGACAACAACTTGCCACCATGTATTAGGCATGTTTTATGGCAGGAAAGACACATAATCGAGATATTACAAAGCACCAAGACAGATGAACATTATTGCTCATTTTCAGCCCTGTACTACTGTGCATTTTTAATTGCTGCATTCCACTAGCAGGTCAAATGTTCCTGCAGCTAGGTTGAATAACTTGAAGTTACTAAAATGAAAAAAAGTTCTGATTTTATGGGAAAATGTTCAGACTTACTCTGTTTATATATTCAGTTTTCTATTAACGTGTATTTAGAGGTGTATGAAACACTTGCTAAACAGCATGGCAGAAGGGTCAAATTGCTAACACAGAAGCGATTTCCAACGAAGGGATTAGTTACTTCAAAATAGTACAGCAAATCTTATCTCTCCTCTCCTCACAAATGGCATGATTTCTCACAACTCAGTTTATTTAAAAAAAAGAAGACAAAAATATATCAATTGCAAAACCATACACAATTAAATTAACTTTTTCAGACCTTAATAAATTTTAGGAACCACAAAGAGTAATTAAAAAAACTAAAAGAGGAGGGAATAAAAAAAAAGAGAAGATGGTAAAACTGGGAAAAATGTAAATATTGTTGAGACTAGACTAGAGCAATGGAATACTCCCCTTTCCAGAAAATCTGAGGTCTGTAAAGCTTTCTTGTAGTTACCACTACAATGCAAAAACATAGATGCTAGGAAACCTGGCTGAGTGTAATTCCTTTGTATTGTAAACCAGGGCACTGCGTAATCATTTTCATAACCTGATCAAAATTCCATCTAAAAACTGGTAAGACCTTTATCTTTGCATTTGTATTTGGAAAGCCTCTTCCAAAAACTCACTAATCTAACTACAACAGTTTCTTCAAATTTCCAGTTTAAATGTATTCACGGTCAATTTATGCTTCAGCCAACACTATAATTTAATTTGTAGTCTTCCCTGTGCATGTCTACTGCATGTCTTCATACTTTAGTGGCTGCAGTTCTATATTGCTTCAGCCTTGATTCTCTTATGCTAAACATGCATGTTGTTATAGTCTCTGCACTTCAATAATTAGATATTATGATAATCAGCGGAGTATACAATTTTTTTTTCTGAAGTACTTCACGCTTAAATCATTCTTCTTCAACGTGGAGAGCCAGAATAGCACATACACCCTCCGGATGAGTGCTCTCACTTTATTTACTTTCAGATGATGTCCAAAAGTGTAACACAAATGTCAGAATCTGTCAAACAGCTCATCCAGTATCTGTCAATAGAAATACGTCCTTGGTTCAGTGTACGTGTATTTTATAAAGCAAAAATAATGTCCAGAGTTTGGAAAAGTACAGCAACAAGTTCTACAAGCTTTCAAGGTTAAAGTATGAAATTAACTAGGACAAAGTTTTATTTATTTCTCTGTCAGAACTCCTTTCGACAAGTGCTGACAAAGCAGCATGTTTAGAAATAAAGGGACTCTGTAACATTGTCTCTGATAGTAAACAGAACATAGCGTCAAATCACATTCCCAGATTTTGGAGTTACATCTTCTAAACAGAGAGTTTGGGGGGGGTGGGGGGGAGAAGTACTTTTGCAAGCAATTCTTGGGTATAGTTGAGGCTCAGAATGAGTGTGGAACATTCTCAGGGCACACTTGTGTACATACCACCTGGTTTAAGTGGAAAAAAACTTAATAAATTGCATGCAGGCTTTTGTGTGCCAGCTCGCTTCAGTGCCAGCAAACATCCCCTTAAGCAATTAATTAATTAGTTCAGATACAGTCTGTTCTATCACCAGGTAATTCTCTGAAAGTTAGAAAATGTTTGGTTCTTAGCATTCACTAAACACTGTCATTAGAATATAGTTTCTTGTAAGGACATCTTGCAGAGCACCTGTTTCTAATGTCTTACAACTCTCCATCATTCTAAAAATATGTAATTATTCCAGAAAAAAGCCCCAACACGAAGATCTGTCATAAAAAATCCTTATTATTCAGTGAGGTTTTTTTACTTTTCCAGCTTTGATGGAATATCACCAGCAGCCTGGGAGTCAGCAGGAGATGAATGAGTGTGATGCTGGGTGGCAGCGCACTCTGAGCATCCCTGACACCACCTTCCTGTCACAAATGAACTTTTGGTCCCAGCTCTGGAAACTGTCTTTTGAGGTATGCCCTGTAGCAGCAGGTGTGTTAAGTGGAACAACTGAAGGGGGAAAATTATCCTTGTGGGACAGGTTTTCAAGTTCTTCAGGCCATGAAGTATTGTAAATTAGGTCCACCCAATGAGGCTGAGGCATTTATGAAAAGATCTTGGTTAAACTCCAGATGTCACATTCAAAGAAACTCTGAGCTACCACCCTATCAACATACAAGCTTGTTGGATTGTAATTTTAGATACAATAGTCAAGTGAGCAAAAAGCAAGTCTAAGCCTGTGAACATTTTAAGACATCAGTTAGTAGATAACTTAATGAACAACGTAAAATTATATTGACTGACATTTTAAGCCCTCCCTCCCCCCATTACAATTATTTTTTAAGACCAAAAATTTCCTATCTTACTAAAACATTCATTCTTGTGAAAACGGAAATCTTAGGAGCATGTCTTAACTGCCTACAGATTTTTCCAATCAAAACACTACATATAAAACAGTACTACTACTGTAAGACCCACAAAAATTCATTAGATTTTCCACTTACTCTTTGTATGTTCCTGTTTCAGGATCTTCAGTCATAACATCATGCAGCCCTTCCACTGAAATGTTGATGATACCACAAAATTTATCTTGGATAACACTGGAAAAGAACAAAATTTATCTTGGATAACTTTGGAAAAGAACAGGAAAGTGACTTAGCTGAAGGAACTAAACAGGAAATTTGCTCAGTAACTGTAGAGCACATTTACTAAGCAGTATTTTCATTGCTTACTGCTTAGCTGAGCATGCGGTCAAGCAGCTAATTCAATATTTTTTTTAATTACACAAGACTTCAAAAATGTGCAAGAAATATTATTCTTAAATAGAATAAAACCTTATGTGCCACTGTTGAAAACCTGGAAATAATTGCAAATGGAATAAAAGAAAAAATACATTAGCACAGGACTCAAGAACTGAGTGGAGAGGACATGCTCCTGCTAGTAGGGAGGTCAGAGTACTGCCTTCTAAACACATTTACACATTTTCTCCCATCACTATTCAATGCAAAATCTACACACAAAACCTTGAGAAAAGGGCATCTTGTAAAGATAGCACACTCCCCTCTCTGTCCAGCCTTATGAGTATTTCTTCACCCTCCTAGCCAGCTGAATCACTCCCCATAACGGGTGCAAAATATCTGCACCCAGTTCTGCACAAAGGCCACTTCCCTGCCTAGAGACGGAAAGGTGGGGTAGGATTTCTCTGCTTTAACACAGGCATCTCCTGCCACTTGAAACACTAGGCTACTTAAGACACCTGCAAAGGGCTGGTAGGTATCACTTGGGACTTAAAAGAGATAAGCACCTTTCCCCACCATGAGCTGAAGGCCAGACTGGATACCCTCACAACAACCAAAATGACACTAAACACGTTTAGACACTTGCCCTTGCCTTGAGAATTGATGTGCCTTGTAGGGCAAGTGCATAGAAACATGATCTCCTCATGATTGGTAATGTAGGTGCCACCAGCTCCTAGTTAATGGAAAGCAGCTGCCACTGCTGTTTCTGCCGAATTTCCTGCTACTGTAAGGCTAATGCCAGAGATGTGCTATTGTGGGACTTCGGTGCATGGACTCCTACTCTGTGAACTACAGAAGGTTGAAGACATACTGCAAGTTGAAAAGATGTTCAACTTGGGAAGACTGCAAAAGTTCCAGCTACAAAGAGCAAAGAAACAGAAATGGCCTAACTGATGATGGTAAACTACAACACTCTTCCTGGGACTGCCATTGACTGAAGCACTTTATTAGCCCGTTTGGAATTACAGGTTTAATTTTCCCCAAAAGATTCTGCTGCCGTCTAGTAGGCAGAAGCAGACATGTTCTATATTTGTTTAAAGGTACTGAATACTAAGTTCATGCATTGTTATTTTGATCATTTATGTTTTAACATAGACAAATCTATTTCTTAAGATTCTTTCATTTCCTTTTCTTATTTGGGATGAAAACTGAAAAACTGGATAAACTGTAGCTCCTTGTACATTAGTTACTGCATTTGAAAAACTTCTTGTCAGACATTCAAAAAAAAATTTTATGTATATGACAAACAGACTTTATATAGCAATGGATGCTTTGGAAAAAATACATATCAAGTTAGAATACTAAGCATATAAAATATTTCTTTTTAATTTGTTTTTATAAGATTGATTCAACTCATGATCATTTTGTTTCCAAAGGTTTATTTTTGTTCCCTTTTTTATTCAGCTACTGTCTAATACTGGGATCTGAACTGTACTTTGTATAATGAAACTTGACAGTCCTGAATTCCACAAAATGAAAATTGACATTTTCATTCAGTCTGGCTTATTCTTACTATCATTGTCAAGTACACATTTTTAAGAGACTTTCTCCCTTGCCAAAAAGCTTCCCCATCTCATTCAAAACAGCAAAGTATTAATTGTTGTGAGACTGAACCTCTGTGGGGTTCTGCAGACAGCAAGCAAACAGCCTACTGACCACACAGCACCACTGAGAAACTAAGCATTGCCTGCTTAGCAGCCTGCAGAATGAGCCCTCAGAGACAGAGCAGGTTTCTTTACTGGAGTCAGAGGTTCTTACCTAGCACACCTCCCATTAAAGCTCTTTTGCCTCCTGCTTTTTTTGAAATACATCTCTAGGAAAATGCCATTAATGTGGCTAATATTTTCCAACGTGAGAAAGGAAACAGCTGTCCTCAGCTTCATGTCAACAGAGGACAAGGGGCATTCAACAGAGAACAAATGCAAACACTTCACACCTTGGAAAAGTAAATTATGGCCTGTATGTATGCACTATTTAATTAATAATACAGGTTGCTACCCATTACCTGATAGTTATATTTCTTCTTTCCAAGCTGCATGAAGAATCCCTGTCACAGAAATTTTATAGTGGGAAGGACGAGAAAGGTGCTTGACCCAATGAAGGCACAGCCTTTCCATCAGCTGTAGGGCTCATTATGGTCAATCTATTCAGTGAGGTTACTTTAATTAACCAACATGTAAATAAATACTGTAGGTGTAGTGGTCATTAACTTTATGTTTTTTTCCAAGCTTGCAAATTGGTAGGAGGAGCATATGGGGGGCCCATTTCAGTAACTTGTGTTTCCAAGGATCTGTGATATTTCCAGAAAAAAACGGAGCATAGTAGTTGAACACCCAAAATACTGTTCTTGATAGTTAGCTCCAAAGCCCAAAGAAAAATCACTAATTTCTTTACTTGGACAGGATATTTTTACTTTATGGCACAAATAAGGAATGATATTTTACTTCTTTCTCCAGTG
Organism: Astur gentilis; assembly: GCF_929443795.1. Classification (NCBI taxonomy): domain Eukaryota; kingdom Metazoa; phylum Chordata; class Aves; order Accipitriformes; family Accipitridae; genus Astur; species Astur gentilis. Next base: position 65,901,521 of record NC_064919.1, read on the forward strand.
GAAAATAGAAATTTCATGGTAATTTTTCTTTTTTTGAGGAAAGCAAAGCTAAACAATGTGGAAGACCTTTCAAAATGCAGTAACTGTTGCCTGCAGCTTTCAGTAAAGATAATACCTTTCCTTTTCTCCCCTTTCTTTTTCCCTTTAAATGGGACATGAAGTTTCTTCATACCAAAGACTCACTGAAATGTTTACCAAGTACGGAATCACTAAACAATGCAACTATTTTTAGAATACAAGACACATGCTGGTGAAAAAGAAAGACAGCATAGGCTCATTGTGCTTTGAAAAAAGAGAAACCTCAATTAAAGTTCAATGGCAATATTAAAATGCATCAGGCCTTATTTTTGTAGGAGAGCGAGCCATGCAAATCAACGTAATACCTTTTTAAAGAGACTGAAATTAGCCTGCTTGTTTCAAGAAATACATTAGAAAGTCAAGTGAGTACATTTAGAAAACACGGGGACACTGTATGTAGATGAACTTTCAAAACTGAACAGTTAATTCTGTCCATACAAAAATCTTAATTCAGGAGGAAGGCATCATTTAAGCAGTTCTGCCCTTGAATTGCATATAATCCAGATCAGTAATGGAACAAACAACAGCATCAAGTTATAACTGGTTTTATAACTACTCAGCTTCCCTAAGTTATCAGGACAAAACCTAATTCGGTATGCAGCAAAAATTATCAAAAGACAAGCCCAGAATTAGAGGATTATGACTTCTAAAAACTTGTTAGGATCTAAACCACTCTAGAACTCCGTTTCAAAGATGCAATTAACACATATTAACACTATTTTTTATTACACATAGGATCTTTTATGCTGTCTGTAAATAAAATTCACCTTGCCTATAATGAAAACCAAAGGTAGCAAACATCTAGGGCAGCTTGTACATGGATAATCTCAAACCTTTTATTTCAAAGTTTGCATAATTTGTCAGACAGAGAATAAAAGCTTTGCAAAGGAAAAAACAGACCACATCTGTTCTGAAAAAAGTCATATTAGTTTTTTTCTTGTTCTATCATTTCTAATACACTCAGCTGTCTATTCAACTTTTTATTATCCTGAGGTTTTATGCAAAAACTCAGAATCTGGATTTCAATTACATAGATAGCTACTGTAAATAAAGCTTTATCATCATCTTAGTAAAACATATATTATGATAAATTTTTAGGGGTACTTAAATAAAATGGTCCCCATGTCTGCTATGCATCTTCCTCAGCCTATCAGAAAGGGAGGAAAAATTCTGCATGGGAAAACATACTATTTTAGAGATTAAAAGGAAGAGGAGAAAATCTGTTCTGCTTTTCTACATTCACCAGGATGAAGCAGTAAACACCAAAAAAGGGAAAAGCTTAATTTCTTATCTTTACTAGTGTACAGTGGATTTGAGAAAGATTAATTCTCTATTCTTATCTCGTTAGCCAAGGAAAGAGATGGAGTGGGACAAATAGAGATTACTTTGCGTGTACTGTGAGCAATGCAAATGACTACTCCACACACCCCCTCCTCCTCAGGAGCTGCACAGTGCTAAGGAGCTGCTAAAACAGTAATGTAACAGCTAAGAAAACATTTCCAGGGGAGTCTGATGGCTGACCATAAACTTTATGACCATAAAGCGCCATTTTGCTTCATGAGGGCAGACTCAACCAAGTCTTCTAATGTATTCTCTAATGAAATAGTTAATTATAAACCACACGTGCACATGAAAGGATCTGTTTCCTAGTGTGAACTTTTAAACACAAAAGCTACTAACTGCAAAAGGCAGTCCCCCACAACTGCATAATGAATCTCTCAATTCCTTGTTAGTCTAATCCAAAATGTTGGCAAGCTGGATATTAGAGGATGACTCCACTCCAAAGGATGCAGTTCAACTGCTCCAACTCTTTGCTTGCACAAACAGCTCTGACAGCATCGGTTTCCTTTCATGTTCCATCACTACAGATGGCGAGACTCATGCCTGGCAAACAACTCCTACAGCAGCTTGTCAGCGGAAAGGACACAACTTCAGAGGGAACCTCTTGTGCTCTTCTGCAGAGAGCAGCTGTGGAAATCAGAGCCTAAAACAACAGAGCTGTCCTCTCTCAGATTTCCTCAAGAACTCTCAAACTTTTCCCACTCCCAAAACTCCTTTCTAACAAAAGCACAGCAGCACTTCCAGCAATGAAAACTTGGTTAACTAGCTTCCACTCAATTTCAAGTCCATTATTTCTGAAGACATCCATAAAAAATTGCAAATTTAGAAATACAGCACATAAAACTGCAGAACCTGCTACTGTGCAATCACTGTGCAGCTGTTACTAAATGAAAACAAATTTAACACTCATCATGAGGAATTATGTAGGAAAGACAGAAAGTAACAAAAATGGGTTAAAGAGGAAGAGTCTGTAATGGATTAGCCACCCAAAAAATAATTAACCATGAATTAGAGTCGACGTTTTCCCTCCTTAAAAACATTTACCCATTACATTTAACATCTGATCTACAAGTAGTAAATTATTGAAAAAATAGTTTCTACTCGAGCAGTCCAAAAGAGTTAGAGCTTTTGGCCAAGTAGCTAACTTCAGTGTTCCATAAAAGTATTTGATCTTTTATACAGTAAATTGCAGTAAAATATAGTATTATGATACAGTAAATTGCTATTTCATTACATTCAATAGAAACACAGAACAAGGAACCACAAATGCATACTTGCACATTTACACCCACATAGTGCAGTCAAGGTCTCTGTATGTACTGGTAGCAAATAATGTGTCATTACTGGAAATGAACTGGAGACAGACAAACAGGACATTAGGGAGCAGCCCAACACAGCCACACACATGAGTTACACCAGCAGAAAGCAGGCAGGCTAGAACAAGAACCTGGAGAGCAGTTCTGGTTCATCTGGAGAATGCCCCGGTCTCCAGGCTGGATCCTGGAACAGCAACATACTTCTACACAACTTAAATCAAGCCCATGGAGGACAGACTATCAAAACTGTGTTCTCCATTTTTCCTTGAGCAAAGTGATCTAACTGTAAATTGTGTTGCTTATAAATGAAGTGGTTGTTGAAGTCTCTAGGGCACAGGCCTGTAGAAAACAAACAGCATATACAGAAGTCCCATTCAGCTAGCTGAAAATTTTACAAGATTGGACTATTTGGAACATATTTTAATGACTTTCTCCTGATTAAAGTTTGAATTACTGGAGTAACAACAAGAAAAAAAAATATCAGAAATTCAGGTCAAAAATACAGCTACAACACACTAGACATAACCTGAAAATAATGTAAACAGACATCAATATTTGAAATAGAAAGTTAAAACAAATGCAAACTATATAGTAAAATATCCATCTTTTGAAGATGAAGCCTAAAATTAGGTCTTCACTAAGAAAACATACTTTGACCTGACACTTCCAAATATACAACACAAATATGTAAATATCTTCAGTAATTAATCTAGAGTTATGTTTTTAAAGTGTAGTATATTTCTTCAGTTTATACTGCTTATCTAGCCAACCCCCCCTCAAACTATTACTATATAGATGACAAAATACCTTTTGTTGACAATAACCAGCTCTACCACCTTAAGACGTAATAAGCTTGGTCAATTTTTCAATTCGATAGAAATTTAGTTTCCTAATTAACCCCAGTTTCAGGTATTATCATAAAATGATACAGATCCACACTAACAAAAAATTCACTTTAATATATTCATTATACAGAATGAATACACAACTTTGTATATTAAAAAATGTCATAGGTATGAATAAAATTTGTATATTTTAAATTTTTCTTTTCTCGAGAGTTTGAACATGCTAGATATAAATATGCTCACTTTTTTTCCCAATATAACGATCAACAGAGGCAGAGCAGAAACTGCATTACAATAAATAAAAGAAGCATTGCTTTTTTTCTCATTCCCCCAGATTTCTTGGCTTCATGATCTGCTAAAAACTGATGTGTTGCTTGCATCAAGCTTGCTATGGAATTTCTACAGAAACTTATACCATTAAGTACTGCAAAATAAAAATAAATGTATGTGTAGTTTATATTGCACATATACCTGAGTTATAGGCAAAAGATTCCTACAACAGGGACACAATAATATACCTATCCATGTCAGATTTAAATGACATCTAATAAAAATCAATAAACTTCAAAACATGCAGGAAGCAAATGGTGATGCAGAAACCAAATTATACCATTTTTCCACAATTCTATCAACCACTTGATTTTAATCAGTAAAGGTATTTTTAGAAAATTGAGTTCTTGATTTCTTGACATTTCAGATCACAGTAAAGTTAATATCAAATCAAATGAGATAAATTACAATGATGAATGTTCAAACAATATGACCTGTGCCTGACTTTCAGATGCTGTTCGCTTGAGCAGCCTGATTTGGTCCAGTTCCGAATGCCCCATTGAATTCTGAGCCAGAGACTGCACTGGGTCAGTTATGTTGTATCTGCCAGGCTGATAAAAACCGTAATATTCTATTCTCTTTTCCCCTGAGTTTTCCAGCACCTTTAGTTTCTGCCTAAATTGAATAATCTTACAGGTTAAGAACAGGATCACAGCACAAGCCAGAATGAAAAAGCCTAGTAAAATGTCAAAAGCCTGGTTCAGCTTTTCAACCTGTTGTGTACAAAATAGAGATGTTTTTAATGATACAGGAGCAGCGTCTGTTGGAGTTAAGCCTTTTTCTTCTATGGTTCTGTTAACAGGTATAATCTGTGCTGGTATTTGCACCAGTAATGTTGATAATATTGTAGTTGTCCGCAATGGAATTTCAGCAGCATTTTCTTCATAGGGCAGCGGGTGAGCAGATGTAGCTGTAGTTCCTTCTGAGAAAGCAATATATTTAGTTTCTGCACTGGCAAACTGTTCAAATGTGTTGTGCCTGTTTCCCTTATGCCATGCCATCAGCAAAGTGGTAGAGCTGTGATGGACACCCACGGATCCTAGACTCCACGCTGTTCCTGGGCTGGCAGTAGGGCTACTGCAGTTTGCAAACTGAGTCCACTTAATGTAATGCAAAGGTCTACCACGCATACTCAGGGGACTCTGACAATGAATTTTTACAGAAATAGGAGACGATGCTAGCCAATTAAGTAACCCAAGCATTTTGCAGCTGCAGTTCCAAGGATTATAATTTACCTGTAGATCAGTTAAAGACACTAAGGGCTTGAGCACTTCAGGTTGTAACTCTGTAATATTATTAAATGCTAAACTGAGCATTTTAAGTGACTGTCCCATTTTTTCAAAGGTACCATCACCAATACTGGTTATTTTATTTCTGTCTAGCTGCAGATACATTAAATTGTTCAATAAAGTAAAAGTGCTGGAATTTATATTTTCTAAGTCATTATAACTTAAGATTAACTGGCTAAGGTTGTTTAATCCAAAAAATCCATTTACAGCAATACATTTTAGCTTTACGTTTTTTAAAGAAAGATATCTAAGCTTGTTAAGTCCTTTAAATGCAAAAGGATGTATTGATCCAATGGGATTGTGAGACAAAGAAAGTCTTTCAAGATTTTTGAGCCTTCCAATAGCATTCGATGGCACAAGCGTCAAGTTGTTACCTTCAAGGAACAAATATGAAAGGTTTTCAAGATGATGAAATGCTGAATCCGATATCCGTGAAATCTTATTATCAGCTAGGTTAAGTGTTTGGAGACTTATCATTCCTAAGAAAGTCCCACTTCCAAGGACACTGAGACGATTTCTTTGAAGTGTTAAATATCTAACAGAAAGGAGATCACTAAATAATCCTCTGGGAACAAAAGCTATTTGATTATTCTGAAGGTATAAACAATGAAGATTGGAAAGACCTTCAAAGATTCCTGGATCTAGGCGTTTAATATTATTGTTATTTAGATGCAAGTAGCACAGTCTGGGGAGGTCCACAAAAGCTTTCGGGTGTACATACGAAATACCGGAGTTATCCATGTAGAGTGCAGCAAGCTTCTGAAAGCCTCTTAGCTCATTCGGGGAGACACGCGATATATTATTCCCACTGAGGTACACAAGAATTGTTGTTTTTGGAAAGTTCTGCGGGATGCTCGAAAGCCCTAAATTACGACAGCTAACTTGTCTCCCTGTGCAGAGCTGGCAAGCAGCTGGACAGCCAAGAGCCTCCTTCTGGAGCAGCAACAAAAGAAAACAATTAAGGATAGACAGGAATGCTCCCGGGCAGGGTGGAGAACTTTGCAGACCACACATATCCCTGTCTTTGGCCTTCTCACTCATCTCTCACTTCGCTAGTAGAGATAAAAAGAAGTTTATAAATATTATTAATTCGAAAGTTTAAAGATTCTGCTTGTACAGTCTTTAAAATATAAGCATTGCTTTCAAGATTGGTATTTTATACATTCTTCTTTGATGGCAAATAAGCAGTTTAAAAATAAAACTTAAGTGAAAGTTTGAACTACACTGAAAGAATTTTCAAAATAAATGAACAATGAAACAAATGTACTGCTAACCTAGCCAGAAAATATTTAATTGGTTGCAGCATAAAAACAACTAAGCTGCCAAAATAATGGCTTCTAGTAAATTCAAAATACTGCTTATTAACTATTTTTTATACTTAAGAATGGCTAGGAAATGTTTCAATAGCATTCAAGTAGAAATGCCAACTGGAAACAAGTTTCCTTTCACTGGCGGCTCATTTATAATTTTAATTTTACTTCTGTACAGCTGAGTTACGTTCAAAATAAATAAAAAACAATGCCTTACCCCAAATCTGAAGTTCATTATTTCTGTTACCTTGCCGTTTTGCAGTTCACTCGGTTCAAGCTGACCAACTATACTCATCTGTGAAACCTTTGTAACGGCAGTATTGCCACGTACTAGAGCCCTCACGTTTTGCCCCAGGATTTGCAACTGTTTGCTCAGGAAACTAAGAAAGAAGTGGTTAAAGTGAGGTTGCCATGGATACAGGAAACCCTGGGACAGGAAGCCATTTTATCTGTGCTTCAGAAGTACTGTTGGAAAGGAAATCTCAATGATTTGTTTCTAGAAGACCAAGAACTATCTTAATTTGTAACTGTTGCTGTTTTGTGGGGTTTTTTTAAACCATTGTTTTTAACTAGGAGAGCTCAAAAGAGTTTCACCTAAGTTAGGTACAACTTTTGGAATAAAGCATATCTATTTGTAACAGCACTATTGCATTACCTGTAAATCCTTTATCTTTCGGCCAGAATCTGAAATGTTCTGTTACATCAGCAGCAACGCTTACGCTGTTCTCTCTCTGCCTGCAGAGCCGAACGGCGGCCAGCACACGCGCACAGACTCCAGCAGCCCAGCAGAGAGGGAGAAGAGGGAGGTCGCTCTGGAGGGCAGAGCCCCTGTGTCCCTGGCACTTCAGCAAGGCACCACCCTGCCAGCAATCCCACAGAGGCCCAGGAAATCTTAGAGATGAGAAACACCCGGTGTGGTACTTGGCTGCTGCGTATCTGTTGTACTTCAGGCTTGGTCCGGGCACTCTGTTAAGTTGCACTTTAGGCCACTTTTTTCTAAAGCCGATTTATCCACAGAGGACTAGGTATATTGTGACAACCACACACCTCGGGTCCACAGCTTTTGTTTCCTGCAGTGTCCCTTGTGCAGATAAACACTCAGTGCAGATGTGTGCTATAAATATCTCCCTCGCTTAAGTACCGGAGATACATCCTCAGTTTATCCATCACAGGGACTAAATACCTGCTAAATCCAGTCACATCATCAAAGGAGGAAACAGGAAACAACAAAATGAGATAGTAAATTAGAGACTAAGCCTACAAATAGCAAGGTAACTATAAAATCATGATTTGTACTGCAACAAGACCTTCTGCTCAGCAAAACGAAAATGACAAAGCCCATCAGTAGCCATAGCCAAGTAGGAGACACAACAGCACAAGAATCATCAAGTCACTTTGGCCACAATGATCTCACACAGGAAGCACGAGTTCACGTAAGGGGCAAAATATCACCCCAATATCTTTGTCTATAATAATCCAAGCCGAAATGCACGAAGCACATGAGCAAAGGAAGCAGAATAGACAAGGACGTGCTTCTGAAGAGGCCTTCTTCGAAATTCTGCCAAAAGAAACTTAAATTTCTGAAGTTTTGAAAAAAAATGGTTTTGACCATATATAACTGGCTTTTTATGTTTGAAATCTGTAAAACATTCAGTATCAAGAGATATACTCCTTCAATTTTTCAATTTGAGCTGGCCAAAATTACCTAGAGGTGGGATGCAGGGGAATGTGGGTTTTTTTTAAAAAAAAACAAACAAAAAAACCCACGACAAACACTAAAAGCCTTTAATTCTATAAGAGTCAATACCTCTTGTAACATCTCGTCTAAAGTAAGAAATCAGCAGGAACAGCAAAATTGGTCCATGTGCCACTTTAGACAAAGCCTAAAACAGTTACAATCCAGAATTTGAGCTTCATTTGGTTCTTTTTTTTCTGAGACCATTGAACCAACAGGAAAATTAATTGTTCTTTAGATTTAACTATTTATTTTCACATTTTATTTTTTTCACAGTTTTTAATATAATCATTGATATAAACTAAAGTAAAATAAAATGGCATGTCATTTCCTTAAAGGGCAAACACTGCATAGTTTTGAACAGTTCCCAGGATGATTAGGGAAGTACCCCAGATATGGGGGAGAGAACAGTAAGAGTAATTGAAAAAGATTATCCAGGTCAAATAGAGCCACGTGAGGAGAAAAACAGAGATTGACTGAAAATGAAAAATTACTTCAAACACGAAATTATCTCCAACCTAAGCTTCACCACATATAGCCTGTTCATGCTGATATTTACGTGGGTAAAGAAATCATTAAAAACCATTTCTTCCAAGATATGCTGTGTGAAACAACCCCACAGGGCTAAAAGAAGCAAGTCCCAATCTAAAAAAAGAATTTTAAGAGACAAATGTTAATAGATATTCTTATTTGCAAAATGCCAAAATTAACGTATTTAGAAAGACTGAAGGAGTTGCTGAAGCTCTATGGGATATCAGATAACATGGAAATTTAGAGAAATCAATAGAATAGTGACCAGATAAATGAAAGCTGGTGCCCAGTTAAGTGGCTGAATGTCTCTGTGGCCTTGTACTAAAGGTACTTTATCAATATTCATAACAATTTTGCTCAAACCCTAGCTGCCACTGTGGTTCTGAGTGCATTGCTGACCTTTCCAATTCTCAGATCCTATGTACAAAATGAGGAAGAAAAATCTTAATACAGGTCATGGCTCCTTTCAGTTTGCCCTAGGAAACCTGGAGAAAGTCCTGTCTTGCACTTTGTAAATACAGCACCTGGAGACCTGTAAAGCAGACTGGATTTTAATTTCCAGGTACTGCTCCATCAATAGCACATGCTGTTAAAAAAGTATCTGAAAGCAGTATCTGTTAAGAATGAGAGGCAAAATAACATGCCACATAACTGATACCATTTGGGGGAAAACCATAAAAAAAGACCGAGATACACATACAACCTGGATCAGCATTTCTCAAGCTGGCTTGTACTTAAAACAATATAATTCATTACTAATCAAAAACTAAGGAAAACACTTAAACAGGAAACCCCCAAACATTTCTTTCAAACAAGTTTAGGCAGCTCCAACAGTGGTATATTTTATTCACTGCCAATTCTGTTCTCCAGTGATAGAAACACCAGGTTTATATCTGAATACAACTTCACATGGCAAAAGAGAAAATTATTTTTGAATCCTGAAGTGAATCTTATTTTAATATGCTAGTACTGATAAGGTTACTAATGCCATTGCTTTTTAACATATTAAAATCTAGTTCAACAATGACTCCTTGTCAATACAAGTATGAAAGTCTGAGCAACAGCAATTTGTCAAATTGTGCATAAAATGACAGGTGAAAGTGGTTGAAAGAACATGCAAGCACTGCACCCAGTGCAGTCTTTCCAAACCACCTCTATTTTCTCACTGATCTGTGTTAGATTAAAGCCAATATAATTCAGGTTATGAATATTAGCTAGCATAAAATAGTCATCCAACTCCGATTTCTGTACAGCAGAAAAACATGCACCAAGTTCAAAAACAGGTTCTAAAGCTACCTGTTTTCAAAATGTATTAAAGCCCATTTTTGAAGAGGGATTTCATTCTCATAATCACTACAAAATTACATTAAGGCTCACAAAATAGAGAAAAGTCAATTTTTAGCACTGTAATTATTCTTTTGAGCTTGTAAGAGTGAAACTATCTGTTGCCCTCGCACTGTGTATTTAGCAAGTACCTCCTCTTGCAGGTCTTCCTTCCCTCTGCTTTTATTCTCCTCCGCAGGTGGCCTATGAGACAACTTTCTTGTTTTGTTTTCAAATACCTACCACCTTCTGCTCACATCATTCTCCAGATATGACTGCAAGTCAAAGTAATTCAGCTACTGATCTACTGCTTGGGTAGCATACGCATCAACATTTAATCTCATTTCACCTACCTACATCCAGTAACACCTGCCATAGACACCTTATTATTAATGTTATCAGACCTCAAAACCCTTTTTTGTTTTTCTCATTATCATCGAGATTATCTCAAAATTTCTGATTAACTCAAATATTGCAGATTCTTTCTAATTAATATTCCTGCCTAAGTAAAAAAATCTTGATTTGCTGCTTCAGTTACTGAAAATTTCTGTGTTCCACAGAGTGCTATTCCACCCTCTGTATCGGGTCTGGCTGAGACGGAGCTAGTTTTCCCCCCAGCAGCCCTCATAGTGCTGTGCTCTGTATTGGTAGGCAGAAAGGCGTTGATAACACAACGGTGCTGTGGCTACTGCTGAGCAGCGCTCGCACAGCACCAAGGCTGTCTCTCCAACACTGCCCACCTCACCAGCAGGCTGGGGCTGGGCAAGATCTTGGGAGGGGACACAGCCGGGACAGCTGACCCAAACTGGCCAAAGGGGTATTCCATACCATGTGATGTCAGCTCAGTGATAAAAGCTAAGTGGGGGGGGGGGGGGAGGGGAGGGGCAAGTGGGGACATTCGCTATGTATGTTTGTCTTCAGAGCAATCACTACACGTACTGAAGCCCTGCTTCCCAGGAAGTGGCCAGACATCGCCCGCTGATGGGAAGTAGAGAACAAAATCTTTTGTTTTCCTTTGCTTTAGCACGTGACTTTCTTTATTAAGCTGTCCTTATCTTGACCCATGAGCCTTTTGTTATATTTTCTCTCCCCTGTCCAGCTGAGGAGTGGGAATGATAGAACTGCTTTGGTGGGCACCTGGTGTCCAGCCAGGGTCGACCCACCCCACTCTCCTAATAGCAACAGTGATAGTTACAAAGGGGAGACACAGACAAAGAAATTGTAATGTCAGATTAATAAACAAGCAAAACCATTCCTGTTTAATAAACCCACAGTACTAAACATTTGTATATGTAAACATACATCACAAAATCTACTTCAAAATTATGAAGCTTTGTAACTTGCTTTCCTTTTTAACTTTGGCATTTATTATTTTTGATTAAATTATCAAGCAGGTTTTACAACATGCTCAGAAACAATAAGAAGTGAAAACTATAGAATTATTTTTCCCCACTGAGGCTAAGAAAGTAAGTTCCCTTCTATAAATCTTATTTGGCTACAGACTCTATTAAAGTAATATGACAGAAAGTTCTTATGAAACTAAGAGCTCGCTTTGAGAAATTGTTAATTTTCTCACCTAGTAATAAATAATTATTGCACCAATTAAGTGCATTTGTCATGCAAACTGACAAAAAGATAAAGTCTTCTATGGAGTGAGCAGTAAGTGACAAAACAATAACATAAAAAGGTTGGCCATTAATGAAACCCACAGATGTGATATGCTGAAACTAACTATATTTAAAGCTTTAGCCTTTACCATTCTGTCATGGTTTAACCCCAGCCAGCAACTAAGCACCACACGGCCGCTCACTCACTCCCCACCCACCCAGTGGGATGGGGGAGAAAATCGGGAAAAGAAGTAAAACTCATGGGTTGAGATAAGAACGGTTTAATAGAACAGAAAAGAAGAAACTGATAATGATAAATGACAACAGCAGTAATAAAAGGATTGGAATGTACAAATGATGCACAGGGCAATTACTCACCACCCGCAGATCGACACCCAGTTAGTCCCCAAGCAGCGATTCCCCGCCCCCATTCCTCCCAGTTCCTAAACTAGATGGGATGTGACATGGTATGGAATACACCGTTGGCCAGTTTGGGTCAGGTGCCCTGGCTGTGTCCTGTGCCAACTTCTTGTGCCCTGGCTGGGCATGAGAAGCTGAAAAATCCTTGACTTTAGACTTAACACTACTTAGCAACAACTGAAAACATCAGTGTGTTATCAACATTCTTCTCATACCAAACTCAAAACATAGCACTGTACCAGCTACTAGAAAGACAGTTAACTCTATCCTAGCTGAAACCAGGACACATTCACTGCAATATTTAGTAAACTGCTCAAACTATAAAAGCAGTAAGAAATGTACTCAATATGAATGCAATTCAGACCAAAAGGTTTAAAGAACGCAAAGCAATTTTCTAAATTTCAACCAGAATAACTAATTCACCTTCTAGAAATTGATTCAAAACCAAATCCAATTGTACAGCTTTCAGCAGCACACTGCCTGCTAGTTTAGGAGACAGGATGGGCATGCACTTGGCATTAGCAACTGATAGCTTCTAAAAATTTTACAAAGAGAGAAAACAGTGCATTTCTTGAAAAGTACTACAGAGAAAACCCCCAAATACAATACAAAAGCTACTTCTTCCTTAAAAATACAAACATTCTTTACACTAGGCATTTCCTTAATATCAAAACCTGACGTTTCGTTTTAAACCCTCACTTTCTCATTAAATTGACTGAGTATTAAATGTTAATTAAGACAATAGTTTTTTGCAGAAGTTCTTGTAGTGACGTGGGTTGTGTGTTAACCACTTTTGGTATTTTAACATAACACTCTGGCACTGTTAAGAGAAGTCATCAAAAATCTCAGCTACTCTCAGGCAGTCTCAAATTTTAAGAGTATAGGGCAGAGAGGTAACTAGGTGTAACAAAACAGCTCAGAACAAACTCAGGTGGAAAACCAGATACAAAACTGTATTTATTTCTTTTTTTAAGTTTGTAACAATCTTGTGGTTTTTACACATTATTAATAATATGCTATACTTTAGTCACTGCTTATTCAATAACTAAGTTGCAAACATGTAAACTGCATGTTACAAAGGGCAAAGATAGAAAGTTTGAAGAAAGCTGTTTAGTCCATTATCATCTTTTGCTGTCTTTTATATAATTAAAACATTCAGTTTTAGGGTAGATTATATTTAGAAGTTTTAGGAGAGAATTCTGAAATTCTTTATATAGGTCACAAACAAAAGCAAGATATCAGCAGCAATCAATCCCTTATGACTGCGGTTTGGTTTTTGTAGCAGTTCAGCTGCCTTTAGTGACATTCATCCCTTGCCATCACTTGGTACATTTTCCCTTGTAAACAAGCCTTATGGGTCTCATGGGAAATGATAATTGTTCCTGACCAGTCCATGCTAACAATCATGTACTGGAGAAAAATTAATGGAAACTGTGAACAAGGAAGGTTTAAAGAGTGCATCCTCTTGCCAATGCTATGATGTGACATACAATTAAGGACATCGTGGTACTACATGTAACACTCTGAATTATGCAGACTCTGATAATCAGACTAAGACCAAAGCCACATTTTTCACTGACATTATTAAAACTGCGTTGTTACCTGACAGGCAAACTAAGCAAATCCAAGGCCAAACATGGATGATATCTTCAAAATTGTAACTTAAAGAGCTCCTTTTAATACTAGTAGTCTATTAGATGCTTGGGTGAGCACACCTTTGACTAGAGGAAGGATTAAAAAAAAAAAAAGGAGGGGAAGATAGGGAAATGGCTTCAGAGGATCATCCCTATAAAGAAAGGGGGATGTACAAGTTAGCTGTGTAACAAATTCTGTCTTTATAAATGAGGACATAACTACCCTGAAGGAGAATGTGACATGTTATTAGGCACTTTCTTGCCATTTCCTAACATTACAACCTCTTGAGAGGAAAATTAAATTTCTAACAAAGTAACTTTAACAAATGACAGAGGAAAAACTTCTGTAATAACCTTATAAATGAAGATTTATAATTGCATACTGTAAGTACTTATACTCACAGAATGCCAATTATCTCATTGGCAGAACTCACACTGGCTGACATATCAGATTTGATACACGGTGAGGAAAAGCAGACATTCATTTACATAACGATTAGAAATGAGCAGAGCAACCTTGGAGAAACTCTTAGGCTCTTAACCTTTTCCTCACAATAGATTTTCCAGACAAACACATTTGACTCAAAGGGGAAAAATTAGCACTGGCAAGTGGAAATACTTGTGTATCACTAATTAAAAAGGAAAAAGACAAGATCAATTAAAATGGTTCATATTTCAAACTCAGTAGAGTCTCCTCTAAATTGGAGTGGTACCACTCTACCCTGGGAGGTCCACCAGGAATGAACCTATCCTCAAGCACCAAAATGGAACAAAGTCCACCAATAGTGGACTGTTTTGGAAAGCACTGACTTTGAGTAAAAGCAAACTTGGCAATCTCCCATTCAGGAATGATAGGCATAGCATTAATAACACTTACCAGCAAAAGGGGAGTGCTCAGCTTTCAAAATGATGTCAAATGCTACCAGTACTTAGTTACGTACCACATTAACCTAAGCTAATCATTGAGTCAAAAATTCTAGAGACTAAAATATTCCTATTACTCTTAAGCATCTTTCAGTATTGTGTTCTACCAAGATACACAGACAAGAACTGGAAGAATAAAAAAGAAATCTACTTTGCTAAATAAATCATTGAAAACTTTCAATATGCCAGAATAAGGACATTCCAGAACATTGTAATGCTGACATTATACAAAGTGACAAAAGTGCAGAAAACAAACTGCTTATTTCCAGATATATACAGGTAACGAGAAGGGGAAGAGGTACAATTTTAGCCACTTTGGTGTTAGGAAATACAAAGAATGCTGAAGAAGTGTATCTCAAAATGTAGCACTTGAGATAGCGGAGGGGCCCCACATTCTTTCCACAGTGGCCTAAAGACAAGTTAGGCTGCTGCTCCTGACCATGTTCACTGCTTTGGGGACCAAGACCACATCTAATAAAACCCAACTACATCTACTGTAGCGTACTAGAAAAGTACTCTTGAAGCTGTAGGTTCACAAACAAGCCATTAAGATTGTAGACAAACTGGAATATGACTGAACTAGACCAAGAAATTATGACATTTGTGAATGTGCACATCCAGGTTGCTGTTGCCTCTCACATCTCACACCCTAGCTCAGATATGATTCTCCTCCACCAAACTTCAAGCCCTTTCAAGTTTTTCAAAAAACCCTCACTGTTGTAGCTATAGTGCATCTATGCATACTTCCCTTGTGTGCTGAACATGGAGACACCATTAATCCATAAGCGTATCCTTACTGCCTCAATCTTATTACTGGACCCTACTGTTGTACATCAGTTTAAAGACAAAGGTCTTTATTTTATGAAGTATCAAGAGCTTTTAATGAATGAAGATACATGTGGATAATATGAGTGGCAAACAGGCAGTGAAAGTACAAAATGTGGAACGTAATACAGATGCAGATATCAGACACAAAAAATGCTAACATTGAATGGCCAGACTCAGAAAGCAAATGCAGATAATTACACGGTATTTAGTTTATGCAAAAACCCCAAGTAATACCAGGAAATTACTGCTAAGTGAAAAGGTGCTGCAACACACTAATCAGGAAAGAAGCAGCTATTGTTTGTGTGTTTTTAATGTGAACTTCTAAAGACTAACACAATGTGCAGCTGTGTGTTGGAAGATAAACAGGACGCTGGATCGAAGCACTATAGGCATACATGACAAAAATGCAACGGTACTGTTAGTACTGAAGATATGTCATTGCATGTACCTGTGGATGATACTGCCTAGACAAGAAAGCTATATTTTGGCTAATAAACTGTCACTTTATAACCTGCTTAGTCCAACTAATTGGCCTGAGAACAACTGTGAACTACAACTGCTCTGCAGTGAGTCCTATCTTATCTGCTCTAAAATCCTTCACTCGTGACACTTTCAAAGGCACTATATTTGAACCAGGAAAATATTTTTGCCATACTGGTTTTAAATGAATAATGATGGAAGCTTTGGCTTCCCCTAAAAAGCAGAAAGTCCCAAGTCCGCAATTATAAACACGACCACTAACTAGAAAAGTACCTAAAGGCAATGAAGTAATACTATGGAGTTTAGAGGGAGAATAAAAAAAGTCACCCCTTAATATTTTCCCCAACATTTTATCCATAAAGCAACTCTGAGGGAAGAATAAGGACACATGTTATCTTCATTTTTCCTCCAGTACTTTTGTCTGTTCCCTCCCTTTCCTCTCTAAAATAACCTGATGCTCTTGGGACAGCTCCAGCTATAGGCTAGAGGAAGCAACTAGCAAAAAGAGCAAAATCTTCAGGAAGTGCTAGACACAGTGCAGACGCCTGTTTTCCCTATAGCTGAATCTTGAAAACCTGAGCTTGCCACTGGTACTAGCCTTGACCGTTGTACAGGAGCAAGCTGAGGGTAGAACCTCACCCTCAGCTTGGCATTCCCAAGCAAGCCCATCTCATGGCTATCCTCAGGAGACATAGTTCTGCTCTGTCTGTGCAGCTGAGAAATCTTGAACTGGCTTTGGCTGTCCAAAGTAATACCTAATCAGGAACATGGTTGGCAAGGTACTCCAACAAGAAAAAATACTTCAGCTTTTCTTGAAAATGTTGTTTATATGAATCAAAATATTTTGTTTAAATACCTTATTATGTTTAAAACATTTTTGCTTAAGCTTTGCAAATCGACTTGCAGGAGAAGCCTGCTTTTGAAAAATTTTATGTTTAACAAAACTTTCAGATGTGACATGCAGCAAGCATATGTAATATAATCCCTAGGAAATGGAAAAACCAGAGTGACTCACATTGTTTGGTAGTATAAGGAACAATCACTTTCAATCAATTTCACACATTCTGTCTGAAGGTATGTTTGGCCCTGGCAGTCTATCAGTTGTATAATAAAATTTTCATAGCTTTGACATAAATATGTCCACTAAAGAGAGGCTTTTTATTTGAGAAGCGGCTTTCTTAAATGGTTTGAGTATCTGAAACATAAAGCTGTCATTTGCAGGAGGTTTTATTATGATAAGGACTGCCAGAAGTAACTGGCTCTTACAGCAGGAAGTTTGGAGCAGCTGAAGGCAGTTCAAAATAACACAGTTATCTAAAGCAATTTCTTTTTTCCTTCCTCTCTTTAAAAGAAACTTCACAGTAAGACAGACCTGTAGTTCAGCACCTCTTTAAGAACATTTCAAATATACTCATAAGTAATATAACATTGTTACATTTACTAAAAAAACCAAAAGCTTTCTCTTAAAGCAGCTGCTTGGTTCACCTTTGGCTAGATGTTTGTCCTGATGATCTAGGACAAAAAAGGAAAGCTTCTGTGCACATTAAAAGGAATGAAGCCTCTAAGTTTTATGTATAAGGGTTCCCTGATTTTTTAGGTAGTGACTACATATTCTACAGTTTTACAGATACTAACATAGCTTTAGGATTTGTGAGCAACATCTAAATTCCCATTGGACAATACTTTAGACATCCCAGGAAATCCGGCAGACTAAACAAACTCATGCAGTCTTGTCTTCCTGACTTTCAAAGAGACAAGAATAATCTGAAGGTAAATACGGACTGAACTCTTGCCTAAACATCTGTTACACATGAATTCTAGTAGAGACAACTTAGAAGTCCATGTAACACTATTCAGCATTTTCATTAAAAACTTTCATTTTGTATGTATATTCAGCAATGACAATGGCTAGAGAAAGGAAAATAGTAAAAGCTGCTTGCTATAGAAATCTACAGTGCAAAAACTGTTTCAGTCTCTCACAGCAACTCTTCCGCTTAACATTAAAGGTGAAAACCAGGATGAAAGTTCAGATCTACCCACAACAGGAAAGAAAACTGAATGAACGTTGTTCCCTTGAAGGGACACCAAAATACTAACAAGCCAACTAAAGCAACTATATAATCGTAGATGAGAGAAGCAGCTAGTTCAATATTAATATGAGAATGGACAATAAAATATGCAGTGCTGTTTTCTCACTTTTATTAAATGACATTTTCCATGCAATAGCAGAAAGGTGACTATATTGCTATGAAGCCACATAATAAGTTAATATAACGTAGCATGAAAATTCTACATTTTTAAGTTTCTCTTGGCAAAAAAAAGAGGCAACAAAACTACTTATATTGGAATATGTATGTGTGGAATTGTGAAATACCTTAGAAATCATCTCAAGGGCCTTTGAAGCATTCTTATTTAAGGCATTGTATGTTTGCTTACCTATTCAATGATGGCAGAAGTGAAAGCAATGCCAAAGCAGAAAGTTTTCTTCTTTCTGGCTGAGTGATGTTATCCATCCGATCAACCCACATTTCAATTATGTTACCAAGAATTTGGTCCAACTGCAATAGGAAACAGAACATTCCTTTTCAAAAGTACTTCGGCATATTTAGAAAATAATTTCTTTTAATTTTTCTACCAACTGAATACATTATTCATCTGGAAAAGATACCATACAGTTATGTATACCTGACAGAAATAGCAAGCAACAGGTATTTGTTAAATTTTCTATGACAGTGCTTCTAGACCCTGAACAACCTCACCATTAATTAGAACCTAGAAGTTAGAAATGCATTCAATTCATGGACAGAGAACTGATTCAGAATGGTGAATTACCCAAACAGTTTTTCTGTAACTGTCTAATACATAGGAAGCATGTGAACTTACTCTGTTTTACTTTCACTGGTGACAAGTAAAAAAAAAAAAAGTCATCTTTACCTGTCTGAAAACTCTACTATACCTAAGAAAAATTACTAAAATTTCATTTAAAGACATAGTAGAACACTTGTAGCAGAACACTACTGAACCTGATACGCCCAGGAACTCAGAGAATGATTAGACCGTTATCCCTGGTGCAAGACCCATCAAGATGGCACAAAGAAAGAAACACCCTGCAATACCATGCAAACTAATGGGGTTTATCTGGCTTATTGTGGGATGTAGCGGGAAGACAATTTAAATATTGTATAAAAATTCTAATGAGATGTTTTAGGGTAGTTGTGAGAACATGAAGGAGGGGAAAGGGCCCCTTTCCAAGGTGGACTGGGGAGAAAAAAAGCATGGAAAACAGAGGGAGAAGTTCTTTCAGGTCAAAAGAATGCAAGACTTCCACATGCAATACAGCTGAAACACCAAGAAAAAAATCCTTACCTCCTGACCCAATTCACAAGCCACCTGGTTCAGAAGTAATGAAAAAAACCTTGCATTTTGTAGTAGAACTCTACCCATGATCCCCAGATAAGTAGACATTACCACTGGATATCTCTGAAACAAAAGTAAACCAAGAGGGCTTATTTTAATTAAGAGAAAAATACTTAACATGTAGAGCAGAAATACATGGAAAATACTTGCATGCATCCTTTATGTATTTTATTAAATTTAAAATTACTGCTTGTAATTTAAAAGCCTCTAAGAGCACATGACAGTGCGAGCAATCATTACCAGAGTTTCTCAATTCTTACAATAGGAAAACTATGGAAATCTCAAAGGCAGTTTCCTCCAAACAGCCAAGACAACTTGCAAGGTGATTCTACTTTAAATTTAAAAACCTGCACCTTAAGGAATAAACAGTATATTGTACTGGAAAAAAATTACTTTCAAAATTGGTTATGGTTTAAAATTACTATTTACAATTTTAGTAACATTAAGAAGTGCTTAGTATTTCTGAAGTTGTTACTTATTTCACTGAAACTATTATACCTTTGCTTTTCTCTGGTGCAGGTACACTTAAAAGGCCGTAGTATAGGTGTCTTTAAAAAAAACCCCAACAAAAAACTCCCAACACCTACAAAGGATCTAACTAAGCATCAGTGTTAATAGTGTAGGAATGGCAGAATAAAATTTGTGTTGTTTTATTAAAATAAACAGTAGATGACAAAATAAGTGATGGATATGTTGCTTTAACTCTTGTGCTACTCTTACTTTTACAGACTTTTAAAATAGCTGTCAAAGTTCTATCAGATACACTTAAAGCAAGAGAAAATGGAACATCAACACACAAAAAACTAGGCCAGATTACAGAATGTACTTTCCTGTTCAAAAGGGAAAGTAGAGAGTAGTTAAAGAGTAACTCTTACCTCCCCATCTATAATCCCCCTGACTATTGATGGCAGAAGGGGTTGAAACATTTGAGGACCCAAAACAGGGTTTACTTTTAGGACATTTTCCACAACCTTAAGAACAAGAACAAATTAGACAATTAGTAAAGTACATTTTAAAATCTTACCTGAAGCTTTAAAACTACATATACTAGTCTATACATAAAGTCCTGGTAGGATATTTACCATTGAATACCAGCAAACACCAGGATTGCTAAAAGCATATTCTAGTGAAGTACTTTGCAAACCTGATCTGCATAACAGACTTGATGAAAACCAACATGCCAAGAGAAACCCACCTAGCCAAGCACCTCCTCCTCCTCAGCCTCCTCCTGGCCCCAGCAAAGTTGATGAGGTGGGTTGGAAGGAAGGACCTTGATAAGGCTCCAGGAAAAGCAGCTGGATGACATGGGTTGGCAGGGAGGAATACCAACAGTTTAAGGCTTATTTCCATATCTTTGTCCTGTCACTTTTTTGAAGATTAGGACCTACCATCTCTTTGCAGCGAATCAAGTAACCACAAGTGCTCTCAGATGTGATACTCCTAATACCCTGCTCTGGTTCCCAGTTTTTACATTCTTTAGCCTTTGCTTCTAAGCTCTTCTCTTCCCCCATGAGCTGTTGCTGAAGCAATTTTTTTTCCATGTTCTTCAGGCTTTCTTTCACCCAGCTGTTTGGGCTTTCCCCTTGTACCAAGATGAAGAGGGGAAGAGGCTGTAAGAATAATGGGCTAATACCTGTTCACTCCTACAGGTAAGCAAAAACAGAGACCACACATCTATACACTGATGTGTATAAAGCATATAAAGATACCATAAAGGTACCTCCCTTAAACATTCTTCTCAGTTTCCACCTACTTTCAGCTCAGAGGGACTTCCACAAGGAAATACTCTTCTGTGCTCTTGTCCAGTCTCCCCTAAATCTTTTTTTTTCTTTTTGATCTTTGTTCCTACTGGCTTCATTTAATGCCATCTACTTCTTGCCTTGAGACAGATGTTCAGCAGTTAACCCCTTTCAATGCCTCCCGATTTTGTTGACCTTTAATATACTGTTATATAGATGTTAACATAACTTTTCCCTCACTCATCCTTTCCAGGTACTGGAAGTTCTTGCTAACTCATTTGTCCTTGTACGGAGTCTTTTCAAACCTTATACTGTCTGTCTTGGATAATTAGACAATCAAGTCACATCAAGCCTCAGCAATATTGCAATAAATCATCTTATCAGTGCAAATTAGTGTTTTTCAACCTTATCCTTTTATTTACTGTTCTAATATTTATTTTCAATCCAGCCAAAACTGTTTGTAGGAAAATATATCAGAGAACACTCCTGGGTGTTTCTGTTCCCAATATTTATCTTAGGGTTTTTTTGTTTAACAAGTCAGCATAGTGACACCTGACAAAACATTTTCCTTTTTGTAAAAATACTTGCATGGATTATAGCTCAGTTACCCCTCTGGACACAGGTAGGGATACTAGGAAGGTGTATACTAGGAAAGCATACTGGACAAATCTTGTGGCTAATGCAAGGCCACACTGGGAACCAAATGGATAAATAATACTATATTAGCAGCATCATTCCACTTTAGAGATCTGCTGCATCAAACATTTGCTCAACTATAGACTCTAAATAATAGCATTGATAGAGAGGAATTGACATGTTAAATTCCAGAACTAGAGTCCTTAAGCTCCTCACAGCAGGAACTACAAATGGGGATGACTATCAACTTCTTCTGTTGTTTTCTGTCCTGGGATTCCGCAAGCAGTTGTGCAACCCACCAAAGAGGTAGGTGGGATCTAATTTTTTTCCTCCATTGTGTTTATAATGAACTGAATTCAAGTCCAAATTTTATAAACAACAGAGTTTCCAGTCAGTGCAGCCAATGGAAACATAACTAATAACACACTACAGTTACTACTCAAGTATCTTTCAGTGCATACTCCAACTTTATTTCCTGAAATTCTTCAAAAGGCACATTTAAAGTATCATGCTTAATATTTCAAAAGCTTATGAATTTCATACCATCTCTTTCATAATACCATTTGAAGTTTATGTGAAAACAGTTTCTTAGTACTTTGAAAGTACTGAATACTTTGAAAAACTCTACTTAAGCAGTTGTTGCCTTTACAATAGCAACTTATGCCAAAAGCAAAGACTGTTTGAACACTATGTCATGGTACAAGTGCAGGTATGCTACACAAAGGACTGTGATAGAGAGCACATACATCCAACATTCAATAAAGATTGGAAAAGCTTGGCTCTACACCTGTTAGGTTCTAGCAGTCATACAGAAATGCAGAAAAAATAGAAAGTGAACCTTGATCATTTGGTGCTAATTTTATCATAAAATCACCTTAACAGTTTTTATAATAATACATATACATTGCAGACTTACTACTTAACCCTTATCTTGCCAGTTTTTCAAATGTGCCATTACAAAAATTGAACTATGATTATTTTTCTTACTGGTACTGAATACTGACAAGGAAAACTAATAGTAGATATAACATTATTAATGTTTGTATTAGCAAAAGGATCAATACTGGTTGATAGGGTACAGACAAAACTCAAATTTGGATGGCTAGAAAGAGCAATTAGATAATTATCTTTGCACATTTTTTATTAGGAACACTCCAAATGAACACAAATTAACACACAAGCATGATTTTGATTTTACAGTTGAATCATTTCTTAATGTTGCATTTTTGTCTGAGTAATGAAATTTTTTTCTGAATTCTGAACCAAGCTGAAAACTGATTTAGGACAACTCTTAAAACTCATTGATGAGATTGATTTTGCCCTTTTATTTTTTAATTAGAAGTGTAAGTATCTTCTGTTTTATACTGTGGCACTCTTCTCCATTCTAAAATTCAATTAGAAATAAACAACTTCGATTAGCTTTCTACAAGTTCCATGAGTCCACTGATAGACAAAGATTAAATCAAGTTACTTTCACCCAAGTCCCTTGTTTTGCAACTCAGTGGTCTCGAGATTTTCTATACATAGCATTATCTTTGCAATGCAGTGACTGGTCATCTGGCTGTTTAAGTGTGCTATTGCCAGGCTGCAGAACAAACTATTTTCATGAAGATCCAAGCCCTCACTAACCACCTTTCTCTAGTAATTTAGAAAATAATCATAGGAGAAAGATATCAGGGACTCTTAATCTAAATCTATCTATACAGAGAGGACTCAAACTAGCTTAGAACTGATTTATCTAAGGACAACACTTTGGAATCACATGAAGTAATGAAAGCACTACAGAGAGGGTACAGGAAGAGTGTGTTTGGTAATTATCTCTCAGGGTGCTCTATTTAAGGCTATACTGACATTCTTTTGGGAAAAGTAGTATTTTAAAAAAATACATGTGTGCATATACACACTCTCTCTACACACACACACACTTTAAATATGTAGTTTAAAACACCACTGACTCCAATGTCAATGTGTGCTAAATAAACTGTTTTCTTCATGTCCTACATTCACCATTCTTGAAAATATTACTCTAACCTGACAAAACACTAGCAAAAATAATTGATGTACAGAGCTGAATATCCAAGTATAATTTTTATTACGCTCTACCTTTAAAACTTGAACTTGACCTTCAGTAGTTATGTCCTTCAAAAGTTCACAAAATGACCGGCATAAGTCAGCAGCATATGTCTGAAATGAAATGATTGAGGTATTATGCAAACACATTTTGTATCTATGTATATATTTCAAAACACATGAGGGACTATATATGTCCAAAGACACATCTTCTCTTCAAAGATCATATCTGCTAAAAATGCTCATCTTTCCTGAACTAATTAAAATCTAATCTAAGCATTTTGTTGATTTTTTAACATTGCTGGTTTTTTAAGCAATGAGTCTCAATGAATTTTCTAATGAAGATGTGAGAACAAAGTATATTATCTGCATTCCAATTTTTGCTAGAATTTATGATTATAATTTTAATCTGGTAGGATAATTAGAGTAACTATTACTACCCTGCATAGGACCTTTTCAGGTACCAGAGTACTAAATAATCCACAAAATGTTAATTCTAAATAATAAACTTTCTCAAATCTGATTTGAGTGTCCACCATGTGCCATAAAAAGCTAACATTAGAACAATATGCTTGTATACACATAAATAAGAGTATAGATGTTTGTGTGTACAAAGTTTTCCAACATGAGAGAAAAAATAGTTTGCCAATAGGGAACTAAGGTGCTAATATGAATATATAATGGTAACATACCTGTAAAAATTCAGATGATGATAAGAAAATATAAGCATTGATGATCTTAAAGAAATTTTTGAGGTTTTCTGAACTCAGGTCTGGAAAAAAAGAAGTCACAATTCAGAACCTCATCACCAAACTGAAGTATAACTAAACCGATTTACTTCTAGAAGTCTTTTTCCTCACACAGCTTTTAAGTGCCAGGTGCCTACAAATAGAAAAAAAGTTATTTTAAATGCAGTACCATTCAGGTTCTGTCTCCCTGCCAGAGACAATAATGAAAGAGGGATGATAACAACTTTCATGTTCTCAAATGGAAGCACAAGAAATCCTATGACCTCAAAAGCCAATGCTAAAAAAATAAGTCAAGTTTTAGATGTGATAGCGGACTAAGAAGATATTGAAGATGGAACAAATGAAACACATACTTAAGGGACCTGCAATTACTGATAAATGATTTATCTCACATTTGAGTCAGTAAATGCTGGGTAGAAAGAATGAAATAAAGATTGGAGCTCTGCTCTTCTGACACAGGTACCACATCAAATGACATTGAGCTTTTGGACTGAAACACGCTGAGCTCTAGCCCATACTTTGAGTATTTCAGGAAGGAAAGCATATCCATTAAGGAGACAGATACACACAGAAGATGGTATACAGCAACAGTTTGAAGAGAGAAAAAAGACATGTCCTCAGGCAGTACCTGTAAGACTGTTTTAAAAAAAATCACCCTGAACATCTATAAACACAATTCATAGCAAAACAAAAAGGTTTCAAAGTTTCACATAGAGGATGATACTAGTGCAGAAAGCCAACAGCCTGTTTTGTGAAAACAAAACAGAGGACCAAAAAACCCTCAAAGGAATTGCTAAATTTTCTTAAAAGCAGTTTGGGAGACAGACTATTCTTGGTACAGTAAGTGGACTTCTGCTCCACCACCTTTAATTAATATTCCAATAAAATCATCATGGATACCCAATAGGAAAATACTTTTATGCAAGTTTTAAATAAAATTCCTTACCAGATTAAACTAACACCAGCAGCTGCCTAAGAGCTGGTATGTCTTCCATAACTTACATGAACACAGCCTGTATGAAAGTGTGGCTTACACCTAGTTATGCTTATATACAAAAAAATCCACAAAAAATATCACATAACAGAAACTATGGCTGGTTTTCCATTATAATATCTGAAAAGTTCTGGGGAGTTTTAGCAGTTTCTCTTCTTTTCCCTCCCATCAGACAGAACACTAATGTTCCTGTTATCTGACATGGCCATCAGACAGCTTTGAATGCATGACTACTTTCATATCTCAGTGCTCGAACAGGTCATGTCCTGTTATCACTTATTTTGAATATTAACATATCTTGACTTGCAAAGAGGTTATTTTCCACTTGTCCATCCAATATCCTCATCAAAAGATTCCAAAGGCATCTAAAAATTAGCTTTAGTAGCATATTACTAGTCTTACACATTTCTTGAAGTTACTGCATTCTCCTTAGAGGTCTGCAGGTTTTTTTCTTCTTACTGGATACAATCATATTTTAAGTTTCAGACTCTGATGCAGCAGATAAATTGTAAAGAAATGATCACATAAACATGAAGGGCTATCAAGCTTTCTATAACTTTCCATTCTGTGAATCTGTGATAACTGATAAAAAGGTAACAAAG
This sequence comes from Astur gentilis, assembly GCF_929443795.1. NCBI lineage: Eukaryota > Metazoa > Chordata > Aves > Accipitriformes > Accipitridae > Astur > Astur gentilis. Next base: position 65,927,719 of record NC_064919.1, read on the forward strand.
CATGAGTAGCAAAATTGCAAGAAGTAACTTATTTGAGGCCAGAAGGAAAAAAACAGGTAAGATAGATGTTGTGGAAACAACAGAATTTCAGTCACTGATCTGTGACTAAAGCTCAATGTTTAGTAAAAACACTACCTTCAACTGATTATATTTAAAAACCAATTATGCATTAATTCTCTTGCCACATTTTCCTGTATCAAACTTATCTTTTTCTGAATTAACTAGTGCGCTTCTCTGGGTTTTCTTGGGGATAATTATTCTAGTAACCTGCTTTTTGCCATTACCTTTAGAAGTACAGCACAGACACATTAAATCTGATGCTTCTTGAAATGGTTACGTCTTGACTTTGACCATATTCGCAACCTGAAATTGTATCAGCTTCAGCTGTCATTTTAAGCAGTCACTTTGCAGAAATGCACCAATTCTCAGAGAATTGATGTATTCCTCCATTCCACATTATTCAATCTGCTGCACCGAGAGATAAAGAGCCTCTGCAACCCCTTCTGTAGGGCAATTATATTTCAACAGAATTTAAACATCAGCAGCAGTGCTGATGTGAAACCCAAATATGATAATTATGCTATGAACGATTACTGTACGTCAGTGATAGCATCACAATCTTTGAAGGAATGTCAGTTATGCAAGTGAAATCGAGCCTTCATATCAAATGCAAGATTCTGGTCCTGTATTTTTAAGATTTAAGGATAGCATTGTTTATTCTAAAAGGCAAATCTAATTGATTTGTACAACTGACATCCAGCTCCAACAGCAGTAGTATCCTGAAATGGTTATGAAAGGCACTTTCAAGAAGGACCAATAGATCTGGAAAGGAACAACTATATGCTACTTTCAGATTAGTTAAAAAAGAAAACTCAAAAACATTTCTGTATTTTTTCCCCTTTCAGTTGACTTAAAAATTAAAGAGATGTCATTGCACTGACATGTATCTATGGTGACATACGGCACAGGCCTGTGATATGGCCATGGCAAAGGCATGTTCAAATAATGAAAAACCTAGTATCAATGAACGAATCTCAAAAATTTAACTATATCTCAAACCAATTTTTTATACATCACACATTGGAATTGCTTGCCAACAGATAAGCATGTTTTAAAAAAAGTCTCCTAAAAAGATGCAGGAAAACCAATGGCAAGCAATTACTTCTCTAGGCTGTAAATTTAAGTTAGGAATTAAAGTCAAAGAACACTGAATGTATATTCTTGTCAATAAGACAATTGGCTCCAGCAGAGAAAGCACGAGAGGAGGTAGCATAGAGGCCTTCAAAGTTCAGGTTTTTAAGGTATTACTGGTGGGCAAGGAAGCAGTGAAAGACAAGTGCTTGTGCAGAACATAGTCTTGGCAAGCATCTTAAGAGCACTTAAAAAACCCTGTGCAACAGATTATATATTCATTTGCAGTCATATAAATATGTATTCACCAACAGGAAAAAACCCCACAGCAACACCTTTCTATTAAGTGATATCCATAGCACACTTCAAAAACTCCCAGACATAATTTGCACACAGTATATCTCACTCAGTTTTATATCACTTTGCTGAAGAAAATGTTCTGCTATGATACAGAAATCATAAATCAAGTTTGTACTTTGATGGTTAAGCTAAACTCCCAAGTCCAATGGGAAACACTAGACACTCAAATAGCTCTTAAAGGTTCTGAATCAGAACCAGCAATCTATCACTGCACACCGCCAGAATCTTCTGAAAAATTGTGTACAGTCACAACCAAGTCCCACAGGACCTTGCCCACAAAGGCCATTAACACAAAGCAAAAGCTACAACACAGTGAATAACCAACAACCTGAATAATACACAATCCAGCTTGTCCGTACCTCCTTAAACATAACCAAACTGTCTACTTTTATATAAAGGTTATCAATATTATTTTCTACAGTCCCTTTAGGTCTGAGTTATCAAAGCTGCACTGTATCTATTAACATAGACTGTTCAATTACCACAGAAATTTATCCCCTATTATTGTATATGAATACCTCTACAAAGTAACACTTACACAAGATAAAATAATGCTTAAAAATGATATAATTTGGCTATGAAGATAATTAAACATCTTCTCTCCCTCTCTAGTTTGATGACTTCTTGCCACATCTGTTTCCTCCTCTTCAGCAGGACACAGTCTGCTATACACCTCTAATGTCCAAAAATCTCATATATGAACTTCTTCTCTTCCTCCCTTCCAGCTCTTTTAGTTCAATAATGTTGACCTCTAATAGGACACTTTTTCTGAAGGACTTAAATGCTGATGGAGCAGTAAAACACACCAGAAAAATAGTTACATTACCTGTGTATTAAGAGTCATTCCATTTAGTAAGAATAAATTCAGAAACTAAAGGTCAGGAGGTTCATATTCCTTACACTCTATTTTTAACAAAATAATTTTCTGGAGCACCCTGTTTCTAGTTCTCCACCCTGCTCCAGAAGACATAAGCAAGGCAGTCATCTACTCAGAACTTCCCTTCACCGTATGTGCCCTTTGGCTTCCACTTCAATAACTTACGACTGAATTGAGAACCAGTCTCAGAGAGATTTTCTGTTTTGCCTTATCTCAGATAGTTAAGGCACACAAGACTTTGCAGTTTTGAAACTTTAAATTTGAAGATCTCAAAATTTGAATGGATCTCTGCATTTGTCCAACTGAAAATGGCAGACTTCCCAGTTAAAACACCTTGTCCTGACAACTACGTCACTGTGGTGAGGGTGTTTCTTGAGCATTCAGTGATGGAGTTAAGTATTCTTTATTGCAGTGCTGGAAGCACGGGGGATCGCTCCTCCAAACGTGCTTGCCGGCTGGGACTAATTGTATAGGTTAAATACATCTCTTACATACATAGTCATAGAATTTCCGAGAAATGATATACATATTCATTAACTTTCCGAGAAATCATTAGCATATGTAAATGTCCTTTACGCAAGTGCATTGGATGTCTTCGGTGGTCTTCTGGAGTCCTCTGGTGGTCTTCCATAGTCTTCCTCACTTGTCCGCTGTTTGACCCTTGTTGTATGAGTTTGCGCAGTACGATCCTCTTCTGGGCCCCACAAACAACTTCTCTGCTTATCACCTAGCTTTTGGCTCAGTCATCACAAGAGACAGAACATATTTTCTTATCAAACAGAATACCTCCTCAAACAGGGCATGTTATCTTGTCGTATATTACAGACACAGGAATCTTGTGCTTTATGTCCTTGGCTTGTCTACATAAATCAACTTATAGAGACAGTTGTTAACCTTCTAACAAATTCCTGAGTCTTTTATTTAGCAATACGCTGAGTCTAAACATACGTTCTATTTCTACATCTACTAGGCCTAGTGTCAGTCTCTGCATCAAGGATAGGAAGCATTTGTTCTTAAGTGCTGGAACTTTCAGGTGAATAATGCCTCTTGTACACTGGAGAAACTCTACTACAGAACTAAGACTGAACGATTAATTAACGTGCTCAGTTAATCTTCATTGATCAGTACATTTTCCTCTGCAAGTGACTGCACCTTAAAATGTGCTGTTACACTGGATTTAAGCGAAGTATCCTTTCTTCAAGTATACTGAAGGAATGACGTAGGCTGCCCGAGGTGTACTGGATGGCAGTATTGTACTGTTTCTATAACTACCAAGTTTTATAATAAGGTTAGCACTAATCCAAGATTCAAGCTCTATTTCAACATCAGAGTGCCGTGGCCATGTCATGTGGAGGCTGTCCAGCTAGATTCTCCTGATGTAAACAGAAGGGAATTGCAGGCAAAGAGCATACCAGAATGGTTTCCAGATTCTGGCAAAACGCACATCATTTTGGCCTACAGCAATCAAAATTTTTGACTGAAATGACACTCAAGTTTCTCAGAAAAATGCTCAGGAAGTAAAGCAGTATTAGAAGTCTGTATGAGGAAATCCAACTATGATTACAGATCAGCTGCTGGTTTTGCCACTCACCCCCATCCCTGATTTTAAAAAAAAAAACCTAACCCAGAACATTTTGGACATAAGTGTGGCTGAAGTCGCACCTTAAGGAAAACCTACCTAGCTTAACTGCACTACTTGCTCTACCAGCATCATACAGCAGCTTCCATTTTTCAGAACAAGAAACATTCTCTTGAGGATTCATTTTTTCCAAAGAAGTGCATCTATTCTCCAGGATTAATTCACAAAATAAGGAAATTTCTACAAGTGTAGAATATTCCTGAATACCTCCACCTTTTGTTAGAAGAGTATCCTGGTTTCAGCTGGGATAGAGTTAACTGTCTTCCTAGTAGCTAGTAGAGGGCTGTGGTTTGAGTTTGGTATAAGAATGTTGATAACACACTGATGTTTTCAGTTGTTGCTAAGTAACGTTTAGTCTAAAGTCAAGGATTTTTCAGCTTCTCATGCCCAGCCAGCGAGGAGGCTGGAGGGACACAAGAAGTTGGGAGGGGACACAGCCAGGGCACCTGACCCAAACTGGCCAAAGGGTTATTCCATACCATGGGACGTCATGTCTAGTATATAAACTTGGGGGACTGGGGGGATCGCTGCTCAGAGACTAACTGGGCATTGATCAATTGACTAACTGGGTGGTGAGCAATTGCACTGTGCATCACTTGTATATTCCAATCCTTTTATTATTACTGTTGTCATTTTATTAGTGTTATCATTGTTAGTTTCTTCTTTTCTGTTCTATTAAACAGCTCTTAACCCACGAGTTTTACTTCTTTTCCTGATTTTCTCCCCCATGGGGTGGGGGAGTGAGTGAGCAGCTGCGTGGTGCTTAGTTGCTGGCTGGGGTTAAACCATGACAGTCCTTTTTAGCATCCAACGCGGGGCAGAAAGGGTTGAGATAACAACAAACCTGCCCACAGCTTGTTAAAACAAATTTGTTACAAGCATTCATTATATTGGTCTAATAGTTGCAGGTCACCATATTGATTTATGTGTTCAATTTATGTGTTCTTAGAGTTGTTGCTCTCATTTTTAAAGTTCTGTATGTATCACCTCACTTGCTGTATGTAGTCCCTGTGCTGCTGGTTACCATCCATGGGAGGTGGATTAAGTTTTTTGCTTTGATGTATTGTGCAACACTGGTTTATGGTATAATAAAGTTATTGGTTGTGGGATTAATCTGGTATTTGCATTCAGCGTTGTCACCTCTATACTTCAGGAGCCATCTGTGGGAAACTATTAATAATTACACCATTTACCTTTCCTCCTCTGAGAGCCAGTCTATGGGTGGGGTACCCTTCTTCCCTTTTCCCTTCTCCTTCAGTCCAGTTACAATGGCATTTGAGAATTTTGAAAAATTTGAATACCCTTGGGATGTTGAGACCAGCACAGTCCTAGCCCTACTGCTAGGAATTAGCATGCTCCTGAATGCGGTTCAGCTCTTGTTTAAGGTTAAATAACTATTTAAGAAGATCACTCAAGAGATCTGTCCCAAGGCTAGATAATTATGAGTGGCAGGGTGTGTGGGGTAGTATGGGCAAGTACCCAGAACAGTGGACACCACCGATGTTTTGGAAATTCACCTTTGAACAAGTGCAGAATCCAGAAGAACTAGTAAAATATTTGGAAAAGATATGCTGTCACCCCGGCAACTCCAGAGAGATACAAATCACTGCAACGTGCTGAGGCCTGGCCCATGCCTATCGAGCCTTGTTTGACACCACTCAGTACCCTCAAGGGGAAGAGAAGGTCTCTGCATCTAACAAGACGACAGGCACTGTGGCTACCCAAACCTTGGCGACAAGCACTGTGGCTACCCAAACCTCAGCAAGCAGTACTGTAAATGAACCAGTGGACCAACCTGCACCAGTATCAGTTGCCACCGTACAGAAGAAGAAATATACAAAAATATCAGTTCGCTTGGCGAAGGAGGAAAATGAGCCAGGGTCATCACGGGAAGAGGAGGAAGAGGCAGAACCAGAGGTAATCACCTGATCCCCATCCTTGAGTGAGCTGTGGGATATGTGAAAAGATTTCGGCCGCTGTATAGGTGAGCATATTATCACCTGGCTCCTTGCCAGCATGATGCTGGGACAATGGGGCTAACAGCTTGGAGTTAGAAGGTAAGGATCACTTGCCAGGGAAGGTGGCATTGACAAGGTAATTAGAAAAGGGACACAAGCCATCAGCCTCTGGAGGTGACTCTTGTCAAGTGTGAAGGAAAGGTACCCATTTGTATCGGTTTTGTGTGGCAAGGTTTTGGTAGCAGGGGGGTTACAGGGGTGGCTTCTGTAAGAAGCTGCTGGAAGCTTCCCCTGTGTTCGAGAGAGCCCATACCAGCCAGCTCTGAGACGGACCCACCGCCGGCCAAAGCCGAGCCAATCAGCAATAGTGGTAATGCCTCTGTGATAACATTTCTAAGAAGGAAAAAAAGTTGGGACATGGAAAAACAGCCACCAGAGCGAGGAGTGAGAACATGTAAGAGAAACAACCCTGCAGACACCAAGGTCAGTGAAGAAGGAGGGGAAGGAAATATTCCACACACTGGAGCAGAGATTCCCCTGCAGTCCGTGGGGAAGACCATGGTGAGGCAGGTTGTCCCCCTGCAGCCCATTGAGGTCCACAGTGGAGCAGATATCCACCTGCAGCCTGTGGAGGACCCCACGCTGGAGCGAGTGTGTTTCCGAAGGAGGCTGTGACCCTGTGGGAACCCCACGCTGGAGCAGGCTCCTGGCAGGACCTGCAGATCTGTGGAGAGGAGCCCACGCTGGAGCAGGTTTTCTGGCAGACTGGTGACCCCGTGGGGGACCCACGCTGGAGCAGTGTGCTCCTGAAGGTCTGCACACCGTGGAAAGGACCCATGCTGGAGCAATTCGTGAAGAACTGCAGCCCGTGGGAATGGCCCACGTTGGAGAAGTTTGTGGAGGACTGTCTCCTGTGGGTGGGACCCCACGTTGGAGCAGGGGAAGAGTGTGATGAGCCCTCCCCCTGAGGAGGATTAGCAGCAGAAAATAACATGTGATGACCAAAAACCCCATCCCCATCCCCCTTGTGCCACTGGGGGCGCTTGGTGGTGAAATCCGGGAGTGAAGTTGTGCCCGGGAAGAAGTGAGGGGTGGAGGGAAGGTGTTGTGAGATTTTGTTTTATTTCTTATTACCCTACTCTGGCTGATTTGTAATAAATTGAGCTAATTTTCCCCAAGCTGAGTCTGTTTTGCCCGTGACGGTAATTAGTGAATGATCTCTCCTGTCCTTATCTCGACCCGCAAGCTTTTTGTTATGTTTTTCTCTCCCCTGTCCAGCTGAGGATGGGGGAGTGATAGAACGGCTTTGGTGGGCACCTGGCATCCAGCCAGGGTCAACCCATCACACTATTTAACAAAGTTGTTATATGTCAGTCAAGCAAGTGGACCACCATGGAGAGAGGTATCCAATATCTGAAGGAATTAGCCATACTAGAGACGATTCATTATGACCTGGACAACCCACAATTACCCAAAGATCCAGACAAAGTGGATCTTTGCACATGACCCATGTGGTTGAAGTTTGTACGGAGCACACCATCATCCTATGCCAACTCACTAGCAATAATGACCTGGAAAGACAAAGAGGCACCAACAGTGGATGAAGTGGCTCGCCAACTCCGTCAATAAGAAGAAAATCCTTCCTCCTCCCTACAAGCTTGCATTTCAGCTATGGAGAAGCTGTCCCAGGCTGTCCAGCAAATCAGAGGATACATCCTACACCCCACTTGTAAGAACCAATGTCTCAGCTATTAGGAGTGAGGGCTCCTCTGCCTGAGAGACAGAATAAAGAAGGTACACACCATGAGGTGCCTTGTGGTTTTACCTATGTGACCATGGAGAGGGCATGATGAAATGGGATGGAAAACCCACCTTGGTCCTAAATGCACAGGTACGTGAGTTGCAAGGAAAAACCACCACAAAAGGGTATTCTACCAGGAAAAATGCTACTCCAGTTTCCAAACAGAGTAGAAGGGCTGATCTTATTTCTGATCCTCTTGAAGTGAATTCTAAGCCAATATTACAAGAAGTGAGTACGGGATACTCTAACCAGGATTAGAGGGGCCCTGCGTCCAGCCAGGTGGAGGAAAGGGATAACTGGGTGTATTGGACTGTGTGGATTTGATGGCCTGGCACGTCAGACCCACAGGAGTATAAGGCTCCAGTAGACACCAGCACATGGTGTACTCTAATGCCATCAAGTTATAAAGGGGCAGAACCCATTTGTATTTCTGGTGTGACAGGGGGATCCCAAGAGTTAACTGCATTAGAAGCTGAAGTAAGCCTAACTGGGAATGAATGGCAGAAACACCCCATTGTGACTGGTGCAGAGGCTCCGAGTATCCTTGTCATAGACTATCTCAGGAGAGGGTATTTTAAGGACCCGAAGGGGTATCGATGGGCTTTCAGTATAGCTGCCTTGGAGACGGAGGGCGCTGAACAGCTGTCTACCCTGCCTAGTCTCTCTCAAGACTCTTCGATTGTGGGGTTGCTGAGGATTGAAGAACAACAGGCGCCAATTTCTACCACAACGGTGCACTGGTGGCAATATCGCACCAACCGAGGCTGATTCCCATCCACAGGTTGATTTGTCAACTGGAGAGCCAAGGAGTAATCAGCAAAACTCGCTCACCCTTTAATAGTCCCATATGGCCAGTGGGAAGGTCTAATGGGGAGTGGAGACTAACAGTTGACTATTGCGGCCTGAATGAAGTTACGCCACTGCTGAGCGCTGCCATTCCAGATATTCTAGAACTTCAATACGAACTAGAGTCAAAGGCAGCCAGCCAAATGGTATGCCGCAATTGACATTGCTAATGCATTTTTCTCCATCCCTCTGGCAGCAGAGAGCCATCTACAATTTGCTTTTACTTGAAGGGGCATACAGTACACTTGGAATCAATTGCCCCAGGGGTGGAAACACAGCCCCACCATTTGCCACTGACTAATCCAGACTGCACTGGAAAAAGGTGAAGCTCCGGAACACCTGCAATACATTGATGACATCATCTTATGGGGTAACACAGCAGAATAAGTCTTTGAGAAGGGGAAGAAAAGAATTTAAATCCTTCTGAAAGCTGGTTTTGCCATAAAAGAAAGTAAGGTCAAGGGACCTGCACAGGAGATCCAGTTTTTAGGAATAAAATGGCAAGATGGACATTGTCAGATCCCAATGGATGTGATCAACAAAATAGCAGCTATGTGTCCGACTAATAAAAAGGAAACACAGGCCTTCTTAGGTGTTGTGAATTTTTGGAGAATGCATATTCCAAAATAAAGTCTGATTGTAAGCCCTCTCTATCAAGTGACCTGGAAGAAGAACGATTTTAAATGGGGCCCTGAGAAACAACAAGACTTTGAACAAATTAAACAGGAGACTGTTCAAGCAGTAGCCCTTGGACCAGTCTGTGCAGGACAAGATGCTAAAAATGTGCTCTATACCGCAGTCAGGGAGAATGGCCCTACCTGGAGTCTCTGGCAGAAGCAGCCAGGGAAACCTGAGGCTGACCCCTGGGGTTTTGGAGTCGGGGATATCGAGGATCCAAGGCTCACTATAGTCCAACTGAAAAAGAGATATTGGCAGCATATGAAAGAGTTTGAGCTGCCTCAGAAGTGGTTTGTACCGAAACACAGCTCCTCTTAGCACCCCGACTGCCAGTGCTGGGATGGATGTTCAAAGGGAGGGTGTCCTCTACACATCACGGAACTCATGCCACATGGAGTAAGTGGGTTGCACTGATCACACAACGGGCTCGCATAGGAAACCCCAGTTGCCCAGGAATTTTGGAAGTGATCATGGACTGGCCAGAAGGCAAAGATTTTGGGATGTCGCCAGAGGAGGAGGTGACACATGCTGAAGAGGCCCTGCTGTATAATAAACTGTCAGAAAACGAGAGGCAATATGCCCTGTTCACTGACGGATCCTGTTGCATTGTGGGAAAGCATCGGAGGTGGAAGGCTGCTGTATGGAGTCCTATACGACAAGTCGCAGAAACTGCTGAAGGAGAAGGTGAATCCACTCAGTTTGCAGAGGTGAAAGCCATACAGCCAGCATTACATATTGCTGAAAGAGAAAAGTGGCCAGTGCTCTATCTCTATACTGACTCATGGATGGTGGCAAATGCCCTGTGGGGATGGTTACAGCAACGGAAGCAGAGCAACTGGCAGCGCAGAGGTATACCCATTTGGGCTGCCACACTGTGGCAAGATATTGCGTCCCAGCTAGAGAATCTGGTTGTAAAAGTACGAACCCAAGGGTCGGGCCACTGAAGAACATCAAAATAACCAACAGGTGGATCAGGCTGCCAGGATTGAAGTGTCTCAGGTGGATCTGGACTGGCAATGTAAGGATGAGCTATTTGTGGCTTGGTGGGCCCATGATACTTCAGGCCGTCAGGGAAGAGATGCAACATATAGATGGGCTTGCAATCGAGGGCTGGACTTGACCATGGACACAATCGCACATGTTATCCATGAATCTGAAACATGTGCTGCAATTAAGCAAGCCAAGCATCTAAAGCCCCTGTGGTATGGAGGATGATGGCTGAAATATAATATGGTGAGGCCAGGCAGATTGCCTATATCACACTCCCACAAACTCACCAAGGCAAGTGCTCTGTGTTTACAATGGTGGAAGCAACCTCTGGATGGCTGGAAACATATCTCATGCCCCATGCCACCACCCGGAACACTATCCTGGGCCTTGAAAAACAGGTCTTGTGGCGACACGGCACCCCAGAAAGAATTGAGTCTGACAACAGGACTGATTTCTGAAAGAACCTCATAGACACCTGGGCCAAAGAGCACGGCCTTCAGTGGGTGTATCATATCCCCTATCATACACCAGTCTCTGGGAAAATTGAACAACCCAATGGACTGTTAAAGACTACATTGAGAGCAATGGGGGGTGGAACCTTCAAACAGTGGGATACACATTTAGCAAAAGCCACCTGGTCAGTCAATACCAGAGGATCTGCCAGAGGGGCCTGCCCAGTGAGAATTTTTGTGTACTGTAGAAGGGGATAAAGTCCCTGTAGTGCACATAAAAAATATGTTAGGGAAGACAGTCTGGGTTACTCCTGTCTCAGGAAAAGGTAAACACATTCATGAGATTGCTTTTGCTCAAGAACCTGGGTGCACTTGGTGGGGGATGCAAGAAGATGGGGAAGTCCAATGTGTGCCTCAAGGGGATTTGATTTTAGGTGAGAATAGCCAGAATTAAACCATATGATATTACTTGCTATATAACCCTGCTACTGTATGTTATCGTTACTATAATTGTTCTATGCTATATCCATAGTACTACAGTAAGAATCACTTAGATCAAGCAAGAATGAACTGTGATAAAACTCAGTGAAGCACAGTAGTGATGGAACCAGAACTGACTCCAGCATGCAGCAATCCAATGGTGCACACCATCCTCCTGCTGTGTTCAATGTGACCTGCTTGTCACACCGCACTGAAGCCCAATCCTGCTCTGCCGCCTGAGGACTGTGCACCATCACTCCTGCCCAGAAAAACTGATATGACAGATGGAGCCCAGAGTTGGGAACTAAATGAACTCAAGAAACATTTTATGAGCACGACCCATAAACTCAAGCAATGATATCTCTGTGTGTATATACATATATACATATAAATATATATCATTTATATATCTCAAAGGGACAGAAAAGGTGATGATGATTGACTGGGGTGTAACTGAAGGTATGGAAACTGAGCATGACATCAATGGTATAGAATAAGGGGTGGATACTGTCCTGATTTCAGCTGCGATAGAGTTAATTGTCTTCCTAGTAGCTGGTACAGGGCTATGGTTTGAGTTTGGTATGAGAAGAATGTTGATAACACACTGATGTTTTCAGTTGTTGCTAAGTAGTGTTTAGTCTGAAGTCAAGGATTTTTCAGCTTCTCATGCCCAGCCAGCAAGAAGGCTGGAGGGACACAAGAAGTTGGGAGGGGACACAGCCAGGGCACCTGACCCAAACTGGCCAACAGGGTATTCCATACCATGTGACATCATGTCCAGTATATAAACTGGGTGGATCGCCACTCGGGGACTAACTGGGCATTGATCAGCAGGGGCATCGATCAGCAGGGGGTGAACAATTGCACTGTGCATCATTTGTATATTCCAATCCTTTTATTATTACTGTTGTCATTTTATTAGTCTTATCATTATCATTATTAGTTTCTTCTTTTCTGTTCTATTAAACTGTTCTTATCGCAACCCATGAGTTTTACTTCTTTTGCCGATTTTCTCCCCCATCCCACTGGGTGGGTGGGGAGAGAGTAAGCAGCTGAGTGGTGCTTAGTTGCTGTTGGGGTTAAACCACAACAAAGAGTATTCCAAGGTTTCCATTCTTCCTCTTCTCGTCCCTGAAAAGTACCACATGACAACTAGGGAGGACAGGGTGGGGAGAAAATAGCAGTGGCAAATGTAAACACGCCATAAATACAGAGTATTTCTGAATTTAACTCAAAGAGATTGGCAGTATGACACAACTACGAAAATCACAACCATTTGTATAGTGCAAGCTTCCTGTAGCCAATACTATCTACTGCTAACACAGAACAAGGAGGAAGGGTAGGTGTGTAGACATGAATGAAGAGAAATAATAAGTATTTGGCAGCTACAAAACTTAAGAGGTAGCTCTGGAGTTAAATACTAAAACCACTACAAAACACTACTTTCCTGAGCAGTTTTGTCATTAGAGTTCTAGTATACACAGAGGAGTAACAGAAGGTGTGATCTTGCACCTACCCACTGTGATGTAACTTTCTATTGACCTTTAGTCAAACCAAAACATTAAATGCTGAAAACAATTAAAAAGCTAAATTCTGCAATTTTATAAGCGCATTCCTCTAAAAACCAAATCAATTTGCTGTATTAGCTCCACAGCCTACAAAAGATTTCATTAAACAAAAACATGTTTACATAATAAAATTAAACCACAAAATTTTTATAAACCTTGTAATTATCAAAAAAGCAAAAGCACCCCAAATATTAGTATTTCCTAAGCACTGAATCTTAAGCTTCATTAATAAGTTTGTATTTTGTCAACAACTCAGGCAAAACTACTGCTTTTAATTTCAGTGCTGCTTGACTGATGCACTTAGAGACATATTTAGGTAATTTGAAAACATCCTACATAGTTACTAACTGAATAATGGAAAAGCTAATAATGGAACCTTCAACTCTTCAGACTACAAAACATTCTGGTTGCAAGCAGAACAGGCAAATATTCCATATAATCAGTATCACTAAAATTCAGCACATTTGGTGTTAAATTTCAGGAACTTCTTAAAAAACCCTCTGAAATTATAAACTGAAATTCGTCTTATCTTTTGGGTACAAAGCAGCTTCAAGTTATTAAAAAAAGAGAACCAGGGTAAGTAGATAACAAATATTAAAGATGGGAAAGTGAAACAATACAAACCTGTTTTTCATTTTTTAATAGTTACAATTTTGCAAGCCCCCTTAGGTCCTGTAGCCACAGCAGCATTACTTAATGCATGAACACAAGCAGTAGAAAAAAAACCCCAGAAATTTTATTAAAGCCTTACCAAGAAGTGCAGACATGTTCTGAAATATTCTCAGGAGCTCAGGTGTAAGACATGGACTATTCTCCAATGTCACTAACCTAAGAACAGATTAAGCAAAATATTTCATAAAATCTATGAATAACATTGAGCAATCACTCTGACAGATGTAAAACATTGTAACTTCTAGTAACCATCTTAAATAATGTGTAACAATTACTTGAAGTATATTTCAAATGCAGCAGTAGTCCTTACAAGACACCCATCAGTATAGGCATGGGTCTGGCTAAGGTAGGAAAAGAAGAACATGCTACTGGCTTTTTATAAAGACAACGTAACCTCCAAAATGCAGTGATGAGAATGTTTAAGTACACAACTTGAACTCAGAGAAGGTGGGTACAGAGGGATATTCATGGTATAAGGACAACGCATGTAGTGTTCTACAGCTCAGAGAAGCAGCTGTGATGGCAACCAGCTCAAACCTTTACTTTTTTTTTTTTTTTTTAGGTCTGAAATGATGCATTGATTACCATACATAAAAGCATAACTATATGCTCAACATTGTTTGTAACAATTTAAAATTCCTGATGTTTGAAAACAGTAGCTATAAATTAAATTCATACTTGAAGCCACACCAACACATTCCAGTTTGTTCCTAGATCATAGGTGTAGGATTATTGTCTTTAACTTTTCTGATTATGTAAAGTATCTTAGCTGTTCTCCTGCCCTTGGTTCAAAAGCCATTAGAGTCCAAGCTGTCTCTGCCAGCTCCATCCAGATTCCTCTGATGCTCTAGGACATCTTAAAATACCATTCTTCTGCATAGGCATTAGAATAACAACCTCAAGACCAGTATTATTAAGAAGATATAAAGGTACTAAACTGATACATTAAGGAGGCCCCTGTCTCAAATTCTGTGAAGATCTTGCACTTCAACTTGCTGCCCCACCAGCATTATAAATCTTAGTTTTGCTGCACATAGAACAGATCATTTGTATGTTAAGTATTTGTAATTCAAATGCCCATCGACAATTTAGATCAAAGGAATCCCTCACTATTTCAAGGCAAACTCAATATATGCCTGTTCTGCAGGAAAGATGTGCTGAATTTGGTCCAGGTAACAGTTTCCTCCTCATAAAGTGTCAGCTGCCCCAAAACCAAACAAATTAGGCTCACGGTAAACTGATCACAGTGCCATTTCTTGTTTTATATTCAGTCACCAAATAGCTTGAGATCTGGAAGATAACTTCTGCATTTTATCCTTGTAAACTTGCCATTTCTTCCAGCAACCAGCTCTGAAAATCTTTGGGTTATTGTGCTCCCAAAGTCAAGCACATAAAATTGTTAGTTTAGCATGCGCATTATTGCGAGTCTAGACTTTGTGTCTTGCTGTTCCTTATCACAGCAGAACTGTATCTCAATATGAACTGCCCGAAAATGGATTACCTACTCAGTTATTTTTCTTTCATTAACTTCCTAACCTCATCTTTCCTGAAAAAAGTTATGATATAGATGATCTCAATGCAAGATAACAAGAACATAAATTCTTACTACAATAAAATCTTTTTAAATATTTTTTTTTCATCTGGGGATACAAAAATAACATTTTAAAAATTAGAAACTGACAAAGAACATTACCATAATTCTAAACCATCTTCCAGAAGATAGACATGTGGAGGCTGAGAAACATCTGTACTTAGCTGAATAACTGGAAGTAGAAAAGGATAGAGATTTTTGCTCTCTGCTCCCAGTCCCTATAAAAGTAAATAAAAAGTGTAAAATACTTTAAAAATTGCAAATCAAACATTTCAAGAATGGCATTGAAAGAGATCTGTGATGCTGTTATATTTGCATACAGTAAACATGCATTCAAGATATCGAAGGCTGAACTTGCATCCATTTCATACAACAACAAAATAGTCTGACACTCCTGAGCTTTCTCTCAACATGTCTTGAGAAAATTATGTAAGTTTTTTTGAAAAAAGCAGCTTATAAATGGTCTGCAAGAAAAAGTTATAAACAATACACATTCCTAAAAACATTCACTGGTTATTCTCTTTCTGGGAAAAGTCACAGCTCTGACAAATACTAAATGATTAAATGCTGAAAAAAGTGTTTTAAAGATCAGGAAAAGAATTACTTTTTGGACCTTACCACATACTAAATCTTTTGACATATTCTAAAGAACCAAGAGAAGGGTTTGTTTTTGTTGCTACACAAATATTCAGAGACTGATGACAGTGATTTATTTTTTTAAATGATCCATGAGCCATCACAAAGATATCTTCCCAAGAATGCAGAGTAAAGAATTTTTTCAGCAATCATTTAATAAGAAAACCCAGTTTTTACAAATGAGCTAAAGATAACTATTTTCGAAACAAATCATAAATTAAAACTAATCCTAAAAGGAATGGAATTCTTAAATTGGGAACTATTTTGTAATATTACTACTTAAGAGAACTGAAGCTAGTTGAATGCTGCTTTTGCATAAATACTGTATTCGGAAAATATTAAGTTTAAAATTACATGATGTTTCCAAGTTAAGGCTTCTTTGTGGAATTATTTGTTTATTTAAACAAACTTGCATTAAAAGAAATGGAATCTTCCATAAATTTGTCTAATGTCTTTGTGTCCACCTATATTTTTGGCACCTACATGGGCCAGTAACAAGAAGTTCCAAATTTGTTTATTGTGAAAATATAATTTGTCTTTGTTTAAACTAACTCCACTTTTAAAGAACACTAATTTTCCCTGTATTTGTAATGTCTAGTCATTCCCCTTCCACTGTTAACCTCTACAATACTATCCTCTCAGCCATGTGTTTCCGCAAGTTCAAGACTGCCTACACATTCAGTCTGTTCCTGTATGGATACTGCCCTATATCCTAGAAGCACTGATCTTGACTTTTGCTAGTCTTACTACATCTTTTTGAGATGTAGTAGGGGTTGGAGAAGGTGGGATAGCATATAGTCCATATTAAATAAGTACTTAATAGCATGGACTCTGCAGGCAATATAACCATGTATTGTTCTATTTGTCAATCTTTTCTCAGGAACATACTGCATTTTATTAGCCTTTTTACTGCCAACAGCAGATATTTCTAGATATTTCAAGTTCCAGGATTATTTAATTATACCAAGATCTTTTCCTTCACTGGTAAGAAATTCAGTTAATTTTAATGAACTCTGGATAAAGCAAGCAGCTAATAATTTCTATAGGCTTTCAAAATTCTCTGCCAAGATATTACAGTAAGCCTCTAGAGGAATTAGGGAAAAATAGGGAAGAGATGCAAGTTACCATCAAGAATCAAAACCACTCAAGGAGCTCATCTTGAGTGCCATCAAGTGGCATGTATAGGACAACCAGGTGATCGACCCAGTCAGCATGGTTTTATGAAAGGCCGGTCCTGCTCGACCAACCTGATCTCCTTCTATGACAAGATGACCTGCTTAGTGGATGAGGGAAAGGCTGTGGATGTTGTCTACCTGGACTTCAGTAAGGCCTTTGACACAGTTTCCACACAGCGTTCTTCTGGAGAACCTGGCTGCTCATGGCTTGGAAGGGTGTACTCTCCACTGGGCGAAAAGTTGGCTGGATGGCTGAGCCCAAAGAGTGGTGGTGAATGGAGTTAAGTCCTGTTGGTGGCCGGTCACAAGTGGTGTTCCCAAGGGCCCAGCACTGGGGCCAGTTCTGTTTAGTATCTTTATCAGTGATCTGGACAAGGGGATCGAGTGCACCCTCAGTAAGTTTGCGGATGACACCAAGTTGGGAGAGAGGGTTGACCTGCTTGAGGGTAGGAAGGGTCTACAGAGGGATCTGGACAGGCTGGACCAATGGGCTGAGGCCAACTGTATGAGGTTCAACAAGGCCAAGCGCCGGGTCCTGCACTTGGGTCACAACAACCCCATGCAGCGCTACAGGCTTGTGGAAGAGTGGCTGGAAAGCTGCCTGGCAGAAAAGCAGCTGGGCGTGTTGGTCAACAGCCGGCTGAATATGAGCTGGCAGTGTGACCAGGTGGCCCAGAAGGCCGACAGCATCCTGGCCTGTATCAGAAATAGTGTGGCCAGCAGGAGCAGGGAAGGGATCATCCCCCTGTACTCGGCACTGGTGAGGCTGCACCCCAAATACTACAAGAAAGACATTGAGGTGCTGGAGCACATCGAAAGAAGAGCAATGAGGCTGGTGAAGGGTCTAGAGCACAAGTCTTATGAGGAGCGGCTGAGGGAACTGGGGTTGTTTAGCCTGGAGAAAAGGAAGCTGAGGGGAGACCTTATCGCTCTCTACAACTACCTGAAAGGAGGTTGTAGTGAGGTTGGTGTCGGACTCTTCTCCCCAGGGGAGGTTTAAATTAGATATTAGGAAAAATTTCTTCATGGGAAGGGTTATCAAGCATTGGAACAGGCTGCCCAGGGAAGTGGATGAGTCACCATCCCTGGAGGCATTTAAAAGACAAGTAGATGTGGCATTTCAGGATATGGTTTAGTGGTGGACTTGGCAGTGTTAATGGTTGAACTCTATCTTAAGAGTCTTTTCCAACCTAAATGATTCTACAATTCTATGATTCTAAAAGGTCAAAACTCATATATCTGACTACAGATTACCTGCAACTTCTTTTTAGATATGAAGTTGGTCAACATTGCTATTAATGTTATACAGCAAAATTTGAGATCAGAAGTTATCCAGATTTCTTCAGTTTTGAGAACTGCAAATTACTAAGTGAACTAACCAAACTTGGCTAAATAAACAACTATAGGCAAATGAAACCTAATGCTGATAAATGCAAGCAATATATTCTGGAAAGGAAAAGTTCCCTACAACACACAGATATAAAAAAAACCCTACAAAAATCTACAGAAAAACAACAGTCTGAGAATCACTACGTTCACATCTATTCTTGGTATTACTATCACTTATGGCACTTAGAAGCCACAGTCACAAACAAAGGTAAGGTGATAGTGGTCCCTAACTCACAGATACTTTAATAGTTCTGACCATTCCATTTTAAAACAGACATTAAAAAGCAGAGATATTCAAGTATAGATAAAAAGAAAATAATAAGCACAGTAAATTTGCAAAAGAAGAAAAAAATGAAGGACATACAAATAACAGCATGTGATGCAAATCAGTTACATAACAAAGCAGGCAGCTCAGAGCTGCTATTATCTATTTCATGTAACATACAAACAAAGCAGAAGCAAATATCAGAAAAGCTAGGAAATTTAAGAAGGGATGAAATAAGCTATTTTTTCCGTTATGTTATATAAAAAGGTTGCAGAAATCATTGCAAGAGGACATAATAGGTACCAGAGGTTATACAGTAGAAAGGTTATGGTGAAAATGGTAACAATAAAAGGGTTGGAATTCTAAATAAAAAAGATGACTCATCACAATTAGTCAATGCCAACAACACCCTGGAGACATTTAAGTTATGATTTAAACAAGGAACATTTGACACTAATCTGAATTAAAATGCAAATTTAAAGAACAGGCCAAGTGAAACTTGTTGTGGTGGCCCATATCTTGGGCTATGATTTAAAAATGACTTCTCAGAAAGTTTGCAAAGAAAAGAAATTCCACATCCCTGGGAGCTGAATGGCAAGCAACGGGGAAACAGATGTGCTACACTGCAGAATCAAGCCTGAACCATACACAATGACTGCAAGAAGAGACTGACACTCCTAATGTCAGCGGGGAAATACAGGAAGCCAGAACAAGTTCTTTCACGTAGACTATAAAGTCACTAAAGCAGGCTCAATTCCAAGATTACAAAACCAAAACCCTCCAGAACACAAGCAAATCTGCCTACAGAACTGCTTTTACTGAACAAGCCCCTGGAAACAAAACAGTTAAGTGCTTAACATCAGCCATGTTTAACTCCACTATCAGAAAACCATGTCTTTAATGTAAGACTGAAAAACGTTTAGAAATAGCCTATAAAACCAAAACATACCGTAATTTTACCTATATCTATATACATATGTATATGAACACACACACAGACACGCAGAGAACATGTAGACATGTTGGAGAAAGATCTGTAGGAGATACTGCCAACATTTATGATCCTGACCCCTTACCTGGACGAGATGGATTAGGGTGGTTAGAATGGCACATCGTAGCATGTTGTGCTCCTCACTCTGTTTCCAAAGGAGTGGTAAATACTGAACCAAACATCCTACATATGGTCGTATCTGAAGTTCAGGACACAAATTTGTTTCTTAATGTGTTAAAAACAAGGCCATTAATTTATCCCAAGCATAATTTCTGAAATATTTAAGAGCTGCTTTTGTTACAGTAAAAATAGGGTTTGCTTTAATTTACTCCTCTTTCCCTCTTCCTAAAACACCATATTCCATACTCTGTGGCTAAAGTAACTCCTGACTGCACAGTGGTTTGAAAAGAATATGTTACTTATGGTAATGTTCGTGCATGGCAATCAGGTTTAAGTAGTAAATGGAGAAAATACTTATTTTGATAATCAGAGATACTTTCATATTAATATATTCCTCACTTAAACAGGATTCCTAAATATTGGCATCCTTTAAGATTACCAAAACCAGTTCCCATAAAAAAATAATAATGCTGCATAACCTCTGAAGTTACCCACCTTTTGAGCAGGGGTTGGACTACATAACCTCCAGAGGTTTGTCCCAACCTAAATTTTTTCTATGATACTCTACAATACTAAAAGGTTAATCTGTCTTCTATAGTATTTAATTAGGAATTAACCTAAACAGACTCAAAGGTTCTTTGTTAATTTGTTTTTTCTGCTCCTTCTCTAGCTGATCTAAAACAAAGGGAAATCTGCTGCCATGTTGACTTTTCCTACAAGGGCCAATTAGGAAAGCTTAATTTGGCTCTCAGAAAGGATTACTTGTAGAAAGAGGAGATAAACTCAAAACCATGCATTATCTCTGTCCTTAATACAGTAATACCACAAAAAAACCCTGAGACAAAAGCAGTCAACAATTCTTTTTTTTAATTCTGCAAAAATATCTTAAATTTCTTTATGTATAAGCTGAAGAACATACTTTAACACTAAAAAGGAAGTGGTGAAAATTCATAATGGGAACTTGAAACTTTTCATGCAGTTACACAGAGTGCTGTATAGGCAATTGTGATCAGTATCAGTGCCAATGAGAGATTACAAGTTTAACTGCACAGTCTGTAGGACTGTGAAGCATTTTGTCCTCAAAAACATCTTTTAATATTAAGATTTAATAAAATACTAGTTCAGATAGAAGATAAGTAGAATAAATTACAATTTAAAAAGACAATTGCAAGAAATGTAGTAAGATAAGCAGTGAAAATCTTTCTGTACTCTAAAAGATGAGTCAATACAAAAAATACACAGTAAATAAAGAATAGCAACTGAGCGAGAACATTTTACACAAACGATAAATGAGATCTGAAAAGTTAGAGATCCAAGTACTGCAAACAACGCAGGCACCTACCATAACAATAACCAGTCTATTAATCGATGACATTTTTCTACTTTTTTTATATAAGCCAAAAACATCAAGTCCTCCTCTGTGTTTTTAGTACAAAGCTAACACTGAAATCTGTAAAGAAATACCTGCATATTGACTCTTTCAATCACACAAGACAGAACATGAAGAACATGCATTTTGGTGTCACATTGTGTTACTTCCTGCAGCAGCTGAAAAAGCAGTGTAAACATGGATTCCAGATACTGAAAGAAAAATAAACAACTACAGATTAGACCATCCAAAATACAACTAGTGACATGAACGGGTGATTCTCCTGTATGCTTACAACTCTAAGACATCTATGAACCTTGAAAGACACTTATGAAGTGTGCAAAATGTTACAGTTTCATTTGGAAAAACACGCACTAGCCAATCACTGCCTAAACAAGATAAAAAAATTCAGATATGCTTTTATGTAACAGTTCAAACGTGATCAGTTTGAACATAAATCATTTTCATGTTCTGGTAAGTGTTAAACATGGCTTTACAGATAAAATACTATAAAGCTGAAAGCCATCTCTCCAGAAGGAGCACTTTGTTAGGGTCAAAGCAAAGGTACCATCTTCCAGCTTTTGGTTCAATAGATAAAATTTACTGAACTGAAAAAGACACCTTAAACAATTCCAATGTTTACAGTGTAAATGCACTCTACATTTTTCTTTGTTTGTTCTCAAGAAAGTTGCAATTAACACAGAAGTCATAATGAAATGAGAAGAAAAAGCACCTGCTACATTTGAGTGATTAAAATGAATCTTTGCTGCATTTATACCTAATATTTCATTGTTTACTTAATGACAACAGTAGTGACCACTGTAAAGAACACAAACATAGGAGACCAAGAAAATCTATGTTTTTAAGGTACTATTTTAACCACACACTTATATTTAACATGTGTGTGAAACAGCAGGTTGGAAAGTACTGTGTGAAACAGGCATACTGGAAAGTCACATTGATGTAGAGACTTATTTGTTAAGGACATCATTCATGTTGTCTTAGCATGAAGAAACCTAGCATCTGGTAATACACAGTATATGTAGTACTAAACACAACATTAGAAAGTTGTAATAGCCATAATACTTTTTGAATTGTCTGCCTGTATATTGCACCTTAGTAACCTTAACAGCAGCTGTATGAGTTTTTACATATTTTGGCCTATAAAGACAAAAAACCCCCAAACATACACACACTGATTACTAAATAGTGTGATTTAAAACAAAATTGGAAATTATTTTTTCCTGGTTTAAAATTAAAGTGGAAAATATTTTTTTCCTGCTTTCCTCTATGGATCTGTCTGCTCATCAGATAAGATGCTCTTACCGGTAAGAACTGGTCAGTTCTGAACTCGAAGTCATCAACAGGTAGACAACCATTAAGGAAAAATAATACAGATTGCAGATGGATACGAGACTCAAATGAGAAAAGATACCATGGATACACAAAAATTATAATGAAGAATTTGGTAGTAAGTTTAAAATCGTTTATTTTCCAGTAACTCTGAATTAAGAACTAATCAAACAGCTTTGCCAATAAAAGGATATTTAACTTCAGTGTTGTAGCTGTCTCAATACGGACCTGAAAGACAAAAGTCAAGAAGCATCACGCATATGTCCATTAAATATTTTGATTATCAACATAATTTCTGACAATATCAAATCAGTTGCTGTTTTTGCAACTGCATCATTCTATGAGTTCTGGCATACTCTAAGAAATGTAGTTACTTCAATTCAAACATTTTCAATTGCTTTCATTTTAGTATCCTTCACATTTTATTTGGCATTGCTAAAGTGGGTACCATTCTGGAGAAACTACTCCAGCAAAACCTTCATGAAGGTCAAGAAAGAATTAAATAGGAAGATATCTAGCCTGTGATAAAAACTCTTGCAATAGAGAAGGAGTTTAACTTGCGATTATCTCGTGGTTGCTGTCACCCAAAAAGCACAGAATCAAATAAACTCAACAAGTTAGCATCTTACTCCCTTGTAGGTATTCAAATGCTCAGAAAGCATTAAGTGAAAACAGTTACAACATTGACACAGAAACTCATCCTGCTCTGCTAAAGCTGTCTGAAATCACAGAAATAACTGATGACTGCCAATTACTAATATTTAACTAACTAGCTAGGTTTGTTTTATTTGTTGGCTACTAGGTCTGTTTAAAAATAAAAACAAAAGAAGCAATTGCAAAACCAGCTTCTCAACTCAACCTCACCTGCTGGTAAACTGAAATTGTACCTTAAAACCAAGGAATTGTACTCAATCAGCTTGGCAACCAATGCCATTTATCATATTCTGCTAGCAGATAACTATGTTGATACTTAATACTGTATGCTGCAGGGACTAGTCACAGAATAACGCTGTTTTATCCACACAAAGTGTTCATTTGTTTATAAATTATCACTTCACAACTTTCTTACAAAAACCAGAATATTGCTATTGCCATTCATTTTCCCACCAAAGTCATCACTAGCAAACATCTTAAGAGCTTGTTTCATGTCTTTAACCTTATTGTTCAACATCTCCAGAATTAAACACCCCCACAATTCCCAACAGGTTATCTTTTGCAAGACACAACAGACTTTAAGGTATGATGTTATGAAATTCTCAATCAAGTTCACACAAGGTATGCTATTTATTTTTCACCTGTGTTTACAGAACAAATATGTAATCCAAAACATTACTTATTTATACTTACCACTAAGTCCTGGTCTTGAAGCAAGTTACAAATTGCCTCATACAACACAGGTCTCAAGTCTGATTTGAATTTTACGGAAATCCACTGTCCAATCAGCCAAATTACTCGTCTGCGTATTGGTTTGTATCTTTAAAAGTAGGGGAAAAAAAATTGTACTCATTAACTCATTATACTTGCTGTTCTAGAATACTTTGATGAAAAAGAAATCAAAGAATCACTAGGAAAACATTATTCCCCAAAACAATTATTAAAAGATGTAGTTTGTTAAGACCAACTTTAGAACTTCGGTACAGAAAGCTTTTTCATCAAAATTCTGAACACCAACTTAGTCTGAAAAAGATGACTTTCATCCTAAATGACTATCTTGAAGGTCTTACTAGAGATACAGTTTATACTGCACATACCACACCAATAAAAGAAACTAAAAATAAATCTCACATTTATTACTGCTATCATGGTGTCTACTGCTTTCACCATTGTTTCCAGCAATTTTCTTGACATTCCTTTTATGCTCAAAATTTTAGGTCAGACACAATTTAAAAATGCAAACTTAAGTACTGCATTACAGCAACTGACAGATTATTTCATGTCACCAGTCTAAAACTATTCTTAGGAAGAACTGATACCGCCTAATCTTGCACCACTGCAGCAACAAGAGCACAAATCAAACAGATTTAGCATCAATGGGAAGAAGTAAGAACCAGAACAACTAGCTGAATTGCCTAACATAATGACTGAGAAAAGCATTCCATAGAGCTGCTATTCTTCTCCATTGATTGTAAAAGCTGATCAGGAAGAGTAGCTCAGATTTAAATGTTTAACTTGCAGACATATAATGTTAGGGAAGAGGAACCCTATTCACAGAATTTTAACTAACAAATTATTTTGCCTTATCCTAAATGTGTTTTTCATTTGATGAACTTCTGCCGTGCAAGCCATCAAGACAGCAATTTAAACTGAAGTTACTGAGGTTTCTTTACATTTAATAAATGCAATTTATTAAACATTCCCATAACCATGAGATAATTAACAAAGCACACCCTCAGAGAACATGAAAGTTGTGGAAGTAGCATATATACAGTAGTTCATTAAATTGGAACACAAAGCTAATGAGGAGTAACATTCCAGTATTGCTTGAGATTTATTGACTGGCAGTGAAGCATGAACAATCCATGCTGAAGCACGGACTTGCACAAGACCTTGCCTTACTAACACATCCTTCTATTTCAGAAGCTGTGATGATACAACTTTTTCTATTCTTTGAATGCTCGTGTCTGATAGATAACCTTGGAAAAATCAGAATACTACAAAACTGAGAGGCTTTTCTTAAGGTTGGCATTGGATAGTTTTCAAACCACTATCACATAAAGAAAAGTTTTAAATGACATGACATAAGTACATATCCATCTGCTGACACTACTTGTGGGAAAAGCTCACCTCTTAGAACATTGTTAGCTTTTACACTAAGAGCACACACTGACTTAATACAAACAGATTGAGCCTCCTGGACCTAAAGCTCACATGGGAAAAGTGACCATGTTCCAGAATGAGGTAGCTTCTATTGCAATAGTCATGGGACAGTAGCTTTAAGTAGTCTGGACAGCATTCAGACATTCAAGTCAAAAGTATCTTACTTGATACCAAAGTACTAGGTGTTACATTGATACTTTCTCTCTCTGCAGGAAAAATTGTTTTAAGATTGAATTAATGCAAAAAAATTGTACTCAGTAAACTATTTTCATATTAAGGAAAAGCTTCTCCTTAATCAGTACAAAACTAAATATTATGGAAAGTGATAAATTTGGCAACGCAATGTTTCTAAAAGTCTTCAAGAATATTTTTCATTAATTCCATATTTCTCCTCCTGGTATGGTCATGATTGACAGACTCACTATCAAAAGACACTGAAACATTCAAAGAAAACAAAACACACCAAACTATGTCAATGTTGACAACACAAATGTTTGTGTTCCCAAACATGAACCAGTTTGTGAATAAGCATGCTAATCACCCACCATGGGACATTCTGCGGGACAGCAGATCGTACCCTCTAATCTGCTTTATCTGAACTGCGTATGTATTCCTGAAGCATCATTAAAGCAGCACTCCATTCAAACTACTAACACCGTCTCCCTTGTTGCAACGGTGGTCTCCAATAGTGCTGGCAGTAGAAGCAGTTCAAGCAAAAAAGGCTTCAAACTTCTGGAAAACTTCTACTGTAAGCTTCTCTCCCCACAGGAATTTAATCCTGGGACATCATAAATGTCAACTAAATGATCAGGTAGCTGTCTTACCAACTGTAAATACAACTATTTAAACCGTAGAAGGCTTTTGTCAGTTTTACTTATGCTATATGGATGAATAGCATAAAAATGCCAAAGCCAGCATGTGCTACGAATACCATGGCAGCTTTATTCAGGGATTGGTGCTGGTACAGCACAACAAAGGATCAATAATATATACAAGAGCTTTCATTTTTTCCTGCTCTTCTGACATTTAGCCTAACCATTAGAATACTTGGCTACTGCTAGGTAGCAAAATGAAGTTGAGACCTTATGGGGAAAAAAAAAAAAAGACTAATGAGAAAGAATAAAAACATTAGGAAACACCAGGTAAACAACCATGGCAATTATTCTGTGACTCTGAAGAAAGGTTATACAACCAAAAGTAAATAATTAATGTTTTAAAAATTATATTGCAATAAAAGAAGCATTCTAGTATTTGTAAGTTTAGCAGGATCTTCTACTCTACATGAAATTGAACTGTATTTGTAAAAAAAGTGTTCATAACTGGCATTTGGGAATTAAAGAAATTGGCTAGCAACTCATTATAGAAAATCAGCTACAACTTATAGTGGCTCTGAAAGGTATTAGCAAACAAATTAGTTTATATTTCAAATAACCATTATGTCTGGTAAGATGAATTGCAAATGTGAAAAAAAAGTAGTAAATTTCTTCAAAGGACATTAGGGTCACTGCTAATGACTGATGAGAAAAAAAGGACATACTTATTCAGAGTCAAAGGGTGATTTGGAACTCATCTGATGAGGATTAGCATGTACAATAGCAGTCACTACTTCCCCTGAGGGAAGTGGGACAGTTTGAGGAACAGGGAGGAACACTGTCTTCTAGTCAGTTGTAGAGACGGACAGTCTGTGGCAAGATGCCAAAATTGATCTTTCAAAATACTCTGATAGCTGCTAAACAAAAAAGGTACTCATGCGAAAGCCATCCAAATGACAGGGACCTTGGTGAGAAGGAAAACCCACGGCAGATGGGCTCTTTATGTAGAACCAGCCTCCAATCATTCACATTTTACAATACAACCCAAATCCTTACTTCCCCACTTTATTGCTGGCAAAATTAATTGAAGAGTACTAGAGGGCTTGTATTTAAACTAGTAGAGAAGAATAAAGCACTATTTTGGCTAAGCTACAGTTTTACAGAGATTATTCCCACAGATTTCAGTTGAACTTTGCTGCCTAAAGGGCTCTGGGGTCTCAGGAGCCCTAAAAGTCTTTCTTTAAATGAGCAAAGGTGAATGTCCTGAGAAAGTTTAGTCAACTCAAATATATGCAGGAGGACAGACTTATAGTATTTTTACAGAACCCTGGAAGTATCCACCACACCATAATTTAAACATAAACAGAAACTGTCAGGAACACTGTCACTTCCGTGACTGTATCAGTTATCTATATGTATTTCATACCTCTGCTCATTTAGTGGATGTGTTTATTATATTGAGTATTTTTCAAGTCTGCAATTATTAGACATGGTATATCGTCAGATTTGTATCAACACTTCATATTTAAAGGATAAAGGCATAACAAACCAAGATGTTTACCTGTTATGAGAAACCTGTAGTTCTGCTAATAGTTGATTTTTAAACCACTGATCAAAATCCACACTATCAAATAGTTCATAAGCAGCCAGTCCAACCGCATTATACACTGGGGAAAAACAATAGTTATGCTTATTGTTTGCTTAAATGTTCAATTTTTAATACTAAATAATCAGACTAAGTTTCAAAAAACATTTTTGATAACCTGAACATAATAAACAAAACAAAACTAAAGCACATCTTTCTGAAGAAAGATATTATCAGACCATGGTGAAGGGAACTCTGGAAGAAATTTTAGTAAAAAAGGTATTGCAGAAGAAAATTCAAACTCTTGAAAATAGTTAAAAGCCATAAGAACAATGAAGATTTTATTCTAACATCAAGAATGGTTCCATCAGAGGTCTTAGACAATTCTTTTCTTTTGCCATAAAATCTCCTCACTTGTAAAAATGGACAGTATCCCCATGGAAGCACTGTAGCTCATTTATTTGCAGACAGGAAAGTACAGGACAATATGGGAGATTGTCTAAGGGTTTGTTTCATAAAAAATTTGGAAAAAGTGCCATATTTTTACAAAAGCATTTCAAAAAGTGAAGACTGACATCAAGTGAAAGAAGAAACAGGGTTCAGATCCTAATTCCCAAATGTCTTAAAAAAATCTTGCAAATTCTTCATATAATTTTTAAGAAGTCAAGCACATACACAAAAGCAGCTCTGTTACTTCAAAGGTAAAGTAAAATTTAATTTACCAGCATCTTTAATCAGTATGGCACTGGTATCTTCCATGTTGGTAGATCCTACAAGACAAAGTTAAAATCAAGAAAAAAGTATAATTAAAACAAAGAACACAAGCAACTTTGCACTTACACACTTTAAATAGTATGCTGTGAATTAAGACCGCTTTGTTACTTTTGTTTTATTCACAAGTTCAGTTATTTCAGTTTTGATGCCTTCTTCAGCTGAATATACTAAAATCAAATCTCTGCTTTCATATCCCATTTTTGACTGATGACTTCAGAGCTGAATATTTTTAACAGCAACATGCAAGTCAGAATCATGTATTTTAAATGAACAGACTCAAAACCTGCAAATTGTTGATAAATGTCAACCACATGATACTATTTCCGAGAGTCCTAGACCTAGTTCCTACATACCTTACATGCGTGCATGTGTACTTACAATGCACTAATTAAAGATTTTCTAAAATCTTAAGAATTAATGAATTCTTAATATCATCTAGTACTTCCAACAGTAACTCTCAGGTTGAAAGCATCCAGAAATGGCTACTAGGGGCTTCAGGAGAAAAGTGTACATGTACCTTTTAGCACAGAGGTACTAACTTCAATAATTCTTGGAAAACAAAATATCTGTCAACCCTGTTGTAAGGAACCTTTTACCATTTCCAGTATCACAGCACAGCAAGACATCCTGAAACTTACGTACACAAAGTATTTTGTGAAGAGACTCTGTGAAGTCAGAAGCCGCTCTCAGAAAATGAGTATTTATTTCTATTTAATAAGGACGTGCTGATCTGTTCTGCTAAGTTCAAATATAAAATATTGTAAGTCAGGTAAGACACAACCTGGGGAAACAACCTAAGCTGAAATGACAGGGAAAACAAAGCAGCAGCTACCACTCATTGCCTTACAAGGCCACTACAAAACTTAGTTTGGGGGCAGAGAATCATAGAATAGAATGAAAACTTGAATCATTCCCCAGTCTATGAAGACTGCAGTCTTCATACAGAAAACCACTAAATTTCTAAAGCAGATTCTTCAGATTTGGAAAGTCCTCTAGACTCTCCAAAGTGACAGCATAACTTGAACTTTTTCTTCTAACATTTTTTCTTTCCCCAGGATTTTTGCAGAGAAACAGCAGAATTACCATGAACTGCCTTGCAACACTTGAACAAGAAGTTCCCAGTAAAATACAACCTACAGAATTTATAAAGCTTGTCGACCATTCTCAAGAAAGCCTGAAACCTCATGAAAGTAAAAATGCCCCCATCTTTGTCAGTCATCTAAAATAGTTATGACAAAAAGTAAAGAATCTTTAGGAATTCATCTTCCTAGGTAAACATTGCATTTTCCTTATGGTAGGTTTAGAAATACTTTTAAAATATTAACATGTCCTTTCAAAAACACAGAGGGAATGCACTATACGAAACAAGGCAGAACGGTTGACAGAAGCAAACAAAGAATTCTACATTTTACAGTTCCTTTATTTTTTAAAGAACTTACCTTGTAGACCGTGAACCATTTCTAAAAGCACAGGGATAAGAGTCTGATTATATTCATGGAAAATATCAATAAAAAGAACTTCTGTGCATGGCTGAAAAATTAAAACATCTGTTTTAGAACCTATCAAAATGAAGGCAATTAAAACACATTTTACGCTAAGATTTTAAGTGCTGAATACCTCGCACCAAAGTTCATAATTTAAAATGCAATATACTGTAGCAAAATTACTATTATACCACTCTTACTACTATATACAGTGTGCTTAACTCTTGCTACAGTTTGATGGCTGTATCTATATCAGTCAGTTCTGCAGTAAGACAATGGATTTGTGGAGCGAAATAGCTGGTATTGAGGAGCCAGTGACCACACTGTAGGCATGTCATGGTTTCTTTTTGGATTAGCTCTTGGAGTTGATTAGATTTTGAATATCCATTTGCACTTGGAACACACTAGATGCACAGGATTGGGTTTTTTAGTTTTAGAATGAAAGTAAACCAGCAAATAAATTTTGAGATCTCCCTGCAAAGCAAACCACTGGAGTGATAACTGGGAAATTCATTACAACAGCATACTTTTGATCTGAGCTAAAATGCTAATATAGATGTAACTGAAACTTTCTTCATTCATCATGTCTACTAACAAAGTCATAAGTGATAATACCAGTTATCGGTTTAAAGAAGAGACAACTTCTACTGGGTTTAATCACCATCAGATACTACACAACACAAATGCTGAAGCAAACTCCTTTTCCCTCCCTCCTAAAATATGAATTGTATAGTTTCCAGTGTATTTCAGCATGTTTGAACATTGATAAAGGAACAAAGTTAATTTATACTAATTCTAATGAAATTTCTTTAAAGATTTTTTTGAAAAGCACAAGCCTATCTTTCTACCAAATATCATCTCTTGGTTACAAGACTATCAAGAAATGCATCCAGAAATGTTGAATGGTTTTGTTTCAAATTGAAAGACTTACTCTGAGACTGTACTTCCAAGAATCGCCTCCTGACTCTTCTACAGCTATTATTTCACAAAGAGAAGGAAAAAGTATTATTTCAGCTATGGTTTGAATAAAGTTTAGTATTTAGATATGTGGGTATCAGAGTACTGAGAAATCTTGTTATGAAAACAATCTCTAGAGGGAATATTTGTCCATGTAACAAGACTGCAGAAAATAAAACAGCCAATATTGCAGTAAGCAATTTGTAGAGGCAATGCAGATAAGAACCTCTACTATCAATATCTAAATAAAGTGCAACCAACTACATAACAGGTTTCTTACTGAAGCCTTCTGGGTCCTCTTCCCACATAGTTAATTCCTCCTTTGTCAGCAGGAAATAGTGGGTGACTAATCTCCTACATATTTCCATTAGTGTTGGATATGTGAAAAAAGCTGTCTTTATCTTATGTGCTTCAAGAGTTTCAGGACTGCTATCTGAAATAAAACACAGAAAATTCCAAATTACAATTAAGTGGCTTAATGATCAAACAGTAGTCTAGTAAGATTAGAAAGAAATCAACAGATAAGAAATTTTTCTCCTCAGAGAAAAACAAATAAATTTTCATGACAGATTTTCATAACAGACTTTCAGGTAGTATAATTTTTTTAAGCAAGGTGAATTCCCAAATTAATTTACTCTTAAGAGAGTTCTCTAACAGCACAATTAGACTGAAGGGTCATTGGGGCTTCACAAAGTATTTATAATGCTTTTCAGCTACTATGTAGATTAAAAGAAAAACTGTTTACCTGCTGGTTTTGTTGATTGGGTTTTTTATTTAGCATTACTGAATTTAAAAACACATAGAACCCAAAGAAAGTTTCATTTATACCTATTCAGAATGTTTGTCCAAATACAATCTTAAAAATAACATGGATTTTTTAGGAGTTAATATTGGTTAAGGAAAGCAGCAATAAAACCAAGTACTGTATGCTATACAACCAACACAAATGCTGTATATCATAAATTAAGAAAAAAAAATTTCTATTTTAATTTTTCTTTAATCACCCAGTTCTCAAAAAGTGAAGCGCTATATCTTTTATCAGAATGTGCTATATTCTTCTTGTCTCAAGTAACCACATTTCTATTTCAAAAATTCAAACACAACTATGAACTTTTGCAATTAGAAATTGCTGTTAACAATCAGTGGATTTAGAACATTCTAATGTATTATAAAATAATGGAGTAACATTGAAATAACAATATTTTGAAGAATTTTAAATGCTGGGTTTGTGTAATCTTCCTGACACATACCAGTATGCTCATAAACTGTTTTTCCAATGCTTATTGTTATCTAGTCATTGCCAAATGCCAAACTAAAGTGGAAGGTTAGTTTTTTTAATACAGTTCAATTCTATTTTTCATTATCCGTACACAGAGCAGTGTATGAAGATTCAGAATGAAACAGTACGACCAAGCAGAACATATAAACTGCTTTATATTCAACTGCATGTCAAATTCACTGTGTTTCTGTATTTCAGAGTACTGGTATTAGTTAATTACAGCAAAAAAATAAACATTTTCCCAAATATTTCTCAAGGGAAAGATGCATCAAACCATTTGATGAAAATAAACCGAATTCCATACCTCAATGTTTTTTAAAATTGGTTCAATGAAAACTAAAACAATCAGCAAAGAGATATTCATGTTCCTTGTGTATTTAAAAATACTTTAGCAAGCCAATGTCTATATATATATATTAATGCTTTAATCATCAAAATAAGAATTATCATTATAGAGACAGAAGCATACATTACTAACTATTAAAACATTAAGTGCTTCAAAAGAATGTCTTAAAGGAGTTTTACTGTTTGGAACAACTACCAAAATGTTTCTCAAGATATAAAAATGGTTTTAGTAAATAGCAGCAGTACCTTCAATATTTTTGGATGGCTTGTATGCATAATTTTTTACAATCATCTTAATGAGATTCATGCACTGTACAATAAACCGCTCAAATACAATTCCTTCACCAGCTTCAGTGAAAACATAGCTTACAGCAAACTCCAACGACCTCTGAATCAAAGGGGTGAATGAAAAAGGATGTTGATCCAGGAAGTCCAAAAGCTAAAAATTAAAGAAGTAGAAGAGCAAGAAAGAGAAATAAAATCACTTTTTGTGCAAGTCTTATTAAATGCTTTCATAAACTAGTTACCAAAAACAAGTGCCAATTTATATAAAATTGTAGAAAAGAAAACTGAGCACAGACAGGAAATTAGGAAGGGATCAGTATCAATGATTAATGAAGCATTATTTTGCCCTTAAATTCTTGATTCATTTTCAAAATTACATTTTTTACGTTTTTTTACGTTTTTTACGTTTAAGGAACAACACCCATTTTAAGTTAGACCAGCTTGCTACCAACAGAGCATATAAAACATATCAGCCACACTTAAAACTCTGAACTTTTTAGCAAGTAATTCAACCCTATTAGAATTGTTGTAAGTAAAAGAGGTATGAGGGAAATAACATTTTATTCTTTTTTTTCTCCCCCTCTACTGCAGTATGAGCATTAGCTTCTTCAGCTTAGCTTTTCCTACTAGTGGTCTAGAATGCACTTGTCAATTCCTTTAGTCTCCTCTACTACTGCAAAAATGCCTAAATTCTTGCATCTGAATTTCTACAGGTGGTAGATTATCTATTAAAGTGTATATTATTTTCAGGTGTATGAAAAAAGATGCACATGCCTCACATACTTTGCTTATTAGTTCAAAGTAAGAACTGCTATGACAAGGACTAAAAATACTGGGTCAGAGCACCTCCAGTTCAATTTTGGTGAAACTGACAGGTGCCTCCCACTTTTTAAAATTAGGCTGAATATTTAAATAAGACCCATGGCTCCAAAATAGAAACTGAAAACAACACGAATTCTGTAGGTTTTACATCTTTTAAAAACAGAGCAAGTGACAATGCTAAAAATACCTTCTGATAATATATGCAACTAATGGTTGCACAGAATTAGCTGACAACTCCAAATGTATTATATAATACAAAAGACAGAGGGTAAGAAAGTTTTTTGTTACATTTTCTTTCAATAAACTAAAAATGGCCAGTTATCCAGTGGAACTAATAGGGCCTTAGAAATAGCAATCTAACTACTTATAAAAGACAGGATGACAAGTTTATCTCTTCTTTATTCATCAACGCTGATGCTAGGATTTGTTTTACCAAAAATTCCAGTATTCTTTTTTGAGCAAAATCCTAGCTAAATTATTTACTTATGAAATGCATTTAATTGTTTGAGCTAAGGAAATGTATTCTTCACTCCTACAACTTCTGCCAGCGTGAGTAAACAGATGCCCTTTTTTTCAAAAAACTTTAAAAAATATATTTCATAATAAAGAAGTTTTGGGTTGCATTACCTCCCATTTATTAAAAGATCTGAAACATATTGGCTTTAAGGCACATACATATCTCAATGGGGACTGCTCCTCCAGAATGGTAAACTATTCAGTAACTGAATGGAGAATTTACTTACCACTTTAGTGAACAGAATTATAGTCTTTTCTAGACGATCTCTGCATACGTTTTCTGCTCTTATACTTCTACCTGGTAAATCAGATATTTAACAACTATCATTTTTTCAGACTTTCCTTTTCTTTCTGGATAGCTAAGTTTTGAAAAATAACACTGGAGAACAACTTGTTTTATCTGTATTTCAGGGATTACAGCAGCCAGAAAAAAGTTCTATGGCAGAATAAATTCAAAGTCAAATTCAAGGTAATGAGTACTAGGGGGTGTGGAGGGTGGGGTGGAATCTTTAACCGTTTCTCAGCTGCAGTGAAATTCACTGTAACTGATCAGAATAAAACAACTGGGACACCATTACAGACAAGTCAATGATAAAAGACAGTTAAAATAATGCAAGCAAATGCTAGCATAGAGAAGAAATAAAAAAATAATTGAGAAGATGAAAGTGCCCTTTGGTTGGAAAGCTATGGCATATCCTCACTACATAATATTATGTGCTTTTCTAGAAACTCCACCTTAAAAATATAATTGATCATGGACACTGGAAAACATTCTGAATTTACAAAAAACAGATAAAGCTCTTATGAAAAAGAGAAAAACATAGAGCCATAAGGAAGGCATACAGGCAAAAAGCACGATACAATAAATGTAAACACTAATCTTGTAAGGTAGTCAGGCCTGCTTTTGCAAAACAACTTTGATTAGAAAAGTGGAAATGGGAAGGTTCATCTCAGTTCTACCTTAGGACATTCAAACCCCACAGTCCTCATGTTCTAGGGGACTATGATAAACACCAAGCTTCAGGATGGGATGGCTTTCGATACAGTTAATTGAAGCTAGGCAACTATCTTGCCAAAAATGAAAGAAGGGCCAGAAAGTGCATGACTGCAGTATAGTAGAAGGGGCAAACAGTTGCATGCAAAGAAGCCTGCATTTTAGAAGAGCAAAAAAAGGTATTTTATTCTGCCATTGAACACAGTGGCAGTTTCCATCTTTTCTAGCAATGAGGCTCAGGGCCCAGATTAGCCCCTCTTACCCAAGTACCTTCATTTATATAAAAAAAAAAATTCTTTCTACTCTGTGTAGACATCTACTCTCAGAAAAAGCATTGAATCCTAAAAGAATGACCTGACAGGCTTCAAATGAATGAATGGCTTGCATCAGGTCTACTACAAGTGTACAAGTGAGAAAAGAGGAGCAAGTTCAGATGCAACACTGCTAAACATCTTTCTGCTTTGCTTCAGGTAACTGCCTTGCAAAAGCACTAACACCTGCCAATTATGCTTATATTTGTTGACTGTGTTAACCTATGGTTGCCTGCCTCAGACTACTACTCTTCCGGTTATAATATATATATATATATACACATATAGCTGAATGTGGTCTTTATTTTCCATTTTACACGGACCAAAATATATGGGAAACTCCAGGAAAAAGAAAAATCATAAAAATCTCCCAAAGAAGAAAACTCAAGATGATATGGGTTTTAGTAGCATCTGCATATTTTAATATAGATACTTTGTCAACCCATTGCTTAATTATTTTTTTTTCCTTGGCATTATCACACCAGGCATAATTTTGGTCACATTTTAGTCTGTTGATTTTTACTGAAGTCTTTTCTGACAGTTTCGGCAGCATTTAAAGTAATAGCTTTGCATTTATAAAAAATACCTTGCACCGAAATGATTATTGATGATGCACTAAACTGTATTACGTTTTCATCCAGCTTCTAATATTTAACAACCAATACAGTGAAAAATATCCCGATACTTACTACACTCCAGAAACTGTTTTAGCCGTTCAAACACTGCATGTAGAAAACCCTGAAAATTATAAAAGTATATGTGTCTTTTAAAGATGAAGCTTATTTTGCACTGTATTATGAGAAGAAAGTCGGGTCAAACCGAAGTCAGGTCAGATGCGTTACTAGCTCAGGCATCACTTTATCACTTTTAACTGAACTGATTGATTATCTTGGACAAACAATTTCCCCATGAAACAAATAATTAGCTACCAGACTGCACAGATGATCCTAACTGACCTTATTAGTACCACACAAACAGCATAGCATCTCTAATAGGAAGTATAGGTAAATATAGTCATATGCTTTACAATCTCCTTATCCAGTTCTTTCCTGTTCTTAACTTCCTAGTTTAGGATGTAGGTTGTAGGTACCCAATTCCTCCAGTAAAGCAGGCAGTGTTCAGGGTTAAGGGAGATGTTTAGATTTCTTCTTCTCCCCCACCCCCCAAACCCCCCACTCCCAGGTAGGCTGCCTACCACAGGCTTCCATCTCAGACAAATTCTATCAATAGAATTTGATAGGAGAATATGCCATTACATTCATTATTAAATGAAAACATAGTCTTCAAATGATGGTGGGAGAGTACATGTAAGACATCTTTCAGTAGGCAACAAGGGTCTCACTACCATGTGACATGTAAATTGGAAGGGGTACCTGCTCTTTTTTTTAAACATCATGCCATTAGTATCACAGTGTTCAGGATCTTTCTAGGATCTGACAGTTCTTAACTGATGGGAGGACACCTTTGACAGCGTATTGCTTGAACTTCCTTTACATAACACAAATGCGTGCCTTTCAACCATCTTTAAACATAGGTGTAAGACCACCTGAAATCATCACAAAAGATTTCTAATCTAGAACTAGAAACAGATATATGTCACTTACCATCACCTCTACACTCCAATGAGGTTCTACAAACCCATGGACTGTCAGTTTACGAAGCACTAGGAAAAAATAAAGGTTACTTGTGTAGGTATTTCTCAGCCCTTGTTCCAACAGATTTCAGAACAGGATTACAATTACAGTTGCTGTGCCTTTCTTCCAATTCTCCATATTAAAAAATACGTTTAATTTTGGGCGTTTGGATGTCTCAGCCATACCTAACATGAATCTAATTTTGTTGAAATTACTTTAAAATTGAGTACATTACATGTAAAATACGGAAGAGAACTCCAAGAATTACTGAATCAAGAATTCTGCAAAAGCTGTAAGTATTCAACCTCTGAAAGGTTCTGCAGCAGGAAAAGGACCAAGTACAGTCAACAAGGGCTCATAAGCCATCTTACGAATTTTCTCAGGTTTATCACTGCCAGTAACCCAGACAAGCGGCATGCTGCACCTTCTGAAACAATTCAAGGCAGGTATCATCTATGTTGCAAGCACTGCACACAAACATCTCAGTTCTTCAAAGCAGCAAAGTACAGTAAGGATATGTATTCATCCCACTGATGAGTACTTAAGCATCAACCTAAAATCTAAACTGACTGCTAAGGCTACCTCTTCACTGAACACAAGGTGAACTTCAGAACAAAATTCATAGCTCACTGCTTCCTCAATTAAGTGCCTAAAGATAGATGCAAGCCTAAATTACAAAAGAGATAAAAACCCAACCTGTTATGCCCTCAACTTTCCCACCTCTTAGACTTTGACTTCTTAAAACATGCATATCAGGAGGGTGCATATTGAGAAACAAGAGTACCTTCTCCCTCTTCCATGTGAACAATCCTCCTTCTGCCTTGCAAAAGGCACAGGTAAAATAAACCAAGATTATTGGTTTTCCCAATGGGCATGGCGTTGTTAGAGAATGCTAACTTTTTACCAAAGAAGTCTTACTCAATCACTGTGAAGAAACTTTTTTTGACTCCTTATATTTAATATTATTCTATATTATTACCTTTCAATGACAACAAGGTTCTTTCTAGTGAATTTGAGGCTGCAGCTTCATCCCCTGTACAAACTTGCTGTAGGAACGTATCGGTATGATGATTCCACAAGGAACATGCAAAGCTATAAATACCTGATGCAAGCTGCAAAAGGAAGAAAGACCAACAATGTATTGGATTTCCTGAATTTGGCTACAGCGTAATAAATTCCTAAATTTTAAAGGCCAGTTTAGACTGTTAAATTAATTAATCCATCTTCTTGTATATCATAGGCCACAGTGTTTCACTGGCTTCTTTGCTGTACTCAGTTGTACTGGTCCAAAGATGTTTTCCAGAAAAATATCTTGTCTTAATTTGAAGATGTTATGATAGACTCACCTGCTTCCCTGGCTACTTAGTCTGTGACTCTACCACTTTAAAGATAACTATTTAGGCCTCCTTTCTTATCTGATTTTCATTAAATACAGCCACAGGTCTATAATACAGTATGAGGCTTCAAAAACCTATCAGCTCTCCTCATCACCTCCTCTCTGACAAGACTCAGACTGTTTCTCTTACAGCATAGTTAGTATCTGAATTAGCTTACTCTGGGACACAGCAGTTATACACCTATCTCTAATAAAAATAGCATTGAACAATGCCTACACTGAAACTAACTTTATTTTGTTGATAGCTGCAAACTCTGGCTTTTGCCTCAAATTATTTAAAATACAGAATGACAAATAGTTTCTAATCAGCTAGCACTGAGCAAATCTCAAACTTAATTCACATTACAGTTTCCAAATAGTGCTTACCTGATAAAGATATGTGAAGTATAAACAGAAGATAAAGAATTTCTCATTCAGTTATGGTAGCACTTGACAGCTTCATAGTTAAGGATGAAACTGCACTTAGTCTGCTACACATTACATCAATGGAATCAAAAGCACATATGACCTGTTTGTTTGGTTCATTTGAGTAAAGGTGAGACAGTAGAAACTCCTGATAATTATTCAATAATGTGTTCATGGAGTTGCAAAAAACACAGCACTGAATAATTATCAATAGCTTCAACCTACTCATGTTTAAGGGCTTGATTCTGGGTGGTGGTGGTGTGTCTCTTAAATAGAATATGCTAATACTAACCATAATAGTAAGCAGTAACAACTCAGATTAAAAAAAAAAACAAAAAACAATTCAAACCAGCAATAATAGTCCTCATAGTAGAATATACTCCAGATAAACCCATTTGTCATGCAATCAGTGTACCTTAGTACTAAAAAAATTTAAAACAATAATTGCTTTATTAAAAATTAGGGGGGACAGAACCACAAATATACACAGTATCCATTAGGAGGACCCACCACATTTTTACATTTGAAGTCATTCAACTAGCAAATATAATTCGTATTACTGCAGGACCTAAGGGCCTAGTCCTGGGGCTAGGCTGTCTCAAATCCCTGTAGTCAGTAAAAGAGGCAAAGCATGCTGGTGGTGGGAAAAAGATACCCAAGCCAAAGAATAAATACAAAATATCTTCATAAATGAAAACTGCTCATGATGAATAGTAACAGTAAAAGCAAAGATGGCAAACCTGTTCAGTGTTGGATTTCATAGGCTGCCAATGATCATGAGAATTCTTATTAAAGATTCCTATTTATGACCATACTTCAAAGATTCAGCCATCTCCAAAGCAGGAAAGAAATCAGAACAATCATAAAAACCCTCACTAAAGTTCAACAGAGAGACTAAACTAAACGGTGTGTACCCAGTAGCAGAGAAAGTACCCAAAACCATCTTGTACTTTATGGTAGGACTGTAAGGACAAGTGCTTTTAGTTTAAGCTATAAGTTCTGCAGAACTTCACAGTTTCAGAAGAAAAAGGTTTTCAGATAAACTGTAGAAATATAACACCATTCTTTCAAAACCAGGGCCAAGCAGCAACAAGAAGACTCAAAAGCTTAATGTCAAATGAATTGGGGGAAAACCTGTAACTGGTATTTTCACTGATTTGCAGTGAATTCATGATTTCTCTTCACCAATACGTGCTATATGGCTATGTGCTATTATAAAAAAAAAAATCCAAATACTACAGGTTTTAACCCACGCAATCAATTTCTTCCTAAAAGCAGTAGTACGTTTATTACATACAAAAATAGAAATCACTGGTTTTACTTCTAAGAACCACCATCTAGACTAAGTCCACAAAAATAGGCTCAAAAGAAAATAGATGATTATAACTACCAATGGTATATAACCAGATATTACATTTTTATATTTGTACTAAAGCAGCTGATTCTGCCTTGAAGATCATTAATGTAGT
Organism: Astur gentilis; assembly: GCF_929443795.1. Lineage (NCBI taxonomy): Eukaryota > Metazoa > Chordata > Aves > Accipitriformes > Accipitridae > Astur > Astur gentilis. The sequence goes on from NC_064919.1 coordinate 65,967,945, forward strand.
TATAATCATAACTGTACTATTCACCAGAAAGATGAAGTTATAAATAAGCTGCATTTACAAGTTAGTGTATCACAATCTGTACATCATCTAACATTTTTCTTTTTAAACCTCAGGTAACAGAGTTCAGTAAGGGATGCCTTATCTGTAAGAATGACCTTGTAATCTTCAAGTACCATATTATACTAAAAATTTATCAAGTGTTTCCAAAGCTGTACTAAAAAAAATGTTGAAACCATAACTACTTATCTGAAAGTATGAATAAAGTTTGCAATCTGTTACTTAAGCTTTTAGAACTTTTAGCTTCAAATGGCTCCATTCCATAAGAATGGTTTTGACTGTCCAAGTCACATGCCATCCAACAGATGTGAATTCCCTTTACCAGAAGAAAGAATAAGCAGACTTCAAAGTTGTCCAATTTTGCCATTATTAAAAAAAATGAAACCTTAAATGTGAACCTTATAGTGCCAGATGCTCAGAAAATTTCCTTTTCCCACCTGGAGTTCAAAAAACCGTGAACATACAGTGTTCCCAACACTGTGAAACTGGATGCACTGAAAATTTTCATTCACATCAAATCAGATGATAGAGGAACTTTGGATACTGAACATATCCACAAGTTAAAAAACAAGATTTAAGCATAAAAAGGCTGCTTAAAGAGTATGCTTTTTAAAATGAAATTTCAACTATACTTTTGAAAAAACTGCCTTACAAATTAAAAAAAAATTGTTATAAGCATTTTCTTTGCATGTCTGAAGTTGTCTTACTCTACAAATAGAAGAACATACTAAGAAAATACCATGCCAAAAAAATGACATTCCATAAGGAAAAACACTCATACAAATTTAATTAGTTTCTTGGAAACACAAAAATGACTGAAGGTAACTGAGCTCTTTTTAAACCTGGTAAGATGGTGGAAATACAGCAAAGGTACTGTTAAACATGACAACTTTAACAACAAATACCAGACCTTACAACCTATAAATTCCATTCTGTCCCTCTGTTGAGATGGCATGGATTTGGCTATTTTATGAAGGTGGGGCTTTGCAATTGGGTTTTGATTTTTTTTCTATATCCTTGAGCATTAACAGTATTTTCAGCTGCATAACCAGGCTGTATAAGCAACACCTTGATTTAGGAGAGCTCTAGGAAAGAAGTCATTATCTCATTCACTCTTTATTGCTTTGGAATTAGTATCTGTGAATATACTAAAACCTGTATTGTTCAATTATCCAGATTATGTATAATGGCCTAATAAATTTCAAAATTTAAATAAATATTTCCTATACAGAGATTATATCCATCCTATCTATACATGGCAGAGAGAGAAAACACTTATTCTACATACACATCTTATAGGAACACATCATTTCAGTCCTGCCCTACTACAAGAGGCAGCCTTCAGTTCCTCAGACTCCTGGCAGTTAAAATTTCACCTTAATGATTACACAGACAGAAAATTTTTTCTAAATAGATAAATAGGTAAACTTTCAGAAATAGTCTTCATTATCTGCACTATAATATTTTCTTTAAAATGGAGGAATAAAATAAAATTTTGAAAATTCAAATGTAACGTTTCGAAAAGATGTTTAACTCACTAAATTCAGTTAACTGTACTACACCATTGCCTAACTCCAAATGGGATTAGAGATGCAACACCCTACAGCCAAAGGTAAATCTGCGTTCTCATCAGTAGATTCTTAAATTGGAGAATGTAAGCTGCATGAGACAAGATTTGGCATTTGCTTTTAATTAACATCTTGCCTTTTATTTAAAAAGAACTTGACCTGAAAAACCCCAAAATACATTCCCACTGACAATAAAAGCCAAAAAATACTATGGTATGGAAGCTTAATCACCAGTATTTTTTAAAGACTATATTGAATTATGAAAAGCACACTTTCAAACCCACTGCAAATTCATAGATAATAAGATCTGCTGTACAGCATAAGACTGATACACAGATATTGTTCTGTAGATGAACCTCTGCTTCTTAACTCAAGTTATTATAACAACACTCAAGATGCATGCAAAATTAATAAAGATCTCAAAAACATTTCACTTAGAAAATGACTCCCAGTTATTTCATATTGTACATATACCCACCAGAGTAAGAGCACTTCCATTTCAAAGGCAGACAGTAAAGTCAACGTACCTGCCATTAATGCACTGCCAGCTAACTGCGGGAAGTGGCAAGCATGTACAATACATGGTTTGCCTGCTCTACAGTACTGCATCACATTACTTACATCATAGAAAAGTTTCCTATCTGCAGCAAGCCGTTTAGATGCCAGGGTCTTTGTAACATGATAAAAGGTAAGTAGTGCTCTGTGTTGTCGAAGATCATCCTGGACCTTCACAGATTCCAGAAGAGTGGGTATAAGTTCTGGCCATTGCCTTGGGCAATCCACCCTGGCAACTTTAGCAATTAGTACAGAGATCTGAGTTGCTATCTGCAAAAAAAAGCAAAACAAAACACAGACACCAAAAAGTCAAAGATCATTTAGGAAATGTACAATGCAGAAATTAACAGCCAAATAAAATCGGAATCAAAAAACCTAGTATGGATTGCTAGATTATTGTGTGTTTTTTCTCAAACTATTTTTCAGTTTGCTAAATGCAAATTAATGTGGTGTGATGGGTTGACCGTGGCTGAACACCAGGTGCCCACCAAAGCTGCTCTATCACTCCCCCATCCTCAGCTGGATAGGGGAGAGAAAAATATAGCAAGAAGCTTGCGTGTCGAGATAAGGACAGGAGAGATCATTCACTAATTACCATCATGGGCAAAACAGACTCAATTTGGGAAAATTAACTCAATTTATTACAAATCAACCAGAGCAAGGTAATGAGAAATAAACCCAAATCTCAGAACACCTTCCCACCACCCCTCCCTTCCTCCCGGGAACAACTTCACTCCCGGATTTCACCACCAAGCCCCCACAAGCGGCACAGGGATGGGGTTTATGGTCATCACACGTTATTTTCTGCCACTTCACCTCCTCAGGGGGAGGGCTTATCACACTCTTCCCCTGCTCCAGCGTGGGGTCCCACCCACAGGAGACAGTCCTCCACAAACTTCTCCAACGTGGGCCATTCCCACGGGCTGCAGTTCTTCACGAACTGCTCCAGCATGGGTCCTTTCCACGGTGTGCAGTCCTTCAGGAGCACACTGCTCCAGCGTGGGTCCCCCACGGGGTCACCAGTCTGCCAGAAAACCTGCTCCAGCGTGGGCTCCTCTCCACAGATCCGCAGGTCCTGCCAGGAGCCTGCTCCAGCGTGGGGTCCCCACAGGGTCACAGCCTCCTTCGGGCACCCACCTGCTCCAGCATGGGGTCCTCCGCGGGCTGCAGGTGGATATCTGCTCCACCGTGGACCTCCCTGGGCTGCAGGAGGACAGCCTGCCTCACCGTGGTCTTCCCCACGGGCTGCAGGGGAATCTCTGCTCCAGCGCCTGGAGCATCTCCTTCCCCTCCTTCTTCACTGACCTTGGTGTCCACAGGCTTGTTTCTCTTACATGTTCTCACTCCTCGCTCCGGTGGCTGTTTTTCCATGTCCCAACTTTTTTTCCTTCTTAAAAATGTTATCACAGAGGCGTTACCACTATTGCCGATTGGCTCAGTCTTGGCCGGCGGTGGGTCCGTCTCAGAGCCGGCTGGTATGGGCTCTCTCGAACACAGGGGAAGCTTCCAGCAGCTTCTTACAGAAGCCACCCCTGTAACTCTCCCCTGCTACCAAAACCTTGCCACAGAAAACCAATACATGTGGAAAAAAGTCTTCTATTTTATGTTTATGGTAGATATTTATATAAAATGCTAAGCTGGCTACCTTGTTTAGCTTTTACATAAAGACCACTAAATTTATTTGTTCTAGAAATCGCATAAAAGAAGAAACAGGTATTTGGGAACCACTCTTTACTTGGTGATCTTTTCTTTCACTTTCTACAAATATAGACTGCTGAATACATATTACCCTTATTGCTGCTATACCTGAGTTTTAGTTTTAAGAGAGAGACATTCCGTCTCCCCAGGCACACATGCTTGTAAGCCACAGTCCCATCCCAGTGGCTGACCCCAAGACTCTCACTTGCTCCAGATCCTTACACCATGGGCCAGGGGCACCTGCACCACCCCCACCATCTGACTTTGGTTGCTGGCACCAAATCCCACTCACACCAGTCTTGCCAGTAGCTGGCACCTAGTCCTTGCAGCACACACACACGATAAACAGAGTGACATTACACAGAAAGATAAAGTTAAGGGATTCAATCAGAAGACAGGACAGACTGGTGATTAGGCACAGGGTTTGTTCAGACACACCAGCCATGGTTTACACAACTGGCCCTTTTTATACCTTCTTTCTGTCTATTCCCCACTTTCCTGCTCCACAACTCCCTTCCCTTAAGCATACCTGAATGAAATTTTGTATAGTCCTTCATAACCCCTCAAATATCCAAGAGCTTCATGTTCTTGTTTCCTCGTTCTTATCCCATTCGCATTGAAAAGGTCCTTGATTGGATTAATGAAGCAGATGCTCTCACCTTCAACATACCCTCACAACTATCACCACACTTCCAGCCTAGGGAAGAAGACACCTTCTTATACTGTCAGAAGGAATCCGAGCAATTTATGGGCATAAGAGGGAATAGCCATGCTCTCCTGTATTGCTTCCTTAGCTGTTTCACCTGAAGTCTGACCACCCCACAAAACTTCCTACAACACTCATTCCTATCCACTGACTTAGGGAGAAGAATTGCGTCAGAAAACTGACATCGATGTTTGCAAGGAAGAGCTGAGAGTCTTATTTTCAGATCAAGTGATGTCAACTGGCAGGGGGGGAGCAAATAAACTCTTCCCCATGTGTGATACAAGAAGCAACCTCTCCAGGGACACCAAGAGGCATCCTTTAGGACTGTTTTTTAAGTGAAAAAAATTCTGCTGTCATACATTCCAAGGAGTATTTTGTTTCTGTGTTCCCTCCATATGGTAAATAACTTCAGAGGGCATGGAAATTATGCTCCCAACATATGGTATGTTCTCTATTCTTCTTCCCCTCCCCTGGAAGTCAGCTCGTATCATCACATCTCAATACTATGTCTAAATCTTGTATTTTTGGGTTGTCTTTTTTCTTTTTATACATACTAGAGTCATAATTTTTCTACCTTCAATGATGCAGAAAGCACAAGCAGATAGCAACTGTGTTATGAAGTATCTGTGACTGGAAAAGAACATTCATCAGGAACCCAGGCTAGCAAAACTCAGGCATATCAAGCAGACTGGGGACTAACTGAAAGGTGCTTCTGAAAGGAAGCCTCAAGACATGTACAACACATTGGGGAACAAGGGAGAAAGAAGGGGAGATGGACTCTGTAAACATACATCATATCACAATTGTTTGGGCAATCATTTAGAAGCAGGCTGCTGGCATAAAATAAAACAAAATCCTCCACATCTTAAAAGACTACCATCCCAAAAATATCATAAGGACACACAAATAAACACATAAAGCTGCTAGTCTTTAAAATGTCATTTAAAAAGGTTCCTATCTTGGCCTGCAGCTATAGCCTCAGAACTGCAGAACTGTTCATCAGTAGTGGAATTGTAAGTATAAAATATATCATACTATTGTCTTAGCAGGCAAACTGATTAAATACTAATGGAGGTATGGAAAAATCATTGATAAAAAGTTTGAATTGTTTTATGTACAACGCAGTTAACATTAGATTTTTAGAAATGTAAATATCTTGCAGCCCCTTCAAAATTAAATATTTGATATATTTTATCCTACTTAGTAGCAGCATAAATGACACACACTTTATGGTCCAACATGACATATTTCATAGTTCTTTTTGGTTGAAATAAAGAAAGTAGTAATATTTGGTCATATTTTTTACATTGAATCGATGCCTGCAGTACAAATTTAAAGATACTTTATGTCTACGTGCATTTTAAAAATTGCATTTGAAACAAAAAACTTTAAATTCTAGTCAAAATTGTCATTGCACAAAGGTCTTCTACAAAGACTAAATTACCCTAATTTTGATACATTGCTCTAATCCTACAAAATAATATTAATCCCATCAAGTAATCCTGAAAAGTTGAAACTGAACTGTCTGGAGAATGGAAGTTTGTTTGCTATACCTCCTTTTTTTTAAGCTTTACGTTATGCAAATAATTTCTGCATTTTCTTGAAAGAGTTCTTTAAGACCTACCTTAAAATATTAGCAAATACTTCCTTGCAGAATCATATACCTAAGCAAGAATAAGTTAGCAGAAGGAAGACTGATTCATCTTGTATATGCATATTCTGAGCACCTAATATTAGCTCTGTGCTCAACTTAACAGTAAATCCTTATTCCAATCAAAACAGTAGCTTAAAATTAGTCCCTTTATGTAAGACAAGACACTATCATACTGAAGCTATATTATGCCTATTTAAATTCATCAATGCTGTGATTAGACATGTGACAGCAATACTGCTTAGGTGGGTTTATGCAGCAGCATTCTCAACAGCTCATTCCTGCTACACCACCACCACACTTCCTTGTATGGCTATACTGGGAGCCAGATAATAGAACGGATACAGCTGAAAAAAGAAAAATCGCTCAGGGAAAGAAGGTTATTTTTGAGCTACACCCATTCCCTGAACCATTTCACCAAATGGCTGCACAAACAGCAAGGGGCAAGATGAACTGCCTCTGCAAGAAAAAAACAAAACAAATTAAAAAAACCCATAGTGTTTCTAACCTCAGTGATTCTATGAATTATGATCTATAGAAAAAGATCTCACTTCAACATAAAGATCTGTCTGAAAGGCAACATGTAAATTGCAACTTGTCAACTTTACTATTATTATTATTAAACACTGTAAAAAGAGAAACCAAATTATATACCAATACAAGCATTTGCTGGGAGAGTAATCATCATTCACCACTAACCTGATTCACTGGCTCATTGAAGTTGGTGATAAGTCCAGCACGCAATGTAGTTTTTTCTTCTTCAGAAAGAGCACTGTCAGGATATATTCATTAGAATATTATTTAATTTTCAATAAAGAACAACTACTAATTCATATTTAGAATTTTCTCACTATTACTAGACACAGCACTTAAATTATATTTCCATTTGTGCAGTGTTTGACGGGATGAAGATTACTTTTATAGACCATTTTCTTGAAACTGATGTATGTCAGTTTGATAAATTATCAAGAGAACATCCCTTGGTTTTCCACTATCTCAAAGATACTTAAAAAGAGAGAGAACAGCGAAACAGACATTTGAGACCTTTTAACCTCACATTTTGAGGCGACCTTTCTAAACCCAAATGGCAAAAGAGAAAGTTCACAGATATATTACAAAAATGAAGGAAAACCATACAAACTATAAATTAATTGTTGTTAGACAATTATTATACAATTACTGTGGGGATTGATGACTTGAGCATGACTTTGCCCATGCCCATGTATACTAATGGAAAATGACAAAAAGGTGCTCAGTATAAGGCAATCGTGGTATCAGATGACAGCTCTTTTTGCAAAAGCAATAATCCTACAATCTTTTTTTTTTGCTATAAATCTTTTTCTACAAGCAAGTCATATAGCTACACTTAAAAAAATGGGTCCTTTGAAAATTATACCTTTGAGTGAAAAGTATGTTGATATAGTCTTCAAAAATGCAGGGAGAACTAGTAAGAAGGATAAATTCTAAGCCATAAAGGTTAATTTTCATTCAAATGAAGCTTTATGCTATGTTTAGACTTCCTTATAAGTGACGTCTATCAGTTTAAGACTACCAGTTACAGCATCATACTACTCCTGTACTACTTCAGACTTTATATGACCCATGTAATTTTCTTTTAAGTTCCAGGCAGGAAACAAACTGCTTTTAAAAATGCTTTGTTAGTATTTATAGATCATAAAATCAGAAAAAAAAAACAGGAAAAAAAAAAACCAAGCCACTTTCATTTACTGATAGCACCTAGAAAGCTGTTTCTTGTACATAAAAAGACTTACTACACAAGGTTGTTTAGATGAAACTGTTTCAGCTAACATTGTAATGCTTTAGAAGCACACATGCAATCATCACATCTCAATGAAGTCTCATGGCTGGAAATTAAAAAGATGAAACATACCAACACAACCACCTCCTGTTTTCTGATGTCACATACAGATACTAACCTACTAGTTTTATATAGTGAGATTTAAAATTACGCCTGAAGCTCCCTAAAACACAGCTTTTACACTAATCTAGACAAATAGTAAATTAATCTCAAAATAATAAAACAGACAGGTAGGATTTACCCTAAGATCAAATGTTTGCAACAATATTCTAGTTTTCACTTCCCCCCCCCCCCCCCCGCCGTATATAACAAAAGTACTCACTATTTCCTAAATCAAAACCCTATCATTCTAAGTATAGTATACAAGGGGTGCAATTTATTGTTTCGCTGGTGACTCAGAACTGCACACTAAGTCTTATTTTCAAAAGGTAATTTATAGCACTCAGAAACCACATTTAAATGACTTTTTATCAAAACTTAGGTTTTAAGATATTTTTACATAAAATTATATTATGCCTAAAAAATTTTGGGTAAAGTTTTCAAAGATTTCTGCATCAGTAGAATTTTTATGCAGGGAACTATTTCAGTTATTAATCTAAAGCCACTAGACAACATTTTAGGGAATTTCTGTGGTCCTTTTAGTTTTTTCATACAGAAATGCAGTATATCATTTCCACACATACAGGCATACTCTAAGTGATTTCTAAAACTTGAAAGCTATTAACACAATTTAGAAATCGTAACTCACTTTCAGGCATAACAGAAAGCACCTAAAACCTGGTTTATAAAGAAAAATACTCTTCTACTATATTATTTCATTCACCCTGTTTGTGAGCTCATGAAGCCCCTTGCCTTAATTACTTTTTCATAATTGTAATTAATCATATCATACGCATATTCCAAGAGCAGCAAGCATTCAATTCGTTACTTACTATAAATAAATATACTGTAATTTAAGCTTTTGCCATTACAAACAAAACAAAGGTAGGAAAAGAAACAGTCATGAGGATGAACACCTCAAATTCAAACACTTATGATAAGCAAAGTTGGCAAAGATTAATGAAAAAGGGAAATCTAAGCAATCGATGCAGATGCAAGCGGTATACTGCATGATGTGACGGGCTCTCTAATGGTTCAGAGAGCAGATGGAGGAATTTACCATTTAGGTAATACGACAGTGACATCCACTGGAGACCAGATCCCTCACTACACACTCACTCTCTGCACAAGTCAGACATAGCCACAGACAGCAGTATCTTTACCCTCCTCTAATACATTGCAAGGCCCACAACTCTATGGAAAAGTTATAGGCAGGCTAGGAGTTCAGAAGAATGTGTAATATTCTACAAGTTACTTCCCTTCAGCACTGAATTACACCAGTTCAAAAATTAAACCAAGTTCTTCTAGAGATGAACTTCTAAGTATTCATGTTGTAGTCTTTCACAATTTGCAATTTCAAAGTTTCTGATCTTTTTCTGTGTTTGTGGTACAGGGAAACATGTATCCAAATATTTAAAAAGTTTGGAGCTTTTTAAAAAAGTCTATTTTTCATAAACCAGAAATCCAAATCTACAAGTGTTATTTATAGTTATCAAACACATAAAAACATGGATGTAAGAATTATTATTAAAATTGCCAACACAGTTATCAGATCAGAGAACAAAGTCCACATAAGACAGGATTTAACAGTAATTATCTGTAAAATCAAAAACATGTCCAAGAAAAGGAACTAGTAACACTCAAATTCAAGAAAAGCCATTTCTGAGCAAAACAAAAACACATAAAGTGAGACCACCTTTTGAGGAAGCTGACAACAAATTTCAAAAAAATAGGCCAAACTGTGCCTGAAAAGAGGCTATGACAACACTAGCCTCTTCTCCATGGCAATCTGGAAAGCTGCCTAAGAAAGCAGGAGGGACAAAGTTCTCTAAAATCACTCTTACTGGGAAGTGCTGCTTTAAGTCCAAGTCAGGTGGATAATAAGTAGCGTGAATAGGACAGACAGCATCAGTAAACATGTACAAAGAGCAAAATATTTCAGAAGGATCGCTTTTTCTTAAAAAAGTTGCTTATATGCTATGTATTTTAGCATGATGACACTCTCAACTACTGTACTGTCCAAAGAATTCATGATCTCAACATTTTCCTGCTTTGTAGTGGTAGCAGCTGAGAAACCACGAATGCTCAGCAGAAGGGTAAAGCTACTCCTGCTTGATTCAACTGAAAATAACTTCAGCACACTTGTACAACAGAGGCATTTAACTTACTGGGAAAGTTCTTGGAGATTGAAAAGTCTACACAAATACATAAATATTCAAGACAAATAGTTCTAAAAGAAACTATATTTAGCTCTGATTTACTAGGGAACTACAGCTATATGAACGTATTATGTGTCTGCATGAACCCTCCTCCAATTCTCATAATTCTTCAAACTACCTATCAAATTTCAACTCCATTTGGCAAAGAGCAGAAATGTCAGCGGTTTGATTTTTTTTTTCCCCTAGATTTTGTGAAAATCAACAGCTGAGTGAAGCAGATAGACTTGAGTTAATATCCCACTGAGAAAAACACAGGTATAAAAATCAGTCCTTTCATTCAAGAGGCAGCAGAAACCAGACACCTCCAAATCCAACATCTGCTCTACCAAACAGGCTGGGTAGATGAGACCAAGCTTTGAGGTAACACCATGGATGGACATGGGACAGCTGCTGATGTGAGAGACAAGATGAAAGACGAGACTTTTGCAAGGACAACAAAAAATGCAGCCTGTACAATGAAACCTTCAAAAATCACAATATCCAAAACATGACTGGTTCACAAAACAATCAACTGAGAAACTACAGCTTAAAAGCAGCGTTCCTCAAAATTACTTCAATGTGTTCTGCTAAATGAAAAATTATCTAGGTGAGTGTAAAATATGACAAGATATGTGACGTATAAGAAATTCAGAAAGAAAATTAGAAATGGAGAACAATTGGACATAGAATGGAAATTTAATACATATTTACCCCATGGAATCTTTAACAGCAGCCATTAATTTTTTAAATTTTATACTTTAATTGCATTGAATTTGCAGCAGAAAAATTAGAAATGGAGAAAAACTGGAGTTGTAATGGAAATTCAATATAGATTTACCCAACGGAATCTTTAATAATAGCCAATGATAATTTTTTTTTAATCACATTAAATTTGCAACAGGAAAAGTACATTGAAAGACTGTTACTCCATTTTTAACCTTGGTTCAAACAGTAAAATTTTAGTCATTACTTCTGTAGGAAATGAGCCATGTTTTTTTCAACAGAAGTGCTACTAATATGCAAAAATATTAACAAATTGGAACAATGTATTTTAACTGCTTCGAATAATGCTTGCCAAGTACCAATAATGTCAGCAGCGCTACCTCATCACTTTAACTAAAAAGGTCAAAAATTTATACCATACTCCATGCAAAAGATGTTTTTTTCCTCTCACATAAAAGAGAATGTGAACACTTGCAGATGTTTCACAATTGTATACTAATCCACACATACAAAAACTCTAGTGCTTTAAGTAATAATGAAGGAGTACTACGCTATTCAAAATGTGCTGCAGATGCAGAATTTCACTTTTCCCTCTTTTGGTGGGCCTTTGGAAAAGCTAACGTAAGGCAAAATACATTAAACTATCTCAAACAAAGAACAAAATGAAAATCATGCCATACTTTGTGAACTACCTCAGATTCATGATCCATAAAAACTGGAGCTGGAATTCCAATTTACACCCTACACGACCTGACAGTGACATCGCACGTATTTATATTACTAGCATTTAAGAGACAGACTGAACACTTCCAGGTCTTTCAGTTCCTGAAAAGAGTGAAGGAAAATTGAAACATTTTTAAATTATACCTACTTTTTAAAGCAAAAAGAAAAAACTTCACACAGAACACTGAGAAATATATAATTGTGTAGGTATTACAAACTATAATGGCACTGTTTGTAACTTAAGTAAATGATGTGGTGCTCAAGAATACTGGTTAGATTTTTAGCTTCTTCAGAGAACTTTTTGTCGTGCATTATCAGAACCCACATAACAGAACAAAAAATGAAGACCAGAACTTGCTATCATGATAGCTACTGCTTCTTTCTCATGTACACATTCAATATGAATTATGAATCAGCTTAAATAAAATGTCTCCCTAATAATCTCTCCAAGAGACTTCCTACCTTTCATGTCTGCCACTATCAGAAAGTCCAGGTGTTAACATTATAATATTTATGACATCACTTTAAAATCTGGTATCTATGAAATAGCCTAACTCAGTTTTCAAAAGTAAATATGTAATTATATGTCATTTCAAAAGTAGGAAGTAATATGAAGACAAAATGGCTCATTAGTGACTCCTAATGTTGAAACATTTTATCAGTTTCACCATGAATTCTAAAGTAACTTTTGCCAGCCAAGGAATTTGCTGTTTTCCAGTTTGGCAAGTGTAACCTTCTACAGTAGGTTTTGTTAAGTGGAAGAAAATCACAACTTACTGCGGTGCAACCCGTCTCCAGTAGCGATCGATTCCATTTTTAAAGTACAGCACAGCTAACCATCTTACATTCACATCCAGGCTATGATTTGTAAAGATGTTCTGTTTAATAAAAAGATTAAGTTAAGAACTGCTCAATACACCACAGACAGGATAGAAACTGTATCAACACATGCACTGGCATATGTATAAATACACACACCTCTTATGTATAGGTGTATATAAACAAAATGCAGTCAGCATTTGACAGACAAGTGAAAAAAATTGTTAAACAATTTTTAAAGATAAAAAAATGTTTAGCACTAGCCCTAATACTTTATTTATTAAAAAACACCCAACATATAGGGCAAATGTATTTCCAATCTCGTCCAGCTGAGCAGGGGATAAAAGGGTAATAATTACTAGCACCAGCCAGTTATTACACTCTTCAGTAACCAGTTATTACACTCTTCAGTAACATAGCTCTCAGAAGTCTGTGGCACTGTACAACACAGAATAATTTCTTATTCTAGTCAGAATCCAGCTTTCAGGAGATTTCATCATTATCTTGACATTTGCCAAGAAATGTCCCGACTACCAATGTTGATTGCGAAACAGCAACCTGGTAGGGCACCAAGTCTCAAACTTGCCTATGCTTATTCTAGGAAATTAGTTTCTACTACTAGAAAGCTATATATCTACACATATATCTGTATCTATCTATATACACTTTTATATACATATATGTATATACAGACAAACACAGAGAGATTATTTTATATGTAACATTGTAAAATTTACCAACTACGAAAAGCTAAAATAAAGGTAGGCTATTGAGTCTTAGAACAGGAACTACTCTGAACACCAGCTCTCCTCCTGTTTTCCTCTGTATCAAATGGATCCTTCTTGAGGAGGTGAGGCATTACTCCCTCCTTTAGAAAGCAAACAGGTGTGAGCTCAGTGGTCTTATTATACAGCATTATTATAAAGTGCACTATAGAGTGCACCACTTGCATCAATTGCCTTTACAAGCACACTAAGAAGGGACATGAAAAACTCAGGGATTCAGGTCAAGAGCATCTGATACTTTTCGGTGCCATGTCTGAAGAACTGTAACAAACCCTTCAAATAACTCAGCACTACAGAAACCTGCAACCTCATCAAGCATTTTCACTACGAATTCAAAACTTAACCATCTTTCAAACTCTATTTCTATAATAACAACAGCTTTCTAGATGTAATGGTCAACATGAAAAAACCCTCACAAAATCCAATCACTAGAAGGCAAACAGACTTACATGCCAACAAAGGTATCGACTCCAAAACTAACAACTTTTAGAAAAACATCAAAAAAGTTGTAGCCCACTGATAAACACCACATAACATGAAAAGGATCTGTATATAATACATGTTCCTTTCTCGAAGCTCATTTAGGAAGAGGGATTGAATCTCTGAAAGAACTGACCTTTCCCAAATGCAACTTAGGCATTTTACAATATGAAGAGGAAACTTCAAACCTCACTTTAGCCTCATATCCATGAAAAGTGTTGCAAAACAAAGGAAACATGGATAAAGAAAACTACATGTTCTGAAAATCCCATTGAGCCTTCAAATTACCATTGCCCTCCTTGCTAAAATACCTATCAGAAGCAAAGGTTCCTCAGATCGAAGTACCGTAAAACTAGTCTGGGCCTGGATAAGAAATGCAAAAAAAGGCTAAGGACAAGAACAAACAAAACCTCTCTATATACTCTGTATCTATATATATGAGCTTCCCAAAATAAAGTATTTCATGTAACACACTAATGCTGTCATAGAAATAACAGGAATGAAGCTAAACAATATACAAATTGATACAACTGGTAAAGGACAGAGTTTCTTTTCAAAAACAGCCACTCTGACTTTTCAGCTGTTCTTCAAAAGAGAGGTATGTAACACCTTCAAAAGAGAAGCAGAGAAACTAATGTTAGTAACTCCACTAGGTACTAAAAATTGTAGGTTTGAAGATGCATGTTTCATGGTTCTTTGTAATTTTCTCTATCCTGATCATCCCAGAGGCAAATGTACCTGACAGTAAGTAATAGAATACTTCCCACATCCCATAGAGATTAACTGTCCTACCAACTCTCCATTTATAATCACCTGCTTCCCCTCACCCTTTTCTGCTCCACCAAGAAGGTGCCATCTTCCCTCCCAGGCAGCCCCCCCATCATAATCAAGTTAAACAAAGAAGTAGAGATTCTCTACTTCTATGTAGTTTGGAAGATTACTGTTTATATTTCACACTTGAAGAAAGGCTGATGTGTCCCCAAACAGGGCTACTTAACCACACTAACAGAATTAACATAATTTGATCCTTTTAAACCCTGCATTTTTTAGCCCTTAAATTTCAAATCAACTCACATCAGCTTCACCTGTCAGTGTTCAACTTGTATACAACCTGAGCTGCAGGCTCTCACAGCAAACATCCAGAAAATAAAGAATGCCCAGTCAGTGGCAATTTTCGGTGTTTTCTATTAAGATTGTTTACCACAGAACCAACCATGGCAAAGGCAGTGGGTAAAATGCAATTTGACAGCTCAAAAGCTAGATTTTTCTTCTACCCCTTTCCCTAAATCCTCTGACTTGCCTTCAACTTTCCAAACAAATGAAACAGAGGGTCTACAGAGAACAGGTCACTCCACAACTCTGAATCATTCATCCTATGCACTGAAGACAGATGTTTGTAGGAAAAGCAGTTTATCTGTGTTTTTAAGACTATTACAAACACACACATAGGCATTGGAGAACAACAACACTGTCAACTTCTTGGCATCTTCTCTGAAACAATTGGGTCTCCTTCTTCATGTTTTCATCACCTTGCACCACATTAATGCATCTATTTCATCAACAGTCATAGTACCTTTAGAAGTATTCACCTTTCCCATTTCAGAAACTTTCCTACCACCAGCCTGGTCAGGTAATCTCCCTGTAGAGTCTCTCCACTGACAAGAAAGCAAGCAATCCCAGCCAGGTATCAAACTTGGTGCAGTGAAAAGCATGAGGGAACTTCTATGAATATGGTCATAATTCATCATCTCCTCAATAAAGAAAAGGTGGTTACTGCCTTGGTGTATACAAGTGTTCCTGCCTCATGGGGTAGTAAACGTAATTCCTTTGACAAGTGTCCTCTTAGCCTTCTACTATCTACAATTCACAACAGGCCAAAACCAGGTTTAGCACTAGAGCTCACTCCCTCATGCTGCCAGAAACTGCATTTCCTCCTTCTCCTGGATGCCTGGGAAAAGAGCCTGCTTTGAGACACAGTGACGACAACGCCTACCTCAGCACAGCATAAGGATACTACTAGCTGGACCATGATGACTCAAGGCTTCTCTCAGCCAGAGGTCATGGTTAAACAGTAGTCTAGAGAGCCACATCCAAAGTTAATCAAAGTTTACTTAACAGCACTTTTCCACTGTATCTTACCAACAAGACTGAATAAAAACCTGGCTGTGTCTCCCACTGCTTCAGTTGTTCCTCAGCTGGCTTCAGCACTGCAGTATCTTGACTAGTAGCTTGGGTCAAGACTTGCAAAACAATAGTGCTAGCACTATTGAGATCCATGAAAATCTGGGAATATTTAAAAAAAAAGGAAAACACTTATAAAAAAAAGACAGCAAATATAGACAGGTATTTTCCATTCATATTATCTAAACACCCCACGCTAATTTTTCATTAGTCTACACTGTGTAAGACAGCATTACACCCACTCACAGGCAGTGTCAAGGTACAGTGATTAAACTACTTTGCTTTCAGAAATCTCTCAGCAGAAAAAGCAAGCATTAAGTCTATCATTACAAGCCCATTTACTAGATTGGAGGAATTACAGAAAATATTTTTATTTTAAACCAGTTACCTCTCCTGTTAAGCACAGCAAACTACAAGCAAACCCACAACTAGGGATGACTTCAGCTGTAGACAGAGTAGACCATGGGGTTGTCTGAAAGAGGCAAAGATGCAGAATATTAACATATTTGTATTTTCTGAACATTTTTTCCCCAAAAGACAAAATGACAGACTTCAGATAGTTAAATTCTACAATTCAAATTGATCTAGACATTTTATATTGATTACAAGATGTGAAAGTTTCACAACCAGAGTCCTAAATGAAACTGAATTTTCCCCAACACATTTGTATTCCTTATCTATTTAGCACACAAAATACTAGTCAGCTGAACTAAGAATGCCAATTGCCTAATTTCCAATATAAATACATTCCTGTCCTCTGTATAAAGACAAAACAAAACATTGGTCTCCAGATGACACAGAGATGACATTTATAATGACCACAGAAACAGCATTACAAAAAATTAAAGAGAAACATGTATAAAAGCAACTGTAGTGTCTGACAATTAAAACTGGCTTTCTGTCTGTAAAAACTTCTGTTTATAACCTATGTAAACTTTTCTAACACAGATACATATTAAGTGTTTATATATTTAAGTTTTCTAAATTAACAAACAAGCACAGTTTCTCTTCAACAAACAGGCTTGATGATTTGCTTTTGTTTAACCCTAAAAAAAAGTTTATTTTTCCAGCCTTCAGGAAAAAAAATATTGAGGTGTAAAATGGTTATGGTGATGGTAAGAAAGATAGAGAAATGAAATCTTACTTTGACATAGGTTTAAAATTTTGATTTTGAGAAAACCACCTTAACAAAACTAGCAACAAGATTAAACACCTTTTATACCATTAAGAACCCTGCAGAATTTGGAAAAAAAACTAAAAAAAAACAAACAAAAAAAACCCAACCAACCACCAATCTAAGAACTCTCAATCTGTAAGTCTCTGATCATCCTCAACAAAAACAGACTAAAAATTGCAGGTCCTAAGGTTAAAGAAAGTGTACTTTCAAAAATACGAACCACAAAATCAGATCTCCTCATAGCAATAACTGAAAAGAACAAGTAACTCAACCTCTGCTTTATAGTTACATCTTTTTATCTCTCTGCTTTAACCACCCTATGTATGGGGTTTACATGGCAAGGTTGCTAGCAGGAGGGTTACAGGAGTGGCTTCTGTGAGAAGCTGCTAGAAGCTCTCCCCATGTCCGACAGAGCCAATGCCAGCCGGCACCAAGACGGACCTGCTGCCGGCCAAGGCCGAGCCCATCAGTGATGGTGGTAACGCCTCTGTGATAACATTTTTAAGAGGGGAAAAAAGTTGGGGAGTGAGAAACAGCCACCGGAGCGAGCAGTGAGAACATGTAAGAGAAACAACCCTGCAGACCCCCAGGTCAGTGAAGGAGGAGGAGGAGGAGATGGTCCAGGTGCCAGAGCAGAGCAGGTGCCCCTGCAGCCCATGGGGAAGACCCTGGTGAGGCAGGCTGTCCCCCTGCAGCCCAGGGAGGTCCACGGTGGAGCAGATATCCACCTGCAGCCCCTGGAGGACCCCACACCGGAGCAGGTGGATGCCTGAAGGAGGCTGTGACCCCATGGGAAGCCCACGCTGGAGCAGGCTCCTGGCAGGACCTGTGGCCCCATGGAGAGAGGAGCCCACACTGGAGCAGGTCTTCTGGCAGGACTTGTGACCCCATGGGAAAGCCCGCACTGGAGCAGTCTGTGCCTGAAGGACTGCAGCCTGTGGGAAGTGACAAAAGGAAGGGACCCACACTGGAGCAGTTTGTGAAGAACTCCAGTCTGTGGGAAGAACCCATGTTGGAGAAGTTTGAGGAGGACTGTCTCCTGTGGGAGGCACCCCACGCTGGAGCAGGGGAAAAACATGAGGAGGAAGGAGTGGCAGAGACAACGCATGATGGCCTGACCACAACCCCCATTCCCCATACCCTTTGCTGCTCCAGAGGAGGTAAGGAAGCCAGGAGTGATAGAGTGGCTCTATGGGCAGCTGGCCAGCCAAGGTCAACCCACCTCACCCTACAAAACCAATTTACCTCCTACTTCTTCATATCTCCTTGTGTCAGTCATTTCAATCTTTATCAATCTGCCAATTCTCTAAAATCTTCCTGCAATTATGAGACCTTTGCATAACAAACTTAAACATTCAAATTCTCAGCTCACTTCTCAGAATACCATTAATTTCCAGGGAACCAATATCCTGATTTAGACTGTAAAATCCAATTGGTAGTGGTCCACCCTATGTGGAATAGTGCCCACAACAAAGAATCGATGTCAAGGCAAGACTTTGATATTAGGCTAAAAGTCCTGCTAGCTTTATTTTTCCATCAAAAATAACCACGAAATAATAAATTGGTACACAACGTTGTTGACAGGAGAGGCAGTAAAAAGAGGCCTTTAGGTGCAATATCTTTAACTTTCTCCTTTTTGCAGATATTTTGACATCATGAGTACCTTAGGCTGCCTTCATCATTGCACAGCCAAAATCGGCCAGGAAGGAGCAATGTAATGACAACACTGGAAAACACTGGGTTAACTTGTAAGGATCACAATAGGAACTCCATATTCACAGCATAAAGAACCTGAGTAAAATAAGCACACACAAGAAAAACAGCAATAAAAGATGTATTCAGATTTTTCTGGTATAAACACTGTAGTACTGAAATACCTAGTATAGATAACAGAATTTCAAAGCACCTAAAAATGCTAGTAAAGGGAGAAAGCAAAAGAAGGATATGAGAAAAAACATAACAGAAGTAGGTATAGAGCTTGCAGTAAGGAGAATATCATAGCTGAATTCCTGCAAGATCAAAACTACACTTCAGGTTATGAAGTGATTTCATTTATTTCCATTCAAAAGTCAAATTACTTTCAGAAGAAATAGTCTTATCTTACACTATCAAACAAGACCTGAAAATATGTAATTCTGAAGCACCTACTCAACTAAAAAAATAGCGTACAATCAGTTTCATTATCATATGAAAACCAAAGAGAGAGAACTTCTGAAAGTTAGGAAGTTGGCGGAGCATGTGTGTATAAACAAAATGGTAAGTAACTTCCTCAACTTCAGAGAAGCTGATTTTAGGCCTTTTGCTGAGCAGTGTTCTTCAAATAATGAGCTGCCATAGTGTCGTGGTTTAGCCCCAGCCAGCAACTAAGCACCACACAGCCGCTCAATCACTCCCCACCCAACCAGTGGGATGGGGGACAAACTCAGGAAAAGAAGTAAAACTCGTGGGTTGAGATAAGAACAGTTTAATAGAACAGAAAAGAAGAAACCAATAATGATAATGATCACACTAATAAAATGACAGCAGTAGTAATAAAAGGATTGGAATGTAAAAATTATGCGCAGGGCAATTGCTCACCACCCGCAGATCGACACCCAGTTAGTCCCCGAGCGGCGATTCCCCACCCCCATTCCCCCCAGTTCCTAAACTAGATGGGACGTGACATGGTATGGAATACACCGTTGGCCAGTTTGGGTCAGGTGCCCTGGCTGTGTCCTGTGCCAACTTCTTGTGCCCCTCCAGCTTTCTCGCTGGCTGGGCATGAGAAGCTGAAAACCCCTTGACTTTAGTCTAAACGCTACTTAGCAACAACTGAAAACATCAGTGTTATCAACATTCTTCACATGCTGAACTCAACACATAGCACCGTACCAGCTACTAGGAAGACAGTTAACTCTATCCCAGCTGAAACCAGGACACATCGGATAACTGCACATGTAGCAACAGTGAATCTGCAGCACATACCCAGATATTTGCTAAAGATTCATTGCAAGGACATGTTCGTTTGAGAGGAAAAAAATGGGTTATAGAGCATTCATGTAACGATTTTGCACTACAAAACTTAGATCACGTCAGCGAAATTAAATAATTTCTCAGCTACATTCAAATCTGATGCAGAAAAGGAGTATTTCCCCCCAAGGGAAGAGTCCTTGACTAAAAATTCATATACTTCACCTAGAACAGCTCTTATCAGAAGGCTTACTTTTTGAAGTTAGTACAGTTACAAAATTTACAAGATAATTAGCTGGCAGATCGAAAGATAACAACCACCAAAAAAAGAGAAATATTCACAAAGCTTCTTTTTTATTAATGCTTCTCATTCTTCAAAAGGTTTTTATTTTTGTTTAAAAACTGGAGCAACTGCCTGCTCCAAAATACCACGAAGAATCAAACCAACCTTAGCAGGTCAGAACAAAAATTCATTTAACCCAGTGTTCTGTCTCTGTCAAAAACTATAGTAGATGCCCAGGTCAGGACAATCTTCCAGTGGTATTTCTGAATAATGCTATCCCATCCTCGAGAAAACTGTCGTTCAAGGATTTCCTAGTAAGAGGCAGGGAATTTAAATTTAATAGCTCTTGACAGATTTAGTCTTCCATGAGTTTGCACAGTTGCTTTCTGACCCCATGTAAACAACAGTCCGCACACAACACTGAATGTGGCTGTCACAGGCAAAATAACAAAATTGAAGATAAAATCTAATCTAATCAATCTTTTGTTTCTGTCTTACAAAATCTAAACTCAGAACAAACTTACAGACTATGACAGAGCCAACTTCATGATTGCCCCCAAAAGGCCAAAGGGCAGGGGGCACTCAGGGAACCAAAAAAACAAGCCAACAAGTCAAGCCATCTGAACACACTGTTCCACAGACACCAGAAGTGGCTATGGGGAGGAGGAGGAATACGGGACTTCCAACTGTGTCAAGCCATTACAGGCTCAGGTCCTAAGAGGCAATTTCAACTCTGACAAAGTCTCTCCTTACATTCCCTTCTCACCAACAGGATTTCTATTAGGAACTTAACCTCTGCAGGCACTCTGTAAAGATGACTGACTTAATGAGGGCTTCAGCTTATACCTCATGTTCATGGGATCCTCCCAAAACACAGTTTTAATTACTGCTGTGTACAGATGCCTTTGTGAAATCAATTCCAGCAGACAGAACACAGCTGTACTTTAGGATTTTAAACCCAGATCTCTCCAATTTTAAATTGTTGTGACCGCCCTCCCCCCCCCCCCCCCCCCCACTACCCTCTTTTTTTTCTTTTTTCTTTTCTCTTTTTTTTTTTTATCTGATGCATCGGGGCCTCTTCAGATAATTTATGCAGAGGACATACAGATGCTCTTAGATCCCACAGAACAGCAAAGGCCCATGAATATTGCCTCTAATATTGAAGGATAAAGACAATTTTCACCTCTTACACATCAGGCTTTGCTGTTGCACAGCAAAGGCAGAGGGACATGGGTTACACCATAGATGGGTTACATCACAGGGACAAGAATTTTCTCCGCAGTCTGCTGGGTACATCTAGAGCTTAACTCACTGTTGAACAAGTTCTACAAGACTGTCCTAGAGATGAAGTGGAGGACGTGAGTATTAAATAGCTGCCATCTTTTGGGTACCTTCACAGCCATGAGGCACATATAGAAATGCTGATAGAATCTGTTAACATTATGAGCAACACTTTCTTAGAGGGAAGGCAGGGTCTGCACTTTAAGTCACAACAGCCAGAATTTCCAAGGCCGATCATCAGGTAAGGTTAGCGTTTCCCATCTTTACTTACTAATCTCAGACTGTGTCTTCACAATAAACACTGAGCAATTTCAGGAATGTTGCTTGCTTTCTGCTGCTTTTCTGTGGTTCATGCTCGTTGCTATCAAAACTAGGTAGCACACATCAGGTGGAGGCGGAAAGGAAAGAAAGTCTTTCCATTAGAAAATGTTCAATACTGTCAGCTGCAAACCCAAGCACGGCTCTATTCCCATGCCCGAATTTCTTCTTGTATGATGGAAAAGAGCCTAATCACACACAACAAGGAAAAGCTGCTCTCCAAGATCCCCCTGAACATGCACAGAACTGAGACAACAGCATATTCTCAAGTCTCAGTTGACAGGAAAAAAACAAAACTCTGTTATACCACCAAAGATAAAGCAACGCATCAAATGCCACAGCTCAGCACAATGAGATGGCATCTTCAGAAACCACAAGTACCAACACCATTTCCTTATGGTTACCATCCAATGTCCTGCACTTCCATTCCCACACATGAATGCCTTCAACTCCTTTCACTGGCAAAAATCCAACACTCACTTCTGTTCTACTCTTCAATTCCCTTTCTAAGGAAGTATCTGCATACACAGTTTACTTTAGAGAACATGCCAAGTCTCTTAAATGTTCCGCCACACTGGTTTAATGTTTTTCCTGAGTAGTAAATCCTTTTGATACAGGCAAAACAGTGTCCCAGTACTTTTCCCATAACACTGAAATACAACCAAATTTTAAAATCACATCAGCTATGAAAATAAATCAAGGACTGCTATACATCTGCAAGGGAACAACCCAAAGGATTTCATCAGTAAACACCTCCACACTTCATTTTTTCTGGACTTCAGAGAACCCAGTGTAACAACTCACTCATATCCAAGCAATTAATTAATTGAATACAATTTTTTGTTATCTTTTCTTAAGAATTCAATAAATTCTTTTCCACTGTAATGAGGTGCAAGAATGGATTCAGTTAAGGTTCTATGAAGTCAGAAGGAGACAAAGTGGTAAATCTATCACCTAAAACCCACTGCATTCTCACTGATAACAACACAAATACATACTGGGCTACTTTAAGAGGAACAAGGCAAGCAGCTCTAGGGATGTCGTTAACCTCCTTTACTCAGCAGTATCTGAGGCTGGTTCTAGAATAGAGTCTTCAGTTTTGTCATCATAGCTCTCCCTCTCCCCAGCTCAAGAAGTGAGTGAAGAAACTGGAGAGAGGCCAGAGCTACCAAGATGGTCTGGGGCCTAAAGCAAATTACCCACGAGGAGAGGTTGAGGACTTGTTTAGTAAAGTGAAAGCTAAGGGAATACTGCGTAGTCACTTGCAACTAACTTCCTGAAGGGCGCTTACAATGAGGACAGAGCCAAACACTTCTTGTCAGCAGATGATAAAACTAATAACTAGAAAGCTACAAACTGCAGCTTGGGAGGTTCAAGTAGAAACGTAAGACTGTCTTTTCCAGCACATTTGTTTTAACAAAAACAGCAAAATCAAAGTTTCCATACAGAAAAGTCACAAGAACCACTTACGGGTCACCCTCTGAAACGAGTAACATGAAAGCTAGCATTTGCAGTGACGATGATATGATATATTAGCAATGCTTTTAAGGATATCATCAATTTCAGGAACAGTTGGTACTTAAACCAATCTCTCTTCAGCCTTCTATAAACCTTCCCATGAATCTCTTTTCTAACATTATAGTACCTGTATCAATCATCCCGTCCTGGCTATTGAAGGCACAACTTACAACCACTAACAACTATACTAGTGACCACAGTCACTACAACGACTAACGTTAGGCATTATCAAGATTTATCAAAGCCAAGAGACTAGTTTTTCTTTACCTAAATGAACAAGGCTGTCTACACTCTGCCCAATTCAAGCGACAGTAAAGTTAACAAATAAAAATGTCTAGGTAGGAAAGAGTTACGGGGGGGGGAGAGGGCCATACTAACAGAAATAGAGGAATAGAACTTCTACAAATCTATTTTTACAAAAACAGAACAGTGAAACTAAAATCTACGTCTGAAAAAAAGTCAGCATACAGAAGACCCCAGGTACAAGAGAACAAAGATCAAGGAGGAACACAGGAATAAAGGACAACAGTGAACAAGCCTGACAATAATATTAAGGGAAGCCAGTCAGATTACACTGAAAATCTTGAGGAGAGGAATGGCCTTTCAGGTTAAAGGGAAAGCACCAGACTGACCAAAAACCCCTAACAGAAAAAACAGGCAGTAAAAAAAAACAAAAACAAAAAAACAAAACCCAATGAGTGAGACTATTCCAAGTATTTGTGGGATGTAACTTACAAGAAACTATCATGGGTGAATGTATTGATGACATAGAGACAATGGAGTATTTCTGATGTTTAACAGTAAGCTTATAGGATGACCAGTCTCATCCCTTTGCCTTCTGCCCAGTTCACCTCATTTTAACAAATTTTCCAAAAGGTACGACAGAACACTTTACAACAAACTAGCGTGCAACAGCTGAAACAGAAAAGCAAGTTTCAGTCTGCCCTCATGCTCTGAAACGTCTTGAAACCATTTCAGTTTAGCCGCAGTCAAAACTTGCTTCTGACGATACAGTTTTAATGTTTTATATGTAAAGCTTAGGTAACAAAAACCTTTATTATGTCATTTATACATACCCCTCCACAGAAGGGTAGAATGAAGGAACGAGAAAAGAAAAGCTGAGCGTGATGAAGAAAAAGTGGCGTTGAAGTTTCAAGAAACCAAAACCCATAGGGAACACGCTATTTGTGAAGACCGAGGTGGTTCTCACGGGGAAAAAAACGGGCGTTGAAGTTTCAAGAAACCAAGACCCATAGCGAACGCGCTATTTGCGAAGACCGAGGTGGTTCTCGCGTGCTACGAACGCCAATTTGAACGCCGTGGCCGATACGTTACAGACGTCACTGCATCGATGAGGCACGGGAAGCAAGGTACATAGAAGCAGAGGTTGCAAGCAGCACCAGTACCGTGTTTAGGGCCACGCTCTCGCATTTGACACACGTTGCCCTCTGCCACGGTAACAAACTGAAGAAACGACTCGCCGCTGCTGCACTGACCCTGCCTGTGATTTAGGGAAGAGCCTGCTTTACCGTAAAACTTCAACGGCTGCTCCGCAACCTGCAGGAGGGAAAGAGCCACCTTCGACGAGGGCCCGCGCTTGCCCTCCCCTACGAAAAACAGCTCGGGCCAGCAAGCCGCGCGGCTCGACGCCCCGTCCTCTTCCGATGCCCTCCGGTCGGACCCTACCCCGGCGGAACGCTCTTCTGAGGAGAAGCCGGGGCGCAGCTCCCAGGAACCGGGCGGCGGTTCGCGGCTTCCGACCCCGAGAAGGCAGCCCGCCGCCGCCCGGCCACACGGGACGCCAGGCTGAGCCGTCTCGCCCCCGGCGGCCTGGCAGCCGCCAGCCCGGAAGGTGACACACGACGCCGACGCCGGGCTGCACCGGCGCGGCACAGCACCGGGCCGGGCAAGCGGGCACCCGGGCGCTGCAGCACAGGCAGCCGGCGCGGCCGACGAAGAGCGGCACGGCTCCGCGGCGCTGCGGCCCCGCGGTTCCCTCCCCCCGCGACCGCCGAGCCCGACGCCGCGGCCGCTGTTCCCTCCCCGCGGCCCGGCCAGCCTCCGCGCCGCGCCACCCGCCCGCCACGCCGAGCGAGGCGGGAGGCCGCCCGCCACGCCGGGGCGAGGCGGGAGGCCGCCCGCCACGCCGGGGCGAGGCGGGAGGCCGCCCGCCACGCCGGGGCGAGGCGGGAGGCCGCCCGCCACGCCGGGGCGAGGCGGGAGGCCGCCCGCCACGCCGGGGCGAGGCGGGAGGCCGCCCGCCACGCCGGGGCGAGGCGGGAGGCCGCCCGCCACGCCGGGGCGAGGCGGGAGGCCGCCCGCCACGCCGGGGCGGCACCTCGCTGCTGCCGCCGCCCTCCTCCTCCCCCCACCCGGCCCCGGCCCCGGCCCCAGCGGCGGCGGCGGCGGCGGGGAGGGGGGGAGGGGGGGGGGGCGGCGGCGGGTACGACGACGACGACGACGACGACGACGACGACCCCGCGCGCGGCTCACCACTGGCGGCTCCCGGCGCCTGGCGCGGGCGACCCCGCGCCTCTTCCGAAGCTCGCGCCACGAGCCGCCACCAGCCGCTGCGGCACTCCGCCTCCCACGGCGCGCCGCCCTGACGTCAACACCCGGCGACGGGCGGGCGGCTCTCCCCGCGGGGCGGTGGGCGGGCGGGGCCGCCGCCGCGCCTCCCCTCCCACCGCAGGAGTCGGGGCGCCGGGCAACGCCTGGCGTCGGCGGCTTCTCCGCGAGGGTCGGGCCCGCAGCCGGCCCCTCCCCCTCCTCCCACCCCCCCGGCGCCGCCGGGGGAGCCCGCTGGCGGCGGCGGCGGGTCAGGGTTCGCGGCCGCCCGACGGCGGCCCCCGGGGCTCGCCTGCGGGCGCCAGCGGCCGGCCGCGGTGGCGGGCTGCGGGAGGGCGTCCCCGGCAGCCGTGGTGCGCCGCCGCCTGCCACCGGAGACGGGCGGCGGCGGCTGGGAGCGGCCGAGGAGGACGAGGCCGCCCGGCGGAGCGCCGCTGCCGGCCGCGGTGGTTGCTCTGAAGGGCTGCGACGACGCGGAGAGGCGCGCAGGGCGCCGGCAGCAGCCCTACACAGTTTTACGGGCGGCCGGCGCTGGCTGACTCCGTTTCTGCTCGCTCGCGGGCTTTTGGGGGGGAGGGACGGGTGCTGGAGCGGCGCCCCGGGCTGGAGCCGCCGCCGGCGGCAGCCCCGCCCCGCACGGCCGCCGTCACGGGAGAAGGGCGGGGCGGGGCGGGGCGGCTCTCGCGGGCGCCGGCGTCAGAGCGCGATTGCGCCACACGGCGGCGCCACGGGGCGGCAGGCCGTTTGTGTCTCAGGGAGGCAGGGAGCGCTGCTGCCCGAGCAGCGGGCGCCGCTGGGGCTCGCCTTTTAAACCGTTATACTGTGGAAGGTCGAAGCGCAAGGCCTGCGGCCGCTGTCACACGGCAGGTCCCTCCGGCACCGGCGGGGGGAAGGAGCGATCCCAGCGGCCGGGGCACAGCGGCCTGACGCTGAACGCGCTGGCCCGCAGCCCATCCTCCGCTGCCCGCGCAGGAGTGCTCCTCTCCCCCGGGGATCGGCTCTCCCGCCTCCAGCTGCCCGCCACGGGGGTCACCGCCCCTCGTTCACACCTCTCCTCCCCCCCCCCGCCCCTCGTCGCCCCTGGCCGCCAAGCCGCGCCGCAAGGGCCGGCGCAACGGCCTCCCCTCTTGACGAAGGAAGGCGCGCCCACCTAGGGCGGCGCGCCGCCGGCGCCGCGGCTCCGCCCGCCGCCCCCCCTGCCCCGGAGGAGCCGTTCTCCCTCAGCTGCTCAGAGCAAAAGCAGCTCCCGCGCCCCGCCGCGCCGCCGAGCGCCCCCAGCTCGGCTCGCGCGGGAAGCTCCCAATGCCCTCGGCACGATGGCGCCTCACGCCGGCCGCTCGGCCCGCTGCGACGCGCCCCGCCCCGCCCCGCCCCGCCCCGCCCGCCGTGACGCGCGCCGCCGGCGCCGGGCCTGCTGGGGAGCGGCGGTCCCGCGCGGCACGTGCGCGGGGAGCGGGTCCGCGCCCGGGCGGCGGCCGCCATGCCCAAGGCGCGGGCGGGGAAGCGGCCGCGGCAGGAGCGCCGGGAGGGCCGCGCTACCGGTGAGTGAGGGCCGGGCGGAGCGGCGGCTCCCCCGGGAGCGGTGGGGCCGGGGCCGGGGCCGGGGCCTGCCCTGCCCTCCTTCGCGGGGACGGGGACACGCACGCCGCCGTGCGGGGAGCGGCCGCGGGCGGTGGGGAGAGGAGCCCGTTTCGGCGGGGTGCGCTTGCAGCTGGCGTGACGCCGCTCTCTGCCCTAGGCATCCGCTTCAACACCGGGGCCGGCCAGCACATCCTGAAGAACCCCCTCGTTGTCAACAGCATCATCGAGAAGGTGGACGGGGCGGGGGCGCGGGGAGCGGGGCGGGGGGCGGCTGCCCGGGGGCCGCCCTGCGGCCGTGGGCCGGGGCGGGCCGGCCCGGAGCTCCCGGGGCAGCGTGTCCTGAGGCACGGCCCTCTGGCCTGACTCCGGCCGTTCTGCGGCTCTGGGGGGACCTTCCTGCTGTAGTGTGTCCTCCTGGCCTTGGTACTGCTTGTCTTTTTTTTTTTTTTTTCCTTCCCCCTTTTTTCCTTTTTTTTTTTTTTTCCTTCCCCCTTTTTTCTTTTTTTTTTTTTTTTCCTTCCCCCTTTTTTCCTTTTTTTCTTTCCTTCCCCCTTTTTTCTTTTTTTTTTTTTTTTTTTTTTTTTAAGGCGGCCGCATGCCTGTTTTTCAGCCCTCGGAACAAAGATCTCTCGTAGACTAGCTTTAAGACATTCTCGTTCTCAGCGTTTTCCCCTCGTCCCTTTCTAAAGGACGTTCGCGCTCCTCTGCTGGCAGATTTCGGCTCGTTCC
Source organism: Astur gentilis (assembly GCF_929443795.1). Taxonomy (NCBI): domain Eukaryota; kingdom Metazoa; phylum Chordata; class Aves; order Accipitriformes; family Accipitridae; genus Astur; species Astur gentilis. The sequence goes on from NC_064919.1 coordinate 65,996,411, forward strand.
TGAGCTGAACGTGCCTTTCGTTTTAAAATCAAATGGTTGCTTGAAATCGGTTGTGGAAGAATAACCGAAGCGCCGTGTGTTCTTAGGCTGCCCTGCGACGCACCGATGTCATTCTGGAAGTAGGCCCGGGAACCGGGAACATGACGGTAAAAATGTTAGAGAAAGTAAAAAAAGTAAGTGCGAATTTCCCACCCCACCCCCCAAACTGTAACCACATTGTGGCTTAGGCTATAGCAAACAGAAGGATCTTCATCTCTTTGATTCAAATAAGCAGAATTACTCTATGGAATTTTTTTTTTTTTAACATTTGTGTAATTTCCAGTGAGGTTTTAGCTGCTCATGTAAATCTTGCATGGTTTTATCAAACTGTGTTGCTGTTACCCATTTATGTGGTAAGGCTTGCATGTTCGGAGGAAGGTGCGTACCCTAATAGGGGATTTTTAAGAATTATTTAAATACCCTGTAGCAATAGATACAAAGGGGTTTAGCAATTGAAATTTTAATCCCACTTAGGAGGAGTTGTATAAAGTTGCAAATACATACTTTGTTTTCAGGTTATTGCTTGTGAAATTGACCCTAGGCTTGTTGGAGAACTTCAGAAGAGAGTCCAGGGCACGTAAGTATCAACTGTGGAAATAGCGAGTGCTTAAAGCAGTGGAGCTGGCTTTGGCAACAACTTTGGCAACGTGCTTCTCTGAGGATAACCACAGTGTATTTTCCCCCAGGTGTCTGGCAAACAAACTTGAAATCAAGGTTGGAGATGTCTTGAAAACAGAGTTACCGTTCTTTGATGCATGTGTGGCTAACTTGCCTTACCAGGTATGGGCTAAACAACACGGCAGAAGTATTTCGTCTTTAAATAATTGCCCAGAAATTTTACTAATGCTATCGCTCTTTTCCTCAGATTTCTTCACCTTTTGTTTTCAAGCTGTTGCTTCACAGACCTTTTTTCAGGTATGTGGAAGAACAGAGCTCTCTATTACCCGATAGGGAAAAAAAAAATTAAAAAATATTCCCAAATCAAATTTCTTTTAGTTCTTAAAATACCGGTTTGATGGATCAGAGCCGCACCAAGGTTTTTGTGTAATATGAAAACTGCCAGTGCCTGGGAATTAGTTTATGTCGATGTATTAAGCGCGAGCAGAAGATTTAGTCTTGACATCAGTGAGTGTCCAGCTAATGAAAACAGCAGTTGCACCTCTTTACACTAGTATTATAACTGTTACTCCAGGGATAAGCAGGGCATCGTAGCGTTTCAGATGCCTTCCTACCTGAGAAAGAAAGGGCGGAAAGGGCAGGATCAAAGCCAAGACACTTCCTGTTGCCTGCTCTAAAAATATAACTGTGCAAGTACTTCTGTGTGTTGTTCAACGTGTCAGCAGTTCTTGATTTCTCTCACTGAAGGGCTAGTGTTAGTGATATTACTGGTCGGTCAGCTTTTGGAGTTTGGATTTCAAGGACTCGTAGAATTATTCAGTATGATTTGTTACAGTCAGGCACAAAACTCTTGAGAGTAGCCTCTTGTCTTTCTGATCCTGATCCGTTTAGTGGTATAAAGAATCAAACTCTGTTGTAGCTTTAAGGAGATTTAGACCGTTTCACCAAGTTTTGTGTTCTGGTGTTTTTTAATGCACTCTGAACTAATTAAAGCAGAGTTTGTTTATGACAAACCGTTATTGCTTCTAAGCACTGGGGCAAATCCTGTGTTTCTAAGTGTGTTAGTTGGCTTTTGACATAAAAGTTGATAACTTAGAATTCATTTCCTCATTTCTGTTATTCTCAGGTGTGCGATACTCATGTTTCAACGGGAATTTGCACTTCGTTTGGTTGCAAAACCAGGAACTAAACTGTACTGCAGACTCTCCATTAATACTCAGTTATTAGCTCGAGTGGACCATCTGATGAAGGTACGTCATTCTGCGTTAGCTAACAGAGCTATCAAAGATAAAAGAATGTTTCTAGAAATGTGAGGACTTGCTGCTTATTCATACAGCTGCCTGACTTCCCCTGACTTAACAGGTTGGAAAGAACAACTTCAGGCCTCCTCCCAAAGTTGAATCCAGTGTTGTCAGAATAGAACCAAAGAACCCACCACCACCTATCAACTTCCAGGTGAGCATCGTATACTCTAATAACAATATAGCATACTAGTGACAGCACTTAATTTCATTTTTCTCTTTACTTATTACTCAGTTCCATGTGCTGTTTTCACTACTAAGTACCAGCTATTCATTGGCATTTACATAATTCCAAAATACTTATTCCTGTATTGATCAGGCTTGTATTAGGACGTTACCTGAACGTGCCACCATCAGTTTTGGTAGTTTTGTTTACAGTGTTTCTGACAAGACTGAGGTACCACCTCCATTATCAGTTGGAGAGTTGCTAGTAATGATGTCCCTTCCCTTTCATTGTGTTTTTTATCTCCCAGAGACCCATCTGGGCTGATGACTTTGTTGCTTATGATTAAAGGAGTAGCTATGAGAAGTCTTTATCTTCAGATGAGTGTGTATTATCTCAGAAGACAGATGTTACAGGGTAGTCTTCTGAAGGTTCATTTTTAAAATGCTTTGGTCTTCAAGACCATTTCAGCCTTGCCCAAGGTTAGCTGGATTTTCTTCAAGTATCCCTTGTCAGCACCTAAGATCTTGGCCAACAGTGCCTAGCCACGAAAAGGGACAATTCAAAGGGCTTTGTGGGTGAAGTGTTTTCTTCTCTATTTGTATTGCTTTGTCCAAGACATGACTGGTTTTGTATTGTTGAGAAAGATTATTTTCCTGAAAGATTTCTCTTTGTGTCAATATTATTGTGAAACTGCCAGTAGTGGCTGTTCTTGTTTGTAGTAGCTGTATGTTGTATGTTACCTTTTGTAAATTCTGCAATTTTTAATTTCAGGAGTGGGATGGTCTGGTAAGGATAGCCTTTGTTAGGAAAAACAAGACACTCTCTGCAGCATTTAAGTAAGTAACTTCTATTGATAAAACGCAACCTTTTCAAAGTTTGAGACCCCATCCAGTTGTGTAAATGCGTAGCAGTGTTATATGCATGCCAGCACAGTCGGGGATAAACCGATGATGGAAGATTTATACTGAGGTCACAAGCTTTTTCTTTTAGAAGAAAACTAGGCAGCTGTTAAAAAAGAACAGCTCTGTGTAGTTGTTACAGTTTTTTTATAGTAAAGGTTTACAACCAATCAAGTAAAAAAAAAACCAAAACATAAACAACTCGTTAAAGGTCAATTTTCATTCTAGACTTGTATTTCTTTCAGGTCAAGTGCTGTAGAGCAGTTGCTGGATCATAATTACCGAATTCATTGTTCCTTACATAATACAGTAAGTTCTTTTTTAATATATTAAATACTATTTTTGTGTACTGTGACCTACATACTGACTTTTCTAAGAGTGAAAAATTAACATTGAAAAGTTTAGTATGTTAAGAGTTTGTCCAAGAGAGTTGGAGGGAGGGAGGAACTTACCTCTTCTCTTAGAGAAAAATCTAAAAAGGTCACTAAATTACAGTGGAAAAAGCTGAAAGTTGAGTATGTTATTAACATATTGGCTGTACATGTCTCAAGGACTTTTACTAAGCTAGTAAGAATCTAGTAAGAAAACCCTTTGTGCCTGCTTAGCAATGCTGTTGTGATTCATTTATAGTGAATGAGCTGAGGTATAAAAATCCAGATACAAAAATAGGAGAATACAATAATCCATACAAGAAAAAATGCAACTTATTTCTATCACTTGGAACAAGAACTATTCTAAAAGCAGGAAAATAATAGATTATTTCAGTGAATGTTTTTCTATGCTATGAATAGAAAATGAATTTGTATCCTATTTTCCATTGACAGGAAATACCTGAAAACTTTAAAATTGCAGAGAAAATACAGATGGTCCTAAAAAACACAGGTTACTCTGAAAAACGAGCCCGTTCAATGGATATAGATGATTTCATTAGGTATTATTTTTTTTTTTCCTCTTTAAGCTTCTTCAAATTCTATCTGTATCTGTACCTGTGTAGCACAGATTAGTATTGGGTTACACAGGAATAGTACTAACTCGCGTTTTCCTCTCAATACCAGACACTCCTTGCTTCCAGTCCTGAACATGAACAAACTCTTAACCCCTATATATATTTTAACTGCTGCTTACAGTATTGAGAAGCAACTAGCTAAAGATCCCTATTTCTGGTATTTGTGTACAAGACCCTTCTATGTCTCCTCTGAAAATGGCTTTAATAATGGAATTGGTTCTTGTAATTTCCCTGGAGACTTACATAGCCCTTCTCTGTCTTGAGGATTAGGACATAGTCTATAGCGTAATTTGGAAATTTGAGTAATTAACTAACTGCTACATTCTGCTCTTACCTCTGGTCAGTTAATTTAAGTGGCAACATGAATCCTCTCGTAATTTAAGATAAAAATTCCTAGTTGTTTCTCAGTGTGATAGTTAATAGAGCTACTGCTCTTTTAAGGAAATGTAATAAACCTGGTAGCATGCAACATAACTAACAGCACTGAAAATATACCTGCATCTCTAAAATGGCAAATTTGCTAATAACTTCTAGTTTAAGATTTGTAACAATTCTTTATGGCAGTTGAACGGTGATGGCAGCTTTCATGCTATTTTCCTATGTCCTTTGCCAGCCAGCAAATCTTAGAAATACCTTAAGCTGAAGTAGAAATTGTAACATAAATATTTTGCTGTTTCAGACTGCTGCATGGCTTCAATACAGAAGGCATCCATTTCTCATAGATTCTACTAGAAGAATAAAAGATGTTTTGCATTTTGTCACAGAAGTCTTACCTGAGCCAGAGTGACTGCAACAGGACAAGCTCTTCTCACAAAAGCCATGAACTAAGAATAGAGTGCACACACTCTGGTTCTTATTAAAGCCTTACGTGCAATTTTATCACAGGCAGTAGGCAAGAAGCTGCTGCTCTGTATTTTAAAAGTGATAAATTCTTTCATGACTGAAGCGAAGTGCTGGACTCCTATGTGACAGCATATTTTTAACTACATCACGTAACATGGATTGATGCTGCCGTAATTGAAATCTGCATTCTCTGATCATGGACTTCATCTCAGTATGTTCTTGCACAGTCCTCAACAGTACAACCCATAAGCCTGGTCTGGGCAACAAAACCAGAGTTGTGGTCATTCCATTTGTTCGGGATTTTTTTGTTTGTTTTAAAGTGTATTTAAACCCTTTGTTTTGATTTGGAATGCCTGTCTCTTCCATTCATTCCTCTGGTAGCTACCCACATTCCAGGTCTGTTAGTACTCTTGGAGAAATCCTGGTAACTGTTTCTCAGAAAAAAAGAGCATTTATCTTGTAGGCTTGGTATCATTTACAATAATATTATTGAGGTACCTGAAACTACCAGTGTCATCTCCTTTACCCCCTCCTTATTGCCATCAAACCGCTGTAGGAACCAGCAAAAAACTACCAAAGGACCAGTGCTCATATGCACAGACAGAAGGCGAATTTTGTCAAGTGTAAATTTAAGCAGCTATTTTTATAAGAAAACTAATTCAGCCTTAAGGAGTTTTAGCATAGATCAAAGCTTTCAGTGAGTCTTAGAGCAATGCATGCCTGTGTGCTGACAGAAAGACTTACTGAAGTGTCTTAATATAGTTTGGATTATATGTATTTGTTATTAAGGACAAGGCAAAGTTTTCCCAAGGAGGTCTGCATTAAGTGCATAGCAACTGTCAAAAGAAAAATCCACTTTGGACTATTAACTCTGTAGCATCATGCAAGGGTGAAGGCGTGACTGTGTATTAACTATTGTACATCAGCTTTTCATGTATAAGACCATAGTAAGTGGAGAAGAGGCAAATTAGCAAAAACTTAAGATGTAACTTCATTTTGTACACATGCAATGTCAGTTTAAAAGTCACTGACTCGGAAGCATGTACAGAAATATGCACTTGAATGTGTGGGCATCCTGAGAAGTTGTCTTGGAAAACTGAATTGCTCATTTATTTTGTAATTGAATGATTCTAATGCCACTTCACTTCATACAGAACCAATTTATGAGTTAGGTACCCACAGCAATATGCTCAGAAGGAACAAGTGCTGGAGATTTGTGTCATGCTTCCTAAATGTTTTTGTTTTACAGGACAGGAATCAAGATAAGCTTGTCTGAGTTGTGTTCAAGTAATACCAGTCCATCACAGCAATAGGCTACAGGAATTCAAGTGCCGTAACCAGCCGTATCAGTTTATCTTGATTCTGACTACTTCAGCATCTCAGTGTACATCTGACCTTTACAGCAGGCTCTGTTACAAAGACTCTCTGAACAGTCCCCCCACAGTAGACACAATTTGAGCTTGCATCTGCTACCTGAGAGGATACGTGTCACTTACAAGGCTTAGTAAAAACCTGCTGAAATCCTAACTGCCTCTGCCCTTCCTATCCTCTTTGGTACCCTCTGTAAACCACAGCCTGCTTGTGGCTCTAGGCTTGCATGGAAGAATAGTAGGAAAGCCACTGTTTCTCATGTAGGATGTCTCAATCTTCAGAGGCTTTTTGGAAAGCAAGATTTCTCTAGAGCAGCTTCAAAGAAGCCCTCTAGTATAATATGATAACCTGTACTGTCGCCTGCTAACAAAAGCTGCTGCCTTCTATTTCATTGGGTTTTCCTCTTAACTGTGATGGATGATATTCTTAACAAATGCTGAGAAAGATGTGTGATGTTTCTTTTGAGACATGCTGCAAAACTGAAGTCAGGACAGTGCTCTGAGGAACTTCATCATGTATGGCAAATTTGTACAGAAGAGTTAGTTCCAGAGGTAAATACTCATTCTGAAATCAGGCCTTTTCAAACATGTAACTCGGAGGCGTTTACAAAGTGAAACCCTGCCCAAAGCACAATAGAACTTTCACAGAAGTAAATTCTCATCTGTAATTCATTTAATAGCTTAATTTATTAAACACATTATGCAAAATCTACATTGTTGTTTCAGTTTTCATGTTTACACACAGGAGTTTTTTTTTTGTTTTTTTTTTATTATTATTTTTAACCATGATGCGACAAGAGCTTCCCATCGCCTACCTTTCTACGGGAGATAGATACAAACATTAAACACTACAAGAATTCCTGGCTCATTTAACTCTCTTTTCATTTCCTTCCCTTTATTCCAGGCCTGGCACAAACAACCAGGCTTTTATCCCCAAAGTAATTTTTATGCAGCTGCAAGGCAGAGTCTGCTGGAACAGGGAGAACTCCTAGAGAGGTCTACAATTCTTCATTTGACAAGAAGTTCTTACATGAAAGGTCAATCTTTTTTGGATACTGACTTGCAAAAATAAACTTGAGTGCCACCACCTAAAAAGTGCTGATACACATGGCGCCATTTGTGAGAATTCAGGTAATTATGGGATTTTTGTTAGCGCTATGTAGAGGTATTGTGCAAAATCCTCAAATGATGCAGGTTCACTGCACTTTTCAGCTGCTGGCACTGTACAAAGGGAAAAATAGGTATTAGCTACTTTTTTTTAAAGCAACAGAGCTACTCAAACTACCTGCAAACTACGGTTAATGTACATGTAAGTTTGTCATGCATCAAAAGCCAAATTTTAACAGTATGTGAAAGGCCAATATGTATGTATTTAGCTGGATCCCTGAACTTCCACAGTTATCCTATCCATACACAGAAGTCAGATTGTACCTTTACTCTGACAGCATTATCACACCATACCACATACTGTGTATCTGCATTAGCCTAAGATACAACTCTCCTCAGTACTTGAACATTACTCTTTATTATACATCAACTAATTAATATTTTTGTGGGTTTTTTTGCTCTGTGGTTTGTTTTTTATTACAGAGAAAAATGCTAGAATTAATATACCCATTCTTTATGGAATTCAGATAAATCTAAATTCCAGATTTTTACAAGAAGGATGGAATGTTTAGCTGTTTGTCCACTCTAAACAGCTCTTGCAGTTCCTGTTCAAATGATATGGCACATCCTGTGAAATGGAACTAGCCACCAAATAAAAAAAGTCTCAAAGCACATTAAAAATGTACACACGCTAAAGGTAATTCATACTGACAAATAAGGAATGTTGTTTATTAAGGCTGTGCTTCAGAAAGTATGTTTAGGGTTAAGTAGCCTTCATCAAGGCACAGAATGGGAAGAGGTAAGCACAGCTGTCTGTAGAAGTTACGTACAACCACTAGTGCGGTGTGCATGCACACAAGCACAATTTAAAACTGCACAGCTGGTCTTTGTAACAAAACGGAACATAGTCAAAAGGATACTGTGACTTTTTAATGGCCACAGCTTTACTTCATTATGTAAAACATGGCAAATATTTCCAAATGTAAAATTCACCATTTGAATAAATGAAATATTTTCAACAAAGTGCTTCACAGATCTGAACCCTGCATGGTTGTGCTGTCTGGTCTAGAAGCATTTTGTAGACATCATAGGAGCATTTCACACAAAACTGAAAATGTCATTCAGGTGAATAAGAAACAGGACATTTCCACAGACATTTCTAACGTTTTTACACTTTCAAGTAGTTGAGTTCTAACGGCCACTGGGTTTTCTAACAAATGTGTGCTACAGCAGTAGGGGTTCGTGGACTCCTTTATCAGCAAAGGCCCATTTCAAAGGGCACGTGGTCTTTTCGGGTTGATCTGCTTACTGGCTTGTTCTTCCTCTTGTAGAGCTGCCCGGAAAGATTTCACTTTATCTTTAATGAAAAAGAGAGAATGAGTACTGATGTGCCTGTGCTCAACACAGATCTTGAAACTAAGCCCTGATACTCCACATCCTAATGCACAACAAAGAACATTCCTCCACAAAAACAGCTGATGTTACAAGCTACAAGAGGATTGAGATAAGCTTAAATTCAATACTTGCCATACAAACAAGTTGCTTAGCAACTTAGTCCCTTCCTAGATGCTACCCCTGTCTCTAGGCAGGATAGGTCTGGAAACTGCACAATTGCATTCCCAGTGTGTAACCTCTTCACACTTAAATTCTGCTTCTAACTTACATAGTGTAGGCAGATACACACCACATACATCTTTTTCCCTCCCAGCACTTCCCAAGCCATCCTTAGAGGCATACAAAATTGTATTTACCATACAACCAGTCACTTCTGTACATTCTAAAACTCGTCAAGAGTAAATTCTACTCCCCTCTGTTGAATGCGAAAAGCGTTTGTGATTAAATTTTGGAAATTGTTCACAGTAAATAGATAAATGCATCATTCCTTTGCTTCATCATAACTGTAACAAGAATGGGAAAAATCTGAGAAAGGAAGTGTAGCATCCTTTCATATTTCTATTCCTGTCCCACTCCATTCCCCAGTAATATGCCCAAGAATTGGAAGAAGGAAACCAAACCAACAACATAAATATGTCAGTCCCAGAGTGACAGGAATAAAAGCTGACATAATCAGTAACTGTTATGTGCCATGAGCAGAACACAGAGAGAAAGAATTACTGGGAGAAAGAATTTTTGACTTAATAGTCCTTCCTTCCTGTAAAGCTATACATGTATCATGCTGCCTGTAAAGATGCAAAGGTCTCTTAGTTAGCCTTTACCTCTGGCACCTTGTTTCAAAAGCAGTGTCTTAATAAGTTTTCAAAGAACAGGGAGTCACCTAAACTATGTTTTTTTCACTGCTGGCATCTCAAATTGTCTTCTGAAGAGGAAGCCATCACCCATAAGAAGTAAAGCAATGTACCTGCTATTCTTTGCTAAAGTATACTGGTGCCAATGCATGCTTCCAAGGCAAGCAGGCCACATCTGATTTGCTTGATGTATTCGTCTAACTTACAGCAGATACTCAGACTGAGTAAAAAAGTAAGATTTTTCTAACACAGATAAACTCCCCACCCCTCACTACCCAACCCCACCCTTGAATTTTTACCAGTATAGCATCCTTCCTGGAGTCCAAATACTTACAGAAATTAAAATGAAAAATTCATCTCCATGAGGTACCAACCTGACAAGCTGATTTTAGAAGACAAGTGGAAGAATCAATTTTTGGCACTAAGAATTATCTGCAGTTTGTTTTTCAACAAAGAGAGGCTGACAAAATTCAGACAGAAAGGCTGCTGAAGAAAAAGTAAGCTAACAACCAAGCCACTCGGAGCTCGACGCCACTCAAGCACAGTCTTAAAAACAACAAGCAGGCTCCCTGCTACACTACAAAATGCAACAAGGCAGGAACTGGGAGTTCCTACTACTTTCTCCTCATTTCATTACCTTTTTTTTTTTGCACAGTTTGTTTGGATTTTCTTTTTCCTTCCTTTATTGTTTTAGAACAAAGGAAAAGAAAAGGAAAGCTGCAGGATCAACATTGATACTTCCTGGAGGTAAAGTAGAGATTTTTCCTTTAAACCAGGACGAACTGAGCACAGATGTGAACTTGTTCTTAGGCAGCAGAATAAATGTTCCTTCCACAGGACATTGCAGGGCATCATAAGGGACAAAAAGACTAAAACATAACCACACTCTTTTTTTCTCCTCATTATTACTGCAAGCGTCCATGAAAACACACTGCTAATAATGCACACAAAAATGATTAAAAGCCATCTACCTCTAAGTTCGGTCAGAACATCAATTTTGTGGTCTAGAATTGCTTCAAGTTGGGTAGCGTAAGCATCCACATCATAGTCCACTTCTTCTGTCATATCAAGAAGAGCTTTTTCATCCTCCAGCCATCTAATAGATTCCTAGATGAAAGTTAAATAAACCTAACTAAATACATTAGAAAAGTTTCAAGACAGGTTTTCAGACAAAGAGGTGAATTAGACCTTTTCTCAAGATGACTGCACTTTTACTGTCTAGTCACCTCAATATAACAGATTTCAATCCTAAAATGAAGCCTTACTCCTAATTCAGCAAAATTGTACGTTTTCTACATTGTTTCTCAATTCCAGTTGTCACACCAGCAGCAGGTAAACCCCAGCTAGCCCATTTCTCTTCAAATTCAAAACATTAGGTGGTTGTAAAGCTAAGAAACTCAAAGAACAGAACTTTGTCACAGTTATGTCCCTTAGGCAGGTATCAAACTTTGAAGTCAGGCTTCAATTTTAAGGACGGGCAGGTTTCCACTGACTATAATCGTACTGTCATTACTACAGTCAAGGAGCCAAGATAATTCTATCCATAATCAAAACCAGTTTTGAGAGAAGCTGTATAAAAGAAGAGCTATTTTAAGCTCACTATTGCATGAGTTAACTCCCCAGATAGATACGAGTACAGTGTTGGTTAGAGCAGCTTTTCAGCATCTTTGCACTCCGAATATTACAAAAACAGAGGGGGGGGGGGGGAGGGGGAAGTCTTGCAGCAAAGAAGAGTGCAACCAGGAGCTTAAAGCTTACAGAACTATGCAAAGCTGTGATCAGGAGAACTGATCCCATTGGAAATGCTTTGATTAAAAAAAGAAAGCAGCTGACAGTTTTAGGCATGCTGGGCCTGAAATACTAAAATTAAGCCTTACCCTCTGTGCTTAGTAGCCCAAGTAATATTGAAAGCATAGTGCAAACCCCATGTATGTTTTTTGGCTTGCAGGACAGATGGAGCTCACATTGGGACAGGATTCATCTCATAGAAGGTAAACTCATACATCCATGAGAGAAAGGAAGACCAACAGCTCTAGAGCACGATTCATTCCGTTGATCTATTTCAGACATTTTTGTAAGGAAAGGATGTTTTGTATCAGTAGCTTCCAGGCGAAAGCTGACAGAAGATAACTTCTGCCTAGTACAGCTGGTAGATTTTGCATTGCTGCAGCCCACCTCCACCCACGGCATAAACTAACAAGCCATGCTGCAAACAAAAGGAGATGAGGTTTGGACACGTTTCCTTCCAGTGACTGCTGGGAGGAGCAGTAATCTCCAGCAGAAGGCCAGATGGACACACAGAAGCAGAATCTTAAACTAATGGAGCTTGTCTCTCCAGAAGTCGCAAGCATTAGGACACAGCTACGGCATATGGCATATGACTTTCACACTTCTGCATGTTTTACTTCAGGGCTAATGTTTCATAATAACTAAATCTCTACATCTGTTGTAAAATGTGTTATTTAGCATCCTACTGTATTATGAACACACATCAATGTTCCACTAAGTTAGATACCTAAATTGAGGAGATGTGTGTATTCCCCACAGGTTTAATGCTCTGCTGTTCTCTCGCAGCAGATGTGTCAAACGGACAGCCTGCCTAAAGACTCTATGCTTATGAACAACAAGCAATTCACATTTCCTTCTGAAAACTAGTAACTCATACTTATTACTACAATTTATTTTCTGAATGCAAAAGGCTCCATGGCACTGACCAGCACTACACTGCACGGGCAGTATTCCTTCCAAAGACCCTGACTAATAGCAAGTGAAAACCTTTATGTATCTGCAAAAAGGAAGCAAACAGGCAGTTAGAAATATATGTGTCTCTTGTGGATCTCAGTATCTCAGAGGGAGATGTTACAAAAGGATACTCAGATGAGATACTTGGAGGGAGTATTGCAGTGTCTTAGAGGGAAATGATGAAACAGAAATGGTGCTGTTAGAGACATTGCTATTAATTGCCAGCTCTGGCATATGAATATTGACAGTGAAATTGAAAATTTCAAGGCCAATCTGAATAAACTCCCTGCAAGTAGAAAAAAACCACAGTCACTAGTGCTGGAAAAGGACTACAAGCAAAAATATAGTGAATAGTAAAAATAATAAAAAGAAAACTCTTCTTAGGATGAACAGTCTATTTAGGAATGTTTGTTGAGAAGAAAAGGAAAATTTTACTATATTTCTGGGATGATACAAAAATACGCTTCTCTTTCATCATGAGGACAAAGATTAGTGGTTATAGGATCTGGATTTGTTTGCTACAATGGGCTCAGCATAATAAAACAATTTAGAAATCTCTGACAGCAGCTGAATGACCAGATGATATCCTACATCTTCAGGAGTATGCACTTTCATTGGGAAAACCTGAATTCCTGGATTAGGATAAAACAAAGCAGAGTTCCATCTTTTACCTGGAAGACAGCCCTGTGGTCTTCTACTACTTGCTCCTCCATTTCTACGATTTGTGACACAGCTTCGTGGAAAGTAAACAACTGTGGAGAAACTTCTTCTTCCTAAAAACAATGGTTAAGCTTGTTAGTCTGGAAAGAACTGTGGCTACAGGATACTTATCTTACCACAGAACACGAAAAGAAATATGCAGAAGGCAGAATCCCTCTGTAGGAAAATAACAGAAGGCTGGCGAGGAGGATTGTAAACCCCACCAAGTCACTTGCAGCTGAGCTGTTGAAAAACATGTATCATACTAACTGTTGTTTAGTCTTGTCTGCTTGACAGGTAGAACACCTCTGTTTAGATAATATAGGCCTGTGATAGAGGCACCCTATCGAACTTTCTTGAGACTCCTGCCCTGCTGTGGAAAAGATCAAAGCACAGTGGTCAACTATGCCTGCATGAATCCTTGAAAAACAGGCAGAAACAGAAGGTTCAGAGATCCTGTAGCAAGGACCGAGCTCCACAGTGCCTGCATTCCCACCTGTGCGCCTCTGCCCAGGTGCTGCTTCGGGGATCCCCTGGCTCGCTAGATAATGAAAATAAATTTACGCTTTGCATTTCTTCTGTGGTTTTGTGGTTGTTCCTGCCTCCTGCCTGTGTTGGCTCACACACTGTCAAAAATAGAATTTAATACTTCTAACAAGAAAATCTCCAGAAATGAGCGGAGAGGGCAGTAAATTCAAAATGCTCATAGAGTTAAATTTAATTCATATTCACTAAGAATTCCCAGCCAGTGAATTCTAGAGAATACCAGAAAACAGAATACCCCACATTAAAAAAGCAAGTTAAAATAGTGGGAAGAGGAAGTGACAAGGAAGAATGCTTATTTCTAGTAGGTTTTATTGCTTACAGAAAACTCTGGTTTTCTGTCAGGACTTTTCGTTATGCATATCACAACAGACAGACAACAATTTTCAAATAAAGGGAACAGGAATTACATTCAAAACATTTCAGGAAATGAAAATTAAATTAATGCTTCGGAAAAAAAGTGGAATAAATGTGAAGTGAGAAATCTAAAAATGTACCTAGTGATTAATACATTAGAAGAATGCACAACCTGGACTTACAAACTAGGGCAAATGGGGCTTCTTTAGAAATGAATAGTTAACAATCAAAGGGGAAAGCGCTATGTAGGTTGTAATTAATGCTTTAGCAAGGCAGCATAGTTCCTTATATGATGCCTTGAAATCTTTTTAGAAACATATTGTAAAGCTTAATTTATGATTAAGCATGAACAATGAAGAATTATGATACAAAAGGATACCTGGCTGGAAGGACTGTCTAGTGGGAAGATCTAGGAATCACTAGCATGTTCTTATAAAATAGAGTTCTAGGATAGTAAGGAATTCTCTTTTCTTTCATCAGCATTTTCACAAATTGAGTTTTAATCCCTGTTGAACATGTAAGGAACCAGCACTAGAGCTGATAATCAGCAATGAGGTGAAAATGTGCTTTGGAAGATGCCTCTGAGCTCCCCACTCCTGGAGCCCAGGGAAACATGCTGGGAACACAACATGGTTCTCTCCCAAACAGTCCACTGGGGTTTCACCCCATGAAAATCAGTATGTCAGGAAGTGGAACGATCCGTAGCCAGATTTCTAAATGCAGAGAAAGAGAAACTCACTTGAAATGAGTATTGCATGCAGGCAAAATAATGCTCAAAACCACAGGAGTGTTAAATAAAACAGATGAATGTCCCAGGATACTTTCAACTGCCTAAAAAAAGATGAAGTTATACTGAAAAAAATGCACACTAAAGAACGCCAGAACCTAGAGCAGACCCTGCCTGGACATTAAAAACCCTGATCAGCAAGAAAGATAAAAGAAAAGTAGAAGATTCTCCTCTCACCCCTCAAGAAATGTTTTTGGTTTGGGTTTGGGGTTTTGGTGGGGGTTTTTTTGTATGGGAATGAACATAATATCATAAAGTGAAAAGGTGAAGAGACAGGCTGTATTTACTTGATCTTGCTAACAGGCTATAATACACATTACTCTGGATTTGTTCTGCCACTGTATTTATCATCATCTCTTTCCATGTAATGCTGTAAACCACTCACATTTTGTTCACAAAGCAGTTTGAGATCATCCCTCTGAGGAGAGCTCCCCATGCCCCACTGTGTGTCCAAGTCATCCATCTGATTGGGAGCATGGTGTATAATGGGACGGGTATCTCCTGTGGCATTAGGATCAACTGTCAGCTCCTTCACCCTACAAGCAGAAAATGTTTCATTTGTAAATTAGTAAACTTCCCATGCAAAAGAGTCACAACCAAAAATAAAGCTCTACGGCTTTATGCGCAATTAATTCATTTAATAAGGATGATGATGTCAGCTTCACAAATTTAATGTACTTTCAGTGACAAAAGGAAGTTAGTCCAACTCCCGGAAAGCATGGACCATTGAATTTCAACTACTTGAAGGTGGATTACAGATCATCTTCCAGCAAGAGGCATTTTCTGATTGAATACTTACTACTCGTTAACAGTTAAGAGGGCAAAAATCTCCAAACCCTCAATACTAACTCCTTAAACATGAGTAATACTTGAAAGAAAAGTTCATTCAGCACACTAAACCTGACCATCTTTCTTCTTCTGTGCACACAATTGTGCTTTAAAAAAGTTAGTCAATCAGTGCCCCATTAGCTGTTATAAGCAAATCCACCAAGAGCGCAAATTATTATTTTCTTCAGAAACCAAGTATCTCAGAGAATAACTAGATCCATTAATTAAAAAAATTTCAAAGGTGAAAATATCTTATTAAAATTTTAGGGTCCTGCAGCATGAAAATAGTTTAAAAGATTGACAATGATTCTGTCAAAAAAAAAAAAAAAGCCTATTTAAAAGCAAATTTATGAAACAGACACATCAAAGTCTGCAAGTATAACAAGTTTTAGAACATATTCTTCATTTTTTTAAAAGGAAAAACATTTTTTCAAGTAGCACTTGTTTACTACAATGGAAACTGTTTTTCATTCCTCTTCAGAGTGATGAAAAGTTTTAAAAACATGTATGTATGAAAACCGTTTTCCTTTTTGATTGAGATATTCAGATTAGCCTAAGCACAGACTTGTCAGATTTGGTCCACTAAATGTACGAAGGTGACATCACCATTTTGTTTTAAAATGTATGAAGGAAACTAGCAAGCCTGGATACAGAGTGTGGATGTTTCAGGAGGGTGAACAAAATACTGGGAAGATGATTGCAGATCATGCAGAACCATCACCTGCCAAATAAAATAAAAACAAAATAAAAACAAAATATGTGTGACTCAAGGCAAGGGGACTAATGAAAGGTTGGTCTGTAAAATTACATAGCCAAAAAGAAAACTTAAAAATAAAGATTCCATGTATAGAATGAAGTAGACCTGGTGATTGAAGGAGAAAAGTCGTCATACTCATAGGAAGGAGAGAGATCAGAGCGACTGCCACTACCCTGTGAGAAGGGAATGTCCGAAGGACTAATTCCAAATTCCTTTACTCTGCAGCAGCAAAATACAGCAGCAAATTAAAAGAAAATGTTCTCATAAACACAGTTACAATGACAACTCTTCATTTAGCATACTTCTTTAATAGTTTAATGATAAAATTATTTTTGTATTGAAACGCAAGTGTGCCAACATATTTAAAACTTCTGCAAACAGAGTTACAGATCCCTAACAACATTGAACAAAACCAGTGCTGCTAATTTTCAGGGGACTATAACAGCAGTGTTTTCAGAAGGGTAATTCCAAATTTCAGTTGGTGCAGTTAATAAAATTTGCTCTACATTCAGTATTCCACTAAATGGCTCCTTTTAAAATATCAAACCATTACAGCTACTAAACTTTAAATTGTATTCTGCCCCATCTTACACTCCACACACATTGGTGTCCAGCACCTAAAAACTAATTGTACTATGAAAAAGCTATATTGCTAGAAAAAACCAAAAATACTACACAAAACACATGAAGCAACTTTACAGTGACAGGCATTTACTCCATAACAATGTACAAATTTAACACCAAGGGGAAGAAACAGTTTCAGCACAACTATTTAGCATACTAGAAATAGGCGTTTAGTTTTGCAGTGTCTTTTTCTGGAGTCACTTCAGCAACATGTATTCTATAAGGGGTTAAAGATCCAACAGGCCTTGATGAATGTGCAACTTCATTATGTTACTGTAAGCAGGGGAGTAGATGTCTCCTTCTCACCAGGAAGGAAATCACACGGACTGGTCCAAGCCAGGCAGATTTGCTACTAGCTCCCTTGATCCAGACGCAGGGATGTTTGGATATTGAGAGGAGTGGGTGGTAAGCCTTCCTAGCAGCCCTGTATGCCCAATTAGCGACTGGCCGGGTGCCCGGCCAAGCAGGAGCAGACAGGGTTCTGCCCCATCCTTCACTGGGGCAAGCAGGCCACTAGATGGTAGCCTCTTCTAGCAAAAACAGGGTTTCCGATGGGCCGGAGGCGTGTTTGCCTCCTTTACTTGCAGCAAAGCGTGGTGGGGTCTCTGGGTCGCAGGTCTGACTGCAAGGACACACAAAACCTGATCACCCCACCTCCTCGGACATTAAACGAAGGAGAACTGCAGCAGGGGAAGGCTCCTTTCACACTCACTGGAGAGAGACGAACAGTTTCAGGGAGCCGTACAGGTCTCAGAAGCACTTCATCAGCCTCTGGAGGTGCTAATTTCTCTACACTGATGACAGAGTCACTGTTGGATTAACTGACTCTTTACTCAGAGGTCTCAGATATTTCCCTGAGGTTGGGAAGTGTAAAATTTCGTATGTATGTATGAAACAGACTGGCAACTCCATGCAATTCTATCCAGGGGATGCAAAAAACCAAACCACATTGCAAAAAGGTATTTCAGCTAACGCACCAGGGAATCACCATGAATACCGACTATCCCTAATGCAAGAAATGGTGCCTCCAGAGCAGGGGCAAGACTAATAGTGGCATCTCCCACATTCCTGGCAATCTACATTATCCATCTCTGGATAATGGCTTAAATGCAGTTTCTATTGATTCTATTGTAATGGCTCTAAAAAGTGACAATTTAAATTAAATGTGAGCCTGGATCGGTAATTTGGTTTTAATCTTGTTAAGGAATGCAAGTACGATAAAATTATTCAAGTAGCTAAAATAATTATACATCATGGAACAACGCTATTCCATATGTCAGTGATCAACAGCCAGTATAGCTATAAGCAATAACATTTTCCATACCTATTTGCATATCTCAGCGTATTTAGAGTGTTTTCACACGATGCCATGCCTGGAGAAATGGTAGCAATCTAGAGAAAACAAGCCACACATTAATAAGTCACTTTGTACAGATGAAAGGGTAGATGAATTCAAATTAACTGTATTTTTTTTTAATCTCTAGTTTCATTAGAGATCATCTACAAAAACTGTCTAATATTTACAGCTGTCCTTATACAATGACATCTCAAGGAGACAGATGTCAAGTCAAAGCTTCAATTTAATTTTTTTAACCATGCCTGGAACATTAAGAATTCATAGAAATTCAGTCAACTTCCCCCATCTCACTGTCTTGGTAACATAATATGTAAATGCAAAACCCTAACTGAAAAAATAAAGACTCCTCAAAAAGGGCAATACACGACTCAGTAGAAAGTAAGTCTAATATATCCTGCAAACAATTACCAGAATTATATATATATAAAAAATAAAACCAAAATATATATATATCTGTTTGTAGGCTGTTCTCCATTCAAGCAGACTGGATACTGATTTGAGAGATCTATTTTGGCCACAGTCCAAAACTGTACTTAATAATATTACAGATAAGCATCTGTTTAACTGTTTTCCTAAGTAAAGAATGTTTTTCTTCTCAACTTTAAATGTTTTTTGAAACTATTTAAGGCCAACAACTTCAGTAAGACTGCAATGAGTAACAAAATTCAAAACCTATTTACGCTGACTGTATGTCTCCGGATTTCTTTAGAATGAAACAGAGCCTAGTCGTAACTGTCAATGTTACGAAGTTATTTTCAAAATATTTTTCTGAAATTGAAAAAAAATCAAGTTTCCAAATCATATTTTAACATTATATACAGAACAGAGTGCTCCAGCCCTAAAGATATAACTTTTAAAATTCCAGCAGGAAGTCCATAAACAATAAGAGGAAAAGTCAAATAAAAATGAAGTGTAGAAATTACCAAATAAATTTGACACCAATATCCCACTTACAGATTAGTATGTCAGAAAGCAAGTGGGAAAGGCCTAGCAGGTATTTTATACCAGCACATTTCAAGAATCTCTTACCAAGTTAAAATCACATCATTTTATATGCATTCCATATTGAAAAGCACCTCATATTTGCAAAATGTCTTACTCCCTAACAGCACATTAGAACACTGGATCAAATCTTTATCTTGTTGAGGAATCCCTTTACAATAAATGTCTCTTCACTGACAAGGAAAAACAGCATCTTAGAAGAGGTCTTACATGTTCAATAAATAATGTTTTCCAATTGAATAATATTTCTATGCTGCAAACTCATTATTTTGACTGCATCATGATTTTAACCCCAGCCAGCAACTAAGCACCACACAGCTGCTCACTTACTTCCCTGGCACCTCCCCCCGTGGGATGGAATCCACGAAAAAAAGTAAGGGTTGAGGGTAAGAACAGTTTAATAGGACAGAAGTGAAGAAAATAATAACAGTACTAAAATGACAATAATTAGAATAAAAGAATTGGAATATCAAAACAAGTGATGCATAATGCAATTGCTCACCACTCGCCGACTGATGCACAGTTAGCTCCCAAACAATGACTCGCCCCTCCAGCCAACTCCCCCTGGTTTATATACTAGGCATGACATCACACAGTATGGACTACCCCTTTGGACAGTTGGGGTCAGCTGCCCTGGCTGTGTCCCCTCCCAACTTCTTGTGTCCCTCCAGCCTTCTTGCTAGCTGGGCATGAGAAGCTGAAAAAGTCTTGACTTTAGACTAAACATTACTTAGCAACAACTGAAACCATCAGTGTGTTATCAACATTCTTCCTACACCAAACTCAAAGCCATAGCCCTGTATCATAGAATCATAGAATCATTTAGATTGGAAAAGACCTTCAAGATCATTGAGTCCAACCATCAACCATGCCCACTAAACCATGTCCTGAAGTACCCCGCCTACTCGCTTTTTTAATATCTCCAGGGAAGGTGACTCCACCACTTCCCTGGGCAGCCTGTTCCAATACCTGGCAACCCTCTCAGTAAAGAAATGTTTCCTAATATCTAACCTAAATCTCCCTTGCCTCAACTTGAAGCCATTTCCTCTCGTCCTATCTCCAGCCACGTGACAGAAGAGACCAGTACCCACCTCACTACAACCCCCCTTCAGGCAGTTGTAGAGAGCGATAAGGTCTCCCCGCAGCCTCCTCTTTTCTAGACTCAACAACCCCAGTTCCCTCAGCCGCTCCTCATAAGACTTGTGCTCCAGGCCCTTCACCAACTTGGCTGCCCTTCTCTGGACACGCTCCAGCACCTCCATGTCTCTCCAGTAGCGAGGGGCCCAAAACTGAACACAGTACTCGAGGTGCGGCCTCACCAGTGCCCAGTACAGGGGAACAACCACCTCCCTGCTCCTGCTAGCCACACTATTTCTGGTACAAGCCAGGATGCCGTTGGCCTTCTTGGCCACCTGGGCACACTGATGGCTCATATTCAGGTGGCTGTTGACCAACACCCTCAAGTCCTTTTCCACCAGGCAGCTTTCCAGCCACTGTTCCCCAAGCTGTACCAGCTACTAGGAAGACAATTAACTCTATCCCAGCTAAAACCAGGACAGGGTTGGAAGGGACCTTTAAAGGCCACCTAGTCCAACCCCCCTGCAACGAGCAGGGACATCTTCAACTAGATCAGGTAAGTCTCAGCGCAAAAGAAAACAAACCTGTCTTTTCATCAGAAAACTGAAAGAGAAAAGATTAATAAAAAAATGCGATTTTACCACCATTTTCAAATTAGAACCATACCTAACAGCTAAAGGGAAGAACTAGGTTGCCCTAACACCATGGTTTTCATGTTGTGGTCTGCAGACTTCTCTGTCCTCTAGACTAATTAATTCCAAGGAGTCTGTGAAAACTAACCAACACAAAGAAGCCTAAAAAACAGTGTCTACTGCAGAGAGTTTGCATCACCATAAGGAGGTATGTTAAGGATGCACAAATAAAACGACTGGACATCAGTGCTTTTATCTGCCCTGTCCACCATCTGACAGAATAATTCTGTTTTTCAGACTGATGCAAATGCACATGTATACAACACACAACTACTCACCCTATCTATCCCAACTACTTGCCCCTTTAACAGCCTAGAGCATATTCTGGTGCCTTTGATACCAACTTTAAATTTGTCTTTGTCACTTAAAGATTGTAACTCACCACTGTACTTCTAGTCTATACCACCTTTTCCAAAGTTGTGAGTCAACAAACAATACTCTCATATAATTAAGACATTAAAAACAAACAAACTTCTCAAGCTAAAAGTGTTTCTAGCTAGGTGGATGGCTAGAAAACTAGAACAAGCAATAAGAAAGGCCAATAAAAAGTGAGAAGGGAGCAAGTTATCTGAAATGTCTCTGCTGAAAGTCTCACTCCACATGTAGTGTCAGTTAGTGGATAAACTTAAGTCCAACACATTGCCATAAGCGACCAATTTTAAACACAAAAGCCTAAATTCTCAGCAACTTCTCTCTTTGTAATTGTTAGAACAAACAGTTAACCAAATCAACTTACCATACAGGTACGGGAGTTTTCTCCTATGAATGAATCTCTTAGCACCTGAGTAAGTTTACTTGCTCTGAAGGGTGTATGAGGTTTATTTCGGCCTAAGGCTCTAATGCACTCCTGAAAGAACAAACAAGTGTATGCATTTTTCTTTAACATGGGCTGAATAAATATAATACAAATGCAATTCAAAATCAGAAAATGCATGCCTTAGTTATGTTGTTGTCACCTAAAATATCATTAAAATTTACCTTTAAAGCTTGGATTCAAGAAGTGTTAGGCTTTTACCTCTCATTAAGGTCAGCAGAGAGGCAGGAACTTAAAAAGGACTTAGGAGCCTAAAACCTTCCTGAATCTCAGCCAAAATGTTTATATCTATTGTATACAACAACAACAACAAATCAAAACAAAAAAATCAGTGTTGATGTTAAATGTCCAGACTAACAACTGTTTCTCATTATCAGCTCCAAAAGTCTCAATGATCTACAACCTCCGCCAGCAGAAGATGTGTGGACAGGGCCACATGTTAACTCTATCAATTAAAAGCAGTAGCTTTGATTCTGGCTCTGCCACTGAATTTCTTTACAGCTCAGAAGAAAACAAACTTTCTGAAAGCTTCCACAGGTCACAAACGTATTAAGCATAGTTCTCTATTGATGTACTCAATATTGGAATATACTTGCAAACATACATCATGCCCTGTTTTAAAACATTCTTCATCCTGAAAAAACAGGGATAAGGTCTCCTCTTTCACTCACAAAGGTATGGGGGCTAAACTAATATTTGCAATTAGTTGGAGAGTTCCAGTGAGAAATACTGTACAGATGTAAATAATATGAAATTACTATAGAAGTTACAGCAGCAACAAGGTACAACAGTGCAAACCAAGATTGCACTAATCTAAACATCACTCCAGCCCAATCAGACCTCTAAACATCAGCTAATAAATTACTTACGCAAAGAAAGTTTAAATTTAAGTTTCTGTGGTGGTGCTGTCATCATCATATTTTGATCATTAATTCCAGTTTCTGCCTTTGCCTTAATACTTTGTGTACAGGCATCTCTTCAGACGCATGGCTGCCTTGGTACACTTTTAACACATCTACACACAGAACTTCTTCAAACAATCATACTTCAAAAGCTTTTCAAATTAAAGCTTTGCTTTTAGCAGCACTAACAGATGGAATGGCTTTTGTGTTACGTGAATAGTTCTACAGTAGTTCAACTAATCCTCTGGCTACAGCCATATTCTTGTGGCCTTTTGAAATTTCCTAGAAACAGCTTCTTCCAAAAGCCAGGCTAGAAACTGTGAGATGATAATCCAAGAAAACTGTGAAACAGCATAAAACAGAACTAAAAATGAGCTCAGAATAAAACTTCCATGATACAGAACAGAAAAAACACAAGGGCAAGTTTGTTTTAACTAAAGTGATTATTTAAAAAAAACCTCAACAGCTGAATTTTATAGAATGAACATAGCTCAGATAAACAGAAAAACTGAAGCTTGTTGAATATGAACTTCAAATGCAAATGCTAAAAAGGACTCAATATTTATAGGTGAGCAAGGCAGTGCATTCCCTGAATTTTTTGAATTTGTACATTAATACCATACTTACATAAGGAGAAAAGCAGATTAGACAGGAAGAGGGGCAACAGATTTTCAACAAGTGACATTAAAAACAGTAACAGAAGTATATGTGGAATTACTGCTATGGCAACCAGCAAGTTTAGTTAAGGTATTTTAATTTACTATAATGATTTTTAGTTTGCTTACTCCTAAAAAATTAGAATTGGATTATCTCCTTATTAGTAAAAAGGATTATAGGAGGGCACTGCCAACTTATAAATTAAGGGATTTTTAACTACTTTTGCTTTTCATCACAGCTCAGAAAACCAGTTAACAAAATGACACTACCTTCATGTAGAGACATTACAGAAATAACTTCCTGTACCAAGAACATGAAAAGGTTAAGACAGGACTGATACCCAGATGCAAGTAGCAAATCTTGGATTAGCATCAAAGACCACTCATCAGAACATACTAGTTTAATTCAAACTTGACAATAACTTCAAGAGTCTTGAATACAAATGGAAAAAAAAGCTGTGTAATGTTTTGGGGGACAGATGAAAAATGGAAAACTAACATAGCATTAAGAAACTTATATCTTGTACTGCTGTTTAGACCTCTGCAAGACCTCCACTTATTTTTATTGCCCCTTCCCTATATTAATTTAGATCACAACAACTAATACAGCAGCAACAGAACCTTTCACTATAATTAAAAAGACAAGTTGTATAAAAATGAAGTAAGTATGTTTTCTAGGTAATGCATTGAAGGCACTAGCCAGTACAAACTCAACAAGTAAACTGAAGGAAAAAAAAAACCAAACCAAACTAGCTTTATTCAATTACATTTGGAAACAAGTGATAACATCAACACAATGGTGCCTCCATTATTTACTTTGATGCTAAATCAAAACAGGCCAGTTTTGGAACTGCTGCTGCCAATTTTTCAACATGCCATACAATTTTGTAATGACACATTGTATGTTACAGTTTCATGATGTTTTGTGAGATCTGCTTAGAGTCAGATACAAGTCTTCTCCCAAGTTTAGACCGCGGATAAAAAAGTAAGCAGAGTGATTTTGGAGTTCAGATTCTTTATATAAAACCACAGTTTTATATAAACTGGTGCTGAGAATAGTAAACCTAAGCAAAATGAATCAACAACAGAGATAAGTTAAGACACTCAAACCTACTGTTTCCCCAGCTGAGACAAAAATTCACTTTTCCTATTTAGACTGAACCTCTTTCAAGTATTATAAAACAAACAAAAAAAAGGCATATGAATATTTAAATAATAATTCTTAGCTCTCTTGATGTGACCTGGATTAATGTATGATAATCTGTAAAGTGACGGTATCAGACAATTTGCTATGAAGAAGACTAGTCAAAAATAGATTCCAGCTTTCAAGGATCATTTTAATCTATTTGTTAGTTCTTTCTGGATATGTTGCTGTTGTGTTGCTTTAGTGAATTAATTAACAGCACTAAATTAATATGTTGTAAAGGCAACTTTGTTTCTATTTCATAAACAAACAAATAAATAAATAAATTCTGAGATCAGTAATAATATTTCCAGTTAGTATTTCAGACCTTGAGTACCAAAGTCAGTCATCTGTCTTCCCACTTTAGATGTATATCAGAAAAGTCTTTAAATTCAACCACTGGGAACTTTTTGTTGAGGGGTTTTTGTTGGTTTTTTTTTTTAAACTACATGCAAGTTGATAGCACAATGTTTCTGCAATGTTTCTACTTGGTGTTTCTACCAAGTGTTTCTTCAGGCATTTGGAGGAAAAATCAATACATTATTTTACCTGTCACATCAGTAGACAACATAGACAAGCAAAGCCTGAAAAAACACTTCGTTTTAATAGTCATGGCTATCATATGTAGAAGGCTTCCACCTACTTAAAGGCAATGGAAACATTTTAGTTACCTTGAGTGCTAAAAGGCTCTTGTTTATTTCCGCACCTTCCAGTCGAGTCTGCCTATCTGCACTGGAAGTATCTGCTCCTCTTTCATTGCCAGCCAAATCAATCAGAGAAAATTTACCATGCAATTTCCCTTTCCTTCTGAGAATAATCTGAAACACTGCATGGCTTCGAGATGAGTGTGCATTTGCAGATGTCTGGCCAGATGTCCTTTAAACACAAGGAGAGAAGGGAAGGACATATGAACAGGAGAAGGACCATACATGTTAAACACACTAACCTCAAAAACGCTAGTTTTTTCAAAGCAGAGTGCTGTATTTTCTTACATGTATTGACAGCTTGTCTAACCTTGCTGTAGACACCAGAGATACAACCTTAATAACTGGATGTACACAGTATGATTATACCTCTTTTTTCCACCTCTTCAAACAGAAATGGAAGATTAGTGACATTTTACCTCCCTTTTAAAAGCAAGAAAAATCAGATCTTCAGAGATTTCAGATTATCAGAGAGCTTATATGTAAAATGCTGATGGCATTTTTATCTGATCAGGCAGCAGTCTATGCACAGAGCTCATTTTAAAAACAATGAAGCTGGATTCTTAAAAAAAAAAATATATATATACATTTATGCTTAACCTCTGTCACTATGTATCGAGGCCTTTTAGAGCTGAAGAATCTGGCAGTATTCCAGATTATAAATCATGTGAATTTAAGTCAGTAAACTGCTTACATAATGCATGCAGTTCACATCCTGTAGAAAAATCAGTTATTTCTCTCTAGGAGACAAAGAAACTCTCAATATATTTATTTAAAAGGTAGGCAGACTCTTTATTTGCAGCCAACATTATCAAAACCCCACTGCATATTAAAAAGCTATCACTATGAAGACACCCCCAAAAAAATCTTGTTCTGATTCTTTAACGTACAATGAAAAACTGGTGTAAGCTATGGGAGATACCTGCAGCTGTTGCCTATTTCAATAAGCTTAAGAACATCTTCAACACATTTGACTTCCCGTTCCTGTAATCCCACCACCTGGACTTGCTGTTTACCATCTTCTAACACTCTTAATTTTGTCTTCCTGTTCAACAAGTCAAAAACCTTAGGGAGAAGGGAAAAAACAGAACAGTTGAAGAGGAGCTTTAAAAGACCCTTTTGTTTCAAATCCTGTATAAAAATATGCAAATCATTCCATGGAAAAACATGATTGGAAGGGAAGTGTAAAGAATTATTTGAAATAAAGCTTTTAGTACGAAGAGAAAAACAATCTTGTATGTGACAAGCTCAAATTCTTGTTTGTGAAGAAGAAATTGCTCCTTCCTCAGAGAAAGATCAGGTGCTTACCTTACCACTGTAGATCTCAAAAAATGTTGCATATACTTGAAGTTCTAACTTCTTATAGTTTGGTTTCTTTAGCATTAAAAAGACATCTCGAGCTGTGAATACATTTCCACAATGAAAAGAAATCTTATTATGCATTTTCATTTAGTGGAGACTCACTAATGCATAACAGTCTATTTTACAGCATCTCTCAAATTTTGCAAGTGTAATAGAAAGGGTCAGTCAACCAAGTCTGAAACATTGCAGTTTAAACTGCCACATTACAATGGAAGATGCAGAAGACCCCAAAGTTATAAACTTAATTAATCATCCATTATATTTATTACATTTTTTTAAGTAATCTATATATACATTTACTTTACTCTGTAAAGACTACTCTCCTAGGAACTACTTCCATATTACCAAAGCTCCACTGTAATGCAAAATATGTAGACCACTACGTTGGTATGACAGGGAGTAGAAAATTTATAGAAAATTTATTGATCTCAACTAATCTGTAAAAAGCCAAAAGACCAATAAAATCTCACCTGCAAGTGCATATATTCCTTTAGAACAATCTTGGTTCTTTCCTGAAAAGTCACCACCCATAGTCTAAATTTAAATTAAAAAAAAAAAAAAAAAAAAAAAAAAAAATACACTATAAAAATCACAGAACTGTTACTTAGGTATTTGATACTTATTAGGACTTAGGTAAGTATATCACACATAAAAAGAAGTGTATTGCTGACATGTAGAAGAAATACTTACATGAGTTTTTCCACTGCCTGTTTGCCCATATGCAAAACAAGTGGCCATTCCCCTTTCAAATATGGTCTCCACTAATGGTCGAGCTGTAAACCTTAAATGCAAAAAACAACAGTACTTAAGAAACTGAATTACTTTAAGATGCCATTACCACAAGGATGCTACAAATTTTAAGGCCAGAAGTGACAAAACTGGTCCTGTTCTTTGAGAGGCCAAAGGACTTCTTTACATTAATTACTGAACTAAAGAGACTACCAGTTCTAAGGCATTAGAATATCTCAAACAATCAAATAAAAGCTACAAGGTCTCTCCCACTTGTTTTACAACAATATTATCCTCTATTAAACCCTAAGAAAAAAATAATTCCTTGTTTCAATGGTGCAACATAGCACAACTTACTACATGGTGTTTGGAGCTCCCTAAAGAAGACAGAATTAGAAGACATTCAAAGTAGGACAGTGGAGCAGATAAATATCTAGGTTTTGCCAATACTAAAATGCTGCTACAGTTTTGGTTTTGTTTTTCTCCCCAAATCAGCTTCCAAGGTTAAATTTAGAAGACAAGTGGCCAAAACAACATTGCCTATCTTAATATTTTGAGAATGTACATACACTGAGAAAAGGCTCAAGAAAATGGATACCCAAGCTCTTCAAATGGAAAAATCTA
Organism: Astur gentilis; assembly: GCF_929443795.1. Taxonomy (NCBI): domain Eukaryota; kingdom Metazoa; phylum Chordata; class Aves; order Accipitriformes; family Accipitridae; genus Astur; species Astur gentilis. The sequence continues at coordinate 66,024,445 of NC_064919.1, forward strand.
GTTATCCCTGAAGTATTATTTGATGTGTCAAAAAGTATTATCCAAAATATCATTCTTCTGTTTTAGAGAATTAATTTTTACTTCAAAAAACTTATTGTTTCTACTTCAGCTGCTTATTACCGTTATGTTATTAAAAACTTCAAAAGCAAAGGGTAAACTAATAGAGGGTTACCCATGGAGGTAAGAGGCTTTCTGCAAAAGTCTCCCTTTCTAAACTTTTTTCCAAGTGTTAACACATGAAGTACCTTTAAGTGACATAAACAGAAACAATTGTTTACAGAAACACAGAGGTGTTACAACCTTCTTTCATTGCACTTTAGAACAAACACAAGATCACTTACAAAAATAATATGGGCAAGACTGAGCCATTTGGCAACGAAGGGTTTTGCAAAAATCTCAAGTTTAACTGAATAATGAATTTTCATCAAAAATATACGAGGTGATTCCTGATCAGCCTGTCTTTTTTTGCTTCTTCTGAACATATACCTCCTTTGTCCTCAAGAGGATATTCCCGTATTTTGATGTTTATTCTTTTTATACATAAAACACGAAATTTCACAAAGCCTATCAACCCAAGAAGCACACTCCATTATCTCTCTTTAACTGAGTTTGAAATTATTTTGCTGATTTATAAAAAAGGGACTTAATTATCTATTTTTTAAGTAAGACAAAATACAAACATATCTAGAGAAGTTTTCATAAAGCATTATACAACTCCAAATGATACCATGCCAAAAAAGTCCAACTTTACTTTTACTAGAACCTTTATTTGCAATCTTGATCTTTCAGAAACATAAACTCTGTTCTCCTTTAAACCTCAAAAAGTATACCCATTTGAACTAGTGCAGGTTTTTTAATATTAATGAAAACTTGCAACTCAGTGTTGTGGCTCATGGATTCAAAAATACTTAAAATACAGCTTAAGCAAAAGAATAAGAATAATAAGAGAGTAGTACTTTTCTCCTTCAAGCTGAAGAATGTTTTTCAGTATAGAAATACAGTGAGTAATTTTAGCGTACTGGAGAAAACTGGAGTAACTTGCCACACTATTTTTTTCCCCCAGTGTGACCCTGAAGTTCTGGTGAGAACAGATGACAATACCTATTTTGCTCTTTTGTTATTACAGGAGGCCTCAAAGCAGATTGCCCTTCAAGTAATAATCATTATTGTGCCATATGAGGGAGAAGGAGAAAGCCTGTATTGCTACGCACACTAGAGATTTACTGTTTCAGTATGAATACAATCATCTTTCAATAATTTCCCGTATTACCATTAACGTGTTATGTCACTAATAAAAATTGTCTGGAGAAAACTCAATACAAAAATACAAGACTGTATGCCACAAACATCCCTCACATTTAAACACTATGCTCAGAAAGATAAATAACAGGAAGGAGGGAGATTAGAAGAACTGCTTGTTAAGCAGGAGGACAACTATTCCAAGAGGCACAGATCACCAGCCAGATTGCTCTCCGGCAGCTCTTCATTATTGACAAAGGAAAGATACTAACGGTAGACAACCATTAGAGACAGAAATCTCCAAGGGTAGATTTAGCGCTGTTTAGAAGTCTTTTGTTAGGGTAAACTAACATACTATAGAGATTTTCCTTTCACCACCCTTCTCCTTCTAATTATCTCAAGCATAAGACAGAAGTTTTAGTTTTCAAGGCCTTTTAATAATTCTTTTACTATGAATTTTCTGTTATCCACTGACAGGATGTTAGCATCCAACATCAGTCAGGACACAATGCTAAATTTTCCTTCCTCATTGTTGGATTAAAAACAAAAATTAAGATATTTCTCTGTCACTACTCCTCAAGGCTATGGGAAGCACTTTTCAAGCATAAGGAAAACCATCTTAATCAAATTCCTTTCTGATATCAATATTCCCTGCAAAAACCTTCACCCTATTTAGACTGGGTACCAAGATGTGACCTGTCATGGTGTCTAACTTTGCCTGCTACTGTATCTACTCCATTTAGTGACTTGCACAAGGTAAATAGCTACTTCTAAACATGTTTTTAAAAGTGCTGTGTGCATTATTCTGTGCCAGCTGTGGAAGTGAAACAGAAGGATAAAGGAGAGAATGGAGATCCAAATACCTTGGGGCTGAAAGTGGATGTGTGTCTTTATTGCTGTTGTTTTTCTAAATCAGAGAGATTTGGCATGTTGAACAAGATAACTTTGCTCCATGCACCTCCATGTTACATCAGCCAGACTTTCCAGCAGCCAAGCTAGCTCAGGTATATCAGCAATACAGCAATATAACCTTTCTCCCTTTCTTTGTACTCTTTCCCCACCCTCTCCTGATTACTTTCCATCTCTTAACTATCTTATATTCAAACTGCAAGCTCCTTGGGGCCGGGGCTGTCCTTTTCTTCCAAGTTTCCTGAAGACCAGAAGCCATGACTCAGCTTCCTCAGGTGCTGCATGCACACTAATTAATAAGACAATAACCCTGAGGCAAATGGAGAGCTCATGAAGTTGTTCAAATATTCAGTAGCTGAGAAGGCAGGCAATACAAGCTAGAGCCTGGAAACCAGCAGGGCTTGAAGGAGGACTGAGAGCAGGACTGAGGTCGACAGAAGTGGAGATGACATTGCAGGTGAAGAATTCAGAATAAAGAGTTAAAACAAAAGTAAACAGGCAAAAGAATGGAGGTAGCAATATACATAATTGGTAACACAGAGAATAGGAGTAAAGTCCATCACCAAGGTAAGCCCACAGTTATTGACATGAGAGATACATGAGAAAAAAGATTCACAAAAAAAAGCATATACACATACCTGTAAACCATTTCATTAGGAGCCGTGTCATCAAAGGCATAATCAAAACGAAAAGTTTGGTTTTCTAGGTACCTTGTTAAATCCACCTTTTGTTTTGGTTCATGTACCATCACAACATCTTTACTAGGAATTGTTATTACATCAAGGTCTTTCATTAAAGTTTCTATAAAATAAGTGAAATATATATTTAACTAGCAACACATCATTATTTTTTACATTTTTTCATTGTTTACACCCTTATAACATCTCAGATAACACAGCTCCTCCAAGTAACAACACTGCAATGGATTTGGGCTTCTGATGCCTAGATAGTAATCTGCTAGGTAAGAGATTCCCTTTTGGAAGTCTAGTTGTCCTATCCTACCAATTGCAAGAAATTAAAGAGAGGTTGTATAAATCCAATTAGAAAAACTAAGATCAGTAATTATAGCACTATCATTGTAGCTTGTTATGTATTCTATAATAACACTTTTCATGGATTTGAGTTCTTTTTCCTCAGGGCTTCTATACTGTTTTACAGATTACTGCCATATCCTTTGAGTTTTTATAACTAACTTCTCTGCTGGAGAAACTGGATGCTGAAAATCCTATACTGCTTGGACTGCCAAACTTAAAACCACAAAAAAATCAATATCCTTATGATAACTTGCTTTATTTTAAAATTTTATCTTTTCATTTTTCCCGAAGTCCTTAACATTACAGTCATATGTTCACGGCTTTCAAATGGAAAAATTTTGCTTTCATTCTACACAGACATTTTTCATTTGTGTATTCCTGCTAGAACCTGAAGTATACATAGAACTTCTCTAAAGTATAATCCTTCTTAAAAATTACCTTGAAAGCAGAAAAAAGCTGGAAATTCTAGTGATCCTTCCTATCACTGGGAATGAACAAAAACCATCTAGATGCAATTTCAACAGTGAGATCCCAGGTTATAATTACTACACAGCACTACAATTTACTGCTAATTGTTGTATGAGATATGAGTCAGCAAAACAGAGAACCCAGTGATCCATAATATGCACAAAAATAAAGATCCTTTGCATCTACAGTCAGGATCACTAATGTGTCCTACCTGCACTTCTATGTAAAATTTCTTAAGGCATGCAGCTCAAGAATATGATGTGGCTTTATACAGTTAAATAGAAATCTTTTCATCGGTTAACATACTGACCAAAGAGTAAAATGTTTACCATTGCATGACATTACGCACCAACAGAAATATGCATTCAAGTCACTATATAATCAATTTTTCAACTGCACTGCAATAAAACAAAATGCAATTATTCTGCAGTAATCACAGAGAAGAAATAAGGAACAGTGATGAAAAGAGATGTATCATGGTCAATTCTTTGCAGCAAAAGCCTTTTAATTTGAGCAGGCAAAAGATGATTTTCCTTAAACAATTGTTTGGAATAAGACATTTACCTGCTCCCAGCTATTTGTTACGACAACCTGTATTCCTTGCTGATAAAAAATTGGAATAGTGTCTCTGAAACCCACCATACATTTCTCAATTATAAATATACATCACTGAAATAAAATCTTAAAACGTCAATCTGAACACCTACTTCCTGCAAAGTCAATTCACAGAACGATTGGTGCTGAGAGTACCTAAAGATTTTGGTGACTGTGTTTGTGAGACTGACAAAACAAACTAATTTTATTTTTCCTCTTCAGGGGGTTACACACTAGTATCTTTGATTCTTTTATACTCTTCAATGTTAAAACATGGCATGAGAAATACTGTTCCTTATGAAGTGTGTGTTTTCAGAAGATTGTATCGTGGATACTAGATTATCTCTATGGTTCATCCCCTGCATAAATTATTTCATTAATACCTTTTCACTATAGTTTACTCTTAAAAATGCAAAATAACTTTAGTGCCAACTTCATTTTTACTTAAGACACTTGTTTTCCTACAAACACCTCTGAAATATTTTTTTTCATTTGGAGCTATTTTTGGAGCTATTACTCCAAACCACTAGTACCCCAGATATGCAACTTCCACAAAATCAAGTCCTACTTCTGATTCCCAACGCACGTCCCATGACAACTTGCTCTCATTTACTGTAATTTCACTTTGTCCACCTTCAGCACAGGTAGAAGGTGACATTTCCCCCAAATATATCAGATTTCTAAGTCATATTTTATTAAAGATAACCTCCAATGCTGAAACAGAAGTTCAACTGCTACCAGACTTCTATATTGAATGCCCTTATTAAATAGGTTGTGGAAAATAGTTTTAATTAACCAGTTTTTGAGATTATGCATTGCTTTCAGATCAATAAAAGAAAAAAATACAGGAATAAGAAAACAGTACAAGTAAAAGTGAAGAGAAAAATAAGGTAGGGGAAGCAGCAACATGGAGGGAAAAAATAAGACAAAAACCAACTATATACCAGTATCAACATATCATTCCCCTTTCTCATGCAATTCTCCCATTTTCCTATGGATATGCTCCAGATAATCCTCAGCATGTAGTTCTGACAGTACAAAAATAATAAATGCATTCCATGTTGTTTCAGAGTCAGAGCGATGCTGTTTGACTCCTTTAGCTAAACAAAATATAATAGAAAGAGAAGGAAAGAAACATCTTTCAAAACAAAATGCTGTTTACTTAAGCATTGGATTCTGACAGGCTGCAATCCAGAAGCATTTGTGTTCGTAACTTCCCGCTGAAAGTAAAGAACTTCATGGGAAGATTGGGATTTAACTGGAGTTGAAAACCTGAACATTTTTTTATTATTTTTTTTAGTACAGACTGCAGTCTTATAAGCAGGCAGTAAGAAAAAAAGTTGTAATACTAATCACCTATAAAAAAAGTCACTAGGGAGTCATTCCAGTACCTAATAGTTTTTTAGCGGCATTTCATATGCCCTAGGGTATCTTGCCCAGCCCTGAGCTGCAACTCCAGCGGATACAAGTCTCCAGTTTATCTGTAATCCACTAGCCCCACAAGGATGTCTCGGACACATTTGGGCACCTAAAATGTCATAAGACATCAGCGTTTAGGCAACTGAATTGCTCCCTTGATGTCTGATTCAAGACCACTCAAAAGTATAAAAATACATGTACAAAGAATGCATATGAAAGTTTTCACTGGGTAGCTCAGGAGATAACTTGAAGGATAGTTTAAAAGAATGGAGATCCTAATGCAATGTAAGAATACTGAAGAAATTACAGTAGAATTAATGCCCGGATCAACTAAATACATCCTAGATGACCTTGGAAAAAACCTGCAGTCTCTCTGTGCCTCAGCTTCCAATCCATAAAAAGGTGACATTTTTAGTTTAACACTACTTTTCTCCCCATCTTTATCCAGCTTATGATGAGTCTATGAATTTTCTGGGTCTGTCACACATATAGTCTAGTATAACAGTTCCACCTTTGATCAGTATTTCTAGATGTCTTTAAGACAAATTATATCACTACCAGAAGCAACTTTTCAGAGAAAAAATTCAACAAAATCTTCAATGGTCATACCTTTTTTATTGAGTGGTCGTTTTCGTACACAAACACATATCCTGTGCTCATCAATCTGCAAAGGAAACTATCTTTCAGTAAACTATACCCCAGTTCCAGTTATATGATATTTTACTTTATTTTACTTCTGTTCTTGAATTAATTAACCAATCATTTAAATAAAGAGAAATTTCCAAGACAGTGAGTCATCTGAACATGTAAAAGCCCCTTGCGTCTGCACAATAGCCAAGAGCCCAAAAGGGAGAACCATAATTAACAAAACTCCCTGCAGACAGTGATCTAATCCTGTAGAGTAGCAGGTACATCTTGGAGTATTGCAAGCAAATCCAGCTCTAACAGGGTAGATATGCTATTGACAGAAATCATCACAATCTCTGACTTCCACAGAGATCTAATAATCTTCATCATTTAAGGATTCTGCTCCTCTGAGTTATCTGCAAACCAAGGCCCTCATCACCTTCAAAGATCAAATATTAATCTTTATACTCAACAGCGTTCTTCAGAGAACCTTAATGTTTTGTGTGCACATCCCCTAGCATCCCAGGAAAATTTACAATACAGAGACTGAGTGACTACTTATTACATATTGGTATTAATTTTTAGTAAAATGGTATTTAAATGACATAACATAATTAACAATAATTTAGTAACCTAGGACTTTCAACAGCTACTAATTTAAATGTCATCAAATTACTGAAAAAATAAACCTATATTACAATGAATACTAATACATATCGAACTACTTATTTTTCATGTTTACAGACAGCAGTATACATTAAAAAAATTGAAAACACAGGAAAAATACAGAAGGATAAAAAATGTCCATGGAGTACTTACAGGATCTGCTGTTGTCAGTGGTCTATAATCCAAACTTCCCCTGAAATCTCTTATCATACACATAATTTCATAATTTGGGTTTGTAGCATCAACATCCTAGGGAAGAAAGCAACAGAATTTCTAATATACTTTTCTTCCTGAAATGGACTAACTTCAGCATATTCTGCATTTATTTATAAGAAAAAATACACATTAACTGAAATCTTTTTTTTTTTTTCTCCAAAATGCCAGAAATGTCTCAAATGCAAGTTTAATACCTTTTTCCATTCTGATGTAGCTAATTTACCGATCACAAAGCAAAAGAATTATATGCTTTCTACTTCATGCTTTTGGTTGGCATGTAATAGAAAATATTTTTCAATTGAGGACTCATTAACAGTCTACTCAAGAAAGAGAAATTACTCCTGACTTTGCCAGAATCTTCACACTAAAGAAAGACCTCCGAACACTACACAACACCAGATAGCTTATACAGTCAATGCTTCTTAATCTGAGATAAGGCGGTCCAACGGACGAATGGATACACTCCATTACACAGGTACACACACACTGCAGAGAATAGTGCAGGCACCCCAGCTGCTCTAAACACAACCCTGCTGGATCCAAGTCTCTTAAAGGAGCTTGATCCTACTCCTGGTCCTGAGTTAACTTCTACAGTTACTTGGATGCATTGGAAACTCTTCTAACACTCCTAGACCCCCCCAAAAAGCAGAAGCCATCCCAAGCATACACAGTAGGCTACATCCAGGCTCGGAAGACCTCCCATCCCTAAACCTGGAGCCATCAGTACCAGAGTGAATGGACATGTTAAGAGGCCATGCACGGAGCCCCTTCAACCCTTGCTAAGCTTGAGCCTACTTGTGAGCTAAGCCGGTTCTCTGCAGAACTGATCCAAGTGTCCTCCGGGTCACTTCTCCCTGCAACTGTCAGTTTTTACACCATTTCAGAACACGCTGCTGATGCCACACATAGCCAGCTCTGGTGGTCAGACCTTATTAAGTTTTGCATGGCTCCCCCCCAAATGATACAAAACTCCCTCTGGATCACAGCTGGCTGTGGAAACAGTGTAGGCACTCTCAGAAAGCACTGCATTGGGGTTAACAAGCTGAAAGGGAGCCAGCTCATGTTTCTGCACCTGGGACACAGCCGATCCTCACCTCAGATAAAATTGCGTCCTGGTAACCAGAAGTTGACTGTACCTTGCTGTTGTTCACCCTGACTACCATGAACTAAAAACTGCTGACAATAAGTCCACACAAAATGTATTCCTGCTGAAACCTTTCCTTCTAACACTCATAAAGCAGTATTGCTTATTATGGAAAAAGTGTTTGCCTGATATTCTTCAAACCTTGTTTAAAGGTCTTGCCCACTAAAGACAGTGCTTGGCTAATTATTGCTGCATTTCATAACAACAACAACAGAATACACAAAGCAACACGAAGCACAGGTACATACAGGTCAACAAGACAAACAGAGCTTCCTCATACAGAAGTTTTAAGACTCAGATGCAAAGGCAGTTTTCACAGGAGCAATAAAAATTTTAGCTGTAGTACCACATCAAAAGTATCTTAATATATGAAGCCAAAAAATATTTGTTCCTCACACAAAAAGACATAGTAATGTTTTGCATTTCTTTAAATGGATGGAAATTAGAGAACATGAATTCAACATAGGTGATTTTAGGTCAACTTAGAAACATCATTAAACCATGAAGCAAATTGCCTGAATTATTTACTTGGTGGTTGTACTTCTCATGTCAGTAGCGGATTGGTAGTATCTCTTTAAAGACTAACACATATGCACAGGGCTGCCAACAAGATTACACTACTAGTTTTGCTAAAGCTTTTACACTACTGTGACAGAAAGTCATTTAATATTAAGATATTTTTCTCACAGGATTAGCAACTTCATTTCCTTCACACAGGTTTCTAACAATTTGCTCCCAAGCTGCTTGCATGATGCAAAGCTAAATTATAAATGCACAGACTGGTTTAAAGATAAAAACTAAAGTCACTGTTCAAACTTGAGCCTCAAATGAATCTCCTACAAAGCATCAAAGATCATAAAGAACAATTTATCATAATGCTATAATACCCCCTGTAGAATAACAGACCTATCTAAAAGCCAAAGGTTTGATTATTTTCAACAATATACCTTCCCTAAGAAATAGCTATCATCAGTACCTGATCTTTAAAGAACATACAGCAAGATAAGCAATTGTAAGCAGTTATTTCTGTAGGAAGAAAAAGAGGGGGAAAGCTGTCTAAAGTAACAGCTATGAGAGCAATGCTACCAAACACAAAAATATTTATCAAACTTGTATACAGGATGAAAACATTTAATTTCAAGATTATTACAGATCATAAAAATTATTAAAGACTGAAAAAAGCACAACGATTTTACAAACTACTTCTCTTGCTGACATACATTTTCCATTCAAGCTAAAAATACTAACCTGAGCTCTTTTTTCTCTAAGTTCCTGCTGCTGTAAGCGTCTTTTTTCACGTTTCTCTTGCAATTTTTCAACCTCTTTTACACAATTAGATTTTCTACGTGCTTAAAGAAAATGATATAATTTTATATTTTCAGTGTTGCATGAATTTAGTATTTACACTGTAACATTTCATTTATATTAATTTATCAATAATTAGAATGCATTTATATCAACTATCTTTTCAAGCAAATAAGTATTATGATCAGAAACAGGATAATTATGGCAATTTTATTTCTAAAATTCATAAAATGAACGAATTAGAAAAAAAATAATGGGAATGGGACAATAATTACACGACCAAAAATATAAGGACAGTGACCCTCAAAAAATATTGGGACAGATACATGTGATCTCTTGGTTTGAATTAAAAGAAATCCCAGGCAAATTAAAAAAAAAAAAAAAAAACAAACAACACTGCCATGGTTAAAAAAAGATAAAGGAAAAACAAATTCCAAATACTAACATGACTATGACAAAAGTGTACATTTGTTTAGTCACAGCTCTCTGACAAAGCTCCTCAAGGAAGCCCACCGACAACTGTGCATGTGGACCATTTGTCATTTATGGACAACAACATAATCCAAGAGAATGTACATGTAACGCCCAGAATGAATGAATCCTTGATACACGGTTTACATACAAGGGGGTCCAAATTCCTTTTTTGCAGCTTGAACTGGAGATATATCTGAAACACTACCATTCTGTTGAGAGGAGGAAGACTGCTCAGGAAGCTGAGTAGGTCGCGCACGTGCAGAACCAACCACTGCAAAGGAAAAGCACAAAGCTTACCTGGACACAGAATTCTGAAATGCTTTGTTATGATGAGATAAAACAAGGCCCATTTCCAGACACAGCAATTTACTGGAGGTGAGAGGGAGCCATACATGTAGAAAGTCTATTAATAAAGACATTTGGTATGCAGCCTTTCTTATCCTAGTGTTATATACCAACACAACGTAATTATTAAGTACCAATGCTGCACGTGCATATTTTTAAATACTCTGCTGCAGAATTAGTACAACTTATTATGTGCATAGAACAAAGTGTGGACTTGGAGATATGCAGTCCTGAAGCTTAAAGTGATGAAATTTTATTTATATTGTGATTATACCCAAAACCCAGTAAGAAAAGAAGCCCTGCTGTTTCACATTTTCTAGATGTTATAAAACAGTCCCACCCCATTAAGCCTGGGATCTCTGGAGGAGCAAGGGGATACAAATGAAAGACAGTAAAGTGCAGCTCAATCTGTGAGTGGAAGAAACAAACCTTTTTGACACTATACTGGAAGTTATACAGATAATATCAATATGTCTAAACTTATGCATTGATTCTATATGTGCTAAGGATGCCAGTTTCTGAAGATGCAGTGACGTCTGTTCCTAGTGAATGCAGTGGGAGTAGTGACCATGCAAGCCTCTTTGGTAGAGCTGAATGCTTTAAACTGTTTTTTTTTTAAACTGTTTTTCAAAGAGTTACTTCAAGCAGCTCTGCTTCAGCTGGCCTATTTCCTGCACACACTCCTAACAGAGTCTGCCAGAAGAGTACGAAAGTGAAGGTATCAGCTTTGATGAGCAGCCAGAGATAACACTCCAAACAAAGGCAAGCTCACTGCAACGAGGAGACAGCTATGGAAACAGGTATCGAACGGAACAAACACAAATTCCCACATCATTCCAAATATGATAGGAGCTCTAGTTTATAGCACAAATTGACTACACAAAATAAGGCAGTGTGCTGAGAAAAGCTTAATTACAAGGCCAACAAAGAACAAATACTTAGGCCGACTGTGAATAGTAAGATGCATAAGACCTACTAAAATACAAGTTACAGGATTATTCCATACCAAACAGACCATTTACTACAAACAACAACATGTATGGATGCGAGGAAAGCCCATCAGTGAGATGTCTCAAATTTAAACCATACTAGTTTGAAAAAACTTATTCCCGCCTTATAAGATTTCCAATTTGTTTAACACCTCCAGCGGCAAATGACAGAAGGGTGAAAGTGGTCCCAATCATCCACCAGAGGAGTCTGAACACTTCCAAAGATATGCATGCCCACTTGTTTTTCAAGTTAAACAGATGGACTGGGATCTAGTCTGAATTAATGACAGTAGATTAATGTTTGGAAGAAGAATCATCACCATCATCTGTACAAGTTAGTTAAGTTTAATGCAGAAGAGAAAATGAAAACAATAAGCAGTAACTATTCTTTCTCATGTTATAAAATACATTACATCTGTATTCATCCAATACATACTTTTCACCTATCCTCCTGTGATATTTCAGCATTTTTGTAGATTTTTCGCTATTATCTGTAGAGTGAGAATTAACCCATAGGGCTTAAGTACCCTTTGAATGAATGTTTACACACAGACTGTTACAAACCTAAGTCAAAAGACTGAAAGCGTAAGAATTTTAAGCACACTACTTAGTGTATATTGAAACACTGAATTAACCTGAAGCAAATTGAGGATGCTTTAACTTGGAAAAGTCCACACAAGACTTAATGTAGCATAATTGATTAACTTCAAATTTTTGCACCTACAGTTCATTCAGCTTAACTTTCCTAATGCTGTATTGCTTAAACTTGCGTATAAAGACTGTTTTGTACAGTATGAATTCCTAAATATACACAGGAATAATTCTAGGAATGACATACCATGTCTTTTACATGTCACATGCATACATACCGAATGAGAAATGCAGAACTACTAAGGAATGTTAGATGAGCAGGAGGTTACCATGTTCCCATATTTTTAACTTCCTTGAAATGGAAAGAGATAACATTTACCTCTGTTATCTCTGGCAGGGGTGTCATTCTTAACAGATGCCACAGTTCGTCGACTCTATAAAGAAAGAAATCCCTGTTATTTGATGACCATATTATTGAACAAAAAAACTGCAGCCCCCCTCTGCTTCTTTTCAGTGAATGAAAATAACATGACATCAGCAATACAGAGGTGATTGCTGCCAAATCTCTCCCTGAAGAGCCTAGGGTGAAGACTGCTTGAACTATACATACTCTTTCAAAACAGCCTCAAAAACCTCTTCTATATTTTTCCTTGAGATATATTTAGGTAGCTTAGATCCCAACTCCCTCTCTGCCAAACCTGTTCTTAAAAAATGTCTGAAAACCACTATTCACCATAGGAAAAATAAAGGAACACAGTTATCAAATAGCTCCACAGACACAAAAGTTAAAACTCTGAATTCAAGCATAACAGCATGTATAGGAGTATTTTAAGTTTGACATGAACATGTTGCATAGATATTACCAACCTTCACAATTTTGTTTACTTTGGCTGACGGGGTAGGTGGTGGTGGCGTCTCTGGACTAGGTTCAATATCTTCATCAGGTGCAAGATCTGGGTTAAGTGAAAATATGCTCTCCAGGTCAATCTGTGTAAAAAAAATATAAAACACATTTATGAGTCTTAAAACAGTATTCACCCTGTCCATTTCTCCTGTTACGTCTGAGAATAAACAGTAAATATATTTAGGGTTTTGACACTACAATTTGTTAATTCTAAAACTGGACTTGTCTTGTTCTGTGTTCACTAAAAACAGCATAAGCTTTGGTCTTTGTGTTAGCTGAAACCACACCCTTCAAAAGGGATGAATTAAAAATGACCAATAGATAGTCATAATTTTGTAAAGTGATTAAATTAAAACAGAAGTAGTTAGTATTATTGCAGTAATTTGACAATTACTGCAAAATATGAAACACATTCTGTAACATAAAGAGGTCTCAATTATTTGAAATTTCCAAAACAGTGCAAAAGAAACAGAGGAATTACAACCACCCAAAAAATAAAAGCACAGTTGAAACCATGTTGAATTTATCATACTATATTTTTTTCTTTTAAGTGTTCCTCATTCATAATGCTGTAAAATGTAAGAGGGGAGGGGGAGGACCTTAAAAATAGCTGGCCTCAGGTCTATTGTAACTTGGTTTCCTAAAAATCCTAAAGCGCTTTGGTATCTACATACTCCCACCAGGGAGCTGGCGGAGGAGCTTGCCAAGCCACCCTCCATCATTTATGAGCAATCCTGGTCAATGGGGGAGGTCCCAGACGACTGGAGGCTTGCCAAAGTGATGCCCATCACATTGGCAAGGGAGGGAGGGAGGATCTGGTGAACTACAGGCCTGTCAGCCCGACTGCAGTACTGGGGAAGATTATGGAACAGTTTGTCTTGAGAGCGCTCACATGGCAATGTGCAGGACAACCAGGGGATCAGGCCCAGCCAGCATGGGTTCATGAAAGGCTGGTCCTGCTTGACCAACCTGATCTCCTTCTATGACCAGGTGACCCGCCTAGTGGATGAGGGAAAGGCTGTGGATGTTGTCTACCTGGACTTCAGCAAGGCCTTTGACACTGTCTCTCATGGCATACTCCTTGAGAAGCTGGCAGCTCATGGCTTAGACAAGTGTACTCTTCACTGGGTGAAAAACTGGCTGGATGGATGAGCCCAAAGGGTTGTGATGAATGGGGTGAAATCCAGTTGGCAGCGGGTCACAAGTGGTGTTCCCCAGGGCTCAGTTTTGGGGCCGGTTCTCTTTAATATCTTTATTAATGATCTGGACAAGGGGATCGAGTGCACCCTCAGTAAATTCGCATATGACACCAAACTGGGCGGGAGGGTTGATCTGCTTGAGGGTAGGAAGGCTCTACAGAGGGATCTGGACAGGCTGGATTGATGAGCCGAGGCCAAGTGTACGAGGTTCAGCAAGGCTGAGTGCTGGGTCCTGGACTTGGGTCACAACAACCCCATGCAGCGCTACAGGCTTGGGGAAGAGTGGCTGGAAAGCTGCCTGGCAGAGAAAGACCTGGGCATGCTGGCTGACAGCCGACTGAATATGAGCCAGCAGTATGCCCAGGTGGCCAAGAAGGCCAACGGCATCCCGGCCTGTATCAGAAATAGTGTGGCCAGCAGGAGCAGGGAGGTGATCGTTCCCCTGTACTGGGCACTGGTGAGGCCGCACCTCGAGTCCTGTGTTCAGTTTTGGGGCCCTCACTACAGGAAAGACATTGAGGTGCTGGAGTGTGTCCAGAGAAGGGCAACCAAGTTGGTGAGGGGTCTGGAGCACAAGTCTTATGAGGAGCGGCTGAGGGAACTGGGGTTGTTGAGTCTAGAAAAGAGGAGGCTGCGGGGAGACCTTATCGCTCTCTACAACTGCCTGAAGGGGGGTTGTAGTGAGGTGGGTGCTGGTCTCTTCTGTCACATGGCTGGAGATAGGACGAGAGGAAATGGCCTCAAGTTGCGGCAAGGGAGATTTAGGTTGGATATCAGGAAAAATTTCTTTACTGAAAGGGTTGTCAGGTATTGGAACAGGCTGCCCAGGGAAGTGGTGGAGTCACCTTCCCTGGAGATATTAAAAAAGCGAGTAAGCGGGGTACTTCAGGACATGGTTTAGTGGGCATGGATGACGGTTGGACTCAATGATCTTGAAGGTCTTTTCCAACCTGAATGATTCTATGATTTCCCCTGGCTGGATCTTTGAAAGACCTCACTACTGTATGGATTCTGTGTGTCCAGAGGGATGAGCTCAGCTGATGAGATCACCAGAACTTTCTCACAATTTTTTTTCTTTTTCCTGTGTTTTCACAAAACCGATGAAGTGTTATTATTTCTGAGATGCTTCTCCAAATCTCAGCTGCAAATGGCTAACATGGTCCAAAATTTAAAGAAAGAGAGGATAGCGAAGCATTACACAAAGACACAATTTCTCAAGCAAAGCAAGGCTGGAAAAATATTGGCAAAAATAAATAAGCAAACAGACTAGCTGTTCAACTCCTCAATAATACAAACACAAAAAGATTTCTAATCTAGTTCTCCCACTAGTTTTCTGTCTGAACTGCAGGTCATTCTCCCTCTCAAAAATTTCATTCTTCTGCTTGTAAAAAGAGGATAACAAGGTCAGCCTTTGTAATCTGGTTCAAAATCAATTGATGAATAGAACTATTTAAAAGTTATAACACAGAGCTCAGGAAGTCAAATATAATACAACAAAAACAAGCGTCTGCCCAACAGCTCCCATGCAAAACAGTCTGTAACCAACAAATCAAGTAAATTAAGATTTACATATTCTTTTTGTTTCAAGTGCAAATTCCAAAGTAATATTCATGCAGATTACACATTTTTTTAAATAGAAAAGTTCTAAAATTATTAATTTTACCTCTTTGCCTTTAGTATCTCCATTTTCAATCCATTCAACAGTTACACTTTCATTATCTTCATTTAGGGATGTTACCATAGCCTGGTGAATTCGTCCTGGAACACAAACACAAATGATCATTTACTAACCGGTGGAAAAATTTTCCAGAAGTTATTTTCATCCCTGCACTGAGACACAGAGAGAGAGGCAGGAAGAAGAGGGTTAAAAAAAATGAGGTGATAAATAGAAGATGCCTGGCCACACACTGTAAAGTGGCTCAGACCTGATCTGCCAGCAGAGGCCCTAATGGGACAGTCAGCATACAAGTGAAAAGCTCAATGAACAGAAAACCAAGAGGTAAGTAAACAAAACACCACATGAAAGCCACACCACTTAGACTCTCGTCTCTTGAGAGAAGAAAACCCCAAAAACACAAGTCTCCAATGGGCAGTAAAGTCTCCTGAGACGCACTCCACAAAGGCTTGTTTGCCCCCCTTCCCTAGGCTGATACAACATTACATGTCCCAACACAGGAGGAAAGCCCTCTGAAATTGTATTCTGATACCCATTTCTTATGGGCATCCAATCAGTTGGTAATTCAACTAAAATTAAACTGCCTGCTAAAATAACACAAATCATCATTTTAAGAACACCTGCTTACACAGACAGCTGAGCTGGAGTTAAGGTGCCATTGCTTTGACTTCTCCAGTGAAAGACCCAAAGCCAGCAAGCCCCCATAAAGTACCATAAAACCAGTAAACTTTCAGTAGGAATAAAGATTTTTCTTCTTAAATAATAGTCTACCACAATTTTTTGTGTCTTATTTCCTATGCACAGTAGCAAGGAGCAATTGGAAGAGCAGAGCAGCCGTGCAATGACACAAAAGGACCAAGACCCAGGTGTCACATTGATTTCACATCTGTGCTTTGCCGAAAGAGTACCCAGAATTGGGATTTCTAAAGAAGAGTCCAATGCAACTGCTCCTCTAACACTCTCCTTTAACAAGCCATAGCATGAACAAGCAATCCCTCACTCCACACACACCCCAGCCACCCTCCAGGTGCCCAAGGGCCACGTGCAGCTCCCAAAGCATGAGCAGCTGTCCTGCAGCAGTCTGTGCATATGCTGCTGCTGCCAGGCACCTGCTAGGGGTGAAACACACCGCGGTCCTTACACATCCCTCTGCTCTGGTCTGGGTCTCCTCCACCTTGCACCTTCTCTTCTTTACTAAAGCTCCCAGCTCCCCAAATTCACTCCAGTTTTCTCCTCCGCTGATTGTTTCAAACTTCTGTTTTAGCCATTTCAGTCTTCATTTGAGTTTTCCAAAGTTAATGATTTTACACAGTCTAAGCCTCCTAGGGCCTACTGAGGGACAGAAAGGAAGAAAAATCTTGACTGGTATTCCAAATGTTCTCACCCAATGGCACAAGTAACAAATGTATACTGTTAATATTTCTTTTATTCACACCTAGTTAAAATTAAGCAAGAAGAAAGACTATGGGGAAGCATCACGTACACAGCAATTCTGTGTACTCTAATATAAATTGCAGAGGAAGAGACTACTGAAATTCAGGCAAAGCATAGCACTTGGGGGCTCACAGAGCAGCCAGCACCCCTGGGCAGCACTGCTTTCACATCCGTGGTGCTCACCTCGCCAGCAATATACATCATGTATGCATTTACAACCTCCACGCTTGCCCTTGCCCAAAGCATAAAACTCACTCCACCACTAAGGAAGGTTAAGTAGTCTTTTGACTAAAAAAAAAAAAAAAAAAGCCTCCCCCTTTTCTTCACTTGTTCCTATCCTCCAGCATTCACTAGGTTTTATTTCCCTGCCCTGTGTTTTGCCTGAAGAAACCCTTCCATTTAGGCTTCCCGAGCACCGATCTCCCCGGCACTCCAGCTGTGTGCTCTGCAGGGACAGTCCAGCCTGCATTCCCCACCAAGGTGCTGCCAGGAGATGCGCGGTCAGGGACCACCACTGTACTCTCCCCTCCATGCACGGGCGCTCCTCCATTTCCCCTTGCCCAAAGGACGTTATGTAGGCATGCATCCTGCCCTCAGGACCCTGCCCAAATTCTGCTGTTCGCTGGGCAGAAGCAGACCCACTGAGCATGATGCTCTCATACCTTATTTCCTTGGATGAGCATTTTTGTGCAAGCTTTCTTTGTGCAAGGTCCTCAATACAACTCTCCATTAATTTTTCTGCATTTAATAACCTCTAGGGACTTAAATTTGTGCAAGAACACTCCATTGTAGAACTGTTTCAGTTAGCTGTCTGGTCCTTCAGCAAAGTAGCAACAGATGCCACTGTCTTCCTTTAGTAGTGCCACTGCTGCCACTTCTACAAAGAGCATGCTGGGACCTGTCATAGTTTAACCCCAGCCAACAATTAAGCACCACGCAGCCGCTCGCTCACTCCCCACCCACCCAGTGGGATGGGAGAGAGAGAATTGGGAAAAAAAGTAAAGCTCATGGGTTGAGATAAGAGCAGTTTAATAGGACAGAAAGGAAGAAAATGATAATAAAATTACAATAACTAAAATAAAAGAATTGGAATATACAAAAAAAGTGATGCACAACACAACTGCGCACCACTCACTGACTGATGCCCAGTTAGTTCCCAAGCAGCAATTTGCACAAACCCCCTCCCCTACCCAGGCCAACTCCCCCCAATTTACATACTGGGCATGACACCACATGGTATGGAATACCCCTTTGGCCCTTTCGGGTCAGCTGCCCTGTCTGTGTCCCCTCCCAGCTTCTTGTGCCCCTCCAGCCTCCTCGCTGGCAGGGCAGCATGAGAAGCTGAAAAGTCATTGACTTAGTGCTCAACAACTAAAACAACAGTGTGATATCAACATTATTCTCATACTGAACCCAAAACTTAACATTATACCAGCTACCAGAAAGAAAACTAACTCTATTCCAGACAAAACCTGGACAGGACCACAAGAACACAGAAACCGTGGGAACTGGAAGACTCCTCAAGCTTACATTGGTATAATCTTCTGCTACTATTTTAAGGCTTGGTCCAGCTGTCAATACAAAATCAAGAGAAAAACAGTACATGAAAAATATAAGTTTAGTGAAATATATTCTATACAATATTATGATAATCTTTAGTACATTACCAAATTCTATATATTTTGAAGAAAAGCACTATTCACAGCTGAAACCCATGGCCCTGTATTAGTCACAGAGCCATCATATAAATCCTATTACCTGCTCCTGTGCTCTATTACTTTTGACAGAGAACAAATAATAATTTTAAAAGTTTTAATCTTTGCCATAATAAGTGAAAGGAGATCAAAGCAGGCTGATGAATGAATAGAAAATACCGAACACTCTCACAAACACAGTAAGCCAGTATGCCGTAACAAAAGAATCACAATAAACCTTCCATCTCTGTGCCAGATTTCATCTGTTCCCTGGCCAAGAAAGTCAGGACTGAATAAAAAAAGAACACTAACAAAAATAAAAGTTATGTCCATCTTCCAAATATTCTCAGCTTAAACAGAAAATGTGTAATATAATGTTTAAACTGGCAATGTACCCATGTAATTTGTTCCTAAAAATTCTTTGTGTTACTGAAAGTTTACATGCTATTGAAGTGCCAGAAAGCACATTTACATCTTTACAATTGCCTCTTGCTCTCTGCAAACAGTATTCCATTATATTTTTCTAGTACACAGCTGAATACAGCAGCTGTGAAATTCAGGAATGCCAGCAACCAATTAGGCTGGCATAAACTTTGTCTAGCATATAAAGCAAGACCAAGCTGCAAATGCTAAAGCATAAGAGCCAAATCAATCTGCAGAGAGTGGTTGAAGGCACTGTACCTGATTTCTCGTGCATTTTCTAGAGCTGGTATCAAACTGAAATGCAAACATGTCCATATAAACACAAACGTTCCTTTTTCAGTTTGTTGTAATGCACAAGTGATTCAAGAGAGACTATCTTTGCACATACCTCAAAAACAAAAGAATAAAGTAGAGCCATAGTGCTGATACACCAACTCTTCACTCGGCATTTCTTTAATTTCTAGTGCCTCTCCTTACATGATTAGAATTTACATCACAGGCAAAACTTTTTCTGGGAAGTTGTTCCATTGCTATACGGCTCAAAACTAATGGAGAAGTTATTTGAAATGGCTATTATTTGTGTAAAGATGTTCTGTCATACAACATGTGGCATCTGGCTTTTCTCCTACTGACTAAAGCATGCAGAAAATATTGCTGCAAATACAGGAAAATAACACAAACGTACGTGAAGCCAATGCTCTACCATTACCTTAAGTACACATTACAATATTCTCACCCTAATTGATACAATTGAAGAACATCAACTCTCCAATCCCTCTCTTCCTAGTCATCTGATGAACATTTGACAAACAGAAGAAAGCAAGCATAAATACCTGCAGAAATAGCAGATAAATCCCCTCTATTGTAAGAGTTCTTAGGGTAGCTGTTGGTGCAGAACAAGGTTCAGGAAGCAGCAGCAAAAGCAAATAACCAGGGCTAAATCAAACATTTTACTAATCCTCAATCTAGGTAGCAGTGCCAACTGATCGCAAATACCAAGCTGTACTTAGATCCTTACCTCTAAGCAAACCAAACATTATTTACCTGAAAAACTTCTCCAAACCACCGCAACTCTGAAGCAGCGATCAAGACAGTACTAAAACCATGTTTTTTCCATCTTCCTAATATTTGCAGAAATGTAAGTTATCAGTATTAAATATGGGTGGTGTTTTCTAAAATTACAGTCTGGCCTACAGCACTGGCTGACATGTGACTCAAACCCCTTTGAGCTCTCCCAAGTGACTCAAGAAATAAAGCTGGAAAAAGACCACAGTATTCCCCCACCCTTCCACATAATTACAAGTGCACCCACCCCAATGGACTGTACTCACACATCTCATGCAAACGTTTTGTGAAGTCTTAGAAATAAATACCTTTGAGCCGTAATAAATAAAAATTTACACACAGGCTCTGGATCAAGCTATGGAGAAGAAAGGTTCACTATGACCCTCTCATTCCTCCCCCCCAAAAAATGTAGCAGAACTCTGCCTGGCAGCATTACACTATGACCAGCATACAGTTGTTTAAGTCTGGTTTGGGTTTGTGTGGTGGGGTTTTGGTAGCGGGGAAGGGGCTACAGGGGTGGCTCTTGCGAGAAGCTGCTAGAAGCTTCCCCAGCTACAAGTCAGACCAAGGCTGAGCCCATCAGTGATGGTGGCAGTGCCTCTGGGAGAACAGATTTAAGAAGGGGAATCTGCAGGGTGGGAGGAGAATGGAATGTGAGAGAAGCCCTCTGCAGACAGCGAGGTCAGTGAGGAAGGAGGGGAGGAGGAGCGGGGCAGGAGGGGATGCCCCTGCAGCCGGTGGTGAGGCGGCAGGCTGTCCCCCCAAGCCCATGGAGGGGGGCGGGGGAGCAGGTGCCCACCTGCAGCCTGGGGAGGACCCCACGCTGGAGCAGGGGGATGACCCCGGAGATGGCCGTGACTCCATGGGAAAGCCCGTGCTGGAGCAGTCTGTGCCTGAAGGAATACAGCCCATGGAAAGGACCCACGCTGGAGCAGTTCGTGAAGAACTGCAGCCTGTGGGAAGGACCCACATTGGAGAAGTTTGTGAAGGACGGTCTTCTGTGGGAGGGACCCCACGCTGGAGCAGGGGAAGAGTGAGGAGTCCTCCCCCTGAGGAGGAAGGAGCGGCAGAGACAACGAACGTACCCCAACCCGCATTCCCCATCCCCCTGTGCTGCTGGTTGGGGGAGGAGGTAGAGAAAATTGGGAGTGGAGTTGAGCCTGGGAAAGAGGGCGGGGTGGGGGGAAGGTGTTTTTAAGATTTGGGTTTACTTCTCATTATCCTGTTTTGATTTTAGTGATAGTAAATGAAATTGATTTTGTTTTTTTCCCCAAGTTGAGTCTGGTTTTTGCCTGTGACCATAACTGGTGAGTGATCCCTCCCCGTCCTTGTCTCGACCCATGAGCTTTTCTTTATATTTTCTCGTCCTCATCCCACCGAGGCGGGAGGAGTGAGCGAGCAGCTGCCTGGTGTTTAGCTGCTGGCTGGGCTTAAATCATGATAAAGGCTTGTCAGCTCAAACCCAGGCAATTATTTTTAGCAGGTCCAGGCTACAGCAATGTTAACAGACCCAACTTTCAGTAAGGGAAAGTCACAGCTTATGTTACAACCTCTGAACTTGCCACTTCTCTAGGAGCACAAATATGTCATATTAGCCCATGCAGTAATCCATATCAGACGAGCACTTAGCTTTTCTAAGTGCATCAACAGCAGATGTCTCATAGATGAATAAAAAAATATACTACACCTTAACATCTGCTACAGACTCTTGCTGATGACCACTGCAACAGAAGCTACCCATCTCTTAAATGATTATAACAGGCATTTGTGAAATTGTCATGCTTTTTCTCATCATGTTCATGAGGGACTAACATGAATGTTACCTCATCTAGAGACATCTGGACAGGACTGACCTTCACCCTCTGCCACTTGATACTCAAAATTGCGAAAATCTGAACTTTATTCACTCTCTTTTAAATGTAATACAAACCCCAAGTTACATATACAAAAAAAAAAAAGTTTAGAAGAAACATGAGGCTGCAAATACAGACACTGCATTAATCAGAATTACCATGGTCCAGAAAATTGTCTCCTGCCTACAGGCTCCAATCCTGGTGACTCTGGTGGAAGGGCTCTCCTGCTCTCACATTGCTCAGGGAGGTAAAAAATAATCCTCTACTCACTGAACAATACCCATACCAAACTTCAAGGGAAAAATCCCAAGGAAAAAGAGAATTCCAGGCTCAATGTCTCCAGCAATATCAACTATGGCAATGCCCCTCTTCAGGCAACCCCCACTTGTCATGGTCCTCCTTGTGCTACACAGAAGTCCTGCTGCTAATCCCCCAAGAAAAAACTGGCAGTTACTAGTGACAGATGTTTCTTTTACCACAACACTAAACATATTTGATTTTATTTTGTTTCAAAGTTTCATTTATCCACAAACAAGGAGCCTTTTATTTTCTTTGTTATCTACCACAGTTATGCTTTAGTTCTGTTTTACTTCATCGTGTAGATTTATTTTGGTTTTGCCAGTCTTTCTTATCATCTTATCTGTTACCTTAGTGAATAGTGTTATCACACTGTCAAATGCATCACTAAAGATACACAGTACCTGCCATATTTCTAAATCAAGTTCTTAAATATTAAAAAACATATAATTTTAATTAAAGATATATTTTAATATTTTTTGTGAATGATCCCTAGCTACCAACTCATTTTGTTTTATTCTCTAAATTATCACAGTAATACCCAAGTCCTTCAAATGACAAGCATGCTACAACCACATTTTATGATCTCTATGAACCTCTACAATGTTGACAGGGATTTTGCAACCAGAAGCTAGTATTAGCCAAATAAAGTTTCCCATATCTGCCTGTATATTTTAGCTTCAAATTAAAATCCAGCTTAATCTACTCTTGCCCAATCTAGAAAGCTACCAAACTCAGAAAAATCCCCATCTAAGATATGTATCTAATTTCTGTGCATAAACCAATCAAATGTAGTGCTTTAGAAAAACAAAGTTCACAGATCTTACTGACAGTCCACTAATAAATGAGGAGGGATGAAAAAAACAACACATAGACATGCCACTTAACTGTGTATTATATTGAGCTTCAAAATACAAACAGCACATTTAATGTCCCTCACACAGCAAACAGGACACAAATGACTATGGTTGCCCTTGCATTCAACCAAAAGCCCCTCCACTTCGAACCACTACATTATTATTTGCCATGCTTAGTCTAGCTGAGCTTGTTAACTGTCCATACTGATGAACCTTCTCTAAAGCAGTTACCTAAAGCTGCATCCCAGCGCTGCTGTCACAGTTTTTGCTTCTCTAATAATTGCCAAATCTCTGATCTTTTCACATTGTGATTCATTGGGTTTTTCTGCTGACCCTTCATTATGCAAGTGAATCTCTAAAATTTCCCTTTACATTCAAAACAAGTTTCCTGTGGTTTCCCCAGTTAGAGGAACACTTTGGTTTCTTACTTCCCTTCAAGGCAGGTCCAGTTTCTTTTGGGGGTGGGGAGCTAATACTCTTTTAAGCACATTTCAAAGGGCATTATTTTACATTAGTGAGCTCCTCCTAAAACATCTTCCCTTTATTTGCTTTCAGAAGCTTCAGTTGCCAGTGAAATCAATGGCAGTCATCCCACTGGCTTCACAAAAGGTTGTCAACAGCATCTCACCACCATAGCATTTGGAAGCTACAGCTACATATTGCATCTGGAGGTGACAAAGCGAGAGAGGAGACTTGTTTCTAAAGCAGCTCAATTCATGCAGAAGTATCACATCATGATGGCCAACAGATGCACTGATATTTAGGTATTTATCAGCAAGTTATCTCAGCTGTACTGTGCTGTACAGTCATCCTATCACTTTTAAGAGTGGATAAGTTCTCCACATATAACTTAGCCACAGAAAGAGGTGTTTGGAAGGAAGCACCTGTCCAATCATATCTAATACATATTACTGTTAAGTCCCCTAGAAACCTTTCAATAAACTGAACACATTTTACCTTTATGTTACTAAGTGGTCTGCCTCTGCTATTCACCCGAGGAAGCTGCATTAGCACCTTGCTGTCAACATATACCAACTATTTACAGATTACATGTGTTCACACTCATTTAGTACTCTGTGCTTTCTTTTATGGCTTGTACTAACACACCTGTACAAGAAGAGTGAGTCTATCTCTACATGTTTCAGTATTTTAGGAGTATCTCCTTTTCTAACACTGTGAAGCAGGACAAGGTGCAATATCCCACAGAAGCTCCAGACTGCCTTCCACAGGAGCACTCACTGCCAAGTAACAGTAATTCTGAAACTGCACTCACTTTTCCCCGTGTCACTTCACCCTGGTAGTCTACGCTTATTTTGTGATTAACTAGAATATCAAGGTTTTTCTCCTGCCATTTACAGTTTATGATCTCCCAATCTATAGCAAAAGCACATTTACTTTTTGCCATGTTTTATCCCAATTGTTTCATTCTGTACTTCCTAGTCTGCCTGCATGATACACATCTCCACAGAGATGATAATCCCAGTCTAGCATAGTAATGAAGTTTCCCAAAAACAATGTTACTTTCTGTGTTATGACCAGGAATGAATAACTGTAATGGATGGGAAAAAACAGCCAGCCAGTCCTAAAACTGATTGCAGAAGGCACGCTATTAGGTAGAAATTACCAAGTATGCTATCATCACCTGTCTTAAATACAATACCATTCTTGTATTAAACTTCATCTGACTCATTTTTCATACTCTATGAAACATTTTACTGAAATTCAGAGAACCTTATGGCTGACCTTCATAAGGGGTCAATAGCGGTAATGCTGCACAAAGCCTCTTCCATACTGACGCCCCAGCAGGGCCAAGCTCAGGTCAGCTCAGCCCACGCACAGCTCCAGGATCCAGTGCCGCATTTACCGGCTCCACCTCTAGGACTCTAGTTTGGGACACAGAGACTAGAAGCACTTCAACATCTGTCCTCCACTGTTCGCTACTAGTTTTAGTTGAGGCACTTTACATTCCTAGAATGGTTTGATTAGATTTGTAATTTTTCCCCTTGTTTTAGTGCAAAATCAAGCAGGATGAGATGTAATCACTTCTGAAATCGATGTTAACGTGATCGCTAACTGCTCCATGACCTAAAATCCTCTTAGTTACGCTGGTTTTGTGGTTGGGGTACCGCAACAGTCTTTCTTTTTTTTGATGGGAAGGGAAGGCAACTATGTGTGACAGATCATAGGATCTATCACTTGCTGTCAAGTTAGATTGTGTCATGCTGTTACTGAAACATGGCATAACCCATGACAAACCTTCTGATTCCCAAGCAGCAAGCAGTACAAAGTTGTAACAGAAAAACCTCAAGTCCTGAAGATCACCACCGTGCGTTTTTTCCAGACCACACCATGGACAGAAACCCTAAGACAGATGGTACAGGTGGGTTTATGTACACAACAGCCCTGAGACAGCACCTTTCATGGCACACTGCTCACAACTACAGCACTTAGTGCTCAACACCGGCCCCTCAGCTGTGCCTATGGTAGGAAGTAGCATACTGCAACAGGAGCAGATCTGCAGAGCAAAGCAGGTGGTGCTGGGGATCAGACATTCATACCTCATATTTTGGAGGGGACTGGTGGGGGTCAGTACCACAGACTGAACACCCCTTGTTGGGCAGTATTGTGTACATATCTGGAGTGTACCCTCCAGCTAAATTTCATCCTAAAGGAATTTAGTGCGCTCTGAGGCCACTTTCAAAGCAAACTAAAGCACAAGGACATAAGGGATGAGCAGAAGACACATCCAAAGTCCATTTTTGATCTGAACTGTAATCCTTCTACAAGTGCACCCCTGTGGTCCCAAGCTGCAAGCCTAGACCCTAAGACCTCTTAATTATTTTTTTATGGTTATTCACCTTAACCTACACAAAAGTGAGAAAACCACATTGCAGCCCCCCACTATGATGTTTTTAGAGCATGAACTGCATGCCCAGAGACACACAAGAGAATATGAAAGAGTGATGCTTACTAAAATGCAGAAGGACTGTCTGAGCAGTGATAGCCAAAATAATGCAGTTCAGGTCTCTCCTCAAGAACCAGTCAAGGAATTTTAGGTTCTCTGTAGGAGGCAGGTCATCTGGTTCACTCCAGATAAAAGCCTGGAAAAGTGAGCTAGCACATGTGCAGTGAGAATGCTCATGGTACTGGGACGCTAGACTAAAATGAGGTGCAATATAAATTCACAATCAGAACAGTCCAAACCATGAAATACTCTAATCCTCTATACAGGAAGATTACATACAAAGAAGTGCTAATGAACAAGGGCACTAGGAAAGTGAAGCACTGCTTTCATTTATGATATAGGCCTTTCAGATCATTAGCTAGAAACTTACACATCATCTTCCAGCCTGGTGTTCACTTACACTGTGAATTACACCGAATCTGGGGTCTGATCCTTTGGCAAGACAGCTTTTTGGGTAGTCAGATGCCATGACTTCAAAAGGGCCTCTAAACATAAGGGAGTACACAAAAAGGTGGCAGATGATCTTAAGCTTAGACAAAAGAAAGATAATGCACCCAGAGAAAAATAATTTATATTATGGGTACAGAATGCGGAAACTGGAACTAGGAATTACAAGTCAAGTAAGAGATCCTTAAGCTAACATTTACAGTTCCCTAAAAACATCAACGCAACATGCAGCTGCAACAACAAAAAAAACCCCAGTAAAACATAAAAGCAAGTGTCATTTTCAAACTATAAATAAAACTTTGGTACACCCACACCTCAAGTACTGTGGCACTAGTCTTCACACCTCAAAAAAGATGTAGCAGAATTAGGGGGGGTAAAGACAAAAACAACTAAGAAGATGAAGAAGACAATGAAGATATTAAGGTGGGCAAGACTGCTCACTTTTGAGGAAAATACTGCAGATGCATTTGGTTGCACTTTACAACCATAAAAGGACAAAATGAGCAGAAACTGTTATCCACCAAATCCTGCAACACTAAAGCTGGAAGCAGTCTCTTACGGCACATCAGTTTCAGGCAGATAAAAGTAGTAATGTACTTTTCTATACAGCAAGCAGGGAACTTCCCAATCTTGCTTCCACAAGAGGTTGTGGAGGCAGACAGTGTATGTTGGGTCAGAAATGAATTCAGTAAATTCACAGACAATAGGTCCATAAATGGATATTTAATAGGACTAGGCAGACTTATACTTTTAATATCCCAGATATAATTCTGGATGCTGGGGGAAGACAAAGACTTCGGACAGTGGCAAGGCTGACCTGCTTTCCCTAAATAACCTCTCCTACCGCTGTTAGGCTAGATGAACCATTGGTCTGATCCACTGGGATACTTGAATTTCAGTAAAAGTCTTATAGAGAGGAGAAAAAAGTTTTTGTTTGCTTTCCATAAGTAATCTTCATTTTGTCATATTTTCACATAGCAATCTCCCATCCAAAGTGTATAAAAAGCTCAAATCAAAACAACAATAATCTACCCATTTTCAAAATTCCTGCAAGGTTTTCCAGTGATGGTCTTTTTCATGGCCCGTATGAACCCCCTCCAGTTCTCGGATTTAAAGAAGATTAAGCCATCAGAGCTGCAAACTTTATTCAAACGAGAACAAGACGTTAATGTATGCCATGATAGTATTTTCTGTCCTCTACCACATTTTTCTTTTACTGCCACTGCGTAAGTGAAGGTTTTCATTCATTTCCTAGTAATGACATTCACATCTTTCCTATGAGTTGACAACTTGTAAACAAGTTGCAGGAATAGTTCAATGTCTTCTTATATATATTTTTTTTTTAGTTTTGTAAAACTGAACAGAATTTGACATCTTTTTGCGTATTTAGTCAGCAGTTCCATGGAGTCCTTTAGGACAATCTTGCAGGCAGCTTCTTTAAAATCTTTTAAAACTCCTTCTGAAAGTTCCTCTCTACAATACTTTGCTATATACTTTTGCAGATCAAAGTCCTCTGTGTTCAGTATACATTTCAATATACTTATGGTATGTAGGAGTAAAATTGATTCAGTCAAGTATCTCTTTCAAACAGCATTAGGGTTTAGTAGTTGCTTAAAACTTTTTAGCAACAGGATTTAAGACTGTGGTGGATTCAAACAGTGTGGTGAATACCCTTTGCCAAAAGATTGAGATGACTTGGCCAGTATTCTCTCTCCCTTCCCCCTTTCTCATTTTGTTTTTTCCTTGAATAAATGTCAGAGACCTCCTTTTCATTATTTCCTCTACTTTCTCTGAAGCTGACAGTAGCTGCCTAAAAACAATAGCTGCCCACATGACACAGAAAATTTCTACCAGCACGTTCTGTAGATGTTTTCAAATGGTACCATTTGCCTTTCATGACCTACAGTGCCAAATAGTGTTTTGTTGTTTGGGTGGGTTATTTTTTTTCATTTCCCTCACTTTACAATATTACCTTTAGTAAGAATATTTACCATTACTTAATTTATTACAGAGCTGCCAACTGTTGCTCCTTGTTAGAAGTCAGAAGCCTTTATTCTAATACAAGTTTAAAGCCTGTATTTTTCCCTTATCTTAGTCAGGTTCTAAAAGCTCAAACCAATAAGTAAAGTTTAAGTAATATTTTAGTCTTCTCTGTGTTTGAAGAAAGCTTGCTGTAACTTAAAAATCATCAGGTTGTGATTTATATTCCCCTTGTTTATCACCACCTGAATTCCTATCCTATTAAAACTTCAAAATGAACTGGGAACTTCAATTCATAGAAGTATAGAAGAACATGCAAACATAACCCAAAATTGAATCAGAAACTTGGAATGTTCCAAAATCTAAGCATGCATGTGCTTTTCAAACTGAATTCATTTCCACTGCCCTCTTCCTAGAGCCAGAGATCCTCATCAACACATCATTATGCGTGCCTGCTTCTGTAGCAAACACTTTTATAGATCAGTTGGAAATACACTTCAAACTCCATATGTAGTTCAGCCACAAGGGGAAAGTAAGACATTTCAGTGACTGCAAAATGTGCAGCACTGTGCAACAATAATTCTAGAGCCAAACTCAGCAAAGGCACAAGTATACTATGCACCTTGCTTCCAAAGAGAAAGTTTTAAACAAAGCCCATGCTCCACCACCCTTCACTCACACAGTGTGTTCATCCATTGAAGGCAACTCTTAACATACTATGCTGTAAGTAAAAGAAGAGACTGAAAATACTCACACTTCTGATACCTGGGATTACACAGAGCTGCCAGTGCCTGATGGGAGCCATGAGAAACTCAAAGTTGCACTTGACAAAGCTTCAATAGTGTCATGGTTTAAGCCCAGCCAGCAGCTAAACACCAGGCAGCTGCTCGCTCACTCCTCCCGCCTCGGTGGGATGAGGACGAGAAAATATAAAGAAAAGCTCATGGGTCGAGACAAGGACGGGGAGGGATCACTCACCAGTTATGGTCACAGGCAAAAACCAGACTCAACTTGGGGAAAAAAACAAAATCAATTTCATTTACTATCACTAAAATCAAAACAGGATAATGAGAAGTAAACCCAAATCTTAAAAACACCTTCCCCCCACCCCGCCCTCTTTCCCAGGCTCAACTCCACTCCCAATTTTCTCTACCTCCTCCCCCAACCAGCAGCACAGGGGGATGGGGAATGCGGGTTGGGGTACGTTCGTTGTCTCTGCCGCTCCTTCCTCCTCAGGGGGAGGACTCCTCACTCTTCCCCTGCTCCAGCGTGGGGTCCCTCCCACAGAAGACCGTCCTTCACAAACTTCTCCAATGTGGGTCCTTCCCACAGGCTGCAGTTCTTCACGAACTGCTCCAGCGTGGGTCCTTTCCATGGGCTGTATTCCTTCAGGCACAGACTGCTCCAGCACGGGCTTTCCCATGGAGTCACGGCCATCTCCGGGGTCATCCCCCTGCTCCAGCGTGGGGTCCTCCCCAGGCTGCAGGTGGGCACCTGCTCCCCCGCCCCCCTCCATGGGCTTGGGGGGACAGCCTGCCGCCTCACCACCGGCTGCAGGGGCATCCCCTCCTGCCCCGCTCCTCCTCCCCTCCTTCCTCACTGACCTCGCTGTCTGCAGAGGGCTTCTCTCACATTCCATTCTCCTCCCACCCTGCAGATTCCCCTTCTTAAATCTGTTCTCCCAGAGGCACTGCCACCATCACTGATGGGCTCAGCCTTGGTCTGACTTGTAGCTGGGGAAGCTTCTAGCAGCTTCTCACAAGAGCCACCCCTGTAGCCCCTTCCCCGCTACCAAAATCCCACCACACAAACCCAAAACAAATAGCATTACTGGTAACTTGAAAGCAAGTAACATTCCTGTATGTGAAAAGCATGACCACCCACTCATAAAAACGAAACCAAAGTAAAAGGTTTGTTATTATCGGCAAGTTATCTGAAGTCACTTTGTTACTGCTTGGGACTGGACAGTTAGTTTACAGTGTCAGTGTTGCAGAAATGGCAAGAAATGCAGCAAACTGTTCCCTTTACAAGTCTGGGAAACTTAGAAGCTGCTTATGCCTTATGCAATCAGAACTGCCACTAGGTAAAACCAATAAGCTACACTGAAAGCATATTATTTGAATAAAGCAAAATAAAAACCACTACTACATTTAAGCCTTTAAGCAGCAAAGTCCCTCATTCTTCTTTCTCAAGAGTCAAATATAAGATCAGACTCAGTGTTGCTACACAAGATTCCATTCCAAAAAAAAAAAAAAAAAAAAACCAACCCAAAAACTAAGAAGAAAAAAAAAATAACTGATCAAGTGGCTTAATTACCAAATCTAACTGATAAAGCACATTTATTTAAATGTCACTTAAAGTTTTGGTTAGACACATAGTTTTACAGTTATCTTCCAGAACCTCCGCCTACTCCTTTTAACTAAGCAATTCTAAAATTAACTTGGGTTCCTAGCAACATGAATCAACTGATTTTAGACTGTAATAGTAGAGTTATCAAAAGTCTTCCAGGCATGTTCTGCTCATGTAAATGATTCAGTGCACTACACACATTAAAAAAAAAAATAATAAGCATAAGCCTGATAAAATCATTCTCTTTTCCAGAAAAGGTAATTCTAATGTAATTTTTCATACTGCTTTATTACCTTTTGTCTAACAGATGTAAAATCTAGTTTTGCTTATTTAGCAATGACCAAATTCAAAGACAGCAAAACTAATTCCACAGAATACTTTTTAGCAGGGAAGTGGCAATATATACCAATATATACCAAAATGCCTTCTGAGGACATGAACAAAATGCATTTCCAGGGTATCAGACACAGTCAGTACTGTCTCAGCTGAACACTTACTACAGATTTTAAAGCATCCCTTTACAGAGGACAAAGGTGGAAGAAAATCATGTCTATCACCTGTCTATCTCTATATTGGGAACACTATAGGAAACTAAAGGCTTTTTAATTTTTTGAGCGAAAATTAAAAAATACTACTCAAACAGCAATATAAAACTGTGAACATTTTAAGGAAAGGAACAAGGACAGAAAAAGAAGGAAGAGCACATGTGCCTGTACATACACAATATGAACAGGTTTGAGGATACAGCTAACAGCGGTTTAAGACAATCTACACCTGGATACCACAGTTTTAGTTCCCTGCTCTCCCTCCCCGACTTCCCTACAACACATCTAACTACAAACTAACACCAATGCAATGGACAGGCAAAAGCAGCGCAGAATTAAACATCTTGAACAGCTGTGGAATCACACCAACAGTCAAAATTAACTGTAGCTAACTTAATTATGATGTGTCTTAACAGTCCTACGTAAGTATAGAAATCTCTACCAAAACCCAGGAAAAATTGATCCAAACAATACAGCTAGGAACATTTATTTGTTTTAGTGTCTATGTTCAGTTCAGCATTGAGAACAATTTAAATAAAACCCTAAATACCAAGTCACAATAAAAGCCAGAGGTTTGGAATATACAATTGCAAGCAAATTTTAAAAAATTACTGTTAACTATTCCCTTCAAAAACATAGAAAGACTTCTGAAAATACACAAGTGGTAAAACAGGAAAGCACACCTAAGCTTTCAAGCAAGCAAAAAGAATTGTTCATATACCTGAAAGCTTGTTCATGTTTTTCAAATAGATGAACAGATAAAACGAAGAACGTATTGCAGCTCCATAAAAACCTTCTACCCTGCATCTGGAAATACACACTGAAAGCATCTATGCTTCCAAATAATTTTAACTATGCTACAGAGGTATAATGAGAAACTATTAAAAGCCAATGTCTTCTTCAAAACTCTTCAATTTTACATTACAAACACCATAACATTTGACTATGTATTTTGTTTACAATACATTCTCACTACTGGACAGAGTCAAGACTGCTTGGTAGTCCTTACTGTGGACTTCCGTATCTTACTTTTTGTACTACATTAGTAATTTAACTTAACTCTGAAAAATTAACATAAACCTTTAATGTATCAAAAGTTATTGAATTGTTTTCCTCTATGGACTAAACCTACTGTGAACAACTATAGTGAACACCACATTTTAGTGTTCACCATGGGCTGACCACAGCATTCTCTTCCTGATACTGAGTCTAGTCATACAGTATGGTAAGGAAGACAAGATAACTCAACAAACAATAAGATTTGGGAATGGGAAAAAAGTTTTTAAAATAAAGATAAAAACCACACTTTATGATATAAGCAGTAAACATTTAGAAAGGAAGAACTTAAACAAGAACAAAGCAATGAAGCGACTTTACCCCATTCTGTTACTTATTCCTCAAGCACAGAAAAATTACAGTGGCACATTCCACAGATCAAGCCAACAAATACGCTACAGATTTTGTGCTCCAGGAAAGGAGCTCACCCGGCAAATACTTCATACTCATTTCTCTATATTGTACTATGGTAAGTGGGTGTATTAAAAGAACTCAAAAGGCTAATTTATCTTCTAGAGCAAACAGAAAGAGATATTTCTGCAATGACATAACTCTTCAGTCAGCCATGACCTCTTCCCAATGATTTATCATCTCTTCCCACCTCAACAAGGTGGGAAGCCGTGCTTGGTGCCACAGCAGCCCGGCCAAGTCTTCAGTTCATAAAGACATCAGAAGAAAAGACAAGTAAAACTGGGCCAGGCAACAGGCCATCACAGAGTGGGTGGAAAGAGCAGTAACTTTACCTATGAAACAGAAACAAAGGATAGATTCCCCCACAACATGATTAGACAGGAAAAAACATGGAATACAAGCTGTGTAATCCTAGTAGCCACGTTTAGCTCTAAAGACATTATTGCTAGCATGTAGCACTGTATTAAACACACTTAGGGAACAAAGATGAGAAGATTCTCTAAAGATTATTCAAAAGCTATTTACACAAAACACAGAAGGCCTACATAAATATCTGAGAATCTGTGAGTTACAGTGAAAATCCACTTACGGGGTAACAAAAGCTGAATGCTTAAAAAATGATTTCAAAAAGGACACAAAATTTAACACATGGTCCTGGTCAAGACTTTTGTAGGAACAATGCCCAGAAGCTCTGGATGTAACAATATGAAAATCTACACCGGATAAGTAACCCTAAGTGTTGGACCCATTAGCTCGACCAGCAACAGCAGACTTGAAACCCTACTTGTGATCTGGCCACTATGGAAGGACAAAGACACATTGTGTCCATATGGCTTACACAAGGATTAGGTAATTGAGTCAAATGATTTAAATGTGGTAACAAAAAAGTCTTAATCACAGGGAACGAATAGATGTGCGTCACCAAAGGAAAGGGTAAAAGCACATTACCGTTTAAATCTATCCTTGAGAGCTTGTAAAATAGGGTTACTACCCAAACCTGCACAGAATTTTTATAGCGTCATTATATCTCCTATCCTGCTATAAAATCATTGTTGCTATTGGGATTTGTACATAAAGATCAAGATCATCATACAGGATCACCCAGAAGACAGAGGATGCTACAGGCCTCTCAACTCTGAAAAACATCAATTGCACAGAAGTTAGGTGTTAAAGAAAAAAATTACAGCCCTGACCGTTACAAAAATTTAGTCTCATTTGGGTTTGAAGGTGAAACAGTTACCATGATGTTTTGGCAAGCCTAAGGAGAGGAGCTGCCAGTTTCGACTAGATGGATTATCTTTGACCACGACCAGTTCCAGCTGCTTCAGAGACAAGTGAAGAAAATTCTTAAGTAGGCAATTAAAAATAACACAGCCACAGGCAAGATTTCTTCCTACCTCCCGTCAGTTAGAGATTATTTAAACTACAGACTCAGGAAGAACAGAAACTACCTTTTAGAGTTGCTGTTGTATTTTTTTAATTTTTAGTGTAAAACTGGATATTCCTACCATTCTTCTTAAAGTTCTGCTATACTTCTAGCCTCCATCTCCTCAGGTAACAAGCTCCACATGATAACTGTATCTAGTCTACTCTCCTTTATCAGTTTTAAGTTGTGTCCTTCAAACACTGACAGTTCTCCTGTTCTTGTATTATGAAAAAATGTCCACAAACTCATGATCTTTCTTTTTTACGCCATTTGATAGTTAACACCTAAAAATTCAGCATTTTTCCTTTCCGGGAAGTTCAGTCAAATCTTCAGTCACTCTTCCAATTACAAGAATGTCCTTTCTCCTCATGCCTGTTACATTATTTCTGGCGCAGTGAGATCAGAATTGTATTCCCCTCCCCCGCTTTCAAAATGAGCAAATATATAATTAATTTCTCTGTCTTTCTAAGTAGTATTTCAGATCTGCAAAGACACGGAGAATAGGAACAGCCTGAGGAAGAAATGGACAGAACACAATTGGACTGAAAAAGTAAAGGAAAAACACCAATCAGCCTACTAAAGCGCTGCAGGGCATAAGAGATTTATCCTAGTTCAGCAAAAGACTGAATTTATGGGGAAAAAAATGTGAGATGTTCTTTCTCCAAGTAGTTATATAGGTCTTTGTCATCATTAATGGGATAATGCACAAGAAGTGCAGATATGGGTATAAATTCATGTGTAAAGCGGTGGGCCATAATTATTTGAGTAAAGGGAATTTGTCAACACACAAATGCCCATATTTAGACCTCAACAAGGAGCATCTTCTGGACAGAAGCACTCCAGCAGGTCTCGAGGGTACCTTCTGGCTCCCTCCGCACTTCCCCAAGCTTCTGTGCCATAAGGCACGTTTTTCAAAATTGGAAATGCATTCCATTCTTAGCAATTCGCAACCTAAAATGAAGGAGTTCCTTCCTGTTTCCAAGACAGATTACCAAGGTGTATTTCAAGCAACACACATAAATTACACTGAAATACTGTCCTGGTTTCAGCTGGGATAGAATTAAACTGTCTTCCTAGTAGCTGGTACGGTGCTATGTGTTGAGTTCAGCATGCGAAGAATGTTGATAACACTGATGTTTTCAGCTGTTGCTCAGTAGTGTTTAGACTAAAGTCAAGGATTTTTCAGCTTCTCATGCCCAGCCAGGGCACAAGGAGTTGGCACAGGACACAACCAAGGCACCTGACCCAAACTGGCCAACGCTATATTCCATACCATGGGATGTCACATCCAGTATAGGAACTGGGAAGTGGGGGCGGGGAATCGCCGCTCGGGGACTAGCTGGGTGTTGGTCGGCGGGTGGTGAGCAATTGCCCTGCACATCATTTGTACATTCCAATCCTTTTATTATTGCTGTTGTCATTTTATTAGTGTTATCATTATCATTATTAGTTTCTTCTTTTCTGTTCTATTAAACCGTTCTTATCTCAACCCAGGAGTTTTACTTTTTTTTTCCCGATTTCCTCCCCCATCCCACTGGATGGGGGGGAGTGAGTGAGCGGCTGCGTGGTGCTTAGTTGCTGGCTGGGGTTAAACCACGACAAATACACAGTAAATTTCAGTATCAGAAATTATTATAAAAAGCCAAACGAGCTGACCACTTAGTATGCTCTTACATGAACATAACTAGTTATTCCAATTATAACTGGAAATATTATCCGCAACTGTCGACAACATTTATACCAATGTTTACCCACTGAGAAAAAACAGATACACAGCAAGCAGCTCTGCAGCGCCAGTCCTCGAAAATCTTGGGGTTTATCCAAACACTGGTTTTCATGTGTTTTTGGCGACGATTTCTAACAATGCCTTTCGTTTGTACAACATCTATTTTCTATTCAGTCCTGTAAGAAATCTCTCATGAAAACACTTGAAGCCTAAATAGAACTTGTCAAAATGACAGACTATGTAACTTTTCTTTCCAGAATGTTCTGGTCTCATTCTCACATTTTATTGTGTTTTGCATGTCTTTGCAATTTTGTTGTAGTGAACAAGTATGACTTGTAACATTGATGTTTAACCAAAAAAAATGCTTTTGTTAGGTTTTCTTTTTATTTAAAGAAAAACAGAGTTATCTGGAATGAATAAAACTCTGTATTCAGAAAAGCGTTTAACATAACTGGTGGACAGATGGGAAAAAATGCGTACTTTTTCAAATGACTCCATCAACAAAGTAAAACTTTATTCTTCCCCAAATTCAGAAAATAAACAGGTAAATAAGGACATTTTGAATAACTGCTGTACATACCTCTCAAAATAGTATTTCATTTTAAAAAAAGGACCCCCTACAGACAAGACAACATGCAAAAAAAAAGCCCAGACCAACACTGCTTTCTCCACTTTCTCCAAAAGTTGCTTCAACGGTTTTAATTGTGCTTTCAGTCAAGGGTAGATGGTATGATACCCAGCCCTGATTCTACCTAGGACACCGTTCTGTGTAGAGCAGATCCAGGTAGCTCCCTATTACTGAACCAGAAGATCATATGTGAAGACTTCCACTTCACCCTGGCCATGCATTTCCTACACACCAATACTGCTGGGGTCACAGATCCCTCTGTGAGCTATTGGAACTCACAAATCGAGTAGAAAACTAGCATATCCAAAAGTCTCCTACTGTGTTTAGTGAATCCAATCATCCATTAATTTATTAAATCATCAGAAGAAAAAAAAAAAATCATTGGCCACAGTGGATGGGAGAGTTTGTAGGAACAACACAGCTGACAGAGGCACAGGCAAGCAAGATCCTCCCCTTGTTAGGAGCAGCTAGATCAATTTCAACTGCCAGTGCAACCACAGCTCAGGTTGGAAACCTACCTTCTGAAAGGCAATGAAATCTAGCGCTGGCTGTCTTTCGGCATCTTTCTCAAAATGCTCCCTTCCACATACCTAGGACAGTTTTTCCTACAGCTTAATGGGAAGAGAATGACACAAAGCTGCAACAGCCAGAGCCGGAACGGGGGCACCTCCTTCTCCAGTCCCAATGACAAACAAGTAAACCTCACAATAACCAGGACCCACTAACTCTGGTATGACACTGCAGTCTGGTTGCTCACACAGGGACCAAGTTAACACAAATGCTCAAAACCTTATAGTCTGAGCAACTGCTGTGAAGGCATCCCCCTGGTATATTTCTGATGTGTCATATATTTAATGTGCTGCATCACATGTGTAAGCAATACAGCAATATATGTGAACCATTAACAGTAATGAAAGTAAGTATTGTTAGGTTCAAGAGTTACTGTCCTCACTTCTGACATTAGAAGTGAGCGGAACCCTGAGGGGGGAGGGAGGGGAAAGCAGCAAAGCATTCTCATGCCTTATTTTCTGAAGGCATACAAACCAAACAATAACATTTATTAGAAGTTCACACAGACCTCAGAAAAACAGTTTTACAAGTTGCTACAGTGAGGTTTTCTGAAACCCGAGACAGAGATCTGCAGGAGTTATGCAAATAATTGCCAGACCTATCAGATTCTTCAAGAGACACACAAGCCATTAAGCACAAATTGAGGGGTGAGGTATAATACAGTGTCCAGCCAACACCGACCATTATTTTATTGCAGGGTTGAACTGCAGTATGGGACACAAGAAAGACAAGCTGCATAAAGCTCATCAGCTGCTTGTTTCCTGACCCACAACAAAACCAAGCTAACTTCAGTGCTTTGACCTCCAGATCCTTCTTCCCGTAGAAACATCTGCTTATTCTTTAGCAAGCTCCTGAACCCCAGAGGAAAAAAAAAAAAAAAAAAAAAAAAAAAAAAAAAGGCTTTCCAGAAAATCCCAGCAGAACCCCACCCTGGTTTAGCAGGCTTCACAGACCTCACAGAGGCCAAGAACAGATGACATATTCCCACTCAAATTAAAGAGCTGAAGTCAGGAGTGACCTGCGATTGATTCAGCCAGTGAACTTCCCATTTCAGTTCTTTCCTACCAGACGAATACGAAGAGCGAGCACCCTAAACCTGTCGTCACACACGCCTCCTTTATTCACGCGTATCTCTAGACAGCACCACGCATCCTCCAGCCAGGAGATGCTGGGCAGGATGAGACACACCGGATCCGCAACGGAGAAGTAAGAACTCGTGGGCATAAATAGCAAGCGCTCTTCTCACATTTT
Organism: Astur gentilis; assembly: GCF_929443795.1. Taxonomy (NCBI): domain Eukaryota; kingdom Metazoa; phylum Chordata; class Aves; order Accipitriformes; family Accipitridae; genus Astur; species Astur gentilis. The sequence goes on from NC_064919.1 coordinate 66,063,220, forward strand.
AATCACAAAGAGCGTCCGAAATAGTAACATCAAGCGTTTCCGTCAGGGCACACTGTTGTGCCATTTTTTCAGAGCACCGCCGGTGCACCAGAGCGAACAAGAAGTTATTTCTTGACGTTAAAGGCCTCTCGTCCCTCCATCACCTCATCCCCCCGCCCCCCCCCGCCCAAACCTCCCCGGGCTCTCCTCCCCAGCCGCGCCCCCTCCCCCCAGCATCCCCCCACCGCCCCCATCCACAGCCACCTCTCCCCTTTCCCCCTCCCCTCCCCCACGCCCGCTCCCCCCCCCGCCCCCCAGCCCCCAGCCCCCACCCCGCCGCCGCCGCCGCCGCCGCCCGTCCCTCCCCGCCCTGCCGCAGCCTCCCCGTCCCCAGCGGCGGCCGCCGCCGCCGCCGCCACCGCTCGCGCCCCGCGCAACCGCCCTGCGCCGCCAAGCGCGAGCGCTCCCCTGACAACCGCAGCGCGCGCCAGGCCCGGCCACTCCCCGGCCCCGCGCACACAATGGGCCCCGCGAGCAGCCCCCTCCCCGCCCCACCCCCTCCCCCGCGCCGCTCGCCGAGGCGGCGGCGGCGGCGGCCGCGGCGCCCGGCCGGGGTCGGCGGCCGCTCCTCCGCCGTGCCGGCCCCTCCCGCCGCCCCTGCCCCACTGACCATCGCTGCGCTTGATCTCCACGTAGATCCCTATCTGGATCTTGCCGAAGTTGGCCGCTGCCATCGCGTCATGGGGCAGCCGCGGGGAATCGCTGCCGGCCGGGCGCACAGGCGGCGGGGAGGGGAGGGGAGGGAGGGGACGGCGCGCACGGCTGCGCTGGCAGCGGCGGCACCGACCGCGGCGGCTCGGGCAGGGAGGGAGGGAGGCAGGGAGGGAGGGAGGGAGGGAAGGGCGGGCGGGGAGAGGGAGGAGGGGGAAGAGAGAAAAGGCGCCGGCCGGATACAACAGGCGCTGGGCGCTGGCGCGCCTGCGCGGCTTAGCCGTGGCGTCACAGCGGGACGGGCTCAGGGGGGAGGCGCCGCCGCCGCGGCCTTCGTCAGCCGCCCGCGCTCTCCTCCTCCGCCTCCTCCTCCTCCTCCTCCTCCTCCTCCACCCCCTACTGCCTCGGGGGAAGGGGGCCCGGGGGGGGGTCCCACGTCACGGGGGCGCTCGGTGTTCTTACCCCGCGGGCCTCGGGAGGCCCGAGTCGCCCCGCCCCGCGTCGCCCATCCACCCCACCCCACCCCACCCCCCCCCCCCGGCGCCGCAGCTGTTCCCTCCCAGCCGCCCTTGGCGGCGCCGCGGCCGGACTGGCACAAGATGGGCGCCCCCGCTGCCCTCGGGCCGACGGCCCGCGGGAAAGCCCTGCTCCTGGCCGCCGTGCCGCCTCCCCGGACCGGGAGAGGCTCGTCCCAGCCGCAGGCCGCCTGTGCGAGCCTTTGCCTCGCGGACATCTCGCCGGCGTGGAAACGCACACGCGCGCCTGTTCGGCACCAGATGGTGACTGAGCTGCTCTGAAGTCTTAATGTAATAGCTTTATCTACCTCCTGTCTGCTCATACGGCTCCTCTGTGCCAAGTAGAGCAGCTTAGAAGCAATCTTCGCCCTCCCCAACCTGCCGGCAGCTCTTGGGTCCGAGGAGGGCCACGCTGGCAACACACAGCATCCATCCATCTTTGCCTCGTGGCTGCCCCATTCCTTTATACAGCCTAAATAAAAACCAAAACACGCTTTGTGCTCCTCATTTCCCTGTAATGATTCCTGTACCTCAGGCAAGCCGCTTCATTAAGCATTGTCCCTTGGGTTTCTCCTCCAAGGGCGGTTCCTGACACGGTGAAGCCACCACCAGTTTAATACTGTCCTTCCTGCATGGCTTCCTGGTCACTTTGCGTGGCATCACAATACATACCCTAAACACGCAGCCTCTTCTTGCCGCCCAGCAATGCCAGTCTATTAAAAATAGTCCCCCAATCCATGCTTCAAAGGGTAATACGTAATGACAGCTGACACCGGGCCACCCCCCCCACCGAGAGCTGCGCCCTCCCAGCCAGCCTGTTGCCCTCCTTGCCTCATGTCCTCTCCCTGCCTCCGCTGTCGGTTTCATACTGAAATCAGTATGAAACCAGCCATTCACAGTCAAGAAGGTATGGCTCTCAATTCCTGGGGCGGGGAGGGGGGGGGGGGGGGGGGGGGAGGAACAGGGAGAGAGATTGAGAGCAGCCCTGCAGAGAAGGACTTGGGGGTGCTGGTGGACAAAAAGCTGGACATGAGGCGGCAACGTGCACTCGCGGCCCAGAAAGCCAACTGTATCCTGGGCTGCATCAAAAGAAGCATGGCCACCCGGTCGAGGGAGGTGATTCTGCTCCTCCACTCTGCTCTGGTGAGACCCCACCTGCAGTACTGCATCCAGCTCTGGAGTCCTCAGTACAGGAAAGACATGGACCTGTTGGAGCAGGTCCAGAGGAGGGCCACAAAAATGATCGGAGGGCTGGAACACCTCTCCTGTGAGGACAGGCTGAGAGGGTTGGGGTTGTACAGCCTGGACAAGAAAAGGCTCTGGGGAGAACTTAGAGCAGCCTTTCAATACTTGAAGGGGGCTTATGAGAAAGATGGGGACAGGCTTTTTAGTAGGGCCTGTTGTGAGAGGACAAGGAGTAATGGTTTTATACTGAAAGAGGGTAGATTCAGGTTAGAAATAAGAAAGAAGGGCAACAAAGCTGGTGAGGGGCCTGGAGCTGGTGAGGACGAGAGGAAAAGGCCTCAAGTTGAGGCAGGAGAGTTTTAGATTGGGTATTAGGAAAAATTTCTTTACTGAAAGTGTTGTCAGGCGTTGGAACAGGCTGCCCAGGGAAGCGGTGGAGTCACCATCCCTGGAGGTATTCAAAAAGTGCATGGACAAAGCACTTTGAGACATGGTTTAGTGGGCATGGATGACGGCTGGACTCAATGATCTTAAAATGATTCTATGATTCTAAGTGTTTTATGATAAGGGTGGTACGACACTGGAGCAGGTTGCCACAACGAATGCCCCATCCCTGGAAGTGTCCAAGGCCAGGTTGGATGGGGCTTTGAGCAACCCGGTCTAGTGGAAGGTGTTCCTGCCCACGGCAGGGGCAGGAACTAGGTGATATTTAAGGTCGCTTCCAACCCAAACCATTCTGAGATTCTATATACACACACACAAAAGAGTCAGAAGAGGAACTGACAGAAAGTTAAACAGCAACAACCATCTTGCGCAACTTGGTTGCACTTGTATTGGCTCTAGCTGGTATAAATCAACCTTTTGATGAAGTGTTAAGGAAGAATTAATAGAGTGAAAGTTTAATGCTTTCAAAAAGTGGGTCTTACTCTCTTATCCTTGCCCACCTTCATTTTTGACATGAGAAATTCAGCTCTGAATCATGTTATGCATGGAAGGCATTGCTTACTATGGTTATGGTGGAATTACAATATTACAGGTATCATGATCTGTCCAGCAAAACTACTTTGGCTTTTTAGCTTAGTCACTGTCCATTTAATTTAGACTACTGACAAGCACTAGGAATAATTATCTCTTTGAAAAAGATCTTATGCAAGAAATACCATGAAGAGTCCAGTGTTTTTAAGAAGGCCTCTTCTAATTAATACAGAATTAAAGATATGCTCTTTTTAACTTACAGATGTTTTTGAAATAAAACAAAAATGCAACAAATGTTTTAGGCTTACATAAGTGTTAGGCAGGGACTAGCTTTGAATTTTAAAAAAAAGTTTCTTCTACCCACTATAATTCCACGGCATTTCAATGACTTGAACTGAATGTTTTGTAATATTCTTTTTACACAAATTCTTCTGCATAGACATACCTTGTAGAGTTCAGCTTTGTTTTAGAGAATTACCCATGATAGACTTGGATAGCCATTGCTTGGTCTCTGTTTAACTGTTATATTTATGATCAATTTGATTAAATCTTTTCTGAAGTTTTTATGTAATGTAAAAACAATCAGATTCTAAGATTAGGTCCAGAGTAATTGAAAAGCATCTCATTTGAAATAGTTAAATAATAAATGGTAAATTATTTTTCATACTATTTGCTCTGTCTATTCCATAAAGGTTAAACTGAAAAATTTGAGAGGTGAATTATATATAATTTTCTGGAAAAAATATTTGAGTCCTGTTGTTGCAGGAATAGGTGATTACTTTTACACACAAACCATCCCACTGAGGTAAAGAGGGTATATCTTAGAAACATGTACACAGCTGTAAGTATTTACAAAATCAGGTGCTACTCTAAAATAGAACTTGAATACATATCAGTCTGTAGTTAATCCTGAAGTCTCTGAAATACTTAGGCCTTAGTACAGAAAATTGTTAAGACTGTTCTAAACTTTAAATATGAATTTGAAGTTGACTCATGAAAATAAGACCCCAAATTATTATTTTGTTGTATGCTCTGTGACATCAGAGATTTTTGTTACTGTCATAAAGCACACATGGAGGCTTTCATAGAGCAAGTCAGCAAAGGCCAGAAAATCACTTGTGTGTGTCTAGAAAATAAACAGCAGTAGCAGTAAATAAATTCAAATATTTATAAAATATGGCAAAGCATTATAGGAAGTTTTCTTACACAAATAAAGATCTGTAATAGTTTGGGGTTTTTTTAAGCAAGTGTTGCTTTTTTTTGAAGAAAAAACACTCAAAACTGTACTCCTGAGTATCAGGTCTTTCTTACCTAATATTCTAAACATATGTCTTTTTTCATAGTTTTGGTTAACAATACATGTTCAATCCAGCATTAAACAGAAGAACAAAGCTTTAAAGTCCAAAATTTTGCTATACATTATTTAATTGAGGTGGTGGAAAATTGTATTATATAGAGTATTCCATTTTATTGGCCCACTAACATAGACTTTCTCTGACCATTTTTTAGAAAGTATATTTGAGCTTTCTAAAATAATGTTTGCAAAATTCCCAGAACGGTATGTGTCTACTTTTATATATCAGTGCATGGTGTTCTTGACAATACAGACAAATAATACAATTACTGAGGTTTTGGCATTCAGTTCAAAACTTTAGCTGCTTTTGAATTAGTAAGATATAAAAAATAGTGGGAAATGATCATGCACCATTTGTTTTTCAACTGTTAGCAGGAATTCTTCAGTTTTCAACAAACACTAGTATCTGCTTGCATTTCACACAGACACAATCATATTGATTAAAATTCTTAATTCACTGTATTTTGATGTCAAAATCAAGTTGTGAATCACAGCCTACCATCTTGTTAACTTAAAATTCATTGATTATTATGTATTTGAATTATTTCACAGCACTAGTGAACAAATGATTAATCATAGTACATGTTTGTAATCATACTGATATGAAATATATTCTTTTTAAGGCTCAACTCAGAAAATACTTTTGGAGTTCCATGAATGCAACTGGTATTAAATGTGTATGCAGGTCAGTCAACAGTCAGGTCAAAGGAACATGTGGTTACTTGTAAGATTAAAAGAAATAGTCAATGTCTTTATTACATAGAAAAATAATTTTAAAAGGAACCACTGTAATACTGTAGCTTCTCACATCATCATGACTACCTGTTGCAGTATACAAAAACTTGCAAAATTAGTAATAGATGATTTCTTTCACTTAAGAATCAGTAAATATGCAAGAAGCGCCTGAAGTAGTTTGACATCCCAGTTGCCTACTTAGACTGATAGACTCTTCTTGTCCAGTTCAGAACCTTTGTGAAAACAGCAATGGCTGAGCTGTCTCACAGATCCCGTCCTGCTCTTTTTTTATTTTAAGCATCAATTCATCTGTATTGTAAGGCTATTTAAAACTACCCCCTGCTGGACACAGCACTTTGTGAGTAGTAGCACTATACAATAGTATCAGAAAGTGATAAAAAGAGGAGAACCGCCTTACTTATAGACATAAATTATTTTAATATATTTCCCACTGCTTTATTAGATCTAAAAATCTGATTTTTATGTAACTACCTCTGTATAATAAATTATTGTGTTATGAATAACTTTGTGTAGCTGCCTTATCTGAGACTCAAAATGTTTTAAGCCAGGCTCTCAAAGCTTCATAACTAACCTTTTGTCTTCCACATATGCGTTCTAGATTCCATTGCATTAAATGTCTACAAATTCTGCTGGTTATCTTCAACAAATGAACTGATGACTCATTTGAGTGACAGTACTTTTGGGATTATAATTATCTTATTATACATTAGAAAAACCATAGATGGTTAGGTTTTCTGATTTAAACAAATATTTCTAAGCATAATAGCTTTCTTTGTATTGGAGAATGCAGATGCTGAAACTATTGTAAAACTCAAACATACTTGTCATAATGTCCACCTTAGTAGAGCTGTCAGTGAGCTACTGGTACTCATGCCATCAGGATAATTGGAAACGTTAAGTTGTTCTTCAGCAGTGTTTTGCTAAAGGGCAAATTTAAGCAAAAGTTTATAATTGCTCTGTTGGTCACCAGTGTAATCCCACAGCACTCTGATAACTCCTCACATGGCTTTTCTGGTCACTTGTCTGTATGCTCCCTAAGAAGATCAGGTTTTCTAAAAGCCTCTCATCTGCATGGACAAGGCTAAAGAGATCTGTTTGTATGTTTTTGCAGTTCTAGCTACTTTTATTACTTTATTTTCATGTGGATTCTCCTGTAAGAATCCTTCTAGCAGCATGCATAGGGCTGGCATAAGGGTGCATGATCAGGCCAAATATAGTAAGAAAATGTGAGGCTCACTGAACTCTGCTGTTGTTTTGAACATCACTCCACATATAGCAGTTTGGGTACAGTTCTACTGGTTTGGATGGCCAGCCAAAAATGTGGAGAAAAGTAATTATTGAGCAAGTTTGGCCCTAAGACAAATGCAAATATACAAATAAAATTGGTATTTCGCTTATTGCTTTATTATTCCAGAATGACCTGCACTCCTAAAGAACTTTTGCATGCAGAAAAGTGGGGCATTGCTAGATACTAGATAAAGAATCAAAAGTGAAGAAGAGTGTGAATGTATTCTGGTCTCTTCAAAGCAGAAGACATGGGAGAAACAAAGTACATTTGGGAAAAGCACTCCTCCCTCTATTACCATGCCCTTCACTCCAGCTTGGCATTTGTCACCACAGTGACAACATCTTTTGCTCTTCCCTGTATTCATAGCTACTTGTGCACATTGGCTGGATTAGTCATAACATGTGGCTAAGGTTAAAATGGCAGTCCAGAAAAATTACACTAGTTCAAAAGTCACAAAATGGTAGAACCACTGAGGAAAAACAAAGCTGAATGTGCTTATTGCAGTAGACAGCGGTGTGGTCATTACGGTTCTGGCACATACATTATGTGCTCTCTTACTCATTCCATATGCTGCTGCTGAGTGTCTGGCCCAAGGCAGCTATGTATCTGGGGTCATATTTCATCATGCTTTCCTATTGATTGTATGAAACACAGGCAGAACTCCTGCTAGATAGCAAACAGCTTCAGAAAAAACAAGCAAAAGAAGATGAACCTCTCTCCAAACCTCTTGCTGCCTACTGCTATACTGTGGATATCTATATTTTGTCTTCATCTTCCTCTTCCTTCTTTCTTTTCTCCCTTTTCTCTCCTCACCAAATCTTCAAGGGAATCTCAGAGGGATTGTGATAAAACAGCGTTCCAGTCAGGCTGTTCAGCTGAGTGACAAATGCACGTTTCCTACATGCTTCTGCTATCCAATGTAACATTTCTATCAGAAGGAGATATCCTGTGTCATGTTACCTGTGAAAATAATTTTAGCATGAATGCATCCACCTTGTAGCTAAATCTAATAATCACATCCCGTTTTTGCACCACCAGTAAGGCTTCTGTAGCAAGTCATGTAGACGTATTCTGCCTTGTAAAAATTGAATGGTTTCTTTACTTGTTCTGAGAAGTTATTTTGTAGCTGTCTATATATTTCTGCGTCATTAGCACACTGTATTAGCAAAACCAGATATTCATACCTGAGGTATTTTTCTCGTAACACACAGTGTTTTAACACATTTTTATGTGACATTTGAATTCATGTAGGTAGTCAACATGCTTGTTTATGATTTTCCCCCTTTTTAATGCCCTTTCATAAATGTGTAATTAGCTAGAACTACATTGCATAATACTATCGTAACACCCGAACAGGCACTGTGCTTGGTAATGCACCCAGAGGACATGGAACTCAGTCCTGAATATGCCTGTTCCTCAACACACAACACAGAGGTAAAAAAAAAATACAAAAAACGCTACTTGCAGTTTCTCAGTCATGAGGCAGTCAGGACCTAAATTCAACCTAAAAGGATATTCTAGACAGTCAGTGGATTTTACTCCATGTGTCCTGGAAGATAGAAAGCATTGAAATAAGCATGATGATACAGCAATCCCAAGCTTCCTTCTAAGCCCCAGCACAGACGTCTGACAGTAGATATCCTTCTGCTAGTACCCTGACTGTGCAACTGGAGCACACTTGTAACTATAATGATGCATACTTTCATGAAGTAAAAATAGTGAGGCAATTTTCTTTTTTTAATCAAAGTAATTAAAACTGTGCTTACATCCCTACGCTCCTATAAGAGAGAATTTGGTGCAGTCAGGTGCTTTTTTGTTCCCTGTGTTTTTCCATATAACAAACTTGCATTGAATCTTCTAAAACAAAAAGAAATAGTAAAAGTTGCTTTATTAAAATAAAAATCACTACTAAATGAAATTATTTTCTTAAAATGCATTTGTTGTCTAGTAATTTGATTAAAATGGATGTTTACTCTTTCTTGACTGATTCCTTGGAAAAATTAAGAAATTTGCTTGCAAATGATTTAATGCATTTTTTAATCTTCATTAATGTCAGAGGAAGAAAAAAACCTTTGAAGATTTATCAGCTTTTATACCCTTGCAAATCTCACTGCATTTCCTATCCATTCACCTTGGAAACTAGTCAGAAATGATATCTATAGACTATTCCAATCATCTGTGCATTTGACAAATTAAGTTGCATAAAGGTTTTTAAAAGTATCATAACAAATGCTATTTATGTTTAGAGAGCTCTTATGTGTTATGACCATGCAAACCCAATGTTTCGCCCTTAAAGTAAAAAAAATCCCAGGCATTGTAATTACTTATTGTAATAACCAGAAAAGCTAAAAGTTATTAATGCTCTGTCTTCTATTGTAAGCCAGCCATACATATAATAAACAAGGGGGTATAGTCAAACTGTGTTCCTTTTTCCTGTTTTTCAGAAATGGTGAAGCTTATAAAATTGAATAACCCTACTGCCTTCTAGTCCCTAGGCAAATGTCTTACTGCTTCTTACTTTGCCAAAGCAATGAGAAGGAAATATTGTGATTGGTAGAAATTGCTGTAGTGACTTCTCTGTCAAAGCAGATGTTAACCTCAGTACAGTTTCAGCTGAACTGCTGCTTTAAGATTATTTGAAATCAAGGGTTCCTTTACATTCAATGAGTAGGAAGGCAACTCACTGAAAGAACCCAGGCTCTTTATGACCGGTAACATGGATAAACACTGAAATCCTACCCATTTCTAAAAAATCAGCTGCATTGGAATAGATTCTGTGGCACAGACATCTGTCAGGGTCAAAATATAAGTGGGCTGAGATTGCAGTTCAGTGTGGAAGGGCTGCAGCAGGCATCAGTGCTTGGCCAAGTCCTTTTCTGCTCAGGAAAGGTGTCAGGAACTCTGGGTGTCTCTGAAGGAGGAGGCACAAAAGCTGTCATATTGAGTTGTGGACGGACTTGCCTTTGAGGAAGATGTGGTGCCTGGCTGAAAGACATGGCATGGCTATGGTCAGAGACAGCTGCTGGTGGCAAAGGAGAGGAGTTATTTAGAAAACCAGCACACCTTGATACACTGAATCTAGTGTAAAGTTCTTTCACTTGAATGTTCATAACTGAATTCAAATGTTTCCAAGCTCGCTAGATCAAGTGCATGAAGGAAGAAATGAGGCTAGAAAATTTTGGATCCAACTACTGGAATATATTTAAATATATTTAAGCTTTTTACACTTGTACTAAGTAGTAGACATGTAGTGAAAGTATACTGGGGAGAAAACTGCTTTTTATGTTTATCTCTGAAAGTGTGTAGGCAATGTTTTGAGGTTGTTCTTTTCTTTCAGCTTAAAGAAATGTACTCATATTAATTCCTGGTTACTAAACTTCTGGATCTATACTTATGGAGTGCTGTAGAGTGACATCTCAGTCCCAGAGCCTTCCCTAAGGAAGGTAATTTCTTACTTTTCTTATTTCCTCTGGCAAAGGTATAACTATATTTCTCTTTTTTAGTACATCATTGACAAAAATTCAGGCAAATGGTAGAAAGGCTTGTGAAAGATATGCAAGTTTCATTTTATCCCCTTTGGACTTGCTCATAACGATACTCTGTAGAGTGCCTTGAAGAGCCCATCCACAAGACATATTTTTTTCCAAGTTTCATTTTAAATGTGCCATGTTTTCTTCTCCTTAACTTGCTGTTAGAAAAGAGCGAGCAGTTCAAAGAGACACACAAGTGTGGATAGTATTGTGATTACCTCAGAAATGTAAACTCAAAGAGCAGCTTTGTCCAAACTTGAGGAACTTTGTCACAAACAACTACTTACAGGAGCTGAAATGAGGGTACTTGGATGGTGTCAGCTGGCCTGGCAGGCAGGCTAGTCTAGAACAAACAGCCTGTTGATATAATGGGCGTGTGGAAGAAAGTTATAATTCCCCCAAATTAATACATCAAGAAGATTAAATGTGATAATGACAATGTTATACTTCCAAATGAGAAGTCAGATATTCAAATGTACTACTCTAGGATGCGATAACAGTGCTTTGAAAATTCCCCTCGTTTATACAACAACCATGCTGAATACAAACCAGTGTCACATTCTTGCAGAAGCAGCAGCTGGTGCAGGCTGGATGTGTTCATGAAGAGTATTGTGGGGTACATTATAGGAAAAAACTTTCTGTTTAAGCATAGTTAAGCCCTGGATCAGATTATACAGGGCATTTGTCATAATTCTCCTGTGAAGGTGACTCAAGAAGAGATTTAAGTATGTCTTAGAGATGGTGTATACCCTGTCTCTGAGCAAGAGGATGGGCTATATGACCTCTTTCAGATCCTCACAACCTTACATTTCTATTGTATTTACGACAAATCCTTTTTCTCCTGCCTAAACCCTCTCCCCCACCTGCATTAACAGATTTCATTTGAACTTCATGGCTGTTCCAATTTTAGCGATGAGTTTAATACTGTGTGTTCAACCACCGCCCATAAGATTTACGTGATAACTTGGGCGTGCCATACTGAGGCATCTGAAGAGAGAATCCCTGCCTTTCAATATGTTGGCAGAAGAGGTGGAGGCTTTTTTTTCTGAATAATTATATACAAAACCACTGAAGTGCCCTTCAGGGGCATTAAAATGAAGTTACTTAGTAATTACTGAGGTTGTTACAGTTACTATCATTTTTCATCTCTAATTCTGAGGTTATAACCTCAACTAAGGAAACAAGAAACAACAGACAAACCCAGGCAATTCCAGGACAGGCAGTACATGTACACCTATATCAGAAACTTTCCTGACAGGTTGTTTTTTGTTGCTCACAGGACAAAAGCCATCAATACAAAGTGAATAGGAAAACAACAGGACCCCGTTACGATGAGAATAAAATCCTTAACCTGTAACTTTCCTCCCTTCATAACTTATAAATTCTTTATATTAACAACCTTCTAAAAGTGATTAACACAAAGAGATGAAGTTTTCCACAAATTGTTCATTCTCAGAGAAGAATGAATTAGTGAAAAAACCCAACATGCTGAGAAACAATGAAATGGGGGACATACAGGCTTCCACCCTGCAGGTTACAACCCACAAAGTTGCCACACATTTTAGAGAATGGTGTTTAATTCACAGGTGTTAATTCCTTGCAGGAACTGTAACTTTTTGTTCTCAGCTGTGATAACTTATTAAAAAAATCCTGCTTTAAAGAAAAAGAAGGGAAAATATCTTTGAAGTATTTAATTCTTATAGATCTAATTAAGGTAACTGTGGGCACTAAACACTCTGAGAATGGGGGCTTATGGTTAGATATTTAATTTTATGTGCCCCAGAGTTAAAAAATTATCTCATAACTTCATTGTGTTAGTATCTTATAGCTTGTCATATCTTTATTAAGACATCTTTCCACAATGTCCCAATGTTCACCAAACAAGAGGCAAACAGAATGACTCTGGATGATTATGGCACTTACCAGACCCACGGTCACCAATGTACAGCTTTTTTGCATGAGGTTGCAGTGTGTTCACACAAATATAGTTTATTTTTAATAGTCCTTTATAATGGCCTGTCATTGCACACAGAAGCATAAAGCACTGGCATCGGAATAATTTGTGGAGAAAACCTGCATTACTGCAAAGTACTTGCCACACTGGAAGACTGTGATAATAACAGACTAGGACTATGGGAAAAGCTTATTTCGAATAAGCAACAAAATGGCAGCTTGAAGCAAGTTGCAGCAAAGGGATGGCTCAGCACCACCAGATCCAGGAAGCTGCCTGGTAGATAAGCCTAGTTAAATATCGTTGGAAAGAGAGTGCTCACTAGGCCTGGATAAAATATGAAATTAAGACTTCCTCTACAAGTTGATTGTCACTTAGACTGATGACACTTAGACTAGTGATCCTAATTGGTGTTGGGACATCAGGATGGTGCGGAGTTATGCCCCCCAGCTAGAGCATCCACATTCAGCAGACCTCCATGTTATCTCTGCTGTCCTATTTCTGCTAGAAGAATCTTGCCTTTCTAATGGAAACTGGCATTTGGAAAAATGAAGCTAATTATTAAATTTATTTCTGTGGTCCAAATTTGTTTCTTGTATGCCAGGAAACCTGAGGCATGAGGAGTCCTCCCATCTAAATACGCCAAGAAGAAAACACAAGTACATGCAGGAGGCCAGCATTTCACCTATTCTTTATGCTACATGGGTTTGTCCTGAGGATTGAGCAGCCATAGAATTTCATCTACCAGTTGATATGTCCTTCAGTGTGGAATCGTTGTTACATATGAAGGTGTGTGTTAAAAACAGTGATTGTCCTGGTGATGTTATAACCTAGTATTGTGCAGTCAGTAACAGAAACAGTGCAGTGCAGCACTGTTTGCTGAGATAAATACTCACACATCATAGTCTTGTGTTTTACTAAGGAATCTCACTAGTCCCAGTTCATAAACACAGAAACTCTATTGATTCAAGGCTGTGATTTATTATCTGAGAGCTTTTTCACATTTTCTATCTCTTCCTTATCAAGAGATGCCATTTTCAAAGCTCAGCATTTTGTACTGAGCATTGCCATATTGTACCATTTAGGTAACATAGGATCCTTCCTTTTAATTGAAATTCTATCAACATTTCAAAGTCTCTGAAAAATTTATTTGCCAGACAAATTGCATTTTCTGACATTCCTTCTGAGTCTCTTTGAGAATGTAAACCTTCAGCTTGATCCTCATCTAAGCTTGTTCTTTGTGGCTTTCATTTCTCTCACTGCTACTAGAGTGTATCACCAGGAATGCATTTCCAAATGATGCCACTTTTCTGTAGAAAATTTAGATTTCAACCAGATAGGAAAAAAGAAAAAAGACTCTTCCCTTGAAAGAAGCTCTCTGGTCTTGCTCTACAAGCCTCTACTTTACCCCATAGCTCAGTTACTAACACAGCAGGAGGCATGAAGAGGACAGGAATATACCTGCACAGCTGGCTCAGGAACAGATATGTAAAAATCACTGATGTACCTAAGACTGCTGCAGGGAAGATAACAGAAGGAGCTATTGTCATCTGAAGAGTAAAGAATCACAAGCTTGATTTTTTTTTTTTTTCCAAGGAAAAAGAAGGGACTTATCAGAATGCTATTATCTTTGCCACTGCTTCATCTTTATATGTACCTGGTTTACTCCTAAAAGGGACTGTATCCTTTTCTAGGAAATGTTCTAAAACAGTCTTAAAGGAACTCGATCTTCCTTCTCACATCTTTCTTTACATTTTCTGCTTAAACAGTCTCAAAAGTAAATTAATAACTTCAGGGCTGTCAACTTTTCAATTTTCTTTTAATTATGTCTGCTATCATATATAGGATTTTCCTTACAAACTCATTTCCCGGACTTATGTATTTAAAGGAAAAATAAATTTAAAATAACACATATTGCTCCTCTAATTTATATATTTGTACTAGTACTTATTATTTTATAGGATCATAAGTATCCAAAGTACAGTACAAACATTTACCAACCCTTACAAAGCCACTGGTATTAGACAGGAGAACAAATGATCTATGGAATACCAGGAATAAAACTGGAAAATATAGAAATTAATTATATGCTCCTAACAGATGAAACCAAATGATCAGAGATTCAGTACATATGACTTCTCAGGTCTTAGCTCCACTTCTTCCAGCTTACAAGTCCCTCTGCAGTGTTAAGTATGGCAGGCTCACCCTTGTCCTGAAGTGTCCTGAAATGTCCTGTCAGGAAGTCCCCCCAATCCTTTTCTGTGATGCTCACCAGGAGCAACTCTTTGTCTATTCATTTTACCTGTCATTATTTTGTGTGCATTTAGAGCCTTTTCCTTCCCTGAAAAAGTGTGACTGAGATCCGGCAACCCGTCCTTTCAATAACATACCATATCACCTTGTTATTGTCCTCTCCAGGCAATTTTGCATTAGTTGAGGAAACACAGTGATTTGCCAAATCCTCAAACATACTTTTTCCAGGAACCCTGCTGGGATGACTAGTGTGCATACTGTGCATACAGGTTGTAGGCCAGCTCACAGGTTTCTACGACAGCAGTTGAGCTCCCCTTTCCAGCATTTACCAGACCGGCGGCTTCGGATCCCTGTTTGCTGGACCTGCGTCCAACAAAGTTTGTTCTGGTGGGGCTGTAGCACTGTCTGTTCCGCTGTCTTCATAGAATCATAGAGTCATAGAATGGTTTGGGTTGGAAGGGACCTTTAAAGGTCATCTAGTCCAATGCCCCTGCAATAAGCAGGGACATCTTCAACTAGATCAGGTTGCTCAGATCCTCCTCCAACATGACCTTGAGTGTTTCCAGAGATGGGGCATCTACCACCTCTTTGGGCAACCTGTTGCAGTGTTTCACCACCCTCATCATAAAAATTTTATTCCTTATATCTAATATAAACCTACCCTCTATCAGTTTAAAACCATTAACCCTTGTCCCATCACTACAGGCCCTACTAAAAAGTCTGTCCCATCTTTCTCATAAGCCCCCTTTAAGTACTGAAATGCTGCTCTAAGTTGTCCCTGGACCCTTCTCTTGTCCAGGCTGAACAACCCCAACTCTCTCAGCCTGTCCTCACAGGAGAGGTGTTCCAGCCCTCCGATCATTTTTGTGGCCCTCCTCTGGACCTGCTCCAACAGGTCCATGTCTTTCCTGTACTGAGGACTCCAGAGCTGGATGCAGTACTGCAGGTGGGGTCTCACCAGAGCAGAGTGGAGGAGCAGAATCACCTCCCTCGACCTGCTGGCCACGCTTCTTTTGATGCAGCCCAGGATACAGTTGGCTTTCTGGGCTGTGAGTGCACACTGCTGGTGTCCAGTTTTTCATCCACCAGTGCCCCCAAGTCCTTCTTTGCAGGGCTGCTCTCAATCTCTTCTTCATTTGCCCAGCCTGTACTGGTACTGGGGGTTACCCTGACGCCGGTGCAGGACTTTGCACTTGGCCTTGTTGAACCTCATGAAGTTCACATGGGCCCACTTCTTGAGCTTGTCCAGGTCCCTCTGGATGGCATCCCATCCCATCTTCTGTGGTGCAGTTCCAGCCATTGCCCAGACGAGCCCCTTTGAAGACCCTGGCAATAGTGCTTGTCAAAATCCATTGTAAATGTAATATGTACTTTCCTAAAAATACAGTTCTGTGATGTTCTCCAGTATTTTCATTTTTAAAGACTGGAGCAATGATTTCTATTTCCTGCCATTTGAGAATTTTTCAATCTCAAATCTAGATACTCAAATTGAAAATTATTTTTATTAGCTTCAGACAGGCCACCATCAAAGATGCTTTTTTTGGAATGGGAGACTTCCTGGTTAACCTCTTACCAGTTAGTGATACATGGTGATGATAACCACGTATCACTATCCTCTGAATTGTAAGTCCTTGAAAGGATCACAAACCACATTCAAAATGGAGTTTGCAGTCAGATAGAGATGTCTACTCCCCAGGATCAATCAGAATTCATAAGCTTTTTAAAGACAGGTTTTCTGTATGACTACACATTCTAAAATTTCCTAAATTGGTTCCTAAAAGCTTCATGTGGAGAAACATGTTTCTAGTTTTTCTCATGGATTGTCTTGAACTGGACCTGAAAATGCTCATGATATAAGTAATCACACATTGAAAATGATGCCAGCTTTGTGGCCATATGTGGAATTTTACTGATAATATTTTTGAAACTGGGTCACTTTTATGAGAAGTGCTAAATATTTAAATTCAAACTTAATCCTTGAAGTGTTCTAATTCTGTCTTTTAAAGAATTTGATAGTACTTGCAAGGCAAAGTCTAAGCACTATTAAAGCAAAAAAAATCTGAATTAAAAAGAGAAAACTTATCCCTTGATATAAAAATAACAGAAATTTTGGCAAGCTGAATAGCATCTTTTTACTCCAATATAGAGTTAAACTCAAACCATACCAATAGTTTCATGTTTAAAATCAACAGTGATTTCCATGCATAAGGAGAGATGAAGGATAAATTGGTGCAGTTCTCCACATGCCCAATTTAAAAGAGTAACGCATTCATAATCAGCATTCCTTGAGCATCATTTTTCTACACTGAAAAGAAGTGTTTAGATTTGACTTCTGAATACTATGAAATCTGTAATCACACTCATTGAGGACAATTTATCTCTGTGTTGCATACCAATTTGGTGTCACTAACAGGCAAGAATCATGAAAGGAACATGGCAGTGGCTGGAAGAGGAAGAAAAATAATTCATAGAAAGTACATAATTATGGTCCTTGTCCACACAATCTATGGCAGAGAATTTTGTTTAGTAGAGAGGTGATATAGTGATGGCTCCAATATAGGAGGCATAAGTAAGTGAGAGATATAGAAGAAGAATTTATAGAATGTATTTCTAAGTAGTTTAAGGAAATAAGTGAAAGTTCAGCATCTTCAAAAATTAGTGTTTTTTAACATTTTAAAAGTTTGAAATATTTACATTGCAATATACTGGCTTGACCAAAGGAATAACATTTACTGCTGCTGTGATAAATTTTGGTGAAATGCCACTACTGAGTGTGAGTGCCAGTTCCCCTTTCATGTGGCAAATATGTTTGGAATCAGTGTAGCTTAGGAAGACATGGCATCTCCCAAGAGGTGATTCAGAGAACCTTAAGACAGTCCACTTACTAGTTAATATTTTAGGGAAGGATTTGAGAGTTATGTTCTTCTTTTGAGAAGAAAAAGCTGTTGAATTTTAAAGCTGAACAGTATGGTATCATCTTGGATACATGAAAAGAAATCCTATTTCGTAGATGAAGAAGAAACTGTCATTGCCTCATAGCTTAAACTTATTCTGAATATTCTTGTGCCCTAGATTTTTCCTCAACACTCAGTACATGTTTTGAGATTAAAGTTGTTCTTTTTGATAATCAGAAATAATGAATGTAACTGCAATATCTTCATACAATGTAATTGCACTAGTTTCAGCAGTACTTTTGAGCTCCAAACATCAAAAACTATTAAAAAAACCACAGGAAAAAATACCATGAAGGGTACAGAAGAAGAGTCCTTTCTTCCCTTTGCATTTTGTCTTATTATTTTGTCTGATAATGGGCTACAGGCTTTGTTTTGTTTACTTCCCTACAAGCGTGGTATGTGTATAGAAGGCATAATTATTGGTGCCTAGAAATTAGTCGTTGCTGTATCTGTCTTTGAGGGACTTGGCCCAACAGGGACACCTGTGCTATCCACCCATTTTTTCCTGCCTACTTCAGAAAGTCATCACAAGGTTTCTGGCTCAGGACAGCATCTAAACCCGCCGCTTGCTGAGCAGGGAGCTTCCTGGGCTAAGCTGTTCTGCCGGCGGTGTTTCTGGCAGGCACGCTGGAGACCACCCCATTACTCCGGGGTTTAGGAGGGAACCTGGCTCACAGCCATCCTCTCTGAGGCACAGGGAGTATGTTTAAACTGCTCCTTCACTGCAGTGCAAGACTGGTCGCAATGCAAGATTTTCATGGAGATGCTTACTCACAGAACCCCTCAGAGCATCTACGTTTTTGGGTCATGGTGGGTATCTGGATCACGTTATCTAAAATGATCACGGTACAAAAAAGGTGTATTGACTTTTAATCCACCAGCACTGACTAGCCTGTCCACTTTATGTGTGGATTCTGTCTGTTTTAAAGATGTTTATGCTCACTAGTACCTAAAGTCTATGCCATTTATTTATGGATCTTAAATTTTAAATGTTTTATAAGAATACAAATGAACTTGGCAAACTCACTGTGTGTGTAAAATGCACTTGTATTTATACGTCACTGTTACAACTCACCATATACCAGCCAAGTGCCAGTCACTACTTTTTCAACAAATTTGCACAGAATTCTATAATATATAATATTCCATTTGTTTAACACAGAATGTGGCTCTTTAACCCAAGTGACAATTGTATCAAAATAATAAATCGATTACGCATAAGTGCACGTAAAAAAAAAAAGGATAATCCCTTCTTAAATTCCTTTTTACTGGCCTTCAACATGTTTGGAGCAGGTTTTGGAGTACAGATACCATTAATCTTTTTAAAAAGCTTTTGATGTTCTGTGATGGTGACAGCTTTCCTATTACTTTGAGAACAACCCAATGATATTAAGTTATGTATTGTTCTAAAGGTTCTGCACATAGGTAATGGGCCTTGATGTCTTCCTGGTGCCTGCAGAGAGGGCAAGTCACATCCTAGACAAGTATTTGTAGATAGATCTTTCAACAGAGATACAATTCTACTGTTGCTAAAGTAGGTTTCTAATTGACTTCTGTGAGGGCTGCATCAAATGTCAGCAGTAGGGACTGAGACTATTGCCTAGATCAAGCATAGGAGTAAAATTATTCTTTGCTAAAGAGATGTTCAAGGAAGCTGTTAGCCTTTAAGAAATTCTAAAAATGTTGTTTTGTTGTGGAAAGTATTCCGTTCTCATCAGCACAAATCTTACTCTGTAATGTTGGTGGATTAACATTGTGAACATTACCAGTGTAACTGAGTATGGAATTTGACACAAAATCCATAGAGCCATTGCACTGCTGGGGTCTGTTGAAGATCTGGTCTACTGTTTGTAAAAACAAAGGTGGACTGGTGTTGACGTGTCTAATATTAAATTTTCAAGTCTGGCACTCAAGCCACTATAGAAGTTTTGAGATACATTTGCCTGTGCAGAAGACTAAATGGTACAACTTCAGTAAAAGAAACAAGAGGAGCAAAGAAGCATTCTTCGAACAAGGTAAGCAGAAACTGTAGGAGCTATTTGGATCTCTTCTAGCACTCCTGCAGAAAGCATTTCTGCAGTTTGTCGTCCCCAGAAGACGGCAACCAGAAAGAGCCCATGCTGGGTCTGACGCTTATTTTTATGGTAAGCCACAAAAAGCATCTTTGATGTTTACAGTGGGAAGTAAGATCAGAGTTGATCAGACAGCTGCTGACAAGCTTCCCTGAAAGCACAGCACAATGAGGTTGCTATAGTCAAGAGTCTATTTCTGTTTCTGTTAGAATGAAGCTAATTTGTTTTGTACAATATTGGGAGAAAAATCTTCAAAGTGAAGCCTGGAAGTTCCATTTCCTGCTTTCTGCCCTTGGTTAGCTGTCTCATAATAATAAATAAAACTTGTGGTTAAATAACTAGCTCCCAAATATACCAGAAATTTACATTCCAGAAATTGTGTTTTGTTTAAGTATAATAAAGATTTTTTTTAAGAAACTTGATTTTATTACTGTCTTTTCTTAGAATATATGAGGAAAAATGAACCAGGAACCTATAAAAACAGAGGAAGAAGAACACTTTGAAAGCTTCCCTGTCCCTTCTTTTCTAAAGCTCTGTAGATAACAACTCAGTGGGCACAGCAATTTCATAGCAAGTGAAAAAGATACTCAAACCAAGTATCAGTCTAATAACAACATCACTGTTATTGAGTTGGTTTTCCTATATTACTACAGGTATGATATTAGTCAAAACCCAATCTTTTTGTAGGATATGAAAAAAATACAAACATTTACCCTTGTCAGAGCTAATTAGGAGTTACACAATGTCAGTCCATAGATTTTGAAACATCCAGGGATGATTTTCTGCAGAAAGATGGATGTGCTGCCATTATTCTGGAGCCTTTTAGGATGAGAGTGTTCTCTTTAGACCATGGCAGAAGTCCATACAGTAAATGGTGGAGGCCACTGAATTATTCCAATGTGTTTTGATGCAAGTGACTGTTTAGTGAAAGAAATAATTACAGTGACAGGTTAGTATCAATAATGCGGAACTTTTGATTTATTTTTTTTTAAATGCTACTATATAACTTTCAACTTTGGAAATTATATTCATTAAAAATATCGAATCTAAACCCTTCAAACCTTATGCACAAAGGAAGTAGGACCTCCCTGTAGCTGCTGGAATACCACTGAGACAGGAAGAACTTTGAATTCACTTTCATTGTTCTCAATGCCTGTGATTTCTGAATCACCTGGTACACGGCAAGAAAAAGAGTACTGGAAGAAACGACAGATGTTCGTTTTCTATATAACGAGAGGGCATTAAATTCTAAGTACAGATTTGCACACATGTTTTGCTGTTAAGCACCTGCATAAAGCTGTGATTTAACTTCTGGGTGGATGGAGTATAGAATTGGCCCCAGTTGCCCAGATGGATTTTTACAGTGACCTTTTTGTTTCATGTGCATTCAGTTAGAATATTTTAACCTGGCAGATATTCTTTAGGCCAAGAGTTACAAAAATATGCCTGTATGCTTGTATCTCAGTGGATCTTTGTTTACCAAGTATCTTTTAATGAAAAGGTCTTTATTTTCTACCATGATTACGATTTTTGTTATGCATTCCATTTTTTAACTCAGAAGTCTGTAGTATTCTTGACTTTCTATGGGAATGAAGCTTGACAAAATCTGTTTAAATATAGCCATATGAACATTGAAGTCAGCCTGTTGAAATGACACTATTCATTTCAAATGCTTGATAAAAATGTTGTCACAGAATAGAGCTATAGAAGGTGTTTTGGCAGCTGCAGCAGTAACGTTCGAAGCATCTTCATAATTAGTGTTATCTAAAGCTTATTTACTATTCAGATTCACTGAAATTTGCTGCCAAATTAACAGTTTTTGCTCTCTGAGGACTTTTTAAATAACATGGTCCAGCACACAGTTTTATTTCCAGCTTGCCTCAGTTGTCTTTTTTTTTTTATTTATTTTTTAATGAAGCTGATTATTTGCTTATGTCTTTTATTCTCTTTTGCTGATGTGCTGTCTTTTTTTTCCTGACAAAGTTCAAAGTAAAACTTGTACAGATTTGGGATTAATATGGAAAAACTCCCCAATCATGAATAAGTATAAGAGAATGAAGAAGAAATCTATGATGTTTAATCTATAATCTATATGAGTACTACTGTTGCCCCTCCTGGCCTATTACTACCAGCTGTTACCTGGTAGTTGAGGCAATCTGTTAGAAGGAGACATTAATGATGCAGGAAATCCTGTTTATTACCACAGGCATAGTCAGAGTCTTTTGTTGTAAATGAAGACTTAATTTCTGAAGAGGGGGTAGAAAGTGACAATATCTTTTTGGCAAATGCCAAAAAAACAACAGCCATTTTATCACAAAGGTAAAAGGACTCCAAAACTGTAGCTGATGGACTGGTTTTGTGGTAGAGAGAGGATTAAAGTATGAGTTTATCACTTGACTTTTTAGTTCTATGTGGAAAAAAGATTTAACTCATTCCTCCATCGTTCACTTCTGTATTCCCTCTGTCGGCAGTAACTGTGTAAGGCTGCTGCGTTGTTCTGTACGTTGGTTGGGAGAGAACCAGTCATTAAGAAAGTCTAATGTCCAGCTTACTTTCCCCAGACTCAGCCCTAGCCAGAAAAGGTGAAGTCCTAGTGCCTGAGCACACCTGCCTGTGATTCAGCACTCACTGTAGTCAGTAGAAGCCTGTTGGTGGGTCTGAGCAGGAAAGCTCTGCCTGTTGGGTTATGCCTTCTTGCAAGGGTCCAGAACAGCTACATGAAACAGCAGGACAGAAATGCCTATTAGCTCTCCTGTCTACTTCCTAATGAAGAAAGATGCAAGAGCAGGGCTGTTCTTGGTCACTGCTGGTCACCACTGGAGTTCAACAGCTGTGGGATGGATCACATGCATCTTCCTTGAACTGGCATCAGCAGCTGAGCGAGGGGGGACCTGTTCCCCTACGTCACTCCCCAGTGACGGTTCCATGTGAAAAGCCATAGTGAGGTCCTCTGTTGTTTTGCAAGTGGTAGATTGTCATACGGTAAGATGTAAGGCTTGAGGAGCCAGTGACTGGAATCAGTCCCCTTTTACTCCTCTGTACGGATGTCAAACCTTTCTGGTGTGCTGCGTAACACTACTACTTCTGAGATTGCCCATTCCTTTGAGAAGGGTCTAGTCCCTTGATAAAAACTTAAACAACAGCCATTCTTCAGAAGCATAAAAGCAAAATGTGCACTGCAACTCCAGGTAGGTTGTAAGATTTTTTTTTAAGGCCCGAAGTGGAATCTTTTTGAAGTTTTCTGAGATTTTCTCATGGAGGTTTATTTCTGTCTGAGTTTTGAGAATATAAGTCTGCAAAATGCTTGCTTTTTCCTTCTTGTTGTGATTTGTCAGTAATGAGAAAGGAATGGTAAATAATTTATTTCCCTGTCTAACAAATCCATATTTTATAGCATTCATAGAAGCTTTGTCAGAGTGCTACCACCATTTAAAACAAGGGCGAAAACCTGTGGAACCAAATTGGGCAATATTGTTCAATAGTTCTACATCTGAAAGATGGGCGGATGTCCTGAATCCTTTGCAGAAGGCTCTGCTTGGGATAAGTGATAATAAAGGACCAAAAGTAATTCTTTTCTGTTCACTTGTCATCCGAGTTATGGAAGGAGGAAGAGAAGAGATGAGTAAGGGGCTTCAATTAACCCATAATTTTCTTAATCCATCTGTAAATACCACCTGGCGCTAGGTAACCCATTGCAGGTCATCAGTCATGGCAGTGGAACGCCAACATGGGCTATCTCTGGGTGCTGTGAAATCTCCTTTGAGAAGGAGCTGGACAAGTGTGCGTGAAGGACAGTGTGGCTCCTGCCCACTGCAGGGCTCGAGCCGAAGGGCTTTCCCCCCATCCTCTGGCTCTGTGACACTTCTCTGGATGGCTCTGCCAATTTGGGAAGGCTGCCCTTAGCCATCCTTCTTTAAGTGTGACACTGGCCTGTGGCTGGTGTCCTTGGACAGGTAATGAGGTAGCTATGCGTGGGTGGGTTTGGACACCACCAGTGGAAGGGCACGCGCCACCTCCCGTCTCAGATGGGAGGTGCCTCCAGCCCTTTCCCCTGTGTCCTGAGCAACATTTTCCCCATGCCTGTTTCCTGCTTTGACCTACTGAGGATCTAATCATGCTTCAGGAGTGAGCAGCAGTGCTGGGGACATGATGTTTTGTATAGTACATCGTCCATTTTGGAACAGTGGGTCCTCCTCCCCTTTCAGTGTGCTTTGCTTGGCCTCGCTGAATGGCACGTGGGCATTGTCATACCTCAGCTGCTAGAAAGCTGGCGTGGAAATGCTGGGCGCGGGTCAATGATGGACAGCTGCTTTTCTGCAGGGTTTTCTTTCTTGTGCTCTGCCCGTGGCAGGGCACTGTAGGGGCTGGCATCTCCCTGGGGCGCTGGGACCACAGGGGCTTCCTGGGGCAGCAGGGCAGGACCTCGCAGCCAGCGCTGTCCCACCTCCCAGCCAAGGAGCTGCACAGGGTCAGGGGATGGCGAGGCAGCCCCCTCCCCGGGCACTCGGCATCTCCCTGGGGATGGGCCAACATCTACGTCGGCATGATGCAGCTTTATATATATATGAAGCATATACTTCATTTGGAAGTAACAAGACTCAGCTTTAATACGGGCGTATAAAAAAATTCATTAAAAAAAGGGACCTAAACATTCTCTTAAGGGCTCTACCTGCCCAATTTTACTGGACAGCATCAATACTGTCACAAGGAAAGAGGGACCTGGAGGCCCTACAGCAACTCTTTGTAGCTTTACTGAAAAGAAATGGTGCCTTTTTAAAAAATAACTTACTCCAGGGACTGTCTGTGACTCCAGGGACTCTGTTAAAGGCCACCAGGCAGTGGACAGAGCACATTACCTGTTAATAAATCAAGTCTGTTCCCATTCCCTCTGACCGTGTTTCCTCTCCCAAGCCCCTCAGGTGCTCTGCTGCTGGTAAAAATCCATTCCTGTTATCTCAAATGCTTTGAAGTCTCAGTGACCAACTTGCAGTTCTCTGAGATAGAGGAATGATGCTTGAGGTGCTAATAACAGTTACAGAAGTACAAAGACTGGTACTTCCAGAAAATGACAGCTGACAAACAGCAACTTTTACAAATCTACTTTTGCCTGATAGGGAACAAGCATCCAGCAGTGCACAAGCACCTGACCCCATTGAAAGTGGTAACAAAAGCCCCATTGACTTGTAGGGAGCTGAGATTTCAGCACTGGGTATTTAGCAATTCAGCTGCAGAGTTTGTGGGAAAAAGCAAGGTATTTGTATGCAATGCTGACCACCCAAGAGATGGGACAACAGTCCTGGCAGTGAGCACAGAACAAAGGAGTGTTGAGCTGGATCCACTTGCACTCCACAATACATTGGCTGCATTTGTACAATTAGCCCATCATGACGTGATTCACGGATAATAAAGAGCTGTCTGTAATCCCACGCAGCAGCAGCAGGGCATGAGAAACTGTGGCCGTGGCTCTGCAGGCAGGATTCCTTAAAGAAGCTTAATCAGGTCTCTTGACATGTGTTCGGCATCTGTATGGCCAACCTAACAACTCAGCCAAACACCTGGAAACATCATGGGATTGGTAAAAACAGATGTGTGACTAACAGGAAAATCCTGCTAGCCCAGTTTCCTCCTCATTGCTTTTAAAAGTGCCCATCATTTTCCTTGTGCACTCAGTGGGGCAAATATAGATGCATATCCTTTTTTTTTTTTTTTTTTTTTGGTAATTAAACTCTTTTCTTTTAAATAAATGAAATGTTCTGCTATTCTTGCTGAAATGAGTCCCAGATGTGTGTCAATTAAGTGCAAGAATTTTTTCAGAAAATGTTACCTCAGCTTATCAGGCCTTAAGCGTCAGCTAGCACAAGTTCTTCTTCCATACATCTGTGGGAATGCTTTTTTATTGTTTAGCTTCATGCTTTGTTCATTTATGAACCATTATAGGGACAGATATCATCTTGGCTAGCTTGACAGAAAACCAACAGTTCTCTCCTCTCTGCCACTTTCATAATGGATACCAAGAGCTCAGGGTGGTGGCTACAGGGTGACTGGCAGAAAGCCACAGAAAATGGTCTACAACTGAAGTTCAGTTTTCAAGTTCAACAGACTCCTGTCAATACTTTGAAGCTCCTTGAGAAATGTTGAGTGTTGGCAGGGCTCCATAGCTTGAGAGAACTTGGAAATCACTGATCTGAAGGATTTAAAACCAGCAAAATCTAGAACCTAAGACTTTCTGCTCTTCTTGGGTCCAGGTGTAGGTAGCTTGGTTAGTTCAAACTGATAGTCACTTCTGTAAAATTAGCTTGTGAAGGAGACCATCACTCCTGCAGTGGTTTCTGTTTTCAGTGATACATTCAGGCTAATGGGTCTTGGACAATCCTACTTCCAAGAAATAACTGACTCTATTACTAGGTTTGCATTCCTTCTCACAAGGAAACATCAATAATTTGACTGAGCTGTTAATACAACCCATCACTGTTGTTCTCTGTTGCTTTTTAAGGTGTTTTCATGGGACCTGCAGTGGTGGCAGATGCTGACTAAAAATCCCGAATTATTTTGTCTTTTGATTTAAACAAAGATTTTAAAATAAACAAGGAAAGGTCGTTCCAGCAAAAGAACATTGAGAAAGTATTAATTCAGAAGACCTGGTGATTACAACAGAATTATTTGGTTTGAGTGTCACTTAATGTTAGATTTATCACTCTGCACTTGTCAACTGATCTGGTTTAATAGGAAATTGCTTAAATAAAGTACACAGGAGTAGGCTTATTCCTAGGGCACGTTCGTTGCTCAGCATGAAGAAAATATCTGTATGTCTGGATAGGGCGAGCTAGGATTTTTATTGCTTATTTTCATTAGAGAGAGATTAGAAAGGGATTTTTAAAAAATGGTGTTTGCGTTTAAGCCTTCAGTATTTAAGCCTCCCAGACTGATGCTGTGTCAGGGACTCTCTACTCCCATCTCATGGTGAGCACAGACCACAGCATCTCTGGGACCAGAGAGCCTGACCCTGGAATGTCTGTATTTTGTGGGAACTGCAGACATTGCCAAAATATATTTATTCTGTATGGGAGAAAAAGTCAAATAAAATCACCTACTAGAATAAGATTTCTCCAAGTCACACAATCACAAGTCACAAGTACTGTTCTATTTCGGTTTAAACTTCTTAATAACCTGTATCACACCATCCAAGTGTATTCCTTTGCTTTGAAGAGCAGACCTAGTGCTTTAAATCCATTCTCTAATGCTGCTAGGAAAAAAAGAAAATAATCTGTGAATTATAGTGAATGGTACAATGGCGTGAGAAAGAAGGTAGGTCACTGATGGACACTTAAAAGCAACTCCACTGCTTATGAATTGCTCCTGCTTGGAGAACCCATCCTTCCCACAGTGACATGTCTCTTCTGAAAATGACTAAGGTGGTCACTCTTTTCTTCTCGTCACACCTACAGTTTAGGTTAGCTTGGTAACACCCTATCTACAGTGGCAAATCTTGAGAAAAATGAAACAAATTGTTTCCTTCTGAACAGGAGAATAAATACTGGATGGTCCTCTATGCCTGACCCAGGGATCCATGGCTGGGCACTCAGAGGCAGTGACAAGACCTGCTTCACTGTTCAACTGTGAAATAGCCCTCCTGGTTCTTCAGAAGTGCTCCTGTTGCTGTGTCTGGCTTGGAGAGCTGCACTTGGAGAAGGTCACAGTTTTAGTCAGCATCTTCAATTAACACACCTTTGCTCACGTCAAACTCCTGTTTTAGTCCATAATCACTGATTGTTTTACAAGTCTGCAGTTTTAGCTGATCCAGTGTGAGCCCTCTGACTCCCTCAGTGAGGAAACCTGGTTGTAAGCAGGGGGCTGGCTTTCTAGCCTCCTCCCCGCTCTGATATCCCCCTATAATCTCTCTTCAGTGCTCAAAACCTTACTGTTGTGCAGAACACCCTTCTCACAGGAGGGAAATTCTGTTGCCCTGCCTGGTGTATGGAGGAGCTCCTTCAGTTATGGGAGACTGGCATGTTAGTTTGCCTCTTGAGGGCTTTTGTGCAGAAGCACACTTGGGGCTCAACCACTTGATCAGGTGCCATGGTGGAGAAAATTAGGGGTTGTGTCTAGCAGCAGTGGCTGACCAGGGCAAGAAGACACTAAAAGAGCATGAGGATATTCACTTTAAGATGAAGAATTGAATCAGCCCTCCCAGGCCACAGGCCTTTTTCTGATGGGGTGCAGGCATCTCTGGCATCCAGGGCAGAGGGAACTGGCCAACAGCACACCACCAAGGAGGATGAACCTTGCTCAACATCACATCAGCCCACGGGGCCTTGCTCCAGCAAGGACCCTGGAAAAGGGAAGTTTTGTGTCAGCTACGTCTGTTAGAAAAAGTTGGAGGAGAATCCGGGACAAGAGACTGCTCTGTTTGATTTCTTTGGACTTGGGCAGGGGTGAGACGTGTCAATGATATGGGTCCATGGTCCCTGGGTAACTTCTGTTTGTCTCTGATAGGTAACTAAGAGAAGCAGTGCTATTGCCAGGCATCTCACATTGGTATACAGAGCCATGGGAAACTTGTAGAGGGATCTGCAAAATCAAAAAGGCTGGAAACCTGTTCTGTTTGATTTCTTTGGATTTATACAAGGGCTAAGAGCCCACTGTTGGATTTGTTTGGTCTCGTGTAAAGGTGAGGAGCCTCTGATTTTATCTGACCTATTAAAGGCAAATTAACACTACTAACGTAAGTTCGTGTTATTGACTTGTTCTGCTATAGTAGACAATACGCAGCCTCTCCTAGCCCTGAAACATTTCATTTTATATTGTGGGCTCCTCAGTGAAAGGTGGAGGGGTTTATTGACCTAGAAAATACTTGTTTTCTAGATACCTGTGGAAATGGCATTGGCCTCTTGTGGCCTTATCTTGTTGCTGTTACTTTGCTGTGATGGCTTGTAATGTGCATGTTGCCTTAAAGTTTCTTTATTGCTTGTCTCTTGGTGTAGGCCAAAAATGGCCAGTTTTGTAATGTTCCTGAAGGAATTAATACATTTTTCATGTCAGAATCATTGGTGACCTCTTGCCCTTCAAGACCTTACTGGGGCCTTAGTGTTACCATTTCCTTCAATATCCCACAGAATATTCACCCCTGCCATCCTACAGAAGAAGGGCTGGGGAGGCAAGACATTCAGTAGGAAGGCATAGCGGTGGCCTGCGGTATGGGAAAGAAGAGAAACTGGCTGTGGATTGTGAGATTGCACAACTTTTGAAAGTGGGTTAGGGAAAAGGACGGGCTGTGGGAGAGGGAAGCGCGTGGGGGCTTGAGCAGACCCATCCAGAGGAACGATGCTTGTGCCATGTAGTCTCAGAAATCATGGGCAGTGGAAAGACAGTTAGTCCCAATCATGATCTTCCCTCATAGAAGCCCTGATGCCTGTAGGGATGGTTTCAGGGTGGATTCATGAGGTTCTGGGTGCTCTGTCCTGGTGACAGGATTTGTCACCAGCATCGGGGAAATTATGCAGCATGGGACAGGTTGTGATGATGCACACAGAGCTAGGGATGCTGGTAGGCAGGCAGTCTCTAGCTCTAGGGGAGGGTGGGGGGTTCCTGGACGCATGCTCCACAGCCACCCTGCAGGGGCTGGGTGGGTACCAAATGAGGGCTGGCATCAGGCGAGCAGGAGCCGGACTGGTACCAGGTCTGTAGGATCACCCACCGTGTAGGCTCCTCTTTGTGTGAGGGAAGATGGCATTATCTGGCCCAGGCTGAAAATGGCCCCTGTGTCAGTATTCACCTGTATGTCTTGTTTTCAACTCTATTAATAGCATTTTCTTCTGAAAATTGTTAGTCTTTATTAGTATAACCCCTATTTATAGATAAAAAGACAATATACCAAGATAAACCTTTTTGATTTCTATAATCCTATGTTACTTTCTGATGCAAACCAATCCTGCAAGTCCAAGCTTGGTAAGTTAAGCAGTTTTTCTCTTGTGTTTCTTTAAATAAATTTTCCAGGAACTAGTTGTATAAGCCCTTTTTGATCTTTTTTTTCCTTGCTGATATGTTCTAAGCCAATGAGTTATAGGGCCATAGAGACATTGAATGATACCAATTAAACTCAAGATCTGACAATCTTTTTGTAAGTCAAGCAAAAAATTTGGTTCAAAAAGCACTTCAAGTTGTTTCCTCTTACAGGACGGTACTTGCAATCAAAATAGACTTTATGGGGCTAAGATCTATTTTTGGTTATGCTGGTGCAAAGCCACGATGAACCAGTGAAAACTCCTATGAGTGGAAACGGGTGTGTTTCAGAGCTGTTTGAGTTGTTTCATACAGACCCGGTGTCAAATCATGTGTCAGACCTCTCTCGCTTCAGCTTTATATTTGGAATGAGATGGCTGTTGTTAAGCACTCAAGCAAACGTGCTTGCTTATGGTATTCTATACTTGGAGCTGAGAAAGGTAGTCATTTCAACTTTCAGAAACTCTTCTATATTCCTCTCAGGAAAAGCCGTTTTTCACAGCTAAATTCAACATTTGGAAGGCTAGATTTATAGACAGTTGAAAGCATTTCTTTAGCTGTATCTCAAAAAAGCAACACAGTGGGAACTTAAGTGTTTCAGGATTATACAATTCGTTGAGTTTTAGAAGCCAATTAAGTAATTCAGCTTTCTTTTCTTGATATATGACCTAATTGTACATGTCCTTATTAAACTAATTTTGTTAAAGCCAAATACATTTTTTAATGTGAATACATTCATGCAAAATTAATTTCATTTTCAGAGCTTCATTTCTCAAATTCAGAGTTATTTTTCCTAAAGTAAATTAAAAAATATTTTTAAATGTCATCAGTCTAAACACTCATGAGCAGTGCTATAATAAACCTGCACTTTTACATGCTGCAGATGTTTACTTTAGTGCAGGAATAGATATAAGCTTTGAGTCTTCAGCAGGTCATGTGTAAAAAATAATGCGTCAAATTCAATGCTAATTTGGGGATTTTTTTATGGCGTTCATCCATGCAGCATTTAAGCACTGATTTATACCATATGGGACTTCACAAGAAAAATTATTCTGGGACAAACCAAAGCCATACCACTAGCCTTAGGCAGAACCTAATACCACGGGAAGACTGCAGGCTTCCCTGGGGAGGGTAAGGCAGTACAGGGAGACTGTCGCATGCACGTAAAGGCAAATGCTGACTTAAACAGAGGCAGGCAAACAGCCGTGCCTGCGCCAGGTGCAGGACCCTGGCTGCCTGGCATTGGCTGTGCCCAGGTAAATCTGTGCCTGGCAGTGCAAAGGGCAGCCAGCTCAAATTAAAGGACTTTGAGCAATGATTAAGCACAGGTGAAAGTCTAATGGGTGACTCAGGGCGAGCGAGAACAGCCGAGGGCAGGGAGGAGAGCATGAGGAGGTCCAGGCAGACAGAGCAACGCGTAGGAGCCATGATGGGGAGAGGGATTCAACAAGTCCGGGTTAGTGTCCTCTGGACAGGGGATACTGAACTCTTCATCTGTGCTTAGCTCTAAGCCAAGGGGGATGTTTTGGGAGGGAAGAAACAACATAGAAGATGTTGCTGCGACGTGAAAGGAAACATCTTTCCAAAGCAGTCAGGGTAGGACACAAGGGAAAAAAATGCCAAAAATGTACGATGTTATTTCAAATTCTATGTGTGACCTTTTTGAGGTAAAAATCTCTGCTTCCCTCTATCCAGTTTAAAAGAACCTAGTTTAACACACACATCCACTGCAGTGAAGAGAGTAATATGATAGTTAAGAAGTATTCAGTATTTCCTTAGATGGGAGCATCTATTGCTGCATTACAGGGGTTTCAAAACTGTATGAGATATAAATACTCATTCTCCAAATCATATATCAGCTGCTAACTGCCAAAGTGGTGAAGAAAGGTCTATAAAAAGTGACTCCCTAACTGGCCAGTACAGATTTTGTGATAATCCAGTTCCCTGGTCTGGCCATGGGTAGGATTATGTCCGTTGTGATGTTCCTTTTTCCCAGCTGCAAGAGCACTGCCATCACTCCTGCTGCTCCCCAGCATGGCTTATTCCAGCAGGCTGCCCAAATTGGCCATTAATTAGCCTCAGGAGATTAAAAACTTAATAATACCAGTAAGAAAAAAAAAAGCCAACAACAAAAAAGCAACAGGTGAAAGCTAAGTAACATTTTAAAGATGAAAAATTAATTTTTCATAGTGCTGAATAGCCACTCAACTGATTCTAGAGGAAATATATTTCAGTGGTACTAATAAAAATATTCATAATTCTTTTTTTCTTTCCCTCAAAATGAAAAGGTCATGACTAGCTCTTACTCTGTGTCCTTTCTGAGGAATATTATCATATCATACTTGTTGATTACAACACAAAAACTAAAGATATATTGGCCACAGCACCCACAGAAATAATTTTTACCTTCAGCATTTTTACATTAGAACTCCTTCTATTCCTGTGTTATTCCTTTTTCTATATTGTAACTTAAGTGTTATAAATATATATTAGCAATAGCTCTAAAAACATCCAAGAGTACTTTATACACTGTCCATTTATGAAATTAATTATGGGTAGTTTGTTTTGGTATGTCCTTCCTCTGGCTTGATCTTTTGGTATTAAGTTTTGCAATTTGAGCAAATTTCTTTTCGCATACTGTAAGCCTGTACATTTGACCTGCTGAGAAGTCTAATAGCTTGTGTACAGTCCTGTAAAAAAATAGGCCGGATCAGCTGTTACAAACTCCACCACAGACCCAAGGATAAGATTCATTCACATTAATATGGTAGACATGTCTTAAACAAGCAGATTTCTTCTGATGGAGAAAGCAGTGTAACTATTGCAGGTGATCAGTATTTCCCTTCCTACCCACTGCAGATGGCTATTTTCCATCACAGTTAAATCATCACATTCAGTTACATCCTTATGAATTTGAAGTGACAGTGACATTGTTATTTTGGGCTTTTCTAAACTTAAGACACATTTTGTATTAAAAAGGGACAAAGGATTTCAACCTTCCTGCTACAGATAAGTGTTCCCAGCAACTATTGCCAAACTGCTGAAAGACAAAGAGAAGAAAACGTTCTGCTTAGTAACTAGTTCCCTATCCCAGAATTCAGAGTCATCATTTCCACACCATATGTTTACAAATGTCCACTATTTGATCATGTTGGCTCTCCACACAAGCTACGTAAGTATGATATACTGTAATCCTCATTCTACAGCTAGAGAAAATGCTATCAAATGATAGCATTAATATCATTCTGGTGAAACTGGGTAATGAAAGGAATCACTATTAAGAGCCTCTTCTTCTGCGTTTGTCTGTATTTCAGTGGACTGCCTCACTTGGGTTGTTCTCTTGTGATCTGCCCATGGTGGCAGGTTGGCTGGGCTGGTCCCGAAGGACCATGCCAGCCCAGACCCCCCCTCCACTCTGGGTGGGAAGAGGTGTGGGACAGTGATGCCCAGGCCAGGGCTGGACCCCTGGGCTGGCTCAAGTGCGGGTGGGCAGGAGCAGTTGAGGGGTTCAGCAGGGTGGTTGCAGGGACTCCCAAACCTGCCCAGGAGCCCTTTAGGAGGGTGCAGTCTGGTCCAGGCCAGAAGCGCACTGGGGGCTCTTGTAACAGCTCTTCACTGCAGATGACCATGTTCCACTTTTGAGGACGTTTTGTGGTAGTTCTGAATTCAGACATAACCATGTAACTCACCACTGAGAACGGTCCCATCTGTGGGCGGTTGGACACTGTAATGGTTCACAGTATGGTGACTGACACCCTCAAGAGTATCTAAACAATTAAAAACACAGAAAATTATTTTTTTAGCTAGAGAAAGGGTAAAAAAGCCCCAGCAAACTGATCCTTGACCATTTTGGCTTTCCTGGAAGACAGAAAGCTCGTGGGTATTGGTGGCACAGTCTCCCAAAGGCAGCCTTGGGATGACTGAGTGGCTGCATTGCTGTCTGTCTACCTGTGCATGTGCAACTGCTGAATGCTGTGACTTTTAGTCTTAACAGGTAATGGACATATACAAAGTAAGAGCATTTAGAGTTTAAGGAGACTCAGCTTAAAATTTTCTTAACAGATTGAAGACTATGCACACTTGATCTAATGGTCTAATAAATGAAAGAAATAAATTTATTGTGGTTTTCTATTATATACAAAAGCAATAGGTTCCCATTAGTGGATTAGTAAGAGCAAGTAACCTTGTATGGCATTGATGTGCTACCTTTGAAATGTTTGCAAATGAGGAAATGGGACTGTTTAATCATCAAGTGTCCTTACAAGACTCTAATGAATTTATGTTATGCATTAGCAAATCAGTCTTGTCAGACATTCATTCCCCCAGTATCTGGTGATCTTAACAGGAGTGTTGCAAGTGAAGTGATAAACAGGAGGATTAGCTGTAGGAAGCGCAGAGTAGCTGTGTCTAATACATACATATGTATATGCCACCACCGAGGATAAAGCCAACATGTTTATGGATTTGGTTGGAGAAATGTTCTCCTCCAAAGACGTATCTGATAGCTCTCATTCATTTCATTTCTGTTAAACAATGTATAAGCCAGACATGACTTCCACTAGGCTTATGTGAGTCCTTTTATGATGTTAGAAACAGGGTGAGGGTAAAACAACTCCCAGGCATTTGGTCACCTACAATTTGAGGTACCTACTGTGAGCTGGATGTCCAGGCTGTCTCTAGGGTTGGTGAGGACAGATGGGCTTTTCCAGAAGGTAGTTTGCTGCCCTAGGTTTAGTAAATTGTTGCGGGGGAAGGACCCCAGCAATGTCTCTCTGCCTCCAGTGATCACAGAGGGATCTTACCTGAATAGCTTATGCTAGATGCCTACCTCCCAGATGGCTTAAGTAGCATAGGAGAACATTAAGCTTTGATCTTGTTGTGCTTATTGCACAAGCATACATTGTTTCCTACAATAATTTCAATGATTTATATGTGACAGTTTAGAAGGAGGAAGCTAATTAACAACAGATATTTAACTGTCCTATCTTTATCTCTAGCTAACAGTGTACTGTACTCTACATCCAACTTTAATAAGAAGAGCAATTTTAAATAATAATAAAAAGCTGGAGAGAAGACAGTCCTATAGATACAATGTGGTTTTTAGCTGGAATTTATTCAGTTTCCTAAACACATATCATAACTTCTAGCTGGGTTTTCATTTAAATTAAGAAAAGCAAATAAAA
The DNA here is from genome assembly GCF_929443795.1 of Astur gentilis. NCBI lineage: Eukaryota > Metazoa > Chordata > Aves > Accipitriformes > Accipitridae > Astur > Astur gentilis. The sequence continues at coordinate 66,097,925 of NC_064919.1, forward strand.
AAAGTACAAATGACTTCAAATAGGTTCCGTAAAATGTGGCAGACTGTGCAAAATAATGTGGTTGTGAACTTATGTTGTACCTGGTACTTCCCCATTTCAGGACAGGTTATTATAGTCATGTGGCTCAGAGCTGTGGGTTACAGCAATAGACCAGTCCTCACTTTCAGAACATCTCAGTGATGCGAGAGAGGAGAACAAGCAAATACATTGGCCTGCTATGCACACGAGGCACAGAGTCAGGGTGAATGAAACAATACAGGTGATCAATTTTTAAAATGTATCTTCCTACCTGTGGAGTTTCTCAAACATAATTTGAACTGATTTTTCCACCCTTTTAACTGGACTCCACCCTTTTGCCCAAGACTCAGCTGTAGATCTGTGGAGACCCCAGCAACTCTCAGGAACTTGAAATCTGCGAACAATATTGCTGCAGCTCTCCAGGTGGTGGCACCCCAGCCCTGTTTTTCTCTAAGGCAAAAAAAGTGCCCTGAGAAGTCTAAGGGAAGCAAATGTTTTGTTTAATATGGTTTGTTCTATTTGTAAATAAGCAGTTAAACTTCATTTTAAGAGTCACACTTGAAAGAAATAATTAGCAAAACAAAACAAGGACTTCTTACTATTGTTACCTATGGTAACTAATTTCTTCAAGCTTTTTTAAACACTCTGTCATTCTGTTCATAGAGGCTGTTTATTATTTCATGCACTATTTACTCATGTTAAAAAATGAAGTGACAAAGAATAGAGGCAAAGGTCTCCTGCCTACAAGGAATGGTGGATAAATATATTTGTACTATGGGATTGCCGTTCCACTAGAAGGAACACTTGACATTTTGATGAGTGTCTCCAGGGAAAAAAGGTACTAACTTCAGAACTTAGTTTTAATTATACTAAGGAGAATACATTATTCAAAAGCATCCCACTGGTAAGGTGCAGCATTTCCTGAAACAGTTTAGTGGAAAATGCCACATTAATCAGTTCAGTATTTCACACAAATGGCTTAATGATGGGAAGAAGTTGAAAGCACTGTAGTGTGATGAAAAAAAGAGAAAGAATGTTGATTTAAGGGAATAGGATCAAATTTAAATGACCTCCTTCAAGACTAAGTTTTAGAGAGGGGAATAACAGCGGGGAGGAGGCAATGCTGTTTCATTCTTGTTGGTGTGCTGGTACACACAGCGGCTCTGAGGTTGTGCTCAGTTGGAAGAAGACACGAAGTGTGCCTAAGAAGCCCACAACCCTGCAAGTTGTGCCCATGGACTTTCACTGACTAGCTGCAGCATAATATAATCTGCCATTGACATGTTGGCATTTAAGCTGCTGGGATCAGAACTCTGTTTAATGAAGAAGGCAGATCGAGCATCTCCAGACCCACTTTGGTTTGCCTGCCTTTAACAGTTAAAACACAAGACCACAAGAGTTCAGAAGGAGTTGTTTCTCATCTCTTCAGAAAGATAAAGGCCAGACATTTGGGGCCAACTCTTTTTGAATAGGCAAAGAAATGAACATGAAGTATTTGAGTGTGAGTTATGGCTGTACGCAGTCACTGCACTTCTGCATTTCACATACAGGTCTGGCCATTTTTATCTTCTCATGTGCCCTCCATAGGCATTTGTGATATCTCTGTTAATGATGCACATTACACATGTGTTTTGCTGTCACATTCATGTGCCTAAACATTTTATTACCCTGTCCTTTCTTCTCATGTTCTCTCATTCCCGTCTGTATCCCTGGGCCATCAGAAAAGAGTTTGCACAGCTGGGTTCAATCCCAACCTACATAAAGTGAAATAAAGTTGTCAGTCAAACCATTAACATTGTAAGTTATCAGAGTGTGGGCTGCAATTTTTCTGAAGCTGTGACACACAAAAGTCTCTCCACACAGAATAGCGGTGCCCTTAGTGGTAAAGGTGCCCTTTGTGCGGGTGACCACATTCAGCTAAGAAAAACGAGGAGTCACGCTACAGCTTTTGGCCACACCACTTTGGTCCTCTTCAAGCAGAGAGGAGGGATGCGGTAAAGGGCCTTTTTAAGTGATGATATTGATAGCGAAGACAAATGCGGGAAAACAGAAGGATGCTGAAAGTCCTCCCTTGACTCACTACCACTGAGATACAGCCAGATTGCACTACCTGCATTTTCCTAAGGTACACACTCTAGGAAAGTACAGAGAAGTTCACAAAGTGGTAAGTAACTTTGTCAAGAACAGATCATGTGAAACCAGTCTAATTTCCTTCAATGACAGTGTAAGTGTCTTTGTGGTAAAGGGAGAAACTGGAGATGTGATATATCTTGACTTTAGTGTGTCTTTTTGCACTCTCTTGCATGACACGCTCTTAGGCATACCAGTGCAATGTTGTCCAGGGGAAACTGTGGAAAGCCAGGACACAGGTCTGGAGAAAACCATCCTTAGGGGTCAACCATCACCAGTTCACCTTCAGCTTGACCACACTTAATAAGGGGGGTTGTATGGGCATGTCATAGTTTAACCCCAGCCAGCAACTAGGCACCACGCAGCCACACACTCACTTCCCCCCCTCCCCCTGTGGGATGGGGGAGAAAATCAGGAAAAGAAGTAAAACTCATAGGTTGAGGTAAGAACAGTTTGATAGAAAAGAAGAAACTAATAATGATAATGATAACACTAATAAAATGACAACAGTAATAATAAAAGGATTGGAATATACAAGTGATGCACAGTGCAATCACTCACCACCTGCTGATTGATGCCCAGTTAGTCCCAGAGCAGTGATCCCCCCACCTCCACTACCACCAGTTTGTATACTGGGCATGACATCATATGGTATGGACTACCCCTTTGGCCAGTTTGGCTCAGCTGCCCTGGCTGTGTCCCCTCCCAACTTCTTATGCCCCTCCAGCCTCCTCGCTGGCAGGGCATAAGAAGCTGAAAAACCCTTGACTGTAGACTAAACATTACTTAGCAACAACTGAAAACATCAGTGTGTTATCAACATTCTTCTCATACCAAACTCAAAAAAACAGCCCTCTACTAGCTACTAGGAAGACAATTAACTCTACTCCAGCTGAAACCAGGACAAGGCATCAGTCTTGTGTTGACTACTATTGAATAAGGACTTGGTCAATAAACGAGAGAGAATGCCTGCTGTATTTTCATGTAAGTCTAAACTGGGAAGAATTGCAAATATTTTAGATGGCAGGCCTAGCATTCAAAAGTATCTCAATGAATAGAGATAAATGGACTGAAATAAATAGGCTGCCATTCAATGAAGATAAGTGGAGGTCTCCACCCACTGACTGAAGAAATGAACTGCTGTGCTGTGAGGGGGGGCAATGAGACAGCAGTACCACAGATAAGGATCTGCAGCTTTTAGCAGGTCAGAAACTGAACACAAATTAACAGTGTCATGACGCTGTAAAAAAGCAAATCTCATGGTGGGATATATAAAATCAGGACTATGTTAGGCACGCAAGCAGTCCTTCCCTTCTGGCTAGGCCTCAGCTGGACTGCAGCCTCTGCTTTTGCATGGCACACATAAAGAAATATATTGAGAGAAATATCTCTCAATCTGCAGAAACCAATGTAAAAACAGAGGTAGTACAGAGATTTTATATTACTGGGACTCCCACAGTCAAAAATGTATTACAGAATATTACTCTATCCTTTCAAATAGTTGAAATCATTAGGGCTAGCCTGAGAAGCAAAGAAATGCAGGCAAAGGTGGTGGAGATTTTCAGGCAAGATTAGTAGAGCTAAACATGTACGGTTTGCTTAGGCAATCATTACAAATGAAAACATGTGAAAAGTACAGTCATTGGGAATAGTGAGAATAATTTTGCATGTTACACACATGTAAATAGGGAGTGGTGGTGGCAATTAGAACTAGAAACTGGGCTAATATTGGAAAGACCCCTGCCCTCGTGAACGTGCAGTATTACTAAGTAGTCTCCATCAGGATGTACTGGAAGCCCAATATAAACTAGTCTGTTACTATCACGCTTCAGAGCCTCAGTAAGGAACAATCCTATCTTCACTGTTAGTGAGAAAGATTACTGCACACAGGTATTATCTTTCTCTAACTTTTAAGATTCTGTGAAAAAAAATAATCAAACAAACCTGTTTGTTTCTTTTGCTGTCATGTTATTTACAAATTCTGTAATACCCAGTAGGTTTTCCATTCATTAGTCTAAATTGACACATGCATCTTTAAATAGAGGTTGCTTCAAACTGAGATCATCATATCTGATGTTCACCAACCACACACACACACACAAAAAGCTACATTTAGAGATTCACAAAGGACTCCTGTTTGCTTTGTCTTACTGCTTGGGCAACTACCTGAATTCCTCCAGTTTTGTCCCCCTTCCTTTCTCAGCATTTCTGGGATTTCTAGATCACCATTGCTGAATAAAAGTCCAGGGCTCCTTTCTGAAGGGAGAACTGGAGCTGACTGTCAGGCCATGCACACAAACATTGCCAGTCAGAAGTTCAACTGTGTCTATAGGGTGTATAAACTGATGGAACATGTTATTGTTATTAGTATTAGATAATTCCTTTCACACACCAGAGTCAGCGCCATGCTTGCTGAGTTGTCAGTATGTCATCCTGAATATCATATCAGCCACATCTTTGGAGGTGAAGAGACTGTCACCTGTAACAAAACCAGAATAACCTTTTGGTGTCTCCGGACACTATTAAATATTGAGACAAATAACTGGGATGGGCCAGCAGGGTCTTGCAGTGCATGCTGAAAGGTACATGGTGGCCAGTGCCTTTCTAGCAGCCTTTCTGTCTTTCTTCCTGATTTTGCTTTGGAATTCTGCAACTGGGAGTGCTGGGAGCCTTTCCCTCCTTTGCCGTTTGTTAATCCCATGTGCACACAGCATGTTTGGTAGTGATTTGCTGTGGTGATTTAGCCATTTTATACCTGTGGGATGTCTGATTTCCTAGGGTTTAACGTTTTTGGGATAATACCTAACATGGTCAACTTTGTGCTCTCCGTACCACTCCAATTACTGTTTGCATTAGTGCTGTAGCCAATTCTCCATTGGTAGAGAAATATAAGAAGGATGCTATGAAAGGACATTCTGGAATGGGAGAAGCCAATGTTTTGCTTTCTGCTTCCTTTCCTCTTTGTTAACACTGCCCATCAAAACCTTCTGCTCACACATACTCCTCGTGGCTAGAAAAGAAAAGAAGCCCTCAGTTTTATTCTTAAAAAATGATAAAAAGAGTAAAAAATCACTTTCCTACCAGCTGCAAGCTGTTGCAGGTGCCTCCAGCCCAGAGCATTGCATGGGGTGAGCCATGCTGCCTGGTGCTGGGTGTCCCCAGGACGCCTCATCTGTGGGGCCATGGCTCCAACCCCAAGCAGAGTTACTACTCCTTAATGCAGTTTTCCAGCCTGGAGACTCAGTGTATCTCAAAGATTGTATATCTTATCCTTCACCTTATTTTCGTGTGCTTTAAAACATAAGCTTTTATTTCTTTTGTATTTCAGCCACTTCAAATGGACATTGTGGTTATGAAGCCTTTAGGGCATTAAAAATCTATTTCATGGTAACAAGCATACTTTTTTTCTTAGGATTTCCAACTGAAATTCTGTACACCTCTCCCCACTCTTGACATTTACTGTTCCAGCTTAGTCTAATTATTCCCGTGGGTACAAACAGGCAGGTAGGCAGTTGCCAGCAATGGATGTTTGGCTGCCACTGCTTTTTCTTGATTATGAAATTTAAAAACTCACATGGGAAAAAGTAGTCATGCTTTCTTTACATACTTTCTTTACAAATGTTGACAGTCTGAGGTTTAGCCACTACAGCTACTTTGTAATGACTAGATCTACCTTCTGTCATTTCAAATAATGGTCAAAATTCTGTTGTCAGTTATCTTTGGAAAACTCCCTAGATTTTAGCAGGCTTACAACTCCTTAGGAGAGAGCAGGCTTTCCCCCATGTTCTCTTGCATGACTCCCAGCTGGATTAAGATTTCTAAGGATACTGAAGATAGAATATCAACAGAACCGATGGGAAATGCAAGCAGTATAAAATCTAACAGAGGATGCTTGACATGGATAAGTCTCTCTCTTTACTAGAATTTTATAAAACAATACTGTAAATTCACTGGTGTTGATTGAGCTACTCCAGAGTCATACCATGAAACCTGAGGATTTTGCCTGGCCTCTGCAAGCAGGGGTCACCAGAACAGCAGAGAAATGGGAAGATAGGGTTATTGAGCCAGATCCGAGTTACCGTCACAGCTTCTCTTGATTTGGGTGCCATTAAGGACTGCAGGAAAGACAATAGACAGGGGATAGAAAGAAGGAGAGGAAACCTAATTTAGAACCAAAGGATATGCAAGAAGATTTGGCTGAGGGTTCCTGGTGCTTTCACTGCAAGGATTTGTAGGGCAGGTCCTCCGGGACTGATTACAGGTAATGGTTTTACGTGGAAGAGGAGAGCACTTCCTTATCAAAGTATGGGAGAAGGAAGACTGCTTAAAGTGAAAAGATTTAATGTCTGGAAGCAATGCAAGCAAGTGGAAAATATAAAGTGAGAAATCAGAGAACTATTTAATCTGAAATAAAATCCCTGGGGTTAGACCAGGAGACAAAAGGTCTGGATATCTGAGGTCCCTCCCAGATTTTCTGAAGCCAGGCAAGCTGTACGTCAGGTCACTTTGGCCATGGGACATCAGGTCTCACAGGTCCCTTTGCCTGAGTTCTCCAGTGAACTGGGTAAAATACAGACCTACATAAAATCCCATGAGCGAACCAACCCAACAGTCTTCCCTGCCAATAACGTGCCTCTTCTGTGGTGCAGCAGGACAGAATGTACTGTCTTCAGGGCAGAAACTTCCCCATGGTTTGTTCATTGTGCAGTTACTGAGAGCTGGAGGTGATATTGCAAGGTAAGTAATAATAAAAGTCTCCCTCATATCAAGGAGAAAACCTTCAAGGGCAAGGGTGTCTGGAAGGAAGTGTCACTGAAGAGAATATCAAGCTTCATAAGCAGCTACTGCAGATGAGCTTTAAAAGCAGAATAAAGAGAAACAGCAAAAGAAAGCTAATCAAAGAAGAAAGAAAAAGCAGAGAGGCCTGCTTGATATTTCTTTTGGGTTTTGGTTGTTTGTTTTTTTTTTTTTTTTAAATGCTGCTTTTTACTGTTTATGAAGCAAATGCTTAAACAAGCACTACTGGTGTTGTCAGTAATACTGTAACATTTGCCTTTAGCCCCTTTGTTGCTCAGGGAACATGTCATATTTTCAGCACATTTAGCCTTGCCATTTACTTCACAAATCACAGCTGCAGAGTGGTACAACCAAGCCAATTTTACTAGAAATGAAATGCTGAGGAAATGAAATTTCTCCAGTGGTGTTTCCAGGTATTCTGACTTTAGGGTAATCTTTTCATTAATTTGGTTTGGCAAAGAGATAAGCTGTAAAAACATGGTATTCCTGTAGGATTAAATAATAAAGATCACCAGTGACAGCTAAAGAATACAACATTTGTACCTTTGTGGGTCCTAGTGCAAGTTTGTATTACCGGTTTTTCAGAATATAGGCACCTGATATTAAAAAGGCAGATAACAGGAGATGGATGTAAAAGACAAAAAGCTCTGAAGCCCTCAAAGTAAATTCACAAGCTGGTGTTTGAACTAAGATGAAATGGCCTCTTCTAAATGAAATGCCTTTAGTCAAGGTATTTCTTGCTATAAATATTTTACCTTGGATAGTAACCATAAGCTTTATTTTTCAGGCATTTGCAGTGACCTTCAAGGCAGACAGTGGAAAGAAGCTGGTTGCACTGAATGAAATGCTGTTGCTGAATTCCAGATGTGGGACACAGGCAGCTCATGTAGCTGTCTCTGACTTATCCAGCAGCTAGAAAACAATACTATGTGAATGCACCATTTTTTACCCAATGGAAATTTAATGCCATCTGTTTCTTTTGGACAGGTTAAAGAGCTCAAGGAATAAGAAAATGAGAAAGGAAGCTTATTTTCTTCCTCATGTGTGAGAACTGCAAGTAATTCTAATAAACTTTAGCAGGGGTCAAATGCACACTGTCTCACAACAGAGTAACAGCTATGGACAAAAATATTTCTAAACCACAGTGGTACTGTAATAAGATCAAGGCATTCAGAAACAGACACTTGACTTAACTCTTGTCTTACTGAAGCTGAGGTTTCCAAAGTCCCCTTTAGGAATTTCACTGTTGTTTAAAATTTGATTTTGAAGGCACTGGGTGACAAAGGTGGTGGGTGACAATGTAAAGCCTCCAGGCAGCTAAACACATGCATACCAAGAAGAAGAGTGGAGTGAAAGTCCAGTGCTTTTGCAAATCCACTTGAGTTCTTCCAGTGCCTTCTACAGAATAAGGGTATTTCCCTCCCTCACAGTATAACATAATAACTTGGTATCAAAAAAATCAATGTTTATTTGTGAGCATGGTGTAATTTTGATGTTGCATGAAAGCCTGCACAGTGTTAGGCACTTTCTTTTTTTAAAAATACTTATGTTTTGAAATGACGTGCAGATTAGTATATAAGAGAATCATGGTAATAACTTGTCATATTATTCTAGTCTAAAACACAAAGCTTGAACTCAGATAAATATTCACAATAAGAGTTTGGTCAAACATAAATGCAACTAATTAAGCCAATTAAAGATTTTCTCCCTGATCATTATTCTGATAACTGGCATACAGTAATGGTTTTTATGTAATAGAGGAAGTGCTTTTGCAATTTGTTTTGTAGTAAGAAATCTGTCATAAGTAATCTGAATACTAAGATGTAGGCTCAATCTGTATCTCATATATTCTTTCGCTATTGTGGAACCTGTGTTTCCACAGAAGCATTATAAATATTAAAAGATAGATTTTGGAAATATGTAGCAGTAAATTACTTTATCTTTTCACAAAATATTTATATGATAATATTTCTTATGACAGAGAACAATAATATCTCTTGTCAAAATTCAGATTTCAAAATACTTGTCTTTTCTGACTCTTTTCATCTTTCTCCAATCTTCTTCCACTGTGAGGCACATTTGCATTGATACTACCCCATAATTCCTTCTTTGGTTTAATTTTTATCTGAAATACACTATTATTGTTTTGGAATTTATTTTTTGGGAAAACAGAAGGAGAAATTGCAGGAAGGAAGCAATGAAGAGTAAAGCAAACTCTGCTATATTGTACTTTTCCCTGCTAATTGTTTTCTAGGTCACCAACTCTTTTCTTTTCATATAAAGATACAAAAGTGCTCCCATCTAAAGAATAGCAAATTAGTGGAAAGCAGTTTCCAAGGTATATTAATTTTCTTCTCTATGCCATTGCTGATATCAGCAATAAATTTGTTTGGAAATGCAGGTTCTCTTCTCTGTAATTGAACAGGTGTTTTGCTATCGATTTTGGCAAGATCCATGGTTCAGCTCTGCCTTTTCTGTGTCTCGTATTCTGTATTATTGCTCTGATCAGAGGACTATTCAGAAAGCAGAGCCACATGTACATAAGGAAGAATCTTGCACTTTAATAAAGCATTTTCTGGAGTGTTAAAATTCAAGCCTCCCAGTGTCCAGGGTTTCTGAGCTTTTCAGAAACACTTCTCAGTCCGAGTTTAGTCTTTATCCCTTTCACAGCATGGCTGGATCTCTTCAGCACCAGTTTTAGCTATTCACTCACTGATCTGTAGCCATGGACAAACGTGTCATCTTGTGTGTTAGATGTCCTGCGTTTTGCATCAGTAATCTATTCACAAAGTTGTTCAGTTTGGAAGTGACATATCTGATTCGCTTGACATCCTGTTTTGCAGCAGGGCAAAACGGGGGAACGTGAAGCAGAGCACTAGCTGATGACAGAGGCAATAAGGAAAAAATGGGCACTGTGAGACAACAGAAAGAGTTTAAAAGAAAATTAAACCTGTTTGCAATTAACAGCTCATGAGAAAACCTGTGAGCAAAACCTTCAAAACAGACAGTGTGATGTCACTTTCATAGATTGAATGTCTTCTGTGGAAACACTCCTTAGTGTATAAATATGGTACCCCAAATTATTTCATACCATTGAAAATGTATTTCAGAGGTTAAAAGAATAAGGACATTTCCCACCAAACAGTAAATTCAAATAATGTAAGCTACAATATTTCTTATTCAAGTTGTCAAATTGTGTACAGTTAATTAAATGATCTGACTGAGTGAGCATCCCAGCATGTTTCAAAATAGGATCAAGAAGCCAGCAAAACACAACCTTGGTTTTTGAGTGACTTTTAGAGTTCATCAGTGGCAAAACGTGGCACATGACCATGTTGGGCAATGGAGGACCTGTCAGGCCATGAGGCGTCCGGACCAGGTGGGTCCAGTCCACAGTTCTGCCAGCAGGAATAAGCACATGGAGGGTACAGGTAGCAGATACACCTGGAAATGCACTTATAAAGGCACTTTGAAAGTATGAGCACAGTACCTGTGTGCAATATTTCATGCTTAAAAAAAGAGAAGCCTAAAGCATCGGATGTCAGCAGAAGGCTAGTTCTAGGAACTGCTTGTTCAGTGCTTTGCAATCTCCCTGCCACTGGCTGCCACCTTGCTGAACATGTTCTCCCTGCCTGGGCTTGTGAAGCGTTCTCCTCCAGATGTCCTAGGTTCAACTCAGCCCTCATTCTGCCCTTCCTACCTCTCACCAAGGCCTATAACAACCACCTCACAGGGATAAACACCTTGTCCCCCACCTGTATCTCTGTTCCTTCTGATGCTGCCGCCGAATAAGCTCCACATCTGAAGCTCTTGCTGACCCTCGTTTTTGTAGTGCTGTCTTCTCTTGTGCACATTACTCCTCTGTAGCACTAATTTAAGGTTTCTTTCAGGTATCCCCCTTTTCCCCTCTGGGGAACGGCCCTCGGTCCCTGCCTACTCTCACTCTATGACATTTCTTTGGATGATATCATCTGCCTAATATACTTTAACTACTATATTTAACCTTAAACCAGCATTTCTTTTAAACTATTCTGTTACAAAGGAGACCATGACTGGTCTCCTTTGGTCAAATACAGTATTTCTTTCTTCTTTAGATATCTGATCATCAGCTTAAATTTAACTTGGCCGAAACTGAGCTCCTTTCAATCCCTTGCCAACTGCCATGCTTTTCTCAATCACTGATCACATCAACACTTCATTCTTTGTCACTAGTTCACAGTCTGACTGCAAGTTTTAACACGTCTTTCTCCCTTGCTCTGTATATCTACCTTTTGCCTTTCTTCCTGTTACTTTCTAGACTGTAGTCCTTCCTATCTTTTCTTCTTATTTAACAATTCCAGACAGATCATCACCTGCATGCATCTTGGAGACACTACCTTCCTCCCGGCTTTTCCTAAAGTTATGGCCTCACCCTTCAGCATTCAAAGAACAGATGAACTCATTTTCCTCACCTGCTGTGAATCTTTTCCTTACCCTCCTATTCACCATCACACAAAAGTTCTTGTTTTGCATCTTCCTTATATTTATTGTGTCAGTGATGATTGCTTTGAAAGTCCAATTTCCCAGTAATTCACAAGCACCTCTAGTTTCTCCCCCCCCCCCACTGCTTCTTGCACTCAAACTGCTGCCTTAGATTAAAGAGGAAAGTGTAGCAGATGTATGGATCAAGATCTAATTCAGTCATATAAAACAAGAACAAAACCCCCCCCAAAACAACAAAGCCACCTGCAATGGCTGCATAGGAAGCAGTAGGAGTGGGATATAAGGTTTATTTACTTTAGAGTTTTCAAATGATTCAGAATGATGAGGTTGCAGCCGGGGTTTTATGACTGTCCTTTTAACAGCTGTGCCTTCTCGCACTGTCTGATGTGCCATGACCTATTTAACTTCCAAACATTTTGCAACACCCAGCTGTGTGACTGTCTATTGATAAAGTTAACATTCTTGAAAGTGGGTTTTTAAGTTAAAATTAAAACAGGGTGGTACTATTTGTGGCTGACCTTTAAAACTGTGATAATAACCAAGTGGTGGGGGCTGAGGATAAAGTGTTACTGCTTTAGTTAACTTTTATTTTGTACCCGTCCTCTTCACGTACAGTTAAAAGCATGTCAAGGACATTATAGCTCAATGATGAATATTTTCTGAGTAAACACATTCAAATAAATAAGCATTCTCATTTGCATTAGTAAAGTGTCTTCAAGTTTCTAGTAGACTGAGTGAACATGCAGACATGAAAGGAAAGACAACCCCTTCTCCAGAGGGTTTATAACGTCAGCATAAGGCAAGATGTGGTAGTTGAAACAAACAAAAGGAGGATCAGGAGGAAACAGGTAGCCAGAGGTCTCCAGTAGTCATACAGCTCGTTTTTGGGAAGGCTGGTGATGTACACCAGATAGAGAGCTTTTATGATGTTAGAAGAGACAAAGAACATGTTAAACATGGGTATTTTGGTTTACCACTGCTCAACTCAGAATAAGCAAGCAGTGTTTAAAGGTCATCATGCTATTGTCATGGATGGAGTGATGCACTTCACTCCTAAGACAGGAGTAGCAATATGTTTATTGATGTAAAACAGCAATTTAACAAAGTTTCATAGTAAACGCAACAGTGGTTTAACAAGATTCAATGGCAAGGTTCACTTGATACTTACTGCATAGGGGACAGGGTCAGACAAAACTATCAGGGTGACCCTCCCATTAAGTCATGAGGTTCAGAAAGGATCCCTTTGCATTCTAACCTCCTTCTCAGAGGGCAGTTCAGGTGCAGCTGGATCCAGACTTAGTCCCAGATTTGATCAACAGTTTATGTCTAAAGGTTTATGTATGCGCAATCAATCCTTTATATCACTTTGCTAAGATTTAAAACTTTAACATGCTATTATCACTTACCAAGTATCTGACATGATAAGGAATCTCTCAACCTCAAGGAGTAACCTTGAGAGGCATCCCTATTCAAGGGGAGATCCTGGTGTGCAGCCCGCTGCCATGCAGGAGAGCTCAGTGGGCCCTGGGCTGTCCACTATTAATAGAGTAAGGTAATTGACTCATAGTCATACTTACATATGGACTGCAGGTGTTAGCTTCTTCCAAGTTTGGCTTCAGTCGGACATTGACCAGCACGGTGGTTAGGTGGTCACATTGTTCAAATTAGCCCTTGGCTATTGTGTTGTTATCTGTCCTCCCCAAAACCACGTTGAGTGATGCAGCCATCACAACCAGATGCATCCATTACGATTGAGGTTATGGCTTGAGCAGGATTACAGGAAATACAGGTCGGGTTGGGCGTGGGGCAGGGAGCACACTGCCACAGCCACGTGAATCATAGGGAACAATTTCAAGGAAGAACACCATGGATTTGGGTAAAACACTCTACTTTTTACTGTTACTTCAGTCCCTTTCTCCTCTCTCGCTTTTTATCACACTTACACATTCTTCCTCCTCTGAGATTGCCATATTTAATGGTTCCTCATAAGCAGAGGCTGTATCCCTCTTTGTGGCTGCACAGCCCTTAATGCAAGGGAGCCCTAAGCAAGGTGCAGCCTGTGGTTACTAGGAAAACTATCATCATGCCTATTCTGCACTACTGTGCCCTTTGCTTTGCTTGTAAAGTTAAATGAGAAATAGGAACAGCAACATTCAGAGCACTAAGATCTTTAAACCCCTGCTTCCATATCTCTCCTGTACACTGAATGGGGCATAAGCTGACAGAAAGGTTATATCTGGGCATACAATTTAAAGCGGTGATAAAAATGGTCAACAAGGCCTAGGCTCTTAAATCACTTGAATAGGTTTAACACCCATATCTTGATCCTACAGGTCATGCATCAAAATCTTCATATGGCACCATTGTACCTGTATCACATAGCCCCAGGGGTGCGGGATGAAGTCTACTACTCCACACCGCAGGGCAGGAAAGATTTAGAGACAGGTGAAGAGTGGCCCAGCAGCCCCGTCTGCACCCTGAGACTTCCCTCCACTGCCAGGAACGCACACTGCACACCATGTACCATGCACCTCACACCGCACACCGGCCACTGCACACCAGGCACCGTGCACCACACACCAGGCACTGCAACACCGCACGCTGCAACGCTGCAGCTGCTCAGGGCACACCGGCACTGCACACACCACCGCCTCTGGAGCCATGTGCTGACCTTCTCCCCTCTCCATACCGCCTGTCTCAAAGAACAGAACTGCATGACTACCTTAAGTCAGACATTTCACAAAGTTCAACCACTTGACTTCACAAATCTAGATCATATTTGTTTTGTTTGGAATTTCCTTTTTATTTAAGAGGCTGGAAACAAATTCTCTGAAGTACACCAGGACCACTGCCACTTTTCCTCAGTGTGGCCACAGGCTTTCAGCTTTCAGCAAAGAGCTCCTGGCACTCTGTAAAAGAGCTTTTTAAAAGCTCTTGAACTCTTCAGAAACAACCAGATTTGCCATTCCTAGCTGATGGCTCTTACCTTAAGGGGGTGGCTGGCTGCTGGGAACATGTGTTTGGGCCAAGAGGTGGTCATGGTATCCCAGTCTCATTTCTCTTGCTGTTATGCCCTTTTACTGTGTTTCTGCTTCAGTATCATCTCGTCAGGCTGCCAAAATTTTCCTGAACCAAAAGACCCAGACAAGGGAAGTAGTGACTTCTGTCAGTGTGTATTTTAGCAAATCTAAACAGATTTCCTGGGGTGAAGTAGATGGTCTTTGTAAACTGATGCCTTTCTCCCCACTCAACAAGGCAATGCCTGCAAGACTGTTAGCGGCTCAGAAAAGACTGGACTGGAAATTATCTAAGTAAATGAATGAATGAATGGAATGTTGTAGGCAGGGACCCTGAACACAGGAGTTAATCTAAGGAATCACAATAATATATCAAACAAGTCATAGTTTGGCTAACTAATGTGTTCCCAGTCTAGAACGGAAAAAGTTTCATTCCTCACTCAGTTTCATTGAGAATGAAATCCTGAACAGAGCAGAATCTTTCACTAGCTATTTGAAAACTATTTAAGGGAAAGCAATGGATACATCTTTCCCAATACTTAACATATACTACTTCACCGAGTCAGTATGTTGCAGGGCAATACAGCTACATACCTCAGTAAACAATTCTTTAAGATAGAAAATGTAAAAAGGTTTTAAATATTAAGAGAATAATAATGTGGCTGGACATTACGAGTAAACAACTATTGCATCAGTATGAGAGTATGTTGTTTTCCTTTTACGTTAGTAATCTGGAGGAAAGAACACGTCGTGTGTAGAGAGGGAGGGGAGGGTCTGTATTTCAGAGCATAATTGATTCTGAGTGATTTGGAAGGAGTAATCCAAATACAGATCCGCATTCTGTAAATTAGTGCTGTCATTAAGTAAAGGGGAAAACTTACAGCTAAACTATGCTTACAGCAAAAGTATGCAATGAACACTGGAATGTATATAAAACTATAGCACTTACCAGGCAGACTGAGTTGCTAACTGAAAGGGGTCTCTCTGTCTTCTCCTTCAACCTCCTGACTGTTTTTGAAATTTCATTTTATTTACTGTGCTGCTTTTGTGCTTATAGAAATGCACTCTTCCTTGTAGCTTGCCCTTATCAAACCAGCTTTTTTATGGAAGTCTGTTTAATGGCAGGCAGATATAATTTCAATCCTTTAAGGTCATGCTGCTCTCTTCAAAGGTTAGGACATATGCTGGAGTTAGGCTGGCTTTTTGATGTAGCTGTGTTATGGCCTTTAGACATGTAATGGGCAGCATGTTCCTATGGAAATGCCATATATTATTTAAAAATGATAGTCCCCAAGGAATTTAATCCCATAGACAATATATGAAGCATAATCTATCCCTATTTACAGACAGTTTAGAAAAAAAGTTTTTCTTTCTCACATTTATAACAACTGGCACGTAGTAAACACATTAATACTAACCAGGCAGCATTTAACAGCCTCACAGAATACACCTGGCTTTCCTGAAAGCTGCAAAAACATAAACTGGTGGGCAACCTGAGATTAAGGTTCTCAGTAAGAACAAAAACAAGCCCAGAGATCTCTGAAAAAAAAATCTGAGTGGCTGGAGAGGGCTGCCCCAGAGTGAGCAGCACTGGCACTTGTCACATCCTTGGGGAAGTGGCTTCCCGAGTCACGGTCTTTGCCAAGAATATGAAATCTTAACAGCATTTACTGTGGTGGGTTGTTTGTTTTTTTTATTATAACCCCCTCCCATTTTGGCTGATTCCTCGCCATATAAATCCTCATGCCTGCCCCCAGCACTCAAGCAGGGAATAGAAATTCCAGGTCAAATATTAAGGGATTTAAGTAATTTCTAGTATTTCATAATGACTTATGAAGCCTTTTACATCCCACACTTGAGAAAGACCTAATGCAATCACATCTAGAGTCTCTTATAAGGTATCACAATCTGCTGTGATAGGATGTGGTTAGAAAAGTGATCTTTCAGGATTTCAAATTTTAATTGGTCTGGAAGACTTGATGTGATCCCTATTAGCAGTTCCAGTAAATATATACGCTAAAATGTATTGATGGAGAAGGAAAGATTTCTTTGGATTTAAACACTAGGTCAGGCCAAAGGGGATTTCTCTATTTTGTCTCAGTTTATATTTCTATGCAATATTCTTCTGAAGCCCAAAGATGAATACATTACATTCAGTCGGACTGGAGGTCACAAATTTATGGATCTTTTCCTAAGATCTTTCTCAGAACAAAAATTACTTAAGACCAGCTTTGAAAAACAGCAGTTCTTCATTTAAAGACATGGCTGTTTCAGAAAAAAGCAGTTGTCTGCAAGTTTCTGGATCTTTGCTTCCTCAAAGTTTCTAGGGTAATTGTGCAGGCATCAGGATTATACCTGATGTATTGAATGTTTTCCTCAGTGAACTGGAGGTAAGTGTAGCATCACAATGATCTAAAATTTGTGGAAAGCAAAATAATTACTGATAAACAAAACTCTGGCCAGGACAGTCACAAAAAGAGGTCTTTTACCCTGAGCTGTGCCTTATATGCAAGCGTAGGACTATCAGATAAGAGCAGGAGGATAAACCTAACTTGGAGTGTGGCATTGCTGGGGCTGCATGGAGGCCCAGTTGCATCCATCTGAGGAGAGCATTGGCAAACTGGATACTGCAATAGGTCCAAAAAATGCTTAGAGGAAATGTTGTACAGTGAGAAACTTCAAGAGCTTGAGCTATTTATCTTACCAAACTTAATAGTGTAAAATTACTTGGGTTTAATGTATAAATGCCCACAGGGGAGAAAATATAGAATATTATAGGTCACTTAAGTTTCCCAGAGAAAGACCTGATAAAAAGATACAGTTATGCTGAAACCAACTGAACTCAAATTACTCTCTGATTTTAATAGTGAGGATGGCTAACAACAGAGGGGGATGGTTCCAAATTCTTGCTTCTCTGTTGTTTAGAGGAAGGATTTGACCTACGGCTGCCCACGTGCCCCTGGAGTTTGGGCAAAGCTGATCCAGAGGTCCCAGGGACGGTGAATGGACCAGGCTTAGGTGCCGAGAAGAGAGCTGTGAATCTGAGCTGACTCCCTCCAGCCCTGAAAAAAGCCCTCATTACCTATGATTCACAATTTGAGAGCTGCATGAGGGATAAAAATGTTTCTTATTTAAAAAAATCTGTGCAAAGTTGTTTCATAATCAGCAAAATAATCAAATATTTCAGGAAGAATTTTCTCAAACTGGGCTCAACTTGCTGCATCGTGGCTCACAAATCTTAGTTTCTCCAATCTGAGGTGGTATGTTTTTTGTTCTTGAAGAAAATTGAAACTGAATGTTGTAGACAGCATTATAATCTATTCTCTTTTTCATCATCATTATTATTGCTGTTGTTATCGTTGTTATTACGATATTTGAATGTTTTTATTATCCTTTGTTAGATGCTCACAATCTGCTCGGCATTGTAGAAGATGCAGTAGACAACACCTGCCCCCGAGTGCATGTAATTTCAGCCTCTGATCTGGCAATTTAAAATGCATGGCTGGAATCCACATTAAAGTTAATGGTGCTCCACTTGAGCACAGCGGTCTGCCTGAGCATTATAAATTGCAGGATCGGGGCCATAAGTATTTGCATGTGGATATGAGATTCCCCTTCGTCTCTTAAAGTCAAAGCTTACGGCTAGAGCAGATAGTGTGATTTCTGTACCTTGGAAGGATACAAGAACTGCTCTGAAACCAGGTGTGCAGCTTTACTGATTTGCGGCTATTTTCCTTACTGTGGGGGGAAACCTTTCTCTGACCCAAATTTCATGTGAACCAGAGGCTCCTTCAGCCCAGCAGCCTGCCATCGAAAGGACCGTCAGCGTTGGCTTCGCCGTGGACAGAGGCTCTGGAAATCGCCTGTGGCGCTGAGGCAGAGGCGGGAGGTGCTGCCGAGAGGTACCAGGCACCGCTGGCATCCCTCGCTGGGACAGGCGGGCCAGCATCACTGGCTGTGGGGCTGGTAGCCTGGCTCCTGGACCAGTCCTGCACCTCACAGGGGCACCTGCATCGCTCCAGGTCTCCTGACAGCAGCTACTGGGAACACCAAATCTGGCTCTGGGGTTGGCAGAAGGGCCAACCCAAGACGTTTTGAAGAAAACTATTTAGGTCCAGTGACCTGGTATTTCTGGAGGAAATCGTGTTCATCAGAAGAAAGTTCTCCTCAGATCTTCAGTCACTGTAATTACTCAAGTCTGTCTGAGTCCTACTTACTTGTGTGCTTTAAATTGAAAAATGCATGAAGAAAAAAGAAGAACACAGTCAGTGGAAATTAGTTCCCTGTTGCACTTTTGTTGCACTAATTAAAGAAGAAGAAACTGATGCAGCTGAGGATGAGGAAGGCTGTGGAAGTGATTTGCATGCAAGACATTCATTCCCATGCAGCGCTATGAATCTGAACAGAGTGCGCAGCATCCACCACCAAGCACGTGCTTCTATATTTAGAGGAGCCTAGCAAAACCTACTGAGTATAGGATGTTGAACAGAAACAGTAATTTTCATCAGTGTATTATCTTCCCCCTCTTTACACTGATTCTTCAGGAGAAAACAGCCAGCTAAACTCTAGCTGCTATTAGTAAAAATAGCAGCAACCCAACTGGAAGTAATTTCACTGCTGACTGCATTGCAGTGTATACAACTGATTTCATTCCAGCTTTGGAAGAGAGCAACAGTATCATGGCTGTGTTGTCCTTGACCTCTGCCAGGTACAGCTAGTCTTCTGGCCCAGGCAGCATGATGCAGGAATAATATTTCTCTCTCTGAAATGGCAAGTGTGAGGTTTTTTTTCCTTTCTCCTTTCAGGTTACCTATGCATTTTCAAGCCAGCTCCAGAAGCTTAATGGAACTGTGCTGCCTCTTGTTAACTGGGTTATCAATGGCACCATCCCCTCTTAACCTCCAATGCAACATGCCTCTCTCCTCTCTGTTTCAATTTCCAATCTGCTTTTCTTGCGTGCTGCCCTCTTGGACCAGAAAATATCCTCCAAAGTTGTCAGGCCACTTCTGTCAGAATTTAAGATCACAAAAGTTACAGCTGGAGAAGAGCATGCTGCCCTCTTAAATGTGAGAAGGTAAGTGTAGCACGGGGTCAGGTGCTGCCCTCAATTATACCGGTACAGATCTGGAGGAATTTTGTTTTCTTCAGTGACATTAATCCTGTTAACTGAAAGTCAAGAGCGCTGCCTGAGCATTTCCTTTTGTACCCCTTCCCCTTCTCCAGTTTATAAATGATTCCTGTCATAAAGGAGTTGGGGATATTCTGTATAGCAGAAGGTTTATAAATATTAACAGCATCATATCCTGCATGATGTGACACACCAGCCAGGTAGTCTGTTTAGAAAGAGCTCATTTATCCTCTGTGGGCACCACAAATATGGACAATCTGAGACAGCTTGAATATATGAGGTGCAGAGATTTCAGGGGAAGGGAGCACCAGGTATTCACTTCTTCCTGCAAATCTAGACATGTCCCGATACAAGAGTGTTTGATCTCCCAGGTTAAGCTCACACTCTCTTCAAGGAAGTATATTCTCCAGAATTTTTAAAGATGGAGTGATGGAGGAAGACATGCCTTACCTCTTGCTTCTCTTTGCCCCTTCCTTCTTTGGGTCCTTCCCACTTTTCTGTGTTTTCACCTTCTGGTCTCTGCCTCTCCTCCCTGTATTGCCCCTCTCCCTGTTCCCCTAATTTATCCAAGAGATTTCTTCACTTCACCCTCTTTCATTTCTCTGCCCACTGGAGAAGACCCATGTCCTATACATGTTTTCAGGCTTTGTAGAGGAGAAATTTACCTTAGATGCTTGTGTAATTACTTCACCTTTTTAGGAAGCACAGCTTGGAAAAATTACTCTAATTTGTGTAATTTTTCTGGAATCATACTAGCACAAAATTTAAGTAACTGGAAAATGCTTTTAAACTAAAAAAGCTACCACACTGGATTCTTCTTTAAGAGTTTCTGTTTGTAGTTGGATAATTATCATTATATTTACAGTCTCCTCAGTTCTGCCATAGAGTGCTTTTTGAATAAAATTTCTGTGGAAACTTTGTTTGCATGTGAAAGTAACTGACGGGCTCTGCCTGGATGCTCTATGCCTGCACGGGAACTGCAGTGGGGTTCTCCCGAGCTGAATTGCTTCCTCATGGGAGCTGCCTCTGGTGCAGTCACAACCTGCTGCAAAAACTCAGCTATGTGTTGGTGCCGTAAAAAGCAGCTATAATTAATGCCTGTAGTCTTCAGCAAAGCTGGTCCTGAATGGGTAGAGTGGAAAGTTATCACCTGTCCTGTATAAAACAGGTCATAGGTCTGTGACCCATATGTGCACAACAATAAAGATATTTGTTTCTAAGGCTTGCTTTTTTTTTTTTTTTTTTTTTTTTTTTCTCTCAAAAGGAAAGCTCTGCCCTTAATCTAGACATAATTTTTTCCATATTTTGCCTTTTCCTGCATTAGTATTACACATGAACAATTTCTGCATTGGTAAATACCAAAACTCTGTGCATTGGAACAGGAGACAAAGCTCAGCATTCCTCAGGGGCCTGAGGTCTCCCCCACACTAGTTTGATACAAGTCACCTCACCGCAGGCACTAAAGAATCCAGATACAGAGCAGGACTTCTCCGTCTCTAGATTTCACGCTGGCTCAGCTGTGTTTTCCCTGAAGTTAACACTGACATGCTTTAATACCCCTATTTATCTCCAGTTTTATGCTTCTAAACCAGGGGAACCCTAAGCATTCAGTTTTGTATTGAAACCTCTCCTGCACTCGGTTTAAACCTCCCTTTCACTTCCTGACTTTTTGCTTGGTGATGGTGATGCCAAAGGGAAGTGGGGGTGTCCATGCAGGAGGGTCCCACTTGGAGGAGAAGCATGATGTTACTTGGTTCCTCTGGCCTTTCTGAAACGGATGAAGAAGATCCATGTCTGCATTGCTGGTGGTTTATATGAGACTTGCCTGCTAGGAGCTTGATGTAGGCCATTTCGTTTTACAGCCACAAAATGGCAGTGATTGTGGGAAAGAGCTGTGTTGTCTCTTGCAGCAAACAAGCATAGCCGTACACAGGTTCACTGCTACATTATTAGAACACCAGAAGCGGCAGCAATCCCAGTATGAAAGCCATAGAATTACGCTTAGGAAAATGACCCTAGAACTTAGGGAGTGCTATAGTGTATTTTACTCCAAATAATTAGATCTGTATTCAGGCAAGGGCTTTGCAGAAACAAATACAACTGCCAGTTATGCAGCTTTTTCCTGCTGCATCAGGATTCCAGGCACAGCCGTGAGACTCAGGGGGCTCTTCACAGTGGCCAGGTGGTAAACACGCCAAAAATCTGCGTAACACATCAGGAGAGAAAATAAGTTTGATTTAAAGATCCTGTTGTTTTTAAAAAGCAAAGATATTCTGGAAGTATTTTAAAATGAGTATCTGAAATTTGTCAGAGTTCCCATTAAATTCATTAAGAAAATTAATGAAAATAATGGGCACTAAATAAATTCATACAGTATTTCAGTAATTAAAGAAAATATATCTATCCATTTGAAAAGTACTCTAAAGATACTGAGAAATTCAGTACATCAGAACAACAGTTCTCTAATAACTTCCTTCATCTCTCTTGCATAAAATGCAGCTGCTTTGTTGGCTCTGTACGTATTTATGTATAACATGTTGCATTTTAAATATAAACTGATGTGACGATAGGGCTTTTTTTTCTCCTTCTTGTTTGCTTTAAAGTAATAGAACATATGCTAGCTTGTTATTAGAAATCAGAGAGTCTTTTAGAGAAAGTTGTTCTGTGAATAAGCAAATGACTTTGAAATAAAAGAGGGACAAAGCCATTTGCAGCTCTGGTCTCATTCACACCATGGATTAACTGATCAATAATTCTGTCATCACTGAATTCATTTGTGTATTGGTTTATTTTTCAGTTTATTTATCTGAAAGATAGGTATAAAAAGAGTTATTTACCAAACAGGTTCTTTTTGCTCCCCCATAAGCTAAAGAATCATTTACAATATCATACCTGCCCCCCCCCCCCCCCCAAAAAAGTATATCTTCATGCTCAGGCAATTACCACAGCTATGTCATGAAACAACTCAGGTAGAATATTTTAGACTTACCAGCCTTGGGAGAAGTGTGAAGATAGCATTTAAGTAATGCCAATTTACTGTAATTCCCAACTGTTTTACATAAAAGAACAGAATGTTTTAAAATAAACATTGCAAAATAGCTCCACTGATCTGCTTCTGCTTAGAAACTAGTCAAAACCCAACAAACCACCAGAAGAAAATTACTGCAATGTGGTGGGGCAGTTTTATTCTGTATACATCCAGAAAAGGGTGGTCTGGACAACACAAGGTAAAAAGATAAACAAAGTGCATGCCAATTCAATGCTCAATAGTCTGGAGATTTCCTGGACAGGTTCTGCCTTGATATTTCTCAAAGGCTTTTCAATCCCTTCTCAAATATTTTTCACTCCCATCATCTGAACTTCTTCATAGTTCCTTTACAAAAGCCATGGGGTATGTGATTGGTGCATCTGAAAGTCCCTTGGAAGTATTTGAGAGTGAGTATGCAGCATTTGGATCTCCAAGATTGAGGTTAAACTCCAGGGTTGCTTGTCAGGTCAAGAATTGTGTCTGAGAAAACTTCAAGGGCTCAGCATCTTTGGAGTGATTGTCAATAGCAGGGCTAAAACCCCAAGGAAGACTTCAGATTTCTGTGGACAGCTGAGACAGGTTAGTCTCTGTAACAGTGATCAAAATTGGCAGGGCTCCACTTTAGGGGAGCCAGCAGTGATGTTGTTTTTCATCACCACCAGCAGACATACCACTCTTCATACCCACTCAGGAGAGCTAAAAAGAAAACAGGGTTGCAGGAGGAACTTCTGAGAGAGCAAGCAAATGAGATATAATTCGCTGCAGATGCTGGGAGGGAAGTGAGACTCTCAGTACCACTTGCTTGGGAAATCTGCAGCAAGAGAAGCTCCTCTTTTCTTCTTGCTTCTTCTGAGGCCTTTAGAGGGTCTTTGTTTTAGCAAAGGGGGTTGCCATGTCCTCACCTTCTGCTGCTGCTGCTGCAAAGCAGGAGGCCAGCAGGAGTAATGACGCCATAATGATGCAGTGATGCCAGCGGGAGTATTTAGAGGGGACCCAGCCTGAGAAGCAGGGTCAAGCCCCTCCACAATGCTCTGTAACGGGCTGTCATGGTGCTGGACTTGTCTTGACTCTGCATCTGCTGCTCAGAACAAAGGCTCTGCATCTATTTCCATAGTACATAAATATGGAGTAACTTTGTGGGTTTGAATGGATTTATTCCTCACTTACCCTGCTCACCTAGAAAACAACGTTTGACCCACATAAACTGATGAAAAAGCCACAGGCTCAGTGATGGATTGCAAAATTCCACCATTCCACATGGGATGTGACCTTCTTATTAATTACAAAATGCTCTGGCTGATTAACTCTAATTTGATTCCATACTTTAAATATCTTCTGTAAGAAACAGAATTTGGGTGGGAAAAAATGAGAGTAAAGAAGGAGATTTTGTTCTGTGCAGCACTCCCATCTGTTCTGGATGTTCTGTGCTTTATTTCTAATTGCATAAGGACAAGCCCACCCGGGAAGTGACATTTGTAGAGTTAGCCCACCCTGGGATGTCAAATTTTTTAAAATGCAGAATAAAAAATATAAAACATTAACAAGGAAGATGTAATGGACCCCAATGAGATTCTTCTATTTTAATCTATGTGAAATAGTTAATCTTTTCCCTAGACAATGTACATTTTTTACTGTTCTCAGACAGGCAAGGAATCATGTCTGTAGTTTTGCCATCTTATTATCATCAGGCTGAAACAATCTGCACAATCCTCAACAATATGCCAGTAAAAAAAGATATTATTCTTGCATCATGCTGGTTTTATGCCAGGTAATTCTGCTGATGTCAAAATTGAGACACATGGCTGTTTGACTGACATAA
Source organism: Astur gentilis (assembly GCF_929443795.1). Taxonomy (NCBI): domain Eukaryota; kingdom Metazoa; phylum Chordata; class Aves; order Accipitriformes; family Accipitridae; genus Astur; species Astur gentilis. The sequence goes on from NC_064919.1 coordinate 66,122,344, forward strand.
CTCAGACTTTGTATATTTATTACAAAAACAGCTTAATAAGTACCATATGGTCTAGGGTGTGGGAGCACAGTGAACATTTCAAGAGGCTATGAAAAAACACATCTGAACACTGCTTCCCAGCTAGCAAGTGGGTACTGGGGAAATGCTGGAACAGCCCGACCTGGCGCTGGATATGAAGGACCCCATCACTAGCCAGGCACTTCCTATGCGCCTGAGCCTTGTTTTCCCTTCCCAGGACCTGGTCAGAGTCACCTGAACCCTTCAGGATAAGGGAATGCATCCCAAGCTGTTCCAATCATGGAAAACTCCCGCTGAATTTTCTCATGCATCTCCTCGTGCAGCTGCAGGTCCTTTTTATCACTATCTACCCTTCCAGGCTATGAATAGGAGGAATTAGAAATAAAACTGAGCCTGCTTGCTTGGGTCACGTTTGCACAGATCCTCACACAAACGCCCTTCCATCCCTATGCACTTGGGTAGCCTCAATGGCATAAATAGGATGATGCACATAAGGCCTGGGAGGTGTATGTGTGTATAGGACCGCAGGGGGAGAGAGAGAGGCGTTTTTTCAGCCAAGAATCTTCCAAAGTTAAAAAAAACCAGCCATCAGCTCAATCCATTGGGATCTGTCTGTGCATATATATATTTGCAGACATCCCTAAAAACTTGGTGCTAGCTGTGTTGCTCTATGTCATTAATTGCTAACTTCCTAACAGGCTTCTCCTTTCCGTGCAAATTTTTAACTTCATATCTCCATTGCCCACTACAGCAAGGTGCATTGGAAAATTAATGAAAAACTTAGAGCCATATTGTTAACTTAGCAGCATTAGCTCTTCTGCATAAAGGTTGGTGAAGCATAACTCTACATATCATCTTAGAAATGCCAGGACAAGCTACAAAGACTGGCATTTGATATATAAAATCTTCTTACACTGATGACGCATAGAACTTGCAAATACTGGAAACTATTTGGTTCTAACACGGTCATGAGATTGTAATTGTATGTAGTGGCTCTTCCTGGGAGAAGGGGGGAGAAAGTCTCATCTCATTTTAAACTTTATCTTAACCTGAAGATTTCTTAGGGTCTTCCTAGAATCATCAAGGAGAGTGCAGCTCTCTTTTCAGCAAATAAATTTGCGTTTTTGACATCTGTTATCCTCCGTATAAAAATATACAATACATTAAGGGCCAAGTTCTATTTTCATGTAGCAACATCAATCCAGAATAACCAAGCAGAGTGCTGTAATTAAATGGTGAAGGCTGGCCTAACTGGAGTTACTGCATTTGATACTGGTAACAGAGAACAGAGTTTGGCCTGCAAGATAGGTGTTATGCATGTGCCTGTGTGTCTGTGTGTCTTGTTCCTAAGAGGAAGAGATGCCTGGGATAACCTAACTAGACTAGAGTTATACCACTGGCTTTCCTGCAGCATGACTGAGCTCTCACTGAGGCCCTGTCACACTGGGAACATTGCTGTTCTGCATCCTTGCCCATCGCTGTAAGTGTCAGGAGACCCTTTTGCTTCAGTAGCTGCAGACTGAGTAGTGAGCGTGAAAAGGGAGGGTGGTGGAAGACACTTTGGATGGATCCCTTTGGACAACAGAACATATTGAGATACATAACTGCTTCTGCAAATGTAACCTCAGAAGTATTCTGCAAACAAAGGAGGGATTATTTTCAGGAAATTTCTCCTCAGCCTAAGAAATCAAAAAAGAAAAATTGCTGATTTGTCTGCTTAAGGCTCCTTTTGGTAGCTAGGAAACAATTGCTGCCTTACCTATATCATGTTATGTTATTCTTAGGAGAGGTTGCTTGCTACTTGATGAATGGCTTTAGTAAAAATCTTTAGTCAAATGTGCTTGATCTGCGATCAGAGCAACTGTTTGCGTATGGCAATACTGAAGTGGCGAGAAACTCTGTGGGTCGGAGGTGAAAATACTGACCCATCCCAGAGCATGCAAGGTTTGCACTGCTGAATGCAAATGGAGAATGTATATGAACATGTTGAGAGAAGCACCTGCCTCTTTCATTTGTATTAAGGGGGTAGTAAGTCTAAGCAACCACTTGCACGCTGGCTTTCCTGTTCTCGGCCCTCCAGGGAAAGCCTCCTTAGGATACAGCCTGGAGAGAAGCACGTCGGCTGCTCAGCTGTGTGACCATCTGCATGTTAAGGAAGGTCCACTTCATAGTTTCCCCCATTTGGTCTCCACTGTTGCTCTTTAGCCAAGAGCAACCTTCTCAGCCAGGGCATCGTTATGGGAGGAGAAGGTTCCCCAAAGACATGTGCTGTGCTCCTCACTGGGATGTTGCACATCCTGCCCCCATCTGTGGAGATGGCAGCTCTGTGCTAATTAAGGAGCTATGCCAATTAGCTGCATCTAGGCTGTGAGTCAGAGCAGCAGATTACAGTCTGGTTTGGAGTCTAGCTCCCAGTGTTGACCATTTACCGTCAGAAGTGGCTGTCTTTTTGGTTCCTTCTATTTTGCCTTGACTTGCCTCAGATGCACAAGTCTTTCAGAGGAATGGACAGTGAAGCAGCTCCTTTCACCATTGCTACTAATTTGTACCTGGCTGCTTCGAGACACTTGCGCTCCCTCTAGCTCTCAGGTAAGCACTGACCTCCCCAAGGCATACAAATTTGGTGAAGGACAGACTACATTTGTTTATACCATTCCCACAATGAAGTCAAACTTGTTTCTCATTTAAATTGTGCAGAAGTCTGAGCTATAAGCTGCATGACTGGCAGAAGAACAAGGCCCTTAGCATCTGTGAAAAGAAATTGGATTAAGGTTGTTTTATCTCTTGCAGGTGTTCAGCAATATTTTTGTCAAGTAGTAGCTAAATTGAACAGAAATATCTTTTGGGGAATGGAAAAATGAAATACTAATGTTGGCTAGTGTCGTCTCATCAGATTAAGTCACTAGATAGATGGTACACTGGGATGAAATGGTGCTAATGATACTGATACTCCCTGCAATGATGGATAAAGGGTGTTCAGATCTTGGTCTCTGTGGAGGGACAGAATGGGCATAGAAAGTAAAAAGGATGTAAATGTGCATACAGATAACATAGTGAACTGATATGTTGCCTATTTCCAAATGTTTCAGACAAAGACAAACTCACGCTAAAAATTCCTGGTGTGTGATATAAAACTAGTTTAGACAAATCCTTAGGCATTCAGGCTTTTAAAGTCTATATGGAAGTGTTATGAACACTGGGAGTTGCAGGGACCTAATTTCAGTAAGGATGTGTTGGAAGAACATTGGCTTTCCTAGAAAACCTAGCAGAGGTCCTTCTGTTGCAGCCAGTGGGGGAGTCTTGTAATTCAGAGTTCAAAAACGTACATAGAGGTTGCAGCTGATATCTTGGCTGAACACTCTTTATCCACCATTATAAATATAGGCTTCCGTCCCAGAAAACTTGATATCTTCTGGAGTTTATTTTCTGGCTGGGGTTAGACCAAGGAGCTGAGACCACAGCTGCCTTTCTCACTCTTCCTTTTACTTCGTCCAGCCAGTTTGCTCTGAGCCTGGCTCCCACAAGGGGATTTGTTCCCAGTTGGAGAGGACTGCAGAAAACTCCTGGTGAGAAAATCCGTTTCAGGCAGGGCTGAGACATCCACAGCTGATGGCCCTGCTGTGGCCTGCAGTGGCCAAACCAGGCAAGGTGACCAGGTGTTGGTTTTTCAGCAGCACCCAAGGGATGTGGGTAGCTGGGTGAGATCCAGCTTAGCATCAACTTTGGGAAGATGCACACTGGCAGGGTGGCGGTGAGGTTAGAAGGTAAAACTGTTTGGGAAACTCTGTCAGGATCCCAACTTTAGCATGAGTGAAAGGCAGCAGATTGCCATCTGTGAGGGACAGTGGTCCTCCTGAGGTTTAACCGCTCTAGAATATATAATTTGCTATAACTGCAGCAAATTCCTTCCTCTGTTACCAGTCAGTGGGGTGAGTGTAACCTTTCCTTTCAAATAAGGACCTATTATCCTCCTCAAGATGGTTGCAATTCACTACAGGTGGCATTTTTTTTAATCACTGTAGACAAGGGGCAGCAGGTATGGCTTACAGTGGGCTATATCTGAAGAGGGAGGACATTTCATGGGCTGACAGGCCCTTCAGGATTATTTAAAAAGATATGAGAATTGTTACCTAGATTTCATTTGCACTGCTAAATCATGCACCCAGTATTTATCTGACAGACTGGCAGTGAATGGACTAAAAGGGAAAATCTCTTTCTAGCCCTGGGATGGCTTCTGCAAGCTACAGGTGAGGCAGTGCAGCAAGGCTATTGTGGCTGTAGCTGTCAGTGCTTCTCTGGCACCGGAGAGTCCCACCTCCACTGCTGTCAGTCAGGACTCTTTAAATCTACAAAGTCATTTCAGAAAAAAAAAAAAAAAAAAAAAGAAAATATAATCCCTCCCAAAACAGATGTCCCTGCTGTGAATTGAATCATTCCTTTTTAATATACTAAGCCATTAAAAAATTAAGCTTCTTTCTTTAACACCAAAGTAAGGGAACTGCACTTTATTTGGAGAATGTGAACGCCTCAAGCGGCAGTTTCTCTTTCACCAGCTCTCAGCAAGTGGCCATTTAGTCTTAATTGCTCCTCACAGTGTAGTCCAATTAAGAATGGCATTAGCAGGGCAAGAACTATTTGTTAATCTGTAAAAGGTATGAGAGACAGTTCTTATTTTGCCTGAGGTTTCAATTCACATGTTTGGGTGAAAATCTAACTGGCTGGAATGCTCTCCAAGCAATACACGAGTATTAGCAAGCTATCAGTTATAAGCAAAATAAATGTACATATGTAAAACTGAGTAGAGCAAAGCTTTATAAAACATTCAATTGTATTTGGAAGGATATGTGTTGCTGAACTGACAGGGCCAAATTATGAAGTGACAGTACTGACATTTGATTTGAGAGATGTGTCTGAGCTTGTTTGGACTGGAGGTGACTGGGAGGAAGATGACAGTTTATGGTCCAGCCACCTCAGGGTGCTTGTCTAGACAAAATGGAGAGTCCCTTTCTGCTGGAAGAACATTTTTCCCAAGACAGGAATATGACATAAGTTGTGGGGTCCCTGTGATCCTTTCTTCTATTCTTGGAGTGGGAGGTTCAGAAGTCACACCTATCAATCTGGCTATTTCCCATTATTACTGACAGTTGCAGTGCAGCTCCACTAAAGTACACTCATGTATTATTTTTTCTAAAAAACTCCGCACTCTGCATGGCTGTTTTCTGCTCAAAATGTATTGTTTCAGATTAACAAATACGTTGGTTGTCCCCATTTACATAAGTGAGATACTTGGGGTGGGTGTTGTCTAAGAGATATTAAGGTCCTGTATGCCATCTGGTCTAAGGTCACCGTATTTTTAATAGCAGAAAAAGGAGACAACTAAGTGGGCAGGTAGAAAAGGGCAGAGAACCGGATGCAGTTTATTTCATGGTGTGGAGGAATGTACATGTGCCATGGAAGCCTGCAATGGGATCACTTTGATGGGCTTGAACAAGTGCTAACCATGGCCTTTACCACAGTAAACTCAATCCACTGCCCCTTGGCTGGAGGCAGATGCTACTTGCATCAGGGCTGAGTGAGAAGGGGTTCCACCTGTAAAGCAGAAATCTTCACATAGTGCCCAAATTTAGGAAATTGCACCTGCACAAAACCAATTCAGAAATGTCTTCTATCATCTGGTTGCAAGGCAGCCTTACCCACTGAATTTTATGAAATTTGTCAGATTTCAGTCATTCTGAGACTCAGACAAGAGTCAAGTTTTCTTGTTACCTGGCTAATGAAGACACACTCTTTATTCCTGCAAGAAGTGTTTAATTTTGTCCAGTCATTATTCCTAAGAAATGAGAATGGGATTGGATTTTTTTGTCAACAGTATATACTCTCCCAACCAAAAATGTTACTAATGCTTCTTATGTGTGCCCCTGTTCTTTTCACCCTTTCTTTCTGTCTGAGAGCTTAATTTCTAAGAGGGCGTGTGGGGATCACAAGGTAGTCTGCAGCTGCCTGTGGGCAAGCTGATCTGATGGTTGGACTTCTCTCATCCCCTTCACTAGGTGAAGCATTCAGAGGAGCTTATTTTTCAAAGAGCTTTTATTTACTGTCTAACACTTAGGTAGATCTGAAATTCAGTGTTACAGAAGAAAATACACTGTATTCTTGCTCTGCACAGTTTATATGTCACTAACGGGCCTGCTTCTCTTAGGAAGATCATTAAATGACAGATCACTTTCAGACGGGCTCTCAGTAGAGAGCTTCACTCTTGTTAATCTAAGGTGAAACACTGTGGATCTTTCCTACATCTGGAGCTAAATTTCTTACCTTTCTGTTCTCTTCAGTGCAAGGGTTCTTTGCACTGACACTCTGGCACAGGGTGCTACACCATCACCTGTAGCTGTCCAAGGGCCTTTCCATCCCCAGAGACAGACTGCCATTATTGCTGATAGACCTCCCCATGGCAGAGGGCTGTTGCAAAGCTCTCTATTTTCTTTCCTTGTTCTTCTCCATTTCTTCATTTTCCAGGGTATTTCCAATCTATTGATGTGTAGGTCTGTAAAAAGTGAATAGGTATAGTATTAGTTGACAGCTTCATGAGTCACAATTATTAGAAGTTTTCCAAAGCTGAAGTTCATGCAGTATTCACATGATAATCAACAATAGGTTTGAAAAGATGACATAGACATAAAATAATGCCCACACAATGCACACTGTTGTCCCTTCGAGCAGTCTCTCTTTGTAATCTGTTTTATGAGATTAATAAACTTATTGATCCAGAACCCTATTCTGGAGTGGCATGAAACACTGGAGGCACCAGGTGAAATAGTGGCACAAATGTAGGTAACAGAGGTTTTGGTATTGATTTCACCATGGTCAGGACTTCATGCCTGGTCTTAGGATGAACTGTTTGCTGATTTACCTGAGGTGAGAAACTGGTGCTGAGCAGAGCCACGGGATCCCCACCACCTGGTCTGCCTGCAGGTTTCCTCATCCTGGCTAGAGACAACTGGTGTGCTTCTGTCCATTTCCAAATGCAAATCAGAGTTTGCTGCTACATCACTTTGTCCAGCTGTGGGCCCTTTGCTGGTTAACTGACACTGCTGCAAGTGTGCCAAAATGTGGGCATAGGGCTACCTGCTCAGAATAAAGTGACTGACTCGTTTTGTGACAGTTAAGCATCATTTTTATGCCTCTGATATTTGAAAAGTTTATTGTACTGCTTATAAAAATTAATATCTAACAATTTTCAATTAAAATGCCTGCAATATGATGGCATTACTTTTCCTTTCAGTCATGATCCCACTGTGCCTTTACTTGGCTAAGTAACAACTTGCCATGTCTGGAGGCATTTTCATCCAGAGGCTTTTTCCTTTGTGTACTTTCCACTTGAAAGTCCCTTTGCATTTTATTGCAAAGGCCCCAAAAGACCATGACTTTCACCCTTCAGTTCAAAGGACACCAGATGGATCAGCCAGAAAACAAGGTTTGTCTTATTATACCATTGGTTTCCCTGATCCATCTGAAAACCATAGCTGTGTTTTCTCCCTTATTTTCAGACCATTGTATCTGAGCTGCTGGGCATCCAGAACTATGCCTCTGGTGAATCACAAGTGTGCAGTGGCATTGACCTTGAAACCACTGGGCTTGTTGTACATGCCTCATTGAATTACCTTGTGTGTGTGTGTCCCTCTCTGAATGTGCCACATTTGCTATCTAATTTGCTTCCCCACTGTAAAAGCCTTTCATCAGCATTGTACCCAGAGTCTCCAGAACCATTAGAATATTTTTGGAAACTTTTCTTAACATGAGTGTGGGTTTTAGGCATGCAGCTTGAAACAGGCTAATGGTTTTAAACATGAAGTCCAGAGAAATCCAAAATATTTGGGCACCTAGTTAACAGGATCTTCTTTCCAGAACATACATATTATTTCCATCAAAAATAGCACATGGAAATCCCAGCCCTTTGCCACTAGGTGGTACCCATATTAAACATTATGTTTCTTTCTTAATTGTATGTGCTGCTGTTTGCAGATAAGGTTTGGTCTGAACACACTCATGGTAGTTTATGTGAATGATGAAGTCTCCAAGTTTTCCCTGGTGAAGAATATATGCTTTGGATACTTAATTATCAGATAATCACTCCAATGGTTTAACAAACTAGTTTTTCCTTTATTTGGCTGTGCTATGGTTATATGGTTCCTTCAATCTGGCACATGTCTGTGCTGCTGCCAGAAGAGGTGGTACCACCTACCACCTCTATCTCCACCCCCAGTAGCTTGCATGGTGTGCAGGGAACTGGTCCAAACTGGCAACGATGGACAGGCACACCACACAGCCAAGTGATTGCAGAGCTCAGCACCAGGGGTATGGTGAGGACCAGCTTCTGGGAAAGGGGGAGGTGACTTCTCCTGATGGCTACAAGGACTTCTGCTGAATTAAAGTGCCTGTGCAATGAAGTGTGAGATTTGAGGATGTTCTAAATCTCAGAGGATCACACCTTCATTAACAATGTTCATTAAGGCCTCAATTCATCAAAATACTTAAGAACATAACTAGTTTTAAGTATCTGAACTGTATTATTGACTTCAATCAAGCTGCTATTGTGCTTAAAATGAGGTGAGTACTAAAGCAATTGATGGATGAAACCATATGGCCTACAGCAGCTATCCCAGAAATCAATTGCAAAATGTTCATTGATTTAACTGGGCAGAGCTGTGCTGTCAGGCTGCACAGAAACCATGGCATCTTGGAGTGTTTCCCAGGCCATGGCCCCGTGGTCATGAGTGCATATTGGGATCGAACTGATAACACGCACTCGTTTCCCCCCTCTGCACCCCTTCTTGTCTGGGCACCCAGGCAATGATGCTGCCATGGGGTGTCCTGGGGTGCTTTTCCCAGCCACCTTAGGGACAGAGGAGCCGAGGTGGAGCACACTAGCCCTGAACTTAGGAGACAGCTTCTGTGTCTGGTCCCAAATCCTTCATACCAGCAAAACTTTCTTTGAATTCCTCATGAGTGTTTTGGCTTTGAAAACCTTTAGGGTCCAGCTCAGAGTATTGCTAAGGATTTAGAGTTTTTCACTCCCCAGCAGTACTTCTAACAGAGACTATGTAATCTGTTCTCTGAGTGAGCATGATATCTGATAAGTAACATGTCAGAAATAACTATTAAAACAAAACAAAACAAATTTGGGTATGCCCCAGCAGAACACATACAGCTATTGAAAAGTGTAATAGCCCTAGATTTCTAGCAGGACAGCTGCGTAGTGTGTTGCTTCATTAGAAGGTGTACTGCGAGATTAAATCACCCACCTGCACTCATACTTGGTTCACTTCAGTGTGTGAACTGTCAGTGCAAGCACCAGCAGAGACCGTTGCTCCTTGAGTAGGAAAACTTGCTGCAAAATATATTTTATACTATAGTGCTGCAGGATTTAGGTTTTGATGATATCCCTGCCATTGGCTTCATGTGATTTGATATAGAACAGGACTCAGGTTATGGTTAAGGGGTGGTAAAATTTAGGCCAGTATTAAATTTTGCAGATATCATACTCAGGTATCTTTTCAGGGGGCAAAAATATTTGTATCCTGCAGTACAGAAGTTAGTCAGACAGTTCTCCTGCCTGTCCTGCTACCTGGTATGTACAAATCTCCTTTCTCCTTGGGCCTCTGTGTACATGGGAAAGAACCTCAAGGCAGCCAGGGTCTTCTCTCCTTGGGAAAATGATGATTAAAAATGGATGAGGCAGAGATTCAAGGTTGTCGATCATATGCTCCAAGTTTGGGTCAATATTTTTTCACCTGATGGCCAAATATAACTGTTACCCTGTATTTTTTGGAAGTCTTTTATTAATATTCTGCTCCTGCAGAACTTTATTCCCCTTGATTCAACTTTATCCACATCAGGCAATGTGCAAATGTTTGTGTTGTCTGGCAAGGCTACGTATATGCAGCTGGGGAGCTGTGCTTACCTTCAAGAGGACACCGTGATTAAAATACTGAGATTCTTAGTTGCAGCGGTCACCTAAGTGGCGAGTGACCTTTATCCAGTTCCTTCCTCTGTGAGTTGGGTTTTCTCTCCTGCTCCTGAAAAAGATGTGACCAGCACACTGGGGAGCAGTCTGGAGCAAAGAAAATGTTTTTCTCTTCACATCTCCTGCTGTGGCTGCTGCAGTTTGCATATTCTAACTAAATATTCAATAGGAAAGGAAGAGATGACTTTAAAATGTGGTGTTTAGCCCATGGACCTGTGAGAAGGGTGGGAGAACAAATGTCCTGCTGGGTGGATGTAGGAACTTCAGTTCTCTCTCCTGTGGAGCATCCAGAGAGGAACTGGAAGACAGGGTTCATGCCTCCAGTCCTTCTACTCTGGCTTTCTGATAGATAAAATGATTGTCACTTCCTTGGACTTTAGAAAAAAGGATTAAGGTACTTAACTCCTAGGGCATGTATAGGGCTGCAAATCCTGAATGGGAGAATCACTCCATGCAAGGCAGAGAACACGACAGCCCTGGAGAGGGACAGGATTCAACATCCATCTCTATCTCCAGCTTTCCTTCTGGCTGCCTACAGCAGGCTTTGACCTACAAGAATCTGGTAATTTTATCCTTTTTCCGAAGCAGGAGCTCATGCACCCCACCTGGGTTTTATGAACACTGTAAAGCAGAAGGTCACCCAAGAGCGCAATAGTGGAGTTGCTAGCCCACATGCACCTGGTTGTGAGGTGCCATGCACTGTTCAGAGAAGTCTAGAAAGGAGCAGAACTTGTGCTTTCAAATTCCTCAGAAAATATCTTGACCCCTTTCCCTCTGTAGCTGTAATGAAAGCGTTGGGAGCAAGACTGCATTCTTACCTCTCAGTCATCCAGATATGTTACCGACTGTTTTGTGCCAAAGGGAATGAATTAGAGAATGCTGCTATTTATAAATCTTCCGTCTTTGTTGATGTAAAATGGGATGCTAATGAAATACAGAAGTGTGTTGTATCTGAGTGTAGTATTAGAGCTATACATAATACATTTGCAAAATTCATAGGTATTATATAATGGAATGTTCTGTATGAGCTCCTCCATTGCTAATAGTTTCTTAAGTATTATAGTTAAAAGTTGTCACATGTGTGCTAAAATATAATTTATATATAGAAATACAATATGATGTTGCTTAATTCAATGTCATTCAATAATATATTTCATACCAAAGCATCACAATCTATTAAGCCAAAGACATTTACTGGGGATTGACTTCAATCCTTAGGAGGTTGAAAGTATCTTCAGTGTGATTAATGGCTTAAAGTTAATTGTTTCTGCTAATGTTTTATTTGAAATGTCCTGCTTAGCAAAGGTAATGTGACATTTTGCTCAGTAGGGATGTCGAGCCAAATTCACTGCTGACATAGGCAGGTGTAACCCCATTGACTTAATTAGAGCTGCACCTACTTACGTCAGCAGTGAATTCAGTATCTTGCCCTTTTGAAGAGAAGGGAAAAATGTAAAGGTTGGTGCTTAGGAACATGGAGGTGGAGCACAGAGGACAAAAGAAAGAGGAAATACCAGTATCTGCAATGAGTTGGCCAGAGTTTTTCTAGAAGAGTAGCTCGTAAAAGCAACCGAAGATGATTTTACCCTCTCCAGGAAGGGCTGTGTTAAATCTTGCTAAATAAATGGTGTGAAAGTAATCTGAGGTTTTAATAACTACTTGAAAGAAACAAACATATAATTGTTTCTGGAACAAAGAATAATAATTGCTATTTTGTGAGGAAGAAACTTGCTCTTTAGAAAGAGAATAGAGAAAGTGCAGAGATACAGATGACCTGGAGCAGGAGGGAGGCATTCATATTTAGAAGTGCATATTAGTCCTGAAAGGCTGGAAGAGATAATGGGGAAGTGGAAGACAAGTAAGGAGGCACCTGGCCATCTGTCTTCTCCAAGACAAAGACGATGACCCCAGGAGGTGCCAGGTGAACCCTTCCCAGCCACTGGAGTGGGAGTCCCCACTGTCACCTTGTGAAGAACACAGCTACACACCTGACTGCCTCCAGCAGAAAATTTGCTTGTATGGGGTCTGTGGGAGTGAGATCTTTGCAGATGGGCTTGATTTGTATTTTTTTACACTGCGTTTTATTTCCTTCAGGAGGTTTTGAGCCCTCTCATTACCACATCATACTGTCATTCAGAACAGAAACTCTGAAGCACGGACCCATTGCCACTCTTGTTCTCTCTGTATGTACAGAGAGAAAGAGAGAGAATCCTTTCAACAGAAACACATGGATCATTTCAGTTACATTTGATGGCGGAGATCATACCTTCCCAAGGCAAAATCTATAGACCTAATGAAGGCTATAGCCTTGAGTTTCTTAGGCCAGTTGATTTTGGACAGCCAGGAGAGCATCAGCAAGTCCCCTGGGTCTCCAGTGAGAAGATCAGGATAGATGGCAGGGAGTCTCATGGAAGATCTGAGGATGATGTGCTCAGTACAGTCTGTGGCTATGCAGCTTCTTGCTCCCGACCCTGCTCCTGGCTCAGGGACGGGCTGGCAAAGCTGGACTTGGAAGTAGTGCTGGTGATAGCAGCAATGTCAACTGGTCTGAAGTTCATCACTTGTCATGGGATGTCTGAAAGTTTTCCTGAAACTGCGTCTTAAGAGCAGGTGAAAAGCTCAGTGTTCATTTAAAAAATCTTAAAGAAGCACATTTGATACTTAACCTTCAACACTTGGCATAGAGATGTAAGTGACCCTAAAAATGCAGAAACTGAAATGAGCCCCACAGTATTTTTTTTTTCCAAGGCTTGTGGCTATTTTTGAGGGGTTAGTTGAAGGATTACTACCCCCACCACTGATTCTTGAAAGGACATTCGCAAGGTTGTGAAAATATGTGTGTCCTCATCCTCAGGCCACTGTCCCTGTGATCTCCTCCCTGGCCCTGTGGGAGGAAAAGGAGAGGAAGGAGAGGTACCATGCCACAGAGGTGAGGCGCACCCCGCTATGTGCAGAGTGTGGCCCCGGATAATGCACTATCCCAGGCTTTTTATTCCATGTTTGACTTCCTGATACACGTGGCACTGCACATAATTCAAGAACCAGCTATTGACTTCAGTTCAGGAATGCTAATGCCAATTGGCTCTGAATGTAATTCCAGGACTCACTAACTGGGTTTGTTTTCAGTCCACAAGCATTCTTGCTGTTAATTAAGGGGCTGTGCTCAAAAGTTATATAGAAAAACATATTTTCTTGAAAAGATTAGGCAATTTGTTAAGATAAAATCCATGCAAGCAGAGAATCCTCTTCCAGTATTTGATACAGACTGGAGGAAGAGGGGAAGACGTATATTATACAAAATAATAAGATTTTGAAGCATTTTCTGAGTGGGAAGTAATGTTTTTTATGCAATAGGAAACAACCCTAATGGATTATCTTGCCCTTTAGTTTTTTTTTAGGAACTCATTTTATGATTTTAAAAGCAGGCTTAAGTATCTTATGCATCAAGGAAGTCTCCAAAAAGGGTTTTAGCATCTCCTGTACCATGTCTCACCATTGTGTCTTGGCATGGGAAAGAGGAAAAAGATGAAAAGTGGTGAGTTATTTATCAGCCCAGACTAGTAATTTATGTAGAAATTTCTTTCTAGCACTTAAATATGCCTCCATCCTATTTCTTTTTAACTCATTCCAGCTTCTCTGTGGGGTAAGTAGACAGAACTGGATCTTTCACTGTCTGCCTAGAGTGCCTCTGATAGTCCCAACACTGTTTGCAATTTGCCAAGACCCCCAGTGTCCCATCAGGCCAGGTCTGCAGCTCTCCTTCTCCTCGGCTGCACGACCCGAGTCAGCCTACCGCTCTCCACTGACAGCCATTGACAGGGGTCAGAGCCTGTGGGAGCCTGCCCTCAGTGGCACAGTACTGCAAATGGTACATCATTGTTTGGTCTTTCTGAATATGGCCTAAATGCCTATAAAATCTGTATTTTCTGAGAGGTTCCTTTGGGAGTGCTGACTAAATGGATGCTCACCCATCCATCGTGGTGTGAGAGAGACTGTCACAGTGCTATTTATCTGTTAGCTGTCATTTAAGAAGACAGAAGCACTATCTTGCAAGATGGGATTTGAGAAGTTCATTCTTTATTAATTTATTTGTGGTATGTTATGAATTTTGTTCTGTCCTGCTTTGCTCACAATCTTTAATTTAGACCAACGGTCTTGGTTTACTTATTTCACAGCATCAGTAAAGTTCTGAGTTTTTAAATTTGGAAGTTAATGTGTTTGTTAAAATTGAGACCCTTGTGCAGAGCAGAAAGCTGGGATGCACAACCACTCTGCACCGGAGCCTGAAACTGGAATGCGCAGCCACACCGCCTCCAATCAGAGAGAATAGAAACCTGTAGTATCCCATACGAAATTACAGAGGACAGGACCATGATCAGTTAAGATACTAGATAAGATCCTAGAAGCAGTACAGAGGCATCAATATGCTAATTTACTAATTATCTCTGTCCTGCTGCGGTGATGGGTTTATGTTGCTTCTGGAGGTAGCTCAGACTTTACTGGCTGTTGTGATTTAGGCCCAGCTGGCAACTAAGCAGCACACAGCTGCTTGCTCACCTTCCCCCACCCAGTGGGATAGGGAGAGAATCAAGAAAAAATTAAAACTTGTAGGTTGAGATAAAGACAGTTTAATAGGACAGAAAAGGAAGGGATGATAATAATAAGTAATAATAATACTAACAATAACAATAATAATAATAGAATATATGTGTAATGCACAATACAATTGCTCACCGTCTGCTGACTGGTGCCCAGCCAATCCCCAAGCCATGGTGTCCCCTGACCAGCTTCCCCAGTTTATATACTGAGCATGGTGTCACATGGTATGGAATATCCCTTTGGCCCGTTTGGGTCAGCTGTCCTGGCTGTGTCCGCTCCCAACTTCTCTTGCACCCCCAGCCTCCTCACTGGCAGGGCAGCATGAGAACCTGAAAAGCCCTTGACTTAGTATAAATACTGCTCAGCAACAACTAAAACATCAGTGTGTTATCGACATTATTCTCATCCCAAATCCAAACCACAGCACTATACCAGCTACTAGGAAGAAAATTATCCCAGTCGAAACGAGGACACTGGCTTAAGGCTTTCACCTGTGCTCCCTTGTGCAGGACGCGTCCTGTACCCCTTGACAAGGCACAGGATGGCTTGAGGGCCTGGAGTGACTGTGAAAATATGCTTAATACAATAATCAGACTTAACCAAATCACTGTATGCAATATGCGTGTGTGTGCATGTGTGCGTAACAGAGTGAACATTTCTCTAGGCCTCCAGCACCTTGTTCTTTCAGCCCCAGAGGTATATTTAAAGGAAGTTCATCTTCAAGGGTCTTTAAAAAAAAAGGTCAACTTTGAAACGTTTTGCTGAGAGCCAGCTGAAGTTCTGCTTCCTGGGATCCAAGAACTGCCTCTGCAAACAAGAGTTTGCTCTGCAAATCTCTCAGTGCAACGTTGCTATGGCTGTTAGTGTAGCTGTTATCCCAACTGTGAGCCAACCTGTGAAGTCAAGGTCCACATCCAAATACTCCTTTGGCTGATGCTGTTTAGAGTGGAGGCCATAGCAGGGCAGAGAATAAGGAACGGTGAAAAATTGAATTGGAATTACCCCAAATGGTTTGTCTCTGGTGTTCCAGATCATTTTAATCATTAGTTTATAGACAGATCCCTTTGCTGAAGCAATCCCTTTTTTGGAGCTCCCTTGGCACTCCTGTTGTCTTCAAGGTATGGGATTCCAAAAAAAGACAAATGTCTGCTTCAGTCTTATTAACAAGCTACCAGCCATCTGTTGGAGTGATTAATTCCTGTAGCATCATACTTTACACGCATTTTAATTGTTTTTGAGCCTTAGATGTAAATTGTTTCTAGATTTTTTTTTTCACTATTCCAGCTCCGAGCAGTGGATGACAGTGGTGGTGGGGTTTGGGGAATGTCAATCCTGTAAATACTGTTCATCAGTTTATAAAAGCAATAAAATGCCTAAAACTGCATCTGCAGCAACCCTCAACATTTAAGTGGTAACATTTGTTGTTCCCTGATGGTTAGTACCTACTTTTGTCCAAACAATTCATTAGGTTGACTGCCCAGATTATTTAACTTAATATTCATTATAAATAATTTGTTTTCTAGAGCTTGACTTCTATTCCATATGATTAAGTGATTATTTCAGAGCACAATCATCCAAAAAATTAGTAGATGGTTTAAAAAAGAAATCCCAAACCATCAGTTTAATCTCAGTTAGCTGCTCCTGTTCATAAAGTTCCCACACTGTTCTTGTGGGCTGTAATAATGTGGAAACTGTTTGCTGGAAATGTATCCTATGATTCAGCATGGAAAAGCATGTTCTTCTGTACTTAATGAGAGAAAACAGCAGGTACAGAAGGATCTACGAAGCCATAAAAAACACTGAGGTGGAAACTTTTCATGGGCTTTTTGTATTAATACAATGTTTTTGAGTCAAAATGGGCTGGGGAACTAAGATTTTAATTTTTATCCCAGTTGTTTGGATTTTGACTTAATAACGTAGGCTGCAGTTTGTCAGGTGGTGTTAGCTGTGCTGCTAAACCTTTAGGATCATCGGGCAGAATATCTCAGGTTTCTTCTCATGCATGAGTGGGGAGAATCAGGTTAAAAGAGACTCTCCCAGTTGGGTTTGGATTATGCAAGCTAAAGAACAGATAATTGATCTAATTTTGTATGCACCAGGTTTGGCAGGATCTGTATAGCACTCTCTGATTTTGGCTCATCTCTAACTGTGGAGAACTGGCTCTTGTTTAGAGTAGATAGGTTTTTAATTTTTTTTTGTTGTTGTTGTTTTTAGACAATCATTGGAGCCTTAAATAGGAACTCCATGCATTTTCAAAATTAAATTTTTTGGGTCAGTCTTTTTTCAGTGCTTCTATAATGTAGACTAGACTAGACCAGACTAGGCTATTTCAGCTGGAAGGGAGCTACAATGGTCATCTAGTCCAACTGCCTGACCCATTCAGGGCTGGCCAAAAGCTAAAGTATGTTGTTAAGGGCATTGACCAAATGCCTCTTAAACACTGACAGGCATGGGGCATCGACCACCTCTCCAGGAAGACTGTTCCAGTGTTTGACCACCCTCTCGATAAAGAAATGCTTCCTCATGTCCAGTCTGAACCTCCCCTGGCGCAGCTTTGAACCATTCCCATGTGTCCTGTGGCTGGGTATCAGGGAGAAGAGCTCAGCACCTCCCTCTCCACTTGCCCTCCTCGGGAAGCTGCAGGGAGCAATGAGGTCCCCCCTCAGCCTCCTTGTCTCCAAACTAGACAAGCCCAAAGTCCTCAGCTGCTCCTCACAGGACATGCCTTCCAGCCCTTTCCCCAGCTTTGTTGCCCTCCTCTGGACGCATTGATATCATTACAGTGTCCTTGAACTGCAGGTGAACGCAGGGCTATACACTGGAGTAGCATCAATTTAGCGCAAAGGAAGGCAGGGAGGCAGGAGAAGGAATGCACCTTGCGGGGGTCAGTCCCTCATTTTGGTCTCTTGGGTATGCAGATTAATGAAGTGAGAAAGTGAGGCCCATATTGATCCCTATCCCCATACTACAATGAACATAGAGGGTTGAATTCTGCCAACAGCTGCCAATGGCTGTGGGCTTTGCTCTTTTCTTCCTCCCCTCATTTTTCCTCTGGGTGTGGAAAGAGCAGCTTCCAGAGCAGCGGCTTAATGTCTCTGAACCCCATCACATGTACAAGAAACACTGTATAGGTATGTGACTCAAGCAGATGCTGATGGACAGAAGTGAGCTGCGGTGACTGATGTCATATGTAACAGCCAGCAGCCATGGGGTCTGGAACAAGGCAGGGTGCCACGGCAGTAAGGGCAAGATGTGCAGCCACTGGCTGGAGGGAGCTTGTGGGAACCCAATTCTGTCACACATCTGAGGAAAAGCTGGGGTGATTTCTGTGCTCTTCAGGGAGCCTGCTGGAAGTGGCTTACTCCTGCCTCTGCATCAGAGGATATTGTTTGGAGTAATGAGGTGTCTGTATAAAGGTAAACAACATTAAGAACTGGTGGCAGGGTCTCTTTACCCCAAACCCCATATTAAGAATCTAACTGAGACTGAGCCCTTTCTGTAACATCAGTTTGCCCAGCCTTTTATCCAAGGACAACATTGAATACTTTTGGCACTTCCTGCATTTACAAGGTCTGTGATCTTCCAGCATGGCTCTGAGAAAATACTTGTACTTAGAAAGGAAAGCACATGAGTTGGTACCTTGACTTTTCCCACTCCAGGGACCTGAAGACCATCCCTGTCATCTTGCTCCTGTGTCTGGAGAGCCACTCCAGACGTCACACTGGTGTCCTCCACAGAGCTCTGGCTCACGCTCCATTCACTGCAGCGTACGCTGGCTTAAACAAGGCACTTTATATGACAAGGGGTGCTGCTAGAAAAGGCATTGAAGAGACATCTGGGTATGAAATTCATGCTTTCAGTCACTGCATGGAGCAGATGCAGTCTGTCTAGCAGACTGTCAATGCAACTTCAGGAAACTGATTATTGTCGATGCACCAAAAGGACGGAAGCTACAGGGATATGCAGGGGTGTTTCCTTTGGGATATTCCCCATGTGAAATGAACATAGCAGAACACTGGGTACCAGCTGAAATGATTTATGGCCGTGGGTCTGGAATACTGGGCAGGCAGTTTGTGGGGCAGCCCAATAAATCCTAAGTCAAAAGACTGCTCTCAGGTGTAACAAGGGGATGGTCTCACAATGGGGAGCCAGAGCAGTGGGTCCTGCATCATATCCCTAAACCCGTCTCCCTAGTGGTATGACAAGAAGAGATTTTTATACCTGTCCCAGGCAGAGAAGGAAACACAGAAGAGCTGCCTGTGCATGCCTATCTCAGCATTAGGAAGACATCTAAGTGACTTACACCGCAGAGAGTCCTGTCTTGACACATCTGCTTGTGACCAGACGATACTGCCATGTTTCCCCGATCCAGCCCAGCCCTGGTCTCTCATGGCCCATCCCAGAGGGTACCCCAGCTCTCAGCAACCCTAGACGGGTGCTGATGTTGGTTATCAGAGATGTTGCCTGCTCAAGCCAGATATGGTGCCTGGCAGGAAACTGTGCTTGGGGACAACTGAATGGCTGGGAAGGAACAGGGATTGTGGCAGTAAGTGCTAAGCCTGAGCAATGATTGCAAGATCAGCCCCTCAATTAGGGAAGTGAGGCCACAACGAGACTGGAAAAAACAGGTGTAGTGCAGTAATTATTACAGTTAATAATCAAACTTAGCTGTTCAGGAACTACAATCATTAATTCCTCCTTTCGCTTTAGAGGCCATGTTTCTTCGCAGGTCTGACCCTTGCTGTCCAGCTGCCAGAAAAACTTTGAGACCCACCTCTTTCCAGATTCCCCTGGGGACACATCATTCTTCAGGGAGCAGCGGGGGAAGCCATTTCTCATCACCCCTTGCCCTAGTCCACATCCCATTAAGGTCCTCCAGTTAGTCTTTTTAAGACCTGCTGACATCACATTTTACCTGCTGTCAGCCTACAGCAGGGTTGTGACTGTGAACTTGTTTAGCAAGGTCAGGAACCCGGCACCCTTCCTTCCCTTCAGTGGAGGCAGCATGCGGTATTTGAAACTGCTGTTTTAATTCCTATTCTTGCACTGAGACAGCCTCCACATTTCTCTGCAGAATAATGTGCTTGTTCTGCTTGCTCCCCTGAGCAAAGCTTTGCTGAGACAAGAGGGAAGGGTCGGAGCTCTGCTTAATGTGACTTCCACAAAGGTAGTCCTAATGAGAGCCCTTCAGCTGTGCAAAGGCAGGGAAAAGACAACTTGTAGGAGAAATATCCCTCTTTAAAGATATGAACTTTTTGAAGAAATCTTCTTTAATAGTTTAATTTTAATACCTGTGTTTACCAAATTTTGGTTTTAGTTAGGGAATCAAGGGATATTTTCTGATGACTTCTCTAGCTTTAAAAAGAAAAGTTCAGGCATAGCTATGCAATTAGCTGTGACTTACGCATGTCTGTATAGCAATAGCAAACCTTCTGCGGAAGAAATTAAATTTGTCCCCGAAGGAGAGTGATTGCATAGATGACTTATTCAAATGTGTAGATAAATTGCTTTGACATGTTTTGCAGGAAGGAACAGAGGCACATCAGTATCAAAATAGCTCTGGATACCACAAATTTATTCACAGGTAATTGGATTACCTCATGTGTTTGGTACCAAAAAAGGGGCTGAAAAAATGAACCCAGAATGATGGAACAGATTTACACGGAATTTGATCTCTCCACATTCGGTAGCAAAGTGCTGCACAAAAGAAACTCCCAGCTCCTGCAGGGAGGGGAGTGAGAGCAATAGGCGTCAATTGGAGCTGCCTTTACAGCAATGCCACAGCTTCCCTGCTCCGTTCAGGCCATCCCACAGTGCAGGAGCAAAGGGGACCATTCCCATTTAGGCCAAATGGAGTGTGAATCTCCTACAAGCTGCCTGGCTTTGCAGTTAAACCGCTCCAGTGTCAAAGTTTTCTACCATTGACAGCTGCCATCCACCACCATGGCAGCTGTGGAGACCTTCAGTGTGCTGGAGGGGTTATTCCCTATGGTGCAGGCTTGTGGAGCACCGGATTGATGCGCTGAGGCTGGAAACCCTCAGCTGTTGGCTATGTCCATTCTCACTGCGGTCAGGACACTTCTGGCTACCACTTCTAGTTACCGGTGTCTATCCCCACATCGCTGCCTAAAGGCTGCTCTGATATTTTCATTAGTTGCCAATATTCCTACCTCGCTGCCTGAAGGCTACTCTGATATTTTCATCTGCGTTTTTCTATTTCATCTGCTCTGCCTCCACAGACCTGGGAGATCTGGCATTGCCAGATGAGGAGCTGCCATGTTCAATCAGACTCAAGGTCCACGTAGGCTCAGACTCCATCTTTAATTATGGCTGATATCAGGTTTTCAGGAAAGGCAGTAGGAATCTTTTACCTATGGGATCTGTATGTGAGACGAGAGATCTTGCTCGCTAGCAGTCAGGCCTGGAAAGCACGGTTTAACATTCTTTAAAAACAAGTTTGTGATCAGTGGTTGCGGCCATCCTTGATAGTCTAATATCCATATGCTAGCAAATCTCACTTTGAACTGTATGTATTTCCTGATTTTGCTTTTTCTCCCTGTCACTGACACCAAAGTGTGCAAATATCGGCCTTACTGTTTTATTCACGTACATTTTCCAGGACTGGTATGAGCTGAAAATGTGCTGGGTGTTTCAGGACAGCACCAGAGCCAGCAAGCTTCTGTGTGTGCATGTAAGAAATTCAGCTCCAGTTTTTAAAAATAATGAATGCCATTCACATCAGTGGGGACTGTCCAGTTTGTCACCACACTGCTCAGTGCAGGAGAAGAGGAAGAGCAGCCCTTTTTCCCTTCTGCTGCCAGTCCCATACCTTCGCCTGCAGGGAGCAGCCTGGTTAACTACGGACACCAGCTCTTAGGTGAGTCAAACCACTGTGAACCCTTTGCTAGAGGTGTGGAAAAACCCATCCAGACACCTCATTGTTTGCTGTTACCTGTACAAACGGGAGGAGGGCTCATGCTCCCCGCCTTCCCAGCCTTGCTTCTGAGCTGGGAGGAGAGAGGGAAGAGGAGGACGAAGATGGAGGGAGGAGGAAGTGTAGGAAGCAATTACATGTGTTCAGCTGAAGCGTAACACTTACTCATTTTCTGCTTTGGTGCTACAGTCCTGTTGTGCCATTTCCTCCCCCTTTTAATTAATTGATGGCTAAAGCCAGAACTGCTGTTTCAGTGACAAAATCACTGGCTTGCCTCACACATGACAAGTGCCTGGCTTTTATTGCTGCTCATTTTTCCCTGCCAGAGCTCCCGCTGCAGCAGATATCCGTGGGGCACAGGGAGAGGCACAGCCTTGGTGCTGCATCTGCTCGAGTGCCCGGGCATCATGTTGCACCTTTTATTATTTAATAACTTGCAGTGGAAATTGTGACTTATCCCACTGCAAGTGCGGGGCACACCACGCAGAAAATCAAATCACTGAATGAGCGCCTGCTGCAGCTGGCAGTGCGAGCCTTCCTCGCCTAGGTACTCCCACCCAAGGGGAAAAAAAATGGGAAGGAAACGTGCCACCCTTTGCAGCCACGGTTTGGGCCAAGGCCAGCCATTTTGTACTGGTCTGTGTGTCTCAAGGCACTCTGAGCTTCAGGTTTTGCTTGCAAAGTGAATGAACTCAGCCCCTGACTGACCTACTAGCCTCAACAGCGGTGTGAATTGTGGTTAAGGCCTCCTACAGCAAGGTCCTTCCCTCTTCCTCCCTCTCGTACAAAGCCAAAACAGTTGCACCTTTGCATGTCACAGCCAAGAAAAATAACTATAAACCTTGTGAGGTTCAGAGCTCAAGGCGACCGTTGTGCAAGCTCTCCCATGGCTGCACCTTCTTCCTCACCGTGCCGCTCTCAGCCACCCCACAGTTCCCTCCTGTAAGCAGGGTGGGCACACAGGGAAAATACTGTCATCACTTTACTCACAGGGTGCATTTACATAGCACAGAAAACGTTGCAAGACTGGAAAGATGGAGTATTTCGGTACAGAGAGAGAGTGAGTGCGAGAAGTGGTTTCACAGGCCATCAAGCGCTGAATCACAGCTGTAGATGTAATTGCTAAAAGCCACTGGATGTCTCCCACAGCCCGTGAGTGCTCCCCACACGTGCACATGCACAGGCACCCACACGCACACAGACAAGCCTGGACACAGCCAGCCTGTGCCCACTTGCTGTGCCTTTCAGCTCACCAACAGTAGAGCTGGCAGCATGGAAAGAGAGCAAAAAGCCACAGGTGGGATGGCTGTGCCTTTACTCTGAAGTCCAGGGAATGGTGTTTCTAAGAGCATCCCAGAACATCATCTGAAAGCAAGTAAGCTCCATGTCACACAATGGGATAGCATCTTTAGGAAGAGACCTTTCTGCGCTCTGCAATCTTCCCACTGCGCACACTAGATGTTTTTCTTAGGTGAACTAGTCCTTGTGTTCTTGTCCAAATGTCATTTCTCCCCCAGTCATGTATCACGCGGTGTGGTGTCAGCCACTCTTCAGCCCCAAGGAGGTGGCATCTCAGCGCTCTTTCATTGGCTTGCTTTGGTTTAACAGGTGCTGTGGAAATGTTAACTTGCTATGATGGTGGTAACGGTAGTAGAACTTAGCTTTGCATAGCAGGTATTTTAAAGTCAACCACACTTTGAGGCAGTTAGCAATTGTCTATTAGAAATGAAGACATGAGAAGGCATCAGGCTGAGAAACTGCTAGATGGCTCGGCAAGGTGTCAGTGGTGCAAAGTCACAGAGGCGCTTCTCGGGCAGGTGCAAGAGGAAAAGCAAACAAGACAGATGCTGGTCACATTGTTTCATTTGTGGCCAGAAGGCTGCCAGTGACTTTGCTGACGACTGAGGCAGAAAAGCCTGTGCAGACCAGAGACCTGCTTGGTGCAGTCACAGGGCTAAATTAAATGGCTTCCTTTTTTTTTTTTTTTTTTTTTAAATTTTTTTTTTTTTTATTAGGGACTTTACTGTATTTAAAATAATCATCCCCGATAAGTGAAAAGTCAATAAGTGAGCCCAGGCTGCACTCTGCTTTGCAATAGCTGAGCTGTGGATAATTACTAGATTACCCTGGGGGGCTGCTCCTTTACCC
The DNA here is from genome assembly GCF_929443795.1 of Astur gentilis. Classification (NCBI taxonomy): domain Eukaryota; kingdom Metazoa; phylum Chordata; class Aves; order Accipitriformes; family Accipitridae; genus Astur; species Astur gentilis. The sequence goes on from NC_064919.1 coordinate 66,146,067, forward strand.
TGATGGGTTTGAAAAGCCAAAGCTTCGTGACATGGTGTGATGACTTTTTCAGAGACACAGGTTTTTGATCAGCTCTGCCTTGCTATTACCCCTGCAGCCTCGTCATATACGGGTCTACACGTTAGTTGGAGGAAGGGAGGACAGCAAGGACGCCGTCAAGCATTACTGGCTGCAATGAGGCTCGGAGCTGTTAAGTCTCTGCTGGTTCAGGTTTCGGAGTATCTTCCACAAAGATGGCTATAAATAAAATAATAATTTATTCATACTGAACGAGCACGCGGTAAGATAATTAAAGTCTCCAAAGAGAGAGCCTGAGATCATGATAAAAGGGGGAAAAAACTTCAGGAAAAATCCAAGAGCGAGGTCTCGAACAGCAGATGAAAGAGAATTTCATCAGACATCATCAGCTGTTCTTCAAATGAAACACCTCCCCCTTCCTCCGTCCTCCAGAAAGTTCACTCCCCTCTCAGACGCCTTCTGCCGACACCGCGCGTTTCTCGTTCGTCTTCCTCCCGCCGCCGTGTCCTTTCCGAGCCGCGGCCGGGCAGAGCAGCCACCCGCTCCGCCTCCCCCCGGCAAGCTCCGCCGCTCGCCGGCCTCGCCGCCGCCGCCGCCGCCGCTCGCCGGCCACGCCGCCGCCGCTCGCCGGTCCTCGCCGCTGCCCAGCGCCGGCAGGCGCAGCCCGCTCCCCCGCGGGCGGCTCTGCGGCCCCGGCCGCAGCTCCGGCGGCTTCCACGGCGGGCGCCTTCCTCCAGCCGGCACCCGAGCTGGAACGGGGGCGGTGGGACCCGGCGCCGGGCGGCTTTGCCGGCGGCCGGCCGCCCTGGCGGGGGGGGGGGGGGGGGGGGGTGGGGGCCTCACGGCTCCGCCCGGCCTCCGGCCCCGTCCCACCGAGCGCCCGGGCGGGCGCCGGCGGGCCGGGCCGGGCCGGGCCGGGCCGGTTCGGTTCGGTTCGATTCGGTCCGGTCCGGTGCGGTCCCGTCCCGGCCGTACCCGGAGGGGCGGCGCGGGGCCCCGGCGCCAGCCCGGCTCCACGGGAGGGCACTCTCGTTCCGCGCAAATAGAGCAGCCGGGAGCATTTGTCTTTCTTTTAAAAAGGCAGTTTAGCTGTGACAGGTAATTTGGCACACTGCTCGCTGAAATGTGCCAAATGATTTGGCAGATATTTCGCATACATCTGAAAATAGGAGCACCTGCTGCTGGCCCACGGGGAGGCTGGGGATGGGCATGGGGGCGGGGCGGGGATATTATTAGTGGCTAATTACAGGGCCTGTAACAGAAGTCTCACCTTGGACGCACCCGCCGGCCCCTGCGAGGGGAGGCCTGTCTTCCCAAAGACACCCAGAGCCACTCGCTTCAAAATAATTCTCTCCCGGGTGCCAGCGTCTTTCCAGCCGTCTTGGGCGGCTCCGTCACCTCACGACGATGAGGAGCGCGGTCGATCGATCGGTCCGGTTTGTCAAGCAGAGCGCGTGGCCGCACTTGCATCTGTCACCGCATCATGATGTGGCAGAAACAAGCGGATCTGCTGGACTGGGAGTAGAGGAGCTTCGTGAAAACTCTACCTCGTGCTCCGGGAACACCTCTTTCCTCTCCGTGGTCCCCCACGGGGTCTGCCGAAGTTTAAGCTGAAGCTAGAGAAGGATCCTGTCACTGACAAAAGCTTCATTAAAATATGTATAGAGGGAATATACAGGACCTTGCGAGAGGACTTAGTTGTGCGTGTACCAGGCTTCTGTAATTAAGCAAACTAATTGCCCAGAATTCATCTTAGGCGAGATTTTCAGACGAGGAAAAGAACTAGAGAGGTTTCGGAGAGGTTGAAATAAGTAGTAGTAACGTGAAACGTATGTCAAATGTGAACGAAAATTACGCATTGAAATCTCTTTTTTTCTGTGCCCATTTTCCTCATCAAGTAATCTTTTTAGTTTGAAAAATCAATTAAAAGTAGGACTTAATGCAGAAGACAGTCTAGCCTACATGTGGATACGCACTTTGGCAACTGTAATCACATATATTGACAGAAAATAGTACCGGTGCCGGGCCAAACCCAGTATAGAATGTGAAAGCAATAACAGTTGATGGAGCAAGACAGGGTTTGCTTCTGTCTTCCTGTCTACAGACCTACAGGATGGACAGATGGCCGAGGCTGTTTTTTGCTTTTAACCTAAAGGAACTTTCACATTTCTTGCTTTGAGTCATAGCTTTAGCTCTGTCTTAGGATCCTGTTACCTTTATGAATGGTTTGGAGGTACATTTGATTTTCTCATAGTTCCTTTCAGTGCCACCTTCAACAAAGACTAATGTCTATTTTTAATTATCAATATTTATTAAAAACCGAACCAACACCACAATTCACAACAGAACACATGGGAAAAGGCGAGCAGCAAGACCAAGTGGTGAGGATGTGACTGTGCATGACAAACTCCCCATACTCACGTATGGGATCACAGGATGGAGAGAGTCCCTGGGTGCAGCAGTCTGTGCAGAGTTCAGACCCTGCAGTACCGAACTGAGGTGTTACTTACGCTCAAAGATAAATGGGATCGCCTCAAATGGCATCCCTCATATTTTCATGTCACATCTGTTTTTATAAATTACGTGATGACCCAAAATGCCTTCTGTGAATGTCTACAGAAGAAATCTAAGAAAAATTAAGATTTCCATCAAAGCAAGCAATCATGAAAAAATCAAATGGAGCATGTTTGCTATTTAAAACATTTTCCCATCCACTGGCACTGACGAAGTCCTGTTCTGGCAAAACCTTTGGCACACACTTATCTCTCAGCCCAGCACAGACAGCACCTTGAATCCTGGGGGCAAAAGGGCTGCACTGGACATCTCTGGCTGCTCTGGATGCCTCTTGGGGTGCTGGAGCTGGCCCCAGGGGTGCCCTGCCAGCCTCAGGCATCAGGCAACCCCTTGGGGATGGGGCTGGACCAGAGATGGGATGGGCAGGCACGGCAAGGCCTGGCAGTGCACTGCTGGCCCTGACAATGCCTGGTTATTTTTCTCTGATCGTTCCCCCTCTCTGGTCTCCCTTTTATCCAGAGAACACGAAAAATCTGGGCCTGTAAATCTCTCAAATTCTGTAGCAGGAAACCAGCTGCAATTTCAGGCTGCAACAATTTAAAATGGCAAATGCCGCTCGTTAGAAGACCTGTAACCCTTTAAAATAGTTTCGAAGGTTAAAAATGTGGGATTTGATGCTATCTACATGGAAAGAGACATTTCTTTCATTATTTTTACAAGTGCATTTAGAGTTTATGGAGCATCAGGCCAGGCAAATGTCTTGAGCCAGGCACAGAGGAGATTAAGAGCAGCCCTGGCCACAGGAAATACATCTCCAGCCTGTCCAAACAAAGGTCCCTCTCTTAGTGCAAAGGGGATGCTTGGAGGAGTACATGAAAGTAAGTTAATTTTTAATTCAATAATAGGCTGCTAAAAAGATGCCAAGCATGTATATCCAGTCAGAGTTAGGATCACAGGCTTATTTAATACAGCAGATCAAAAGAAGCAGTTTGCCAGCAGGAAAAATTTCTCCTTGCTCTTGAGGTCATCCATATCTGAGTTGGAGTTTTGAGGGGACAGAACGAACTTCCAAAGCCCAAAGAACCAAAACTTGGATTTCTTGTCCAGTTTCATCTTTGCAGCAACCTGGTGACTACTCTTCATGCTCTTCTTCTCCTGTAGGTAAGGTGGAAACTAACCTGCACTTGTAGTAGACAGCAAGTAGCAAGAAAAGACAAGAGATAGAGGTTGCGTTGTAACATGCGATAATATATGCTTTGGATAGCTCTATGCTGTCAGACCACAGTCCCAATTTAAAAAAAGGTTCAGAGTGGGATGTAAAGAACAGGTCCACACACAGAGGAGGACCATCAGATAGCCACCACCGACACAGCGCTTCCTGAGGTACAATATAATGTAATTCATCTTTCTCTCCTTATGTTATATTACAGGGGAGGAAATTACTGGGTTTACAGTTGTGGACCTGGAATAAACGTGAGCTGAATTATTGCTGATCTATGCTATTAGGAAAGGAATTTCCAGCCCCATTTTCAGTCTCTTCACCTACTGTAAAGGAATTTTTCTTAATTTTTTATCTCACCTAGCACTGAGGAGCTGGTGTTACTGATCAGACTACTGAGAAAGGAGAGGACGGCAGAGATGCAACAGGCTTGCTCAGCTTTTTAATGATGATCATGTAAGTTTTCTCTGAAGTATCCCAACTCATTAGGGTATCCAGTGTCCCTGCTTCATCCATTAGGAAGACTTCAAACTCCCTTCTCCTGTTAAACTTCAACCATACCAATACATTGATTCAAAAAAGATCAAATCTCCATCAGGACCTGAGACTACTCTGTGAGTCTGAAAGAAAGAGGTACTTGAGGGAACAGGCAGCTGTGATCAGTGTCTGGCAGAGGTCCCTCATCTAGTGCCGGAAAATCCTCTGAGTTGCTTAGAACTTGGTTTCCACATGATAAGCATAAGTTTGATCCAACACCCATAAAAATCCATAGGAGTTTTATTTAATTTAATGGGAGTATGATCAAATCCTAGGACAACTGCACTGGGTTTGTCTTCCTGGTAATTTATGGTAGAGTGTGTATACATCAGTTACTAATACAATGTATTGCTTTTTGAATATATTCTATTTATTTTGTTTTATTTTTATTCAGTGTTTTCGTAATGAACAGAAAATTATTAACATTTGAGAGGAACGCGAATGGCAAAACTCTAAATATTCCTACTGTTAATTTTTAAACAGTTGTTTTCACTCCACCTGGGAAACAGTGAATTAATGAAAATTATATATTTGTAATTATAGCATCTGAACAGGACTTGAGATTATGACCTTGAGACAGTCACAAGGACTGGGTCCCCTGCACCATTTTACATTTTATTATTATTTTTCTTCTTGATAAAATCTCTAGACTGGTAACAAAATAGCTAGAGAGTAGTGCCTGCTGGAGTTTCATAACTATTTTAATTTTCCTCCTCAGGATAAGGAGTGAAAAGTGGCATTGAATTAATCCATTCTTGAGAACATCTTAAAATTATAACGAGGACAAAGTGGTACAAAATGTATTCATTCTCACGACTTCTTCATGATTGTAACCAGAATAGCAAATGGCAAAATGTATTAATTCTTATAATAAAAATGTAATGAGGACGGAGGATGGTGCAAGATGAATTAATTGTAGTGGCAAACTTATAACTGTGAGGCATGGCTTTAGTTGAATAACATACTGCAGTTCTGTAGAAAACAAGTATGATACAAAAACTGCTGTAGAGGTATTAGAGAGGTACTGATCTGGTCATGTTGTTGTAGTATAGTCATTCTCTTTTTAGAAACAGAGTGGATTAACAGATGTTAAAGAATTACAAATCTGGTCCAATGTTTAGTGATCCTAATACTTTACAATCTTGTTAAAGCTGAAACGAGAAAAAGTCTGTCTGAAGGGGAAAGCAAGCCTGTAATGACGCATTCCAGTAAAGAAAACACAAACTTGGAGAAGTGGCAGTGAGTGGGATGGAAACAGTGTCCAGGCTGACCTTGTGGGTACTGCTGGCACCAGGATCTACTCCAGCTCGAGGGCAAAAATTCACCATGGCTTGTGGCAGACTGGACTAGGATGTCCATCACTTCCTTTTACCTGGGGTAGTCTGCCAGATGGCCTTACACTCCACTGAAAGGTAGGATTGGCCCCAGGGGAAACAGTCAGTTTGTGCATGGGTTTAGCAACTATTTTCTTTGCTCTCCAGTGGAAGAAACAGTTGTGGTCACCAACACCTTCCTTTCAGCACCCCTAGTCAGAGCAGCTCCAGGCAACAGTCTTCCAGGTATTTCACAGCAAACACCCACCTCTGCTTTAGCACAGTGTGGCTCCAGGCACAGCTCTGCCATACAGTGCAGCATCACGTCAGATAGCTCTGACTTGTCCCCGTACACTCGTGGGTGCCTGCGCAGTAAGTGCAGCACCACACAGGGATGCTGCTGCTGCAGACCCTGGGAGCTGCCTGGCTCTGGTACGGGACAGCATGGGGCCGTACAGCCATTAATGAGACCTCTCGCCCTGCAGGATTACTTAACCCATGGTCGGGGCCACCCTGCTGCACGCACACATGCACACTGTTTCCAATCTCAGAGCCGGTTGCAATGGTGATGATGATCCAACTGTATGTGCTGAGGAATCCCTGGCAGGGTCAGTAATGCACGGCTCTTCATTTCTGTTGTCAATCGTATTTTACTGTGGAAGTGAGGGAAATATCACCATGGTGAGGAGGGGGTAATGTGGAGACTAAAGTGACTGACATTCGCCTGTTGGGGTCAGGAGGCAGATCCTAGAATCATAATGAGTACAGGGACGAATCCTAAAAGGATCTATTTCCATGACAATTTATGAATCCAATACAGTCTTAACCCCCCTGCTGGATGGTCACAGCTATTATTCCATGAAGAGAAAGGAGTTAAAATTGTTGTCAGTGTCTCATTCTAAGTGTTTGGAAGATAAGAAGCACTTACTCTGAACAGGGCAAGTGGAGTTTGTATATGTGTGTATGTGTTTCTATGTGGTTTATAACTGCAATTGGATAGTGATAACCATCTTATGGCAAAGGTAACGGGGTTCTTATCATCACTAAGTGGAAGGCCAGTCGGGCTGACTGTAAAAACCAAGTTATTCCTGCTTCTAGTGCTGTTTTGAGTAAAATCCTTGCTGTTCAGCCACTTAAAATGAAGCGTATAGGTCAGCTTTTAAAGATAGCTTAATGATAAAATAGAGCTGGAAACTGGCTTACAGTTTCCCTCGCAGGGCTCCCACAGTGCCAGTGTTGTAACAATCACTTTTCAGAGAGCTGGCCACCTCTAGCATTTGGCTGTACTGCAGGAATGCCAATTGTAATTAAACATGTTAAAAATACTTTTCACAGCTTATTCAGGGTGACAAATATTTCCTGTTCTGTAAACCTGCGAAAATTAAGGCAGCTCTCCTCCTAGATTTTTTTTTCCCCAAAGTACTGGTTTCATTTTAATGAGTTAGAAGAATTTTGCAGAGTTTTCTTCAACCCTTTCCATGCATTTCCACCAAAAAGAGGCCCTTGTTGTCCCAGTTCTATAGTGGGGATGCTGAGTCACTGCAGCCTGCTGACAGAGCCCCCTCCTGCTCTCAGCTTGGCTTCCAACGGACCTACTTGGTCCACAAGAACAACTTTTCCTAATTAGTCATCACCCTCTTTATTGACAGGTAAAGGACACCTCTGTTGTTAAAATGATGCTAGGCAAGGAAGGGCCAAATAATGGGAATAAAAGTAGTAAAGTAATGGTAAAAATGGAGGCAACTCGCCCAGCACAGGCCAGGCTGTGAATAAAGGCTAATTTTCTTAGTGTGCAGTTGGTCAGCTGAAGTACAAGCGGCTGTACCACGTGCTGCTCAGCAGCAGGGTGGGCACACATGCAGCGAAGGAAACCCTTACTCTGCCTTCAGCCACAAATGGGAAGCACATGTGGGTCCTGTGTAGTTGAGATGCACTATGGGCCACTTCAGACAGCCGCCAAGGTGCTCCCCAAGACATTAACCTGATCTGCTCTGCCAGGATGACTGGGCTGCACAGATTGACCATCTAACCTCGTTGCTTCACATGAGGATTGATTTCATGACTCTCAAACCAAGTTTCTTAGGACAGTGCTCATTGTCTGCCTCTGAAACACGCTTTTATGACAGTGATGTGTAAAGAGCTGGGAGATTGGCATATCGTTCCTGCTTGACCTGTTGGACTCACGCATTGTATGACAAGCCCATCACCATAAAGGCTGCTCTGTTTCTGCTCCGCTATACATATATGAATTATAATTTTGGCCTCATTATTTCTTCATTCACCACCCTCCAGTAAATTTTCCGAGTCAATGAAATTCTTGTGTTCTCTGTACTGTGAGTTAATGAAATGGATTCGATGATGTGACTGTCTGTGATAGCATCAGGCTGTCCATGATGGCTGGTACTGGCCTCTCCCATCTAGTGTTCTAAGGTTAGGGAAGACATTCAGCCTGCTCTATTACAGACCATTAAGAAATTTAAATTTGGAATCACTCAGGGCAAAACCTATAATTTGTTTTTCAATTTTTATTTTATTTTATTTTATATTTTTTTTTTGGTCAGAGAATGTCAGAATTGACATATAGGCTGTCAGGTGTGAACATGGGTCAAAACTTCAGAAATGAGGTCTCATACCTGCTAATTTGAGAAGCGCCTCCTCACCATTGCTTTCAGAAGCAATAGGGAATATTAAATGGTGTCATGCAGCATCACATTTTAGGAGGCTCTTAAAAGCTAACAGGAAGTCGCCAGTGGTGTATAAAGGTACATACCAATGCAATCTTCTCACACAGTGGTTCTAGGATCCCCTGCTGATGCTCCCAGTGACTGCAGATTAAACCATGAAGCAAGGTCTCAGGCCCTCCACACCCGGGGTACAGATCTGTGCTTGTCAGCGTGTTTACAAAATTCTTACATTTTTCTGGGACAGTTTGGCTCATCACAATTGTTTTTTAATCACCTGCGATACTTCATTTACAGTAAGAGTGTAGCTATGAGAGAATTAATTTTCTCTCCATGATAGTTGTTAGTGTAATTCATGCCTTGCTTTTAATTGCTGGATCAAATTACTTAGTGTATTATTTCATGCGTCATTCCACGACAGAGAAGCCCAGAAAGGTACCTGTATGCCTGGCTTTTCCAAAAAAAGGGTGACTCAAAGGTAATTTGCTAAACAAAATTTTCTCCTGTCCTCAACGTGTATTTTTAAGAGGGAGAGGGCCAAATAAGTACAGTGAGTAAGTGAATGCAAATCGGGTAAAATGAAGATGATTGTACTATTTACCTCCAGAATGACTGACCGTCTCAGTTTAGATAAATCGAGTGGCACTCTTTCTGTAATTAAACACCAGTGTTAACATTAAAAGGGAAAATGCTGAAACATAATTAAGAGTTGGCATTTAGCCACCTTGCAGGACAGAGAACAAAGGACAGGATCTGCTGTCTTCTCTTGCTGCTCTCTCCGCTTCGTGCCAGTCTGGGCTCTCCCCGCCAGCCTGCAGGACCAGGCAAGTACAAAGGTGAGCTTCAAGCTGCCCCCAAGCAAAGTTATATCCTACAAATGTCCTTGCTGTTACTGCCACCTCCCATCCAGGCTGCAAAGATCTGTCCTGCCACTTACACCTGAGTATCAGCAAGCCTTACCGCTGGCTTCAGAGATGCCGTGGGAGAGAGAAGTCACAGCGTGAGACAGGGAGGTGAGCCTTCAAAGGGAAAAGGACTGTGGCGCAGGCAGAGGAAAACTGGGCGCTGGTTTTGCCATGGGAGACCCCTTGATATCACCGTGCGTTGCACATACCGTGAGGCTGGAGAACAGGTCTCCGGAGATTGACACGCAAACAGAAGGCAAGAAGCTGCCAGACAGCTATCCTGGCATGCGGGAACAGCAGAGAGGGTGGGCAGAGGTGGAAGGAAAGGGGTGCATGAAGCCCAGGTCTGTTTTCAGGCTGCCAACTGGGATGCAGAACCCAAAGAGGAGAAAGACCAACAGCTGTATAGGAGCTTTTAGCTAGTCTAGCCACGATCTTAAATTTGAGTGCTGCTTAAAAATTGATTTTAGTCTATGTAGTCTTTTGCAACAGTAGCTCCACTGGTAAAAGGATCCAGTACAAAAAGTCAGGGTCCTGTCCTTGCTGCCTGGCCCCTGCAGACCCCACTCTGGCCTCATGTCTTCCAGCCCCACGTCCATGCACGACTGTGCCTGTGTGGAGGAATGAGGATCACAGGCCATAACCTGGGGTGGAGGTGACTCTCACAGAGCAGAAGTCAGGGTGCGAATAGGTCTGTCCCTTTTTACACCTCTGCACCGCTGCCGTGGTCCCAACCCAGCCTCCCCACGCTGGCGAGACCTGTCAGCCTGGGACCACAGCAGGGACCAGGAGAAGGCACGGGTTGTCCTCTCCATCAGTCACGGCCCTTCCGCCCCTCTGCGTCAGGATGGGGTGAGAGGGTGACATTTATGGTATCTACAGATCCCCTGTGCCCCAGGAGGATGCTCACTGGGGTGATTAATCTGGGCAGGTTACAGCATGCTGCCGCCAAGGCCCCAAAACTCATGTGGCCAAAAGCTGGCGGGAGATGCTGGCACAGCATTGCTACTGCAACAGCAACCTCTGCCCTGGGCCTCCCACCACATGGAGAATTGTCCTGACCCAGCTGTTACATCGTTGAGTTGAAGCAGACACACTGCCCTAAGAGAGTCTGGTCCTTCGTGACAGCCCCTTAGATAAATGCCTTATACCTAAGCAGTAAATTAATTTTAGAATAACCTATTAAAGAGTATATAATGTATTCCCATCACAGCTAAATGTCATTTTCTATAAAAACAAAGGTATTTCAGCAAATAAAAGCCCTGTAAAAATAGCACTTGGGAAAGTATATTTTTAAACTTCCACTGATGTTTATTTTTGAATCCCTGAAATTTAATTCATGTGTTGAATAAATACCCTTCAGATATCTTATCTAGTTGTTATTCACATCACAAAGGGTAATATGTTCTCTCTGTTCTATTGCAACGTCAAAAATAACTGTGGCCATCCCTTCAGACACTGATGGCTGTGTGTTTCCCTGTAGGACAACGAGAGGGTGAAAACAGGAAAGGGGAAATGCACATCACATCACAGCTCCTGAGAAGCATGTGTTGTGCTGTCTGTTTCAGTGTTGCGACACACTGAGTTCAAAGCAAAATGGATTCATAACGAAGGGACGTTTGTGATGAATTGTTGCCATAATGTGTTACCATAAGGTTCACCAGGATTGGTGTCCTGTCAGCAGCAGTCTTATGAAATACACCCCAATTCTAGCGAGTATAGGAACTGTCTGTGAGCGGTTAAATGGTAGTTGTATGAATATATAAAGATGCTGTTGCTGATGTAGAGCATTTGGGTAGCAGCAAATAAAGCAGTCCCTTTAATCTTTCCGCTTCCTAGGTAAATATTACAAAAACCCAGTATGTATAAGCAATGTTTAAAATGTCTGTGGCACCAGGAAGAAACGTAGCTTCACCACTGGGATTTGCAAGAAGGGATAAAAAAGAAACTGCGAAAAGGAGGGAAGGGGAAGGAGCTGTGCAGACAAGCTACTCGCATCTCCTATGAGTCCACTGAGGTCGATAGCGGCAGCTGCCCATAACCCCCACAGCCCAAGTTGCTGCCTCGCGGCCACCTCTACAGAGCAGGCTCCTCGGCAAAAAATGGAAGCGAAACTGCATTGTGGGACACCCTATACTTCCTCTTTAGAAGGAGGAGACACCTCCACACTGTGCAGCCACGGAGCCACCAGCCAGCTTTGCTCAAGGCACTGCCAGCAGTGTATTTGGGGCAGTGGAGGAGTTGGTGTGGTTTGTGAGACCCATGCAGGAGGTGAGGGAATATCTGTGGGACTAATCTGTGTCAAGCTGCATCCACCCACAACTGCAATGTTTGCAATAGCCAAGCCGGCTATTCTAAAGCTAGCTCAGGCCTGTCTGGATGAACAGCAGAACAGAAATAGCCTGCAGGCAGATCTACTTTAAGGTATTTATCTGTCAGTGTTTTCCAGCTCATAATAATATAGCAGAATGAATAGGAGGTCTGCTGGCTTGGCTAAATGGTCCTCCACATCACTGTCCCCCATTTCAGGTATGTGCATTACAACTTGGCACTATTTCATGTTGTAAACTGAAGAGACCAACTTTGGCATGAAGAGCAAACAGAGGTAGAAGCCAATAACAGTTTTATGTAAGAGAGGTAACTTCTGTCTTTTGAATGGACAGGCAAAGCAGCTCAGTAACCCTTACTGTCTAGGGGCAAATAGTGTCTGTCTTTTTCCTGAGATGCTAGTCCCTCTCACAGAAGACCACCATCACACTAAGTTCTCTCCATGGCAGTCTCAGCAGAAAAACTCAGTAAGGCTGAACACAAAACCCAGCCTTAGCTCACAATGGGAAAGACTGGTGCAGAAGGTAAGAGCTGATTAGGAGCAGGAGGGGAACAGGGAAGTAGAGGGCTGTGTTTGGTAAACTGGGAACTGTCCTGGTGGGGATGGTGAGGCTGCGTAGATGTTCTGCAGCCTCTGATGTGGGTAACAGGGTGAAATGTTGCCTCTCAAAGCCCAGGCATGAGAAGGGTCTAGTTTCTGTGATACTGACCTGAAGCTGTTCGGTATGTTCACCAGTGACCTGGATGGTGACACAGAAAGCCCCTCTCCCAGCAAATTTGCAAATGTCACTATATGAGGAAGAGTAGCCTATGCAGGGAACGGTAGCACTTCAGTCCAGAAGCACCTTGACGTTCAGACACACACCTGAAGGTGTCACTCCAGAAGACAGAAGAAGTTCAAGCCACCAGTTGGCCCATCAGGCTTAGCAGGGAGAAGCACAGGGTTTGGTCACTGGGCAGCACAACCAGAAGCATGCCACAGCTGGGGATTGACAGTCTGGGTCACCACCCTGCTGAAGAGGACCCAGGGACTTGCAGATCCTGCAGGCTGAGGCAGCCAGGCACACTCGCTGTGAACAAGGTCAGATGCCCACTGAGTTGCGTTAGAAGGAGCAAGGCTTTTGATCAAGGGACGCTTTTGCTCCCCTCTACTCAGTGCTGGTGAGGTCTCACCCAGGACAGAGCTTGGCTATGGAGGCATTTGGAAATACAGTCCAGGGGAAGACTACCAGGATGTACGTGACCACCAAGGAGATGCTTGTGGAGCTGATGTTCAATCACATGAAAAGGGAGCAAAGGTATGATCACCTAACAACTGCCCAAAGGGGACTTACAAAGATGACAGAACCAAACTCTTCCTAGAAGTGGAAGATGATACAGAAAGGGGCAATGGCTGCAAACTGCACGTTGAGAAGGTCAGAGCGGACATTAGGAAAATTTCTTTGCTAGGTGAAGAGTTCAGCCTAGGAGCCGGCTATCCAGGAAGGCTGGAAGTCCTCCTTGGAGGTTTTCAGCACTGGAAGGAGTCAGAGATAATGGGTGGGTAAAATGCCATAAAAAGCAGGCCTACTGACAAAAAAGCATAAGACTAAGGTATTAGTGTTACTCTTAAAATTCAGCTATGGAAAGCAGCTGTACTCAAAATGATTTTACACGGCTCTGTGAGTGCACAGCAGGGGTGCTATACTCTAGGAAAAGCATGTGCACGGTGAGGAGTGCCATGTCGAGCAAGGTGAGGGATTGTTGCAGGTCCTTGTGCTGCGCAGAAATGAATTGCCTGCTCCCTGCGTAACTCTTGTCTTCCTGCTCATGGGGAAGGGTAAAAATGTGCCTGAGGCAAAGAGAAAAGGGCATCTTTAATGAGATTAGGGCTTGACTGGAGCGGCAAGCCTTTTAACAAGGCACTAAGCATATGGTTCCCTCCTTCCATTGAGAAACAAGAAAGACTTGTTGGCCATTCAGCAGCATTCCACCACCTTGCTGTAACCTGGGCAGAGGTTTGATCGCTGTGGGGCACAAGGAGGAGCAAGTGAACCTAAGGCTCCTCCTTGTGCCCCGCAGCGATCAAACCTCTACCCGGGATGCAGCAAAGCAGCGGGGCGAGGGACACACACCAGGTCCATATAGTGCATCATGTCCCAGGCAGGTCAGCATCCCCTCCAGGGACCTCCTCCCAAGGTTTGAGGAGCATCACTGAGAGATGTGTCAGCAACCCAGGGAGGGCATTGCCTACTCCTCATTTCTGAAACCTCTTCTTACATCCCACTGCACAGTTTAAGACCTAAAGAGTAAGCTTTGGGTGCCAGCTCATGTCTTTTCAGGGTTTTCACTGTGCAAGATCAGCATCCTACTGAAGCAAGGGGCTGAAGCAAGTACTGCATCCTACCTGGGCTGTGAACAAACAGAAGAGCTCAGTTTCCGTTTGACAAATACATCCATTCACTGTTTTTTTTTTTTTATTATTTTTCTGAGGGGGGGGGGGGGGAGTAAATCGCCCATTATAGTGTATTCTCCATGTCCCCAGGCCCACATATATTTTCCAGCAGCTCTCCTCAGCATTCCACATTATAAAATCAATCTCTATTTAAGTAAGAGGGGGATATTTATTTCTTAATTTTTTAATAATGTATTTTGTGATTTGTTACAGCTCTCAGTGTTGTATTATTTATTTATTGTGCCTATAGGGTGCCCTGCCACATGGTAATAGAGGAGCTACAGGAATTAGAGACCTAAGCAAAACCAAGTTCAGTAATTTTGCTACACTGTAGGATTCGGTCCAAAATTAACAAAAGAGCAAAACTGCAGTGCAAGAACAATACCATAATGTTGTTGCTCCCAAGTTTTTACAAACCCAGTGGAAGTGAGCTAAAAGACCTAGAAAGATCAATCACCACTGAAAGCAAAAATTAGAACTGGATCTTAATATATCTCCCAAGGTGTTTCACAATTGAGTTATTTGCTATGGAGATCTTAAAAGTTAATTATAAATTTGCACAGAGACCTGAATGAAACAAGTATCATGGTTTTAGTTTTCTTCCTTTCTTGTCTTCTCCCTGCAAAGATGATTCCCTTTCAAAATACACTTAGAAGACTTCAGCTCAGAAAAAAAAGGGGATCGGTTTACCTTGCAAAACATCTGCATTCGTTAGGTGATATCTCAGCCCAGTTCATGCAGTGGCAAAGCTCTCACTGACTTCAGTAGGCTAGGGTTTACCTTAAGCAGCTGAGTTAATTTATCACTGAAATCTGAAAGCCTGAAAAGCAGGAGTCCTGGGCCTTGCCTGAGCCGTGTGCTAACACTCAGGGAAGTCATGGTTATACCTGTCGAGGCATGACAGCTACAGCATGCCTGCATCCTCAGTCTTTGGCTGCAATCAATCCCACTGGTAGCCCAGGGCCACAGACCCTGCTTTTCATGGGGACCGTGTCAGTGATCACGCCCTTGGGTTGTGGGGGGTGGAAGAAAGCCAGACGCAGTGTGTGTTTACTCACGACAACTGTACAAATCCTCAGCTGACCTCCTTCATGGTGCACGGGATCTGATATAGAGAGGAGCTAGAGCTGCCGGGAATCAGCAGCTTACTGTTTCCCTTGGGAAATATTTACCAAACTTAGCAAAGCCGATTCAGGTGGAGCTTGTTCAAATTTCTCAAAGTGTGACCACTCAGTTTACAAACTTAAATTCTTCTGGCATCTCTCTGCAAAACTCCGTGTCTCATTCCCTCCTCTCAAGATCACATTGGAGAGATTTTTGACAGGACAGTCTTCTCTCCCTGTTGCTTCTTCCCCAACTCCACAAGCACTCCTGGCCTCCAGAGGTACATACTTTTTCAGTGGTATTTGCCTGTTGCTGTGACTCCTGTCACTGTCTCTGAGCAGCGTCCCAGCTGCCAGGCCAGCCTTCAGTGAATGTCATACTGCAACACTTAGACCTTCACCTCACTGCCAGATCTCTGCCTGTTGGACTTTTCTAAAGGAGTCTTCCCAGGGGACGTTCTATCTCCTGACTATCAGGATATTTGGGGTTGGGGTGAGAAGGTCGGTGCCCGCTGAGACAGCAGCAAAGGTGATCCCACTGAGTCTTCCACTGCTTGCTGCAGTCTTCTGTGATGCTGTGCTGCTTCAGACACTAGAATAAGAGGACAAATTATTTGGTTTTGGTTTTGCTTTCTGGAGCTGATGAAATGGTAAGTGACTAGGCAGGAATTAGGAAGTCCAGCAGTAAGAGGCTCAACAATCTCAGGCCCTACTTGGAATAGTTACAGGCAGAAAAATGCCATTTTGTTGACCTGCAGGAATGGCTGCCTGAATCACACCTAAGAGGAGATTCCAAGAAAGAAATCTGCAGATCATGGGTTTCTTCAGATGTGACATTGTTGACACACTATGTAGTTATCTCTCAACCTTGGCAATAGGGGCCTGGTTTTGCCTCATACGGAATAAAAACTCACAGTTTTAATTGTGAGGGGCCTATAGGCAAAGCAAAGCAATCTGAGTAATGCTCTTCATTTGGTCACTCACTGACCGACGTCAGGCAGCCAAAGCTGATTAGAGTCAACTGCAGCTGGCTCCATTCTAGGCAAACAAAAGCTTTTCAGCTCACAAAAGTCAGAGCTGAGTCTCTAGTGGGGAGAGTTTGAGCCTGGCTCCCTTCAGAGGGAGCCCTGACTGTGTCTGGACTAGCTGGTTCCTTGTGAGTAAGATGAAATGCATCCTCCAGTGGGACAGAGCAGCACTGCCCTTTCTGCTCAGATGCAGGAATTTGGGCTGGGAGCAGAGAGCCTGCTTTGTGGTGAGGGCTTCCCAGCAGACCTGTTGGGCGGTGAGCTGCTCCAGCAGCTGGACGTTGGCACGAGGGCTCACTGGAAGGGCTCGTGCTCCCTCCCCAGCCAGCAAGGCTTGTCTTCTGATCCTGCAGTCCTCTCCAGTACTGCTACATTCCCGATCTGGATTTCGGCATCAAATACTGCTAGTCCAGCTGAATGAGGGGCTGTATCACATACACGGCTGTAGCTGCTTCCTTCTTGCAGGTGGGTATTCTGGTGCTTCCTCACCTGACCTCCCTTGCACCATGACACAAGGGTCTGAGAAGTGTCCTCCTGGGTCCAAGGGACAATTCATTCCTTCTCATGTTCTTCTTCTGCGGTGCAAACATAGATGCTACTCCAGGAGAGCTTGTGAACCTGGCCACGACCTGCCTGGCCAACACCTGTATTTGTATGCACATTTCCACACACTGCCCCAGCAGCCAGAGCTGTGGTGGTGGGGACCTCCCTGCACAGCTCTTCTAGCAGCTTTTTAAGGATCTGTTGTCTGCTAATTTGCCCAGCTCCACACGGGGCACACCAGTGCTGTCCACCTCTGTCAACTCTTGTAGCAACAAATCCCACTGCTCACTGAGTAGAGAAATATTTTCTTTCATCTGCTTTAAACTGATCTCTATCTAATGCTCCCTGGTTCTAGCATTATGGGATTTAGTAAATAACAGTTCTAAAGTCACCTTATTACTGCCTGCATGTTTTTTAAAGGGCATTGCTTCTTTCCATGGCTGCAAAGTAAATATCTCAAAGAAATATTGGAGACTTCCATTCCCCATGTTGCTTAGGAGAGCTGGAAGTCACAGACTCCACTGCTCTTTTAAGACAGTAGCACATGTTTTACACTCAGCTTTTTGATGACGAGTGGTATTTTCAGAAGGTTAGCTGCTGAGCTTCTCACAGGTACTTTCCACAATTAACAGCTGTGCCTGAGGGATAGGAATTAGCTAGTTCCCTAGCTTACATGCTTG
The DNA here is from genome assembly GCF_929443795.1 of Astur gentilis. NCBI lineage: Eukaryota > Metazoa > Chordata > Aves > Accipitriformes > Accipitridae > Astur > Astur gentilis. Next base: position 66,163,370 of record NC_064919.1, read on the forward strand.
TGAAAATAGGTACACAGCTGCAATTTTTAGAGCCCAAATGCCTTTGAAAATTCATAGGTCAGTTTTGAAAGCTACCCATGGTTGCTTTAAGCTGTGTAAATACTTTTCTTCTCGTAACCAATGTCTCAGTGTGGTTTTGAATGAATCACTCAGAGACTATTCTCATTAGCGCTCCCCTGCCATTTAGCCCCGAAACGTGATGCACAACTTGCCGAAAAATATAAAGCGTTTTGGTGCCGATCTTCAGGAAATCTGGCCATGGATATGATGGCATCGCTAACTAGCTTATACTAACACACTCTAAAGCAGAGTGGAAATCTTTAGCAATCTGCCCCCAAAATCTGCCTACCAGTTGCACCCTCTGGAAACTGGAGCCAATAAAGCAGGCTGACCCCAAAGGGACTGTATGCATATTAATTGGCCCAGGTTTGTAAGGCACTTGGAGACAAAAAGTGTTATAAGAACTCTGGGAGCGAAGCCAAAACATGACTCCCTGCTGGAGCCTGGAGTATTTCTGTGTTGCTCTATCACAGGAATGATCTTTATATTCTTTTAAATCTGCTGGCTGCCTGTGTTGCTTTATTTCATCTTAGTTGTTGGAAAACAACTTGCTCAAGGCCTTAAGTCAGCAATAAATTAACTTTTTTTAAACAAAAAAACATGGCACACCCAGTAGATCAACTGACCTTTAGCCCTGAACATAAAATTGAGAAGTGCATTACTATTTGTTTTGTGAGGCAACAGGCAACTCTCTGCTCCTTTGCATCCTCACGTGGTGCTGCTGGTGTTACTCTCAGCTAAGCTATTACAGTGCTGCAGTGATTCAGACTCTAAATAACTTGTAGGATTCTTCTCCTAAAGCATGCTAATAGGTTAACTTCACTTCACAATTGCTAATTTTATATTATTTCAAAGGATGATTACATATTTATGTATTATTTATTACACAAATCTAGCATGATACATTATTTACAGCAGTATTAACAATATTTATTATTTATAATGCTACAGTATTAATATATATTTTTTCAAGCAAGACTTTTTCCAGTGTTGTTTGTTCTTTCCAGTTACTGGACTTAATATTCTGCAGAGTAGACAGTACTGTCCTGTGGGCTGAGGCTGCTGAAATCTAATTACATCGGCCAAGAAATGCCATTCACTTTTGCCTTAGTAATATTTTATAACTTGGGGACGGATTGTGGTTAGCTCTGCCTGGGTATAAATGAGCAGATGTGAGATATGTAGTCTTCCCATCTACATGGTGTACTCGTGCAGAGTCCCACAGTCCCAACTTACTTTTTCTCTGCCTGCAAGCCTGTACAGACCCACAGACTGCCGCAGCTGCTACAGACATCCAGAGGGATGTGGATGCTGTCATCCCCTTCATTTTGCTCCCTCTCAGGGAAGCCAGAGTCATGGTAAACATATTGCCCAAGCCCCAGTTGACCCTAGATACTGGCTGGTATCACTGAGTGGATTAGGGAGGTGGTTTCTTGAAATGGTATTGGTATGGCAGCAAAAGCTTTCACTTAGAGGTAGCTAGACCTTCACAAATAAATAAATAATTTTGCTGGGGAATGGAGCTACACCAACAAAGCCAATTCCAGTCCTCTGTGGCTTAACCTCACCAACAGACTTCTTTTGGAGGAACAGAGTCTGAGCAGTCTGTTTCTGAGAAGATCCACTCTTGGGTAGATCAGAAATAAACCTTGAGTGATTGTGAAGAGCTGGAAGGCACCTAATAGCCAGAATAGGAACCTTGAGCATAAGTTTCAAAACAGTGGTGGCTTTAACCACAGCCCCATCCCTCTTCAGGAGTGCTGGCAAGCTTCTTCTGAACAGCATCCAGCTTTGAGTTGTCTTCAAGGCCCATCTTCCATTCCCACCCTGCCAAATGCACTGCCAGTCTGCCTCTTCATAGCTAAGGCCATGCCTAGGGGTCTGATTCGCTTACATGTAAGTGGGCTTATTCAAGATATATCTGACCTGCTGTATACCTCTCTCCTTCCAGCTCCTCCACCCTGGTCCCCATTTCTCCAAGCTGGCATGCTTGGCTGGCACCTTCTTCCACGACCTCTCATTCCAAGAGGCTCTGGAGTTCACTCTGAGACCTCCTTCACTCAGCGCTCGGTATTTACCATGCATTTCCTACTACTGATAAGTGCTGAGGGCATGTAAATCTTCAAGAGGGTAGGTTAGGGGCTCCTTACCCTTAATAACCTTTAATAGAAGCACTCTCCCAGGCAAGTTTCAGCTATTGTCTAAGGTTCCAAAGACTTTAGTGGCCTAAGATGGTTTACTTCTCACTGTATCAAACCTTTCTGCACTACCCAGCTCCCTTTATGTCTGTGGGGTGTGTTATTTGTGTCCCATCCTCTCCAGCTACTTTGTCGTTTCGCCTTTGGTCCCCCATATTCTCCGCGGTTGACTCTGTACCCAGACCTCTTCAGTGTGCCAGCTTGCCTCCCCTCTTCTGGTCTTCCCAGCTTGCCTGACTGTTCACCCTCTTTTGGTTTTGCTGTCTGCACCTGGGACACTAACACTGCCTCACTTTGCGTCTGTCAGAAAAGCTGTTGTGCATCCTGGTTCATCTTCATACTTTTCCTGACTCATTCCTAGTAACTGTGGTGGAAAAACAGCTGTTTATCTCAATTAAATTTTGATAGGTAATTAGCATCTACCTGTCACTATTATTCAATTTCCTCCAGTGTCCCCTTCAGCTATTTTCTATGCTATTTTTTCACCTGGTTTCCATGAGAACCATCTCACTATACCTCTATCCAGCCACCCCTGCCATATATTTCCTTGCTGTCAGGAAAGAGCAAATGGAGAGCTGTTTACTCGCAGGTAACATTCAAATTTGGGGCTTCAACTGTTCCAGCAGCACTCAGAATGTGGCGAGAGTCACCCTCTCAAAATATATCTGGGAACCTCCACATGTCCATATCCTTCTATACCATAATAAATGGAAGTCTATCCCATAGCACACTGTCAGTCTACACCCAGCCTCTCCAGCTGAACAAAAGCTTTACAGATGTACCTCAAATCTCCAACTCTGGCAAGGACCAATGACAAAAAGATGCTCTGGTATCCTTTTCCTAGGAACAACAGGTAGCTTCCTTGCAAACCCCGCCGAACAGCCTGTGTAGTGGGCAGCTGGACTTCAGACATGACTCCTTCCTTCTATTTAGCAGACTGGGCTTGTGAAAGCTCCTTCTGGAGGTTCACTGAGCCATTCACTTGCAGTTTCCCTGAGACAATCGGATGGGAGACAAGGGGCTGCTCTTGTCCAAGGGGACTATGTAGCTCCCTGGCATAGAGAAGCAATGGGCCAGGCTTTGCAGAGGTCCCAGCTGGGGCAGCTAGGTGACTTGCAGCCCCTTAGGAGCCAGGGCAGGATGTGAGCCCTCAAGATTTGTGAGTGGCAATAAAGCACAAGACGGGGATCTCCCAGTACCCTCAGGGCAAAGAAGGTGTAACAAATTAAAGACGATGTAATTTGTGTGAAATACATTACAGAATAATGCCATTCTACATACAGCCTCTGAGAAAAACAGTACTAAAGGACTGTTCAATTCACAAGGCTGTCCCTCACCACCCAGGAAGAATACATTTAAATACCATTAGCTGGGCTTGGAGTATGTGGAAAGCTTCTCAACATTAATAGTTCAGATTTTGCCAATGCGTGTATCAGTTTTGTCCACCTACAACCTTATAACAACATCAGTAATAATGTCTTTAAAACACAGCAGTTCAGCTGGTGGAGTATCCCTCTGTACGTTTCAGTTCAGCACCTACTTCAGCTTAGGGATGTAGTCCTTACACTGCAGGGGAGTAACAAACAGCTGGAGGGCAGTTCTTAAAACTGTTCCATGCAGGCTTGTGAGAGTATATCCTAATTTCATTTCATATCTAGCCTAAATGGGAGCACGTTGTTGTGGTTTAACTCCAGCTGGCAACTAAGCACCATGCAGCTGCTCACTCACCTCCCTCACAGTGGAATGGGGGAGAGAATCAGAAGGGTAAAAGTGAGAAGACTTGTGGGGTGAGATAAAGATGGTTTAGTAGGTAAAGCAAAAGCCACTTATGCAAGCAAAACAAAAAAAAGAATTCATTCACCACTTCCCATCAGCAGGCAGGCGTTCAGCCATCTCCAGGAAAGCAGGGCTCCATCACACATGACGGTTTCTTGGGAAGACAAATGCCATCACTCCAAACATCTCCCCCTTCCTTCTTCTTCCCCCAGCTTTATATGCTGACCTTGATGTCATATGGTCTGGAATACCCCTTTGGGTATTGGTTGGGGGCAGCTGTCCCAGCTGCGTCCCCTCCCAACGTTTTGTGTCCCCCCAGCCTCCCCGCTGGTGGGGTGGGGTGAGAAGCAGAAAAGGCCTAGACTCTGGGTAAGCACTGTTCAGCAGTAACTAAATCATCCCTGTGTTACCAACACTGTTTCCAGCACAAATCCAAAACATAGCCCCATACAAGCTATTATGAAGAAACTTAACTCTCTTCCAGCCAAAACGAGCACACATGTGATATGAGGTGCAGCGCCTCTGTAGAGGTTTACACCAGTTAAATCAGTTCAGTGTAGCCTCTGTAAATGTCATTTAAGAGAAGTCCAAAATACAGTCATAAAGTGTTTGGTATGCTTAGGCAGAGGCTCATGTAGCACTGCTTGTTACTAGTTATTACATATATGACAGCAATGTAAAAAAGGAAGAGGCAAACTCCAGTTCCTCAGGCAGCAGCTTCAGCTGTGCTACAATAATTACCATGAATGCTAGACAAGATGAATGTGAAGTACTTAATAAGAAAAAACATCAAGCATTGCATTTTTTTTAGCAAAGTTTCCTAAGGACTGTCTTTTGTGGTCTGGAGGCCTGCTCTGGTCTGTCCCTCTCTTCCTTCTCAGTAACTTCCCAACTTATTGACCCTTTTCCATCTTATCTGGCTGGAAGGAAAGTGCCTCAGAGATGAAGTCTCTAGATGCTTTGCGAAAACAAGCAACAGGATGGGCAGTGCTGTCTTCTCCCACCCTTCTTTCACCCAGGAAACACTGGTATGTGAGTCTGCTGGGCAGGACCAGAGGTGGAGGAATGGATGAAATAGGAGAAGGTACTGAGAGGAGAGAAGAAACTGGCTGTTAGCCAAGGCAGAGAGACATAACGGTTCCGAAGAGCCGAGAGTGAAATACAGTTTTTGCATCTGTAGAGCAGAGGATGTTTAGGAGAGGATGTGTAATGAGGATGACTTGATGAATGTCAGACCAGTGCCTCTTTCAGACTGAATCACTGCCTCTTTGCCTCTGACCTGTTTTGGCTTGGAGTTTGTTACTGCTGGGTCAGACCAGGTGAAGGAATCTTAGGCCCTGAAACTTACCCACTTTATCCAACTCCATCAGCTTGCCTAAGAAAAGATATTACTCCTACCTTAAAAAGTGTTCATATTCCATCTTTAGACTGACCGCAGCACTGCTATTAAATTGTCGGCATTTGTTTCATATGCCATATGCTACCTTAGGCTCTCAGTGTGTTTTCAGATGCTGTCAGCTAGTTGACCTGGGTTGAATTCAGTCTGTACTCTGGAGATCAGAAGACCTGTCTCCCACACATAGCCCATTAAACTATCTAGAAAAGGTTCAGATAAAAGTATTGGCGGAGCAGGCTTCTTAAATAACTTGGTTATTGGTGCTGTGGACAAGGAACCATGACTCATAACTTAAACGGAAGGTATGACGCTTGTGGAAACTTTGGGGTTTTTATTTCCGGATTGTTACACTGCTGGATTTTCTTTAAAACTTCATCTGGTCTCCACTCCGTAACTTCTTATCTTACTTCATAAGATGTGTTTGCCCCAGACATTCCTGGAGAGTTGCAAACGCCTGTGCAGAGATGGTGCAGTTCTGAGATGGACAAATTGAGGCTGTGAAGAAGACACTGCCACCCCAGGGATCTCCTGCCTAACATTAAGGAGATCTTGTCAAATGTATTCTGCTCCCAAACAGAGCTTGTTGATGTTTATGCTTGCTGTTGTGTTTATAAGGTCTGTGATTCTGAAGCTAACTTAGATGTACACACTGACATCTCCACTGACTTTTTTGGTCTTTATGTTTGGTCCAGATTGTTAGCAGATTAGGGGGAAACTCCTGCTCTGCAAGGATGTTGCCATCACCTTCAGTGGAACTTCACCACAGATAAGTGACCATCAAAAATACATTGAAAGCCTCAAGAACCATTCAACATTCTAAAATACTGTTATGTTTGTCAAGCACAGTCAAGTCTGGTTAATCACACCCAGTTTGCAAACATCCAATTTTATCAGTTTAAAAAAAGAGTCCAATCTTGTTCACATGTCCTATTAAACTAGATTATCCTTTAATCTGTGGGATGCTGAGACAATGCCAATAAACCAAGCATGATTTATTCAGCTCTGACTGTTCTGATCTGAGAAGCACCTTCATTCAGAGACTGATTGCTCAACTATCCATAGAATTTTCATGGATCCTACAAGATGTTAATCTCTCCCTCTATACTTGCCAGAGATTTCTGCTGGAATTACAGGACTTGTTGCCTGACATGTATAGAATAATAATATTAGCCTTTCTAAATGTTTTTACGAGTGACAAAGCAGAATCAAATTATGATCTATATTCAAACGAGCTTTTCAAAACTTATGCAGACTCTTTGTTGTTTATTCAAGCATGGGGGAGATTCCTTCTCTCCGAGGAATGGCTGCTAAGGAGCCATATGTGGGACACAGCTCTAAATATTCCTCTTGTGTGGGACGCTCACTTCATGGTCAAAGGCATTCATGGTTAACAAATTTAAATTTTGCACCTCTCTCTAATTTAAAGCCAAAAAGCCACTTGAATACCAGTGGTGCCAATCAGTCCTTTTCTGCTACTGCTGTTGCTTGTGCATGTATTTTATGACCTTACCTATCTGAGGTTTGCCTGGCTTGTATATGTTAATCAAATATCCTTTGAGTCTGCTTATGTAAGGAATGCTAATTGAGGGGAAAAAATAATCACTCCAGTTTACAGAAGTGTTTGCAAATGTGTGTCACCACTTTTGCCTGGATTTTGCAACTGACTTGCAAAATTTGATCATTTAATGTTCGGTTGATATATTGTAATTATAATCTTACTTATTTTCACTTTTCCTGAATCTTTCTGATCATTGAGAGTTTCACTACCAGCTGCTGCAATGTCTGCTGTAGCACTGATGCTTTTTTAAATGTAACTGGGTCAACTTCTTTTGTTGACAGGTTTTAACTATAGCATCAAAGCTAGTTGACTCAGTAGCCTCTCTCTAACTTGTTTGGATTAAAACCCCGGCATGAGGTATGTGCGGATGATGCTTTTGCAGAGACAACAACCCAGCCAGCAAAGGGCTGGACTGGGATTAGAGGAGGGTGCACTGGCTGGTCCTCACCTCAACTGTGCCTCTGCAGCAGCTCTAGGTGGGAGAAGCTGTGACACAGTCACAACCAGCTGAGCTTCAGGTGGAAGAGTGATGCCATCTAATCCACTGGGGTGACTTGTGTATTTTTAAAGATATGTGTGGCAGAGGAGTTTTCTAGGGGTTGGGACTTTATGGTTTTAGTCTGATACTTGCTACAAAGGCCACCAGAGTCAACTAAAAGACCCCTGCTGTCTCCCACTTTGCAAATGTATTCAGATGTGTGCTTTTCAACCATAAGCATTTTTGATAAAAAATTGAAAAGTAACTTACTTTTTTTTGCTGTTGAGAACTAGGTCCTTAAAGGTTTAGCATTACACAGCATATTTCTCATTGGTAAAACACACTTTTTTCTCACTCATATTACTGCAGAGACCTTGAATGCAGGAGCTGTAGGTTTTGTCCGGAACTTGCTATGTCAATTCTCTTTTGACCAGGCTATACCATTACAGACAGAAGGGGAAATGATCAGAAGGTTAGTAGCTACTGTTTTGAAATACTCTTTTTAAATGAAAGAAAATTTGTTACATGAATACAGACATATGAGCAAGCATCCTCCCATGCACAAACCGTGTGTCATGCTTGATTTTCTCAAACTTTACAGAAGGTAAAATTACTAGGTTTTGTGTTTCAGTGGTTTTCTTCCACTGAAGACAATGGAACAAACTTCAGTTAATTTTGTTGGAGCATGATTTGGCCCCTAGTGACTTTAATTCTCTCTTTTCTCACCTCTTTCTTTTGCACAGCAGGCAACAGTATAGCTTCCATACAAAGGATACAGCCTGAAAAATAGCACCTTGACTAAGGAAGGAGAATGATTTAAAAATTAATGGCGAGAACTATTACTTTTCTGTACATACTGTACTGTACACAGCTCTGAAAATTATAGTTCCTGTTATTTTAACACAGCAAAGCCTTTTTTTTTTGAAGGTGCCACTTTCCAATTTCTGTTCTTGTTAATAATTTAACAGTTTAAGAAGATGCTGTAAAAGTAATTTACTTCATTGTGTCTGTTTCTCCACAGTGAAACAATTTCCAGGTTTGTTTGGGGTTTTTTTGTAACTTTGAAGAGTGGAAGAGGGAATGTGTCCTCTGATTATGCAGATTTCCCATAGACCCTGTTTTAAGGATTTATAGCTGAAAATACCAAAGCGCATCACTTAGGGATTATACAACAGAGGAAAAAGAAGGATCAGAGAACATCCCCCAGAAACCTGGTCCCCGAATTCCTTTCCTGTTCCTATGTCAGCCTAGAGAGGCTGTAAGATGAAGGAAAGATGTCCCGCTTAGCTAATGCTGTGTTAAACTGCCTCTGCACTTGCTGCTAAAGGTAATTTCAAACGAGGTTATTTGACCTGAAGAGGAATCTGATGGTTAAAAGTCCTTTTTTTCCATAGTGTGGACATATGTCCCAGTAGCTAACTGTGGCTGATACTGCACCCTCCCTTGGGGCTGACTCTGACAAGCTGCAGCACTCATCAGATCCCTGCTTGGTCTCCATAGGGTTTTGCATACCGGTTTCTGTGTAAAATTATACTGTTTCTGGGAAAACGACATGATCTATGTCTCTTTCAGCCACCACCCCATGTTTTTAGGGAATAGCGTCCTTTTTCCTGCTGCTGAAGCTCTCTTCTGCCGTCTCCTCTTTTTACTCTTTCTCTTTTTTTGTTCCTAGCTTTCTCTTCCTCCCATCCTGCACCCTATAACCTGTCTGCTCCCGAAGGTGCCACCCACCATTTTAATTTAGAAGCTAATAGCTTTGCAGCTGCCTGCAAGGTCGTAGCTTAACTCTGCCTCGGGTCCTCCCAGCTGAATGAAAGCTGGCTGTGGGGTACTGGAGCGTTACTTCTCTCTATGCCACCATTCTCCCTCCCAAAACTCAGGAATTAGGCTCCCAGTGCCATTGAACTTGCTGCTGCTTTCACTGCATCATGCCGTGTGAGGCTGCAAGCTTTCTTGTGTCATGCCACCACTGTTAACGCATTGGTTGAAAATGTGAAAAGCACTGTGTTCAACCCAGACAACCTGATCCTGTATTTCAGGGGCTCAGGAAAAGCGTCATTCCAACAGACCGGCTGGCTGAGGCCGCAGCTGAAAACAGGTCTCTTCCCTCTGCTCATTTCCTTTGCACCTTTTTTCACTGTTCTGTCTGAAAATACCTCTCTGCCTGTCCTTACGCTTCTAACTTTTCATTTCCCACATGGCTTGACTGCTGACTCCTCTGAGCATCATCCAACCATACAGACTGTCCGGCAAGGGCACAGCCTCCTCCAGCAGCATCGCTGCCCAGCAACCCACCACCGGCTGCTGTGCAGTTTCGACAGAGCAGCTCTGCAGTATAAGGACCCTCACTGCAGGTTGTGCGGTTGCGCTGCGGTTGCAGTCCTGCCCATGGCTATGGGAAAGCAAGCGCTTGGGTGGCAATGCCGAGTTTTGGGATCGTGGGTGATACCACCCCGCCTCTGCAGCCCCACGTCCTGTAACGCCTGTCCCGCATCACAACGATACGGTTGCCTCCTGAGGAGCCCCCCCTCAGCGAGGGCAAAGCCAAAATGCAGCAGCAATGAACTATACGTGCAGTACTGCCCGCCAAGGGTTCAGTCCTGCACCTGGCAAAGTCAGCAATAAAACTACTGGTAACTGGGACAAGCTCTCACTGGATGGTAAGAGGCAGAAATTGTGTAACTGTTAGGCTATGCTTTGGAAAGCAAAATAAAAGCAGTTTCTGACAATGACAGTTATTTTGTGTCCTGGCTGGTAAAAGAAACCGTATTAAAAATGCACAGAAAGAAATGAGGATACTGCTCCAAAAGTCTGACTTTCATACAGAAAATGTGGATGAAGACTAATACCTATTATGTAAAACAACATTTTTCATGCCATACCAGATAGACAGAAAACTTCATTTTGAAAGGTTGAGTCAATACAGTTGTTATCAAAGGCTATTCTAGTATGTACTGTGCTTCAGCTGAGGGACCACGTAAAAACTTCCTGGGTAAGTACAGCAAAAACTTCAAAATGTCTCATAAAACTTCTAAAACCATTTAAATATTAAGTTAATGGGTCCCATTTTCCTTTCAGCTGTGAAGGTTTGCATCAATGGCATGGCACTGCAGTGGCAGAGAAATAATTTGAGTGTATTTTTTTTTTTAATTATCTTACAATGGAATGGAAGCAGAATTAGTTAAACCACAGAATCATAGGAGAACAAAATATATTGTAAGTCAGTTGGGTCAGTGCCAAAATAAAGCTAATGGGAATTTTTTTTGATCCACCCAAGAGGTGTCTCATCTAAATGATTGCTGTCCTTCTCCACATCAGAAGAGCTTGTGACTCATACCCATTTCCATTCTTAATCTCATACATATGCTTTAATCGTTGGCTTCATAGTTCATACATAGTTGCTAATATGAACCTATTTCATACAATGTTTTAAAAATATTGCAACTCGTATAAACTTTATACAAATCCCTTCACATGCTGCACAGAGTAAATAGAAGCTCAATGACTATAATACCCTAAGGAAATCTGTAATTATAAAAAGCTCCTAAATTTTTTCTTGGATGGGATACTCCAAAACATCGAACTCATCAGGGGACAACCATTGCATCAACTCTGAAATAACAATGGTGTGTTAGAAAATTCAGTTTCTTGCCAAGAAAACTTTGAAATGGCTGTCTAAAAGCTATCTACATGAGCAAAGAAATACAACCCCAAATTTCTCTACTCTGGTATCTGTAATGTAGCAGTGAAATCACAGAAATTTCTTTCTTGCAATAATGCATTTAGAGTAATTATAGAAAATAAGCATATTTGTCACAGAGAGAATCCAGTAATTTAAAAAATAATAGTGAGTTACTTGGGCTACAGGAAAAAATGTCTAGTTTATTACCAAACATTTCAGTTCTGACAAAATGCTGATTCCTCATTTGTTTTTAGTATTTTTTTCTCTATGTTTAGAATGCAGAGGGCTTGTTGGGGTATTTTTTGTTCTTTGACTTGCCAGCACACACCTAGTAAAAAAACAATCTCAGAAAATTCAAATTGACCTATCTTAAATAGTATTATTCAGAAATAAATATAAATATGTAATATACGTATACACTATACAGATACAAATACAGTTACATATTCAAACTGGCTGACCCCAGGTGCGCCAGGATCAGAGATCAACATCACAGCATTGATGAAGAACAGCAATGAGGTGGTTCCAAGAAACACAGAAGAAATACGGAAGAAATGAGGGCAAAATAATTTCTTCCTCACCTTTTCGCCTGCTGTGATTTCTGTGGTGTCTGGGAAGTCATGAGAGCTTACAGGGATCACTACAGTTCCCTGAAGAGTATCTGCAACAGCACAGTTGACAAAGGGACGCGGTTTGGTTAACATCTACACAAAATGCCAATTTGTGTGGCACTGAATGCCATCAATGACCAAAGAATTGGCTCAAGGTTTCATTTTGTTACCACTCTTTCCCACTGTAAGCAGCTGTTAGCAACAGGTGTACACCAGCTCCTGCATCAAAATTTTGTGTCTGTGAAGGGTGCTGGTTGTAGTACTGCTTGCTCAGGTGTTCAGGGTCACATCAGAATACGCAAATGATGGAGAGCTACATGGAGCACATGGGAGTGCCTAGGACCTGGAGCAAAGTGGTCCAGCGGGCTTTTTTCTTCTTTTCCTTCACATCTTCACGTCTGCTGTGCAGGACTTTGTTTCAGTGTTTCTGCATCTTGTCCCAGAAAAGACCAGGAAAGATTCAGGAAGGATCCCACTGAAGTTAACTTCTAAATCACACTGACTTTGGTGGGAGTCGAGTTAGACCCAAATGCAAAGAGTCAGTAAAGCACACAACAGTGATTTCTCATGTTTCCATAAAGCATTGGACCCAAAGCTCACGGAACGCAGTACTTTGGACTGAGCTGAGTGCTCACAATTCCCACTCCCAGTTTGGAGCTGGGAGGGGTCTCTCCAGAGTAGGTCCTCTCTCACGGGACAATTACAGCCTGATCAAACCTTAAAAAAGAAGACGTTCAAGGACTGTGTAGAAATGTGAAATGAAAATGAATTTGTTTGGGTGGAAGCAGCCGCTGAAAGACTATGCTGAAAATGTGTTGCTGGTTTCTGTGAATGGAAGCAAAGCTAATGGAGAAAGCCCGGGCATGTTAGTGGAGATTGCCCCTTCCACACAGGCCTCGTACCCCTGTTATGGCAGTGGTACTGGTTCACTTCCAGGACTTTCTTTTTTCATTCCTGGAACTACTTCCTAGCATCTTTTGCATTCACGCACCAAACATTGGTAAAAAAAGAAGCATTGCAGTCTGTTGAGTGCTTTATATGAGTTTTAAGAATTATCTACTGTATTTACACAGTTGACCTGTGTGAATATAAAACCATGGATCTGGCTATGGTCTGCTGGATAAATAAATGTCAATGTTTGTAAGTTTTTGAAAGAGATTTATTCTGGCCCTCAGCTAAATTTTATGCTAGTTAAGAGGAATATTACACCACAAGAAAAATCTTCCATGTCTTTAAAATACAAGCACAGATGATCTTTAAAAAACTGTTCCTGCCGTTAAATTAGAAAACTTTAAAACGGTGTTGTAGCTCGGTGGTCTGAGCAAAGTTCTGGGAGTTGGGCAGCTCTGAATCTTATCCTTTTGGATGTGGCCAGGATGCTTTCATGGTCCTTGGTTTCAGCTACTGCAAAAATCCTTAGGCCCCTACTGCAACTGTGCTGCACCCGTGTAAGACTGACCACTTTTTACCCAGGATAGCACATTGACAGGAAAACTCATGTGTTTTTATTTTGGTAACTGGCTCTCCACTCAGTCAGCAGGCTGGTCTGACACACTTCTCAATAACTTGATTGTGAAATCTGATGCAAGAGAGGCAGTGGTAACACATCTCAGAGGCAGGGAAGGCAAGAGGGACTGACTACCTCCTTCACTTACTACATGCATTTAGAAGACCAGAGCACTTTTAATGTGTCCTAATCTCCTGCTTTTAGACTTTCCATGTTTGTTGGCAGGAGGAATAGCTTGATTTTAACCAGCTGTGTAAAAGTCATGCTAACTCAAGTCAACTTGTGTAAATTTCAAATAAAAACTTTTATTTCCTGTTTCCAAAACAGTCAGCATGAGTTTCAAAAAGGTGATGCTGGAGAAATGAAAGAAAGCTACCCCTGGTTTGCATAACACCCAGATCAAAGCTCAGTGGTCTCCCTTAATCTAACTATTTGGGATGATGACAATCCTTAAAGCACCTTAGAACAAGGTGCAAATGTCCCCTCAACACTGGTTATTCAGCATCTGCATTTCACTGTCAACTATCTTTATCCATTGAAACTTTAGTTCAATATCAGTTTGTACATTATTAGCAGCCTGACAGAAACAGCTAGATGGAGTGTATTCATTCCACTCATTGCTGGCTTTTGTTTGAAGCCAGACGTGGTGGTGGTCACAGTCCTGTGCAATAATAAGTTTGGGGTGATTGAGATACAGCAGAAGGGAAATGGCAGGTCTGGGGCTGAGAGAGAAACAGCCTAGGGTCAGTCAGACTCTGTGGGTAATGCAGTGACTGAAACGAGCCTGCTTTAACGAGGCAGTCTTGCTCTCTCCAGCTAACCTGCACACTGACATTGGGGCACATGATGAAGCTGAGAGGTGGTGTGGTTTGGGAAGCTGGCTCAGGGGCCCTGTACTGCCTGGGCACCAGATTGTGCCCATCTGTCCGTCTAGATGCTGACAATTAAGTAGTGCTGTTGCAAAAGGTCTCTGTGCTCTGTGTGAGATCTGCAAGAGTCCTTTCCCTGGGATTGCTTCCTACCAGCACTCATTGGGATTACCCCTGTTGCCGGCAGCTATCACTTCACATCTCTGCAAAAATGTAAGAGCTGATGCTCAGTGACAAGCATCTGACCAGAAATATGGGACCTCACAATGAATCTTCCTGGTCCTGTTTTTTAGAAACCAGTGAGGCAAGCAAAGAGTCAGCCCCTCTAAAACCTCCTCACAGGCCTGTCTGTGGGTCTTGCTGCTTCACAGCAGGCACTGCACGATTCAAAATGTTGACCTGAGTGATATGAATGCTGTAGGGGGGTCTAAAATCCATAAAACGACAACCACACCTCAAGACAATGAGGAGCTACTTTTTGCATTTCATCTCCTACAGTGCAAGTCCTTAACTTCATGGATAGCCAAATGTCACACCTCCTCCTGTGCCTGTTGCAAATAAGGTGAAATGTGAGAGGAAAACTTTGCTGTTTAAGATACCCTGTAACCAAAGGAAAGTAGTATTGGTCTGAAAGCCAGAATTTCTGAGAGTATCCCTTCCAAAAACTGTTGCTAATATTTCCACGAGGCACCACTGTCATTACTGAGCTAGGCGTTACATTTTTCTGCCAGGGAAGAGAACTCAGATCTCTAAAGTGACATACCTAAGTCAATTCCCTCTGCATGCCAAACCGAAATTCCCAATTACATGATCTGCAACCCAAATCTAATCCCTAGACTGAGAATATAACCAAAGTATCCTGGCACCCAAAATTACACACAGCTCTCCCACAGCTGATTAACCTCTAGGATGCACCAGTAGTTCTGTGGGTCTCTAAGGACTGCTCTGTGTGCTACATAACCATCTAGGTGCTGCTCCTGTGGTATCTACAGTGTTTCTGAAGGCTCCAAGTCCATTACTCCCATAGGATGTAGCAGAACTGCATGGGCCTTGGAAATTAAACTATTGCTTTTTTCACCAGAGGAATAGTCCCTAACTTGGAGTAAAACCTCTTCAACTCTGTATTTAGACCGACAACTTCATTTTGTCAGGCACTGGAACAGGCTGCCCAGGGAAGTGGTGGAGTCACCATCCCTGAAGGTGTTCAAAAAACGCATAGATGTGGCACTTCAGGACAGGGTTTAGTTTAATGGGCATGGTGGTATTGGGTTGATGGTTGGACTTGATGGTCTTAAAGTTCTTTTCCAAAACAAGTGATTCTATGATTCTATGATTCTATTCAGCAGGGCTGTTGAACCAGCATCTTTCACTCACATCTCCTTGTCCTAGTGCATCTGCACGGCCAGTCTGCACTTACTGGATGCTCACCACTTTCCTCTGCACGTTCTCAGGATGAAGGGTGCTAAGGAGAATGACCTGTCAAGCCTTTCTGTTGGCACTGGGGTCACAGAAATTCATGTCTTTCACTGTTCTTCAGCTGGCACCAACTATTTCTTAAAGTTGAAGGTAAAAAAAAAAAAAAATACAGCAAATGGTAAGAGGTTTCTGCAAATACATGAGTTATCTTCTTAAGTCATTTGCACCAGATGCCACACATGGAGCTGCAGAAAGGTTGGCAGACCTCCCTTCAGATCAGTGAAGGCAGCATGCAGGTGCTTGTTTGGGCCTGAGCAACATAAGGCACTGAGGGAAGGGCTTACGGAGTAGTCTGGTGCGAGTTAAATAGAGAGTGTCAGCTGACAGACTCAGCTTTGACAATGAATTTCCTTGCTCTCATGGATCTAAAATAAATCAGACTTTACAATGTACCCCTTAATGTAACTTTAATGAAGTTTTTGTGCATTAATTTCCTTCAGGTCCAGTCCTTGTCATTAATGTTGTCTATTGGCAAACAAAGAAGGGTATCTTAGAAGAAAACCGTGCCAGCTGAGGAAAATGTTTGACTTGCTTGGTGTTGCCTAGCAGTTTTATATGTATTTTTCAAGGACATTTGAACAAACAAAAGTATATCTCTGCAAATTTCTTTTTATAGCCAGTGTCCCTGCTTGCAGTCCTGCACTGTACCCATTAGTTCCAATGCCTGTAATTAAAAATTGCAGGGAATATGTGCAGGATTAATAGCTCCTAATTTTCGCTGATGAGTTCTAAGCACTGATCAGTAAAGGGTTCACAGAACTGGCTTTCCCTATGCTTTGTTTTGCCTAGTGCCAGATTTTGCCTGAGAACCTTGTTCAGCTTATCACACACATTGATGTTTATAACAGCTATATTGGCACAGACAAGATACAGGCAGCGTTTCAGAGTCCTGTGTCTGTGCTGGTTCAGTGTACAATACTTGTACCTCTTGCAAATTCAGAGTCTGGGCTCCTGGGAGCTGATTACAGGAGAAGATTAAAAAGGCTGTCTTCCACACACATGTTCAGAAGCAATGGATGGCATCTGCAAGCCTGAACCAGCACACATCTGCTCAGAAAGGAGAAAAATATCCCCCAATTAGAAGTGTACCATCACTCATTACAAGGAAAAAACTTTGGAAATGCTACGTATGGCCACATTTACACATATATATATATACACACACCACATAAGCTTATAAGTGTGTATGTATGTGTGTTTATGTATTAAAATATATGAAGTTGTATGTTTAAGAAAGACTTTGTTGACACAGAACCTTCTTCGTTTTAGGCATCCAGCAGCTGGAGGAGGCACCCAGTCTGCATCAGGTCATGAGGAGAAGCAGGCAGCCCTGGGGAGGCTCAGCACGCCTGGCAGGACAAGGGGAGCAAACAGTCATGAAGGTCTGCAGGCAGGACGGGTGACACAGTGTCGTGGTTTAGGCCCAGCCAGCAACAGAGCACCATGAGGCTGCTCGCTCGCTCTTCCCCCCTATTGGTGGAATGGGAAGGAGAAAACATAATGAAAGCCTTGTGGGTTGAGACAAGGACGGGGAGGGATCACTCACCAGTTATGGTCACAGGCAAAAACCAGACTCAACTTGGGAAAAAACCCCAAATCAATTTCATTTACTATCACTAAAATCAAAACAGGATAATGAGAAGTAAACCCAAATCTTAAAAACACCTTCCCCCCACCCCGCCCTCTTTCCCAGGCTCAACTCCACTCCCAATTTTCTCTACCTCCTCCCCCAACCAGCAGCACAGGGGGATGGGGAATGCGGGTTGGGGTCAGTTCGTTGTCTCTGCCGCTCCTTCCTCCTCAGGGGGAGGACTCCTCACTCTTCCCCTGCTCCAGCGTGGGGTCCCTCCCACAGAAGACCGTCCTTCACAAACTTCTCCAATGTGGGTCCTTCCCACAGGCTGCAGTTCTTCACGAACTGCTCCAGCGTGGGTCCTTTCCATGGGCTGTATTCCTTCAGGCACAGACTGCTCCAGCACGGGCTTTCCCATGGAGTCACGGCCATCTCCGGGGTCATCCCCCTGCTCCATCGTGGGGTCCTCCCCAGGCTGCAGGTGGGCACCTGCTCCCCCGCCCCCCTCCATGGGCTTGGGGGGACAGCCTGCCGCCTCACCACCGGCTGCAGGGGCATCCCCTCCTGCCCCGCTCCTCCTCCCCTCCTTCCTCACTGACCTCGCTGTCTGCAGAGGGCTTCTCTCACATTCCATTCTCCTCCCACCCTGCAGATTCCCCTTCTTAAATCTGTTCTCCCAGAGGCACTGCCACCATCACTGATGGGCTCAGCCTTGGTCCGACTTGGATCCAGGGAAGCTTCTAGCAGCTTCTCACAGGAGCCAACCCTGTAGCCCCTCCCCCACTACCAAAACCCCACCACGCAAACCACACAGGTAGAAGTTGGGGAGGGAGGGGGAAGGTTGATACCCAGTCCTCCTTAGAGGAGGAGATTGTGTATGCATTTTATGCACTGGCCACATAAAATAAGTAAATAGTGGTAGAAGAGGAATAAGAATGCAAGGTGTTCTTATTACAGACCATGCCTTCTCTGTAAGTGTTCATTATGGTAACCTCCTCTCCTTAACCTGGGGCCAAAAAGAGCCTAGGCTGTGGTAGGTAAGGCTCAGTTCTCAGAAGGGAATGAATCCTCTAAGGTGGAAGTGGAAATTGTAACTAGGTCTTGGGGAAAGAACGAATCACTCTGCTAGGACAGAGAAGATAAAGGAGTAAGCCCTTCCTTCAGCTGTTTTATGAAGTAAAAACTGACTTTATGTGTATGTGGAAACCACCTCTATAGGTTTGGCTCAGAAGTTTGGAGAAAATCTACTGGATATTGTCCCTGGAGGTCACAGCAGCTGCATAACTGCAAAGACCCTTTGGAAACCTCCATGGCCTTGCTCAGAGCAGGGTCAGCTTCAAAGTTAGATCCAACTAACTAAACCCTGTCGTAACAGAGATGGTTTTCTGCAGATGCAGAACTTCTAGGAGGATTTTAAGTTAAAAAAATAAAAAGGTAGGTTGACACAACCATCACTGAGCTGAATCTGAAAGCATCTCCTGTTACCAGGAGAAAAGAAAATATCTTTGTATTATAAATGTATTGTTATCATTCCTACATTCAATCAGTTGCAGAAACACTGGTCCAAATGCTGCTTATCTTGCTCAGGCATGTGAACTCCTCTCACAGGCACATTAAGCTCTTCATGAGTTAAATGAGAATATAGCCAATAAAATAGTCCCCACACAGTTGCTGCTCTCTACCTGAGGGTTCAGTGTTGCTTCAGGGTTAGCTTTGTTCTGTCCAGCAAGGACAGGGTGGTGAGCAGAACTCGGAGGGGACACATGTGAAAGAGACAGAGCTGAGTGCTCAGAGCTGGGGACATGGAGGCTGAAGGTGGATGGTGGTGGAGTTGGACAAGACAGCAAGGCAGGTGTCTACCAGTAGAGGCTCCTCAGCACACATCTGCCAATTAGTAATTAACAGACACATGCTGAGGTGTGTCAGTTTTGTCTCTTGGTTCAAACAACTTCTGTTACTCCCTGACAAACAACTTCTGTAACTGTTCTGACAGTGAGATGTCCCAGATGGATGGGATGGCAGATGTGGTTGTGATGGAGGTTGAGCTGCAAAGGCCAGGCATTAACTGGACCTGGCACAAGGCACAGGAGTAGGTGCATGGGACCACATTTAGTTCTCCTCTCCTTGGATAACTCAACTGTCATGCTGCTGGGAAAGGGACCTGCTCCCAGGTCACACTTGGGACCCCCATGTCCTCAGGTGTAGCCAGGTGAGTGGAAGAGTGGTGAAAGGAGCCACCGAGTGTCTGACTCTTGAAGAACTGCATATGGAGCCCTGATGATGAACAGGCTGAGCACCTCTGATGCACATCAAACAAAGAAACCAAAGGTGACAGGGCACTGGACCTGGGAGAAGGGAGCTTGGTATGCATGTTTAATCAATTATTTCCCTATGTCACTTCACTGGCAGCAAGCTGAGCAAGAGAAATCCTGTCAGGGTCATCAGATTGACTGCTGAGTCAAAGAGTTCATGTGTTAAAAGCTTCAGCAACTGAAACAGATGTTAATCTGTGTACACACGGGTAAGGTGCACAGAGGGCAGGAAGGTCCACTGGTCCCGGTGCGAAGCACAGGCTGCCTTGTTGGGCATTCTGCTTATGGCTGCAGACCCAGCATACACATCCACCCACATGCATATGCATATCAAACAGAGTTAATGGTAGATAATAGCAAAGCTTAATGAGCTTTCCACATCTTCTCTTGAAAATATTTACATTTTTTAAGTCAACTTCCCATTTCTTCTTGAAAAATTTCCAAAAGCTGCATTCTTGTGTCAAGCTCTACGTTTCCATGTAAGTTCAAGGTAATGATTGAACTTGGTATGTCTGCCAGCTGTGTTGTTGCAATATCTACAGAGGAACATCGAAAGTCTGTGTTAGTTTGGGACTCACAAAAAGTAATTCATTATGCATAATGGTGATGTTGGCAGTGCATGCCAAATGGTTAAATCTAATGTAGCATACAGTTTCATTAAGGCACAACAAAATTAATCTATCCCTTCCCACCAGGAGGTTTAAACAAAAGCAATGGGGAAGGAGATGCATGCAAAAAGCAGCAATTCATTAATGAAATGAAGACATGTAAAATAATTAGGCTTATAACAATAGATTAGAGGACTAAATTAACCCTTTTATTTTACGTGCAATATGCACAAGTCAGAACACAAACATTGGGCGTTACTATGTAAATGAAATCTTAAGTGTCTTCTGTTTTCCTTTCAGGGAAGAGATGCACAAGCAGATCAAAACAAAGCGACTAGTTCCTTTTAACAAGTTTATTCTGGTTTGCAGAAACTGCCCATGGTGACTATTTGCATTCAAAGTCAGTGACTTGACTTCAGATCTCCAGTGGGAATTTGCAAATGAAAGAGTTAACTCAAAAGAATCGGGGAGAAAGAGCTGCCACTAAACTGGTGTACAATAACTCGTGTAATTAATAATACTGAAACTAAGGGACCAATCTAAATCAACGGAGGGATGGAGCTTTCTCTTGCCTGATTAGCAATGATAGTTAAAAGGGACAATTGTCTTTCCTTAATAACTCCTGTGTCCCCAGTAACACAGGAGAATTTCTTAAACAACAGGGTGTCTGAACAGTATAGATGCTGTTTGCTTAAAGGTATAAAGGAAAGAGAAATGTTAAAAAATACGCTACATTTATTCAGGATAAGAATATCCCCAAATGCACAGACCTTTGAATTAACCAAGTAATCAAGAAATTCCTTGGCCTTCTGTACTTTAATTTTCTAATTTAGCTGAACACAGCAGGAACTTTCCCTATACTTTCTGGTTATGGTTCTCAGCTCTGTTCTGGAGGGAAGAAATCCTGCTAAGCACCCAGCAGTGCTTAGGGGACGAGGTGAATTCAGGGCACAGGGAAGCCTTTGGGGGAGCTCTGCAATGACTTCAACCCTGGGAAGGATGGGACTCCCACCCCCAGGGCTCTCCAATGGACCACACCAGGCTGTGGAGCTGGAGTCTAGTCTGCATACAGCATTGCCTGGATGTAAGTAATGAAGCATGGATGTCACGTGCTAGCGTTTTGTGCCACTGAGCACCCAAAGCTGGAATGCTGGCATGCTTTGAAACTCATGTGAGAGTTCATGGGAACTAGCAAGTATATAAGGTGACATTAAAAGCCTCAATGTATATGCTGAGAAGCCAGTATTTCTCTCCACTTTTCAAAATCATTCTGCCAGTGTCTAGAATGGGAAGCAAGGTTTGCCACTGGCAGTAGTATCACAAGAGGTATCCTACTAGGCAACATGAATTTATCACCCCAAGGGAAATACATCACACCAAACTTAGTAGCAAGTCCGCACCCCAAAAGGGAAGGGGTATTTGGAAGGCCTTGGGCAAGCAGCGACAATGGCAGAGTAGGTGATGGCACCCAGCACCTCACCATTGCAAACCAATGCAACAGTGCAGGGCACAACACAAATCAGGTGGACGTGGCTGGCAAGTATCTGAAATGAGGCATTGCCCATAAGGTTTTCTATTAACTATTACTGTTAGTCATGGTTGAAGAAGGAAGATGTGGGGAACTATACTTTTAAGAGGATTTGGTCTGAGCCAGCTGGAGCTAATTATCTTGTTCAGGAGCCCCTCATCCTCTGTGCTAATCAATTCTAACTCTGATGCTCAGCTTGTGGCTCTGAGGAATTTCTGGGCAGGGGAATGGCACAAAGATGGGGAAAAGCGATGGACTTGGTCCAGATGGGGGTAAGCTGAAATCTTTTTTAATTGTTCTTTCCACACTAGGATTTCCTTTATGTTTTCTACAACTGAAACCATGTTGGGGGGCTGATTCTCTTCAATCCAATGTCCTTGTATCTTCACTGATTTCAGGGAAGACTTATAACTTGAAGTGCCTAGATACTGATCCCTGATGTAGGAGACAAGGACATATTGATTTTATTGGGGCAACATTATCTTGGAAGGCAGTGACATGCCTCCTCTGAAGTCTGCAAGAGAAAGGCAGTACAGCAGGTATCTTCATTATTTAATGGGTCTTACTTAATGAAATTGGTGTACCTCTTTCTGTCCTGGTCATTCTCTTATCAAGGTGCCTAAGTGAGGTATACCCATATACTTGATGAATTGGCTTTGGTGATATTGTTTCAGAGTTAGCTGACAAGCATTAAAATGAATGGACTCCAATGTAATTCCTTAGGTACTCACTATGTTCACTGTTATTGATTAAGCAGGTATTTTAAAATAAATGTGAAGAAAATATTTTTATTTTATTATTTTTTTTATTTTATTTATTGAGCGTTGGTGGCATGTCGCTAAACTGGCTCTGTGCCCTCTGTATAACTCATTAAACTAAGTGGACACTCCATAGCTGGTGACTGGAAAACTCCTTAATCTAGAGGTAAATGTTGCTAGTTCATGGCTGGCAGCCAGAAATCCTCTTTGTCTGGAAAGCTGAGATATATTTAAGCTATTCTTAATTTTTAAGGGTACAACTCATCTTAACCTCTTAATTCCAAAGATTTGCCAAGATGTGTCTGATATATCATACATAATGGTGCCACTTAGGTAAAGATGCCCTGTTTTAGAAAAAATAGTCTTATGGAGATGAGCCAGGGCCTCCTGAGGTAATAGGACCCAACAGGGGACCACCAGTGAAATACCTCAAAGGAATTAAGGTGTGTTCCTCTAAAAAGGTGACACAGGTGACAGCCCAGCTGAAGTACCTCTACAGCACTGCATGCAGCAATAGGCAACAAACAGGAGGCATTGGCAGCCACCGTGCTGCTAGAAAGCTATGACCTGGCTGCCACTACTGAAACCTGGTGGATGAATCCCATGACTGGAGTGCGGCTATCGATGGCTACAGGCTGCTCAGAAGGGACAAGTGAGGAAGGAGGGGTGGAGGGGCTGCCCTCTATGTCAAGAAATGGATAGATTGTGAAGTGCTGTCTCTGAAGAATAGGCACGAGCAGGTTGAAAGCTTATGGGTAAGAATTAGAGACCGAGGCAACAAAGGGAACTTTGTGGTTGGTGTCTACCACAGGCTGCTTGATCAAGGGGAGCCTATTGATAAAGACTTCTTACTCCAGCTACAGAAAGCATTGTGCTTGCAGGCTCTCATCCCGCTGGGGGACTTCAACCACCCTGACATCTACTGGAGAAGTAGCATGGTGAGCTGTAGGCAATCCAGGAGACTCCTGGAATGCATCAAGGATAACTTCTTAAGCCAGGCAGTAGACAACCCTACCACAGGGGATGTGATACTGGAGCTGATGGTCACCAACACAAGTGAGCTAATCAGTGACATCAAGACTGGAGGCAGCTGGGCTGCAGTGATCATGCACTGGTGGAGTTTGCAGTCCTGAGTGATAGGAGACAGGTGAAGAGTAAAGTTAAGACCTGAATTTGAGGAAAGCAAATTTCCTGCTGTTCAAGAAGTTAGTCAATAGGACCAGCTGGGAAAATGCCCTCAGGAACAAGGGAGCAGAACTGACCTGGCAGATCTTTAAGGACATTTTCCATAGAGCACAAGAACTCTCAACTCCCAGGTGTAAGGAATCAGGAAAGGAAGGTAAGAGACTGGCATGGCTGAATCAAGACCTGCTGGTCAAACTAAAGGGCAAGAATGCATAGGCAGTGAAAGCAGGGACGGATATCCTGGGAAGAGTATAGGGATGCTGCCTGGTTGCATAGGGATGGGGTCAGGAAGGCCAAGGTGTAGCTGGAGCTGAACCTGGCAAGGGATGCAAAGAATAATAAGAAAGGCTTCTATAGGTATGTCAGCCAGAAAAAGCAGGTCAAAGAAAGCATACCCCCAGTGATGAACACTACTGGCAAACTGGTAATAACAGATGAGGAGAAGGCTGAGGTATTCAACAACTTTTTCTCCTCAGTCTTCACTAACAACCTCTCTTGCCACACCTCTTGAGTAGATGGACCGCAAGACAGAGACTGAGGGTCCAAAGTCTCTCACACAGTAAGAGAAGATCAGGTTCGTGACCACCTGAGGAACCTGAACATACATAAATCTATGGGACCTGATAGATGCATCCCAGAGTTCCAAGGGAATTGGCTGATGTAGTTGCCAAGCCACTCTCCACAATATTTGAAAAGTCAGGGCAGTCAGGTGAAGTCCCTGGTGACTGGAAAAAGGCAAACATTGCATGCATTTTTAAAAAGGGTAGAAAGGAGGACCCTGTGAACTACCATCCTGTCAGCCTCACCTCTATGCCTGGGAAGATCAGGGAACAGATCCTCCTAGAAGCTATGCTAAGGCACATGGAGGACAAGAGGTGATTCAAGACAGCCAGCATGGCTTCACCAAGGGTAAGTCCTGACTGACCAACCTAGTGGCATTATATGATGGAGTGACTACATTAGTGGACAAGGGAAGAGCTATGGATGCCATCTATGTGGACTTCTGTAAGGCCTTTGGCATGGTCACCTACAACATCCTTCTCTCTAAATTGGAGAGAGATGGATTTGATAGATGGACTGTTTGGTGGATGAGGAATTGGTTGCATGGTTGCATCCAGAGGGTAGTGGTCAGCAGCTCAATGTCCAGATGGAGATCAGGGACAAGTGGTGTCTGTCAGGGGTCCATATTGGGACCAGGACTGTTTAATATCTTCATCAATGACATAGTGGGATTGAGTGTACCCTCAGCAAGTTTGCAGGTGACACCAAGCCATTTGGTGTGGCTGACGTGCTTGAGGGACAGGATGCCATTCAGAAGGACCTCGACAAGCTCAAGAATTGGGCCCATGTGACCCTCATGAGGTTCAACAAGGCCAAGCGCAAGGTCCTGCACCGGGGTCAGGACAACCTCCAGTATCAATACAGTCTGGCAATGAAGGGATTGAGAGCAGCCCTGCAGAGAAGGACTTGGGGGTACTGGTGGATGAAAGGCTGGATGTGACCCAGCAATGTGCGCTCACAGCCCAGAAAGCCAACTGTATCCTGGGCCGCATCAAAAGAAGCGTGGCCAGCTCAGCTGGTCAAGAGAGGTGATTCTGCCCCTCTACTCTGCTCTGGTAAGACCCCACCTGCAGTACTGCGTCCAACTCTGGAGTCCTCAGTACAGGAAAGACATGGACCTGTTGGAGTGGGTCCAGAGGAGGGCCACAAAAATGATCAGAGGGCTGGAACACCTCTCCTGTGAGGAAAGGCAGAGACAGTTGTGGTTGTTCAGCCTGGAGAAGAGAAGGCTCTGGGGAGAACTTAGAGCAGCCTTCCAGAACTTAAAGGGGACTTATAAGAAAGATGGGACAGACTTTTTTAGTAGGGCCTGTAGTGATAGGACAAGGGGTAATGGTTTTAAACTGAAAGAGAGTAGGTTTAGATTAGATATAAGGAAGAAATATTTTGTGATGAGGGTGGTGAAACACTGAAACAGGTTCCTCAGAGAGGCGGTAGATGTCCCATCCCCAGAAACATTCGACATCAGGCTGGACGGGGCTCTGAGCAACTATATCTAGTTGAACATGTCCCTGCTCATCGCAGGAGGATTGGACTAGATGACTTTTAAAGGTCCTTGCCAACACAAACTACTCTATTCTATGATTCTAACATTCCACAAAACTGCAGGACACCCCTTCCTCCTCTACAGCCATGAGCAGACCCTGTCCTTTTCTGATTCTACCCTTTGCTGCTTCATGTCTCATATCCTACTGCCAGTGTCAGTTCATCTCAGCTCCCTATCCCAACTGTCCCACTCTTCTCTCAGTGCTGGTCCTGGCATGGCAGTGGTTTGGCGATTAGTTTCAAAAGGAGTAGGACTGGGAGCAGCATCAGTCACAGCTCTGTCTTCTCTTGTTCACGCATCTACAAAGTCCTGGCCCTTGGTGCTGGTAACTCCCAGTGTACAGTCAGCTTCTCAGTAAATTCCCATGTTTGGCTATTGCTTTAAGTAAAGGAGAAAAGTAAAATATGTAAGACAGCATTTCTGTGCAAGCTTTTGAATTTTCACTTTCACATATCATTGCCAGTGCAAAGAAAAAAGAACCCAGACTGCCTGTCAAATTCATTTGAGTCTTCAAGGCCGGGACAGAAGGAAGACAGGGTTTTATTTGTACACTGAGCAAATAGCATCTGGGAGCCAGTGGGACATGACAAACCTCACAGCCAGCAATGCTGTTCTCAGGGTCCCACTCTGGAAGAAATCCTTGTGGGATTGGGTCCCCAGCCAAATGAAGGCAGTGGTCTGGGCAGCTGAGCACACACAGAAGTACTTGTTGTCCTCTTTCCCCATGATTGACCTTTCCTGGAGCCAAACCAGCGTGACCTACTTTACAGCAGCCTATGGGCTGTCCTAAAAGATGTGTTTTGCCACGCTGACCCAGTGCTGGAGTACCCACCAGGGACATCTGGTGTGCCCTTTCCATTGAGACGTGAGGACACAAGTGGGAAACTGGTGGAGGACATCCAAGCTGATATGTGTGAGGGTCTTTGGAGGCCATTTTAGACTCTGGTTGCTCAGTAAAGCAAAGGAGCCAGAGTCTGAGACTGTGTCCCTAAATCTACTTCACAATCACGAGTCACCAGCTGGCAGATGATTATAGTGTATGGCCTTTCTCCCATCAAACTAATGGAACTTTTGAAATTAATTAATAGGATCCTGAAAGTTCCCAGAGCCTTGTTTTATTTTTAAATTAACACATTCTTCAGTGAGATTGGAGATATAGGCCTAAATACTGCCCTCAGTTATACCCACATATCCCCACGGAAGACAGCTGATTTCCCTATTAACTGATGGCAGAATGTGACATGCAAGGATCTGCATGTTCCCTGTCTGTACGATGGAAAAAGTCTGCAAAAATGGACATTTTTTATGTCTTCGTATAAAAGATAAGTGTGACTCATTCAATTCCTCTTTAAACTATTTTATATTTACTGCTTTATATAGTTATTCTGGGCATCAGCATCCTCAACAGTTACTTAAAAGCTGTACTTGCCAAAACCTGTCAATTACTGCTTCAGTCACAACTTGCACAGTCACTGAGACAGCAGCAGAGAGAGAAGTTTTGAACTCATTTGAATGTCAGAATTTCACAGTAGAAACCTATCTCTGGTGATATCAGTGTCACCTTTTCAAGCAACACTGTGTAAGGTGGTTTGAAAGAAATCCAGGGTGAGCAGCTCATTGGACAGGGGGGTGTAGTGGTAGGTGTCACCAGGGGAGTCTGGCTGATGGCAGGAAAAGGACATTGCAGACAAATAGGTTTGGGACTAAGGAAAATGAGGTAGAAAAGCACATCACAAGTGGGTCTCTTGGCATGTGGGTGGCTAGATTGGTCAACTCAAAAAAGAACCCTGTGTTGCTTAACTGGCAGCCTCTGGTGTAAAGATATCTATGTTGTTGGCTAACAGCCAGAAGCAACCACACAAAGTGGGAGTGCCTGGACTTAGAGCACTTTGAGGAATGATGGATCTGGCAAAACCATTGGTCCAGACAGCAACAAGCAGGCAGCCCTGAGGGGCGAAGGCTGATAGGCACGCAGAGGTTCACGGGTCTCTGTGTGGTCCAGCTGTGAACCCCAGGGCCAGGAACAGGCCACCGTTGCCATCGAGGGACCTCACGACCAGCTGCTCAACACATGTGTGGAACAGTGCGTTCTCCTGGCAATGGTACAAATCCCAGAAAGCTGACACCAGTGATGGGGTGCCGATGGTGCAAATGAAGTCGTAAACTGATCTCAATGTGATGCCTCTTTTCTACACAGATATTTTTAATTTGCTCATGTAACTTTTTATCCTGAAATTATAGGAATTGCTTTTATACCACCATGATTAGTTTCTCTCTGCACTCCTTTGTCGTTTCAACCTCGTGCACTTTCTGGACTGCAGTACCTGCAGGTGGTTGGTTACAGACCAATTCAGAGAATAAACACTATAATGCTGCCTAAAATTAGTGCTTCTCTGAGGTAAACCACAGGGACAGTCAGTCTCAGGTTAGATCTAGAGCTGGGGGAAGTTGGAGGTCAGGCAGGCACAGCAAGGAGGTCCCATGCCTGCTATACCTCTCCTGCAGGTTGCAATGTACCCCAGCCAGCAGCAGCCCTGCTTGGGTTGTCTGTTCGACATGCTTCCCCTCTTTCCTCCCCTCCTGAAAACCCCATGCAGACAAAAAAAACCCTCTCTATGTTGCTTAGTTTTCTAGCTGGGGAGTTACACCTGAAAGCTACCACTAACAGTTTTTCTCCTGGAATAGTTAAGGGACTGTGCAGAACCAGAAGAACAGTTAAGCAAAATGAATGTATACACAGCCTTAGGTAGGAAATAAATGTAGATCACATTACATAAATATATACCTCTATGCTTACAAAGACACTTACACATTTAAAGTGCAACAATAACCAAACTTTTAAATCAGCTATTTAAAGAAAAACAAATCTTTCTAGAATGACCCCCAACTCGTAAGCAGGCCCAAAACAACATATATGAAGAAACTGGCAGCCATCCATTATTTGGGTTGCAGCATGAAGTAATAAAATTCAACCCAGCAAAATAATCTGCAATTCTTTGTCCTCAAGGAAACAGTGCTATGGATGTGGGCCAGGGAAATGCTATAACCTTTAGCACTATGACTAAATAAAATTCACAAATCTAACAGTTGTAAGGCTCTTCACTTGCTTTTACTTTACATTGTAACACATCTTCTTTTATTGTCTTCCTGTTTTTACTGGCTGAAATGTTTCCAGAGAGAGGAGATAGAAGTTGATCAGAGCAAGACAGGTAGTGTTAAATTTTTTTCCAGTGTAATATAAAGAATCTGTCAATCTTCACAACACATGATTTTTCTTAAATGGTCAACATATGGTTATTTTTTCAACTTAGAAAAGAAGCAAGACTTTCACTTTTCAAGGTGTAATTTTTGGTTCTAAGTTCAAGTGAACCATTTCAGTAACACCAAACCTTTATTTTATTGAATAATGATCTGTCTAGAAAATAAAGAAGATCTTTCTGGAAAAATTTATTATGCAATGTATCTATATGTGCTCAAACAATTAAGTGATTCTGTTAAATATGTTCCTGGATCAGGTCAGACAATCCAGTAGCATTCAGGAGTAAGGGTCACGTCTTCTGACCAGCGCTGGGCTAGTACAGATGTTCAAGTACATGTGAGGCATCTAGGAACTGAGGTCAGCATAGCAGCTTTTTCAGAAAAAAAATAGAAAAAAGAACACCTGCCTTACAAAAGATAAAATGGAACACAATTTGCCTTTCCAATTACCTTTCATAGACTGGCAAGCAGCAAGTAGTAAATGGGCAGTAGGCATACCTCACCCCCCTCCAAGGAATTTATGACCACCAAAATGAGACTGGAGATACTTTGATTTTACAAATAAAGCATTTCAGAAATTAACTCCATTTAAACTCCCTATTTGGAGTTTGCTTACTGCATAACTGTAGAATGAGATGATAGTTACTGCTGCTGGAAGGTATGTAAGTTAATGCAGATTTGCTCAAAACCTTTCCTGCTAGCAGAGATGGGCAGGTCCTGCTCAGAAGACACTTCCCACACCTGCCCCACCACCAGCACTGCTGTGCAGGGACTGACCTTGCAAGAGATAAGATATTACCCAGGGTCAGATAGGTCCCTCGGCACCACTGAGATGCCCAACAGTCAGTAAGAGAAGATGGACGGACATAAACTTCTTGTTAAATCAGCTGCCTTTGATTTAGTGGCAGATAATTCTCCTCAATTTCAGTGGAAACAGGTCTCTGCTAGAACTCATCTCAGAAAGAAGAGTGATTTTTTTAAATGGTTTCAAAGATTCCTGTTTCATTTACTCTTAGCTAGCCCATCTCAGTAGCCCTGTAAGCTGTTGTTAAAATCACTGCAATTTTCCTATGAATTCATTAAGAAACCCTGGGAGAGATGGCTGCAAACAGCAAGGGGATGCTCCCAGGGGTCACCCTGACACAGAGCCAAACACTGGGCTTCACTTATGAACCTGTCTCAGGCTGCTGGCACATCACCCAACAGGGCTCTGCTGCCCCACTTTGCCTCCTGGTGCTTGCTGACTGTGCGTGGTGGGAGGATTTTGGGACACCGAACATGTGAGCGGGTAGGCAGAGGATTTTTTCTTATTACTGATTCCAACATGTTGACGCCCAAAATGCGGGATGAGCAAAAGCAGCTGCACAAAGTAACCTCAGCTGTAAGCCCCCTTGCTTTAGTCAAATCCTCCACTGAGGCCTCAGAGAGGAACGGGAGGATGTAAGCCCATCATCACCCTGACTTGAGGCTTGTCCTGTGGTTGTGTGACTCTCCTAGGCTTTGCTACGGCTGCCCAGAGAGCAGCACCATGGTGCAGAGTGGGGCTGGAGTTGCTCTCGCAATACAGCTGCAAGTCTGTATGGGCGTGTGCTCCACAGGCTGGGGTTCCCTCCATCACAGATTTCTCTGGAGTTACTAGGAAACAAGGTAAAATAAAATCATCTGTTTCATGTGAAATAATCGACCATGTTGTTGGATGGATGCAATTCCAAAGATAACATCTGCCAGCAATAACAAAAATGACATTGCCACCCCATATTCTGGGCTATCTTTACTCTTCCAAAGGGCATGATGTGCAGCATTACAGGCTGCTGCACTGAGATTTCTCAGGGTAGCACCGTACTGTTGTTACTGCTGAAATGTTTCTAAGCACATGGGAACCCCTGTTTGTCTCTAGTAGAGAGTGTAGCAACAATTGAGCAGGAGGCAGGCTGCAAGAGGACTGAGACAGTCACAGAGGATTCAAAATCTGTATTTTTTTCTATATAACCGTCAGCATAGTCAAATAAGAATACAAGTAAGAATGGGATCTTCTGGGACTCAAATCCTAGCAATTTACTAGAGACTGTTCTGTGGGGAGCAGAAAGGACAAAGGCATCAGAGAGATGGGTTTGCCTATTGTTAATACAAAACAGCAGCTCCCAGTTGATTTTAAAATTAAGCTGGAAAAGGTTCATTGCTTTTTTCCCCTTGTTCTCCCACCACCACCTTTTTTAGTCCCTTTCTTTTTATTTGGACATCCCTTCTCCAGTTCCAGGATCTACAAAGAAATCTAGAAGTGATCCCCACTGCTTTCCTTATAGTGCAGCCTAAACAGATCCATGACCGTGAGCTTTAGACTTGAAGCCATCTGACACAGGATGATAATTGCATTCTCACGATCACACTTTTTTTAAGATCTCCTTTTCTGTTAAGATGGGTGCCCTGGTACAGCACCTGCTACATTCCCGAGTCCTGTCTAACAAGGAGTATGGTGCATGTGCAGCAGTGTTTCCACCTCCATTCTTCTGCTCTCCTGAGCTAAAGTTTTGGTATACACTGCACATGCTGCACAGAGTTGGTCTCTGATTCACGGATGGTCTGCAGCCTTTGCAAGTGAGCACAGACAGATCTCTGATTCTCTGCGAAAACCTGACAAAATTCTCAGCTTCACATGGCCTATATGAAACCAGCTGGCCTTGATAGTTTTGGTTCAGCTTTTAGCTTTTCCAGTTTTTAAAATCTGCAACTTAAAGTGAAGCTCAGCCCTCTGAGTACACACCACACAGACTGAAAATGCAGAGGTAGTACAAATTGTGAGTACCTTAGGAAAATACATATTCCTTGCCAATGGTGTAGCATTGCAGAGGGCTTTACAGAGGACAGATCTGGATTTTCTGAAAAGTACAGAGGTGCTGAGATTCAAAGGTTTGTTTCTTTGTAATAATTAAAACCACATGCAAAGTAGGTATCTAGCATTTGATTACCTCTTGGCTCTGGTGGACTTCTGATTTAGCAGGCTTTTTCACTCCTAACATAAATCTTTGAGAACTGACTTCTGGTTCTACCCAAGTATTTTCTGTATTAAATTTATGCTCTAGGAGCATAATAATTACTAGCAGGATTGCCATATATGTGTACAAGTATTTCAAAACACATCTAAGAAGCAGAAAGGAAAAGACAAGGGAAGAATTGTGTCATTTATCCAAAAAAAGAGGTAGTTAGAATGACCTAACTCAATTCTGGAAGTCTGGACGTAATGCATGAGAGACTGCAATGCTCCTGAGAGAACTGAGAAAGCAGGTAAAGGATTTGTGACAAAGACAACTTGTATAGAGCCAGGAATTCAAAAGTTGATGTTGATGCTTGAAAATGTACCTTTAATTTTATCAAAAAGGCAATTAAAAACTACTCAGGGAACATGGTGTAGAGATTTAGAACAAAGCACCTCCCATTGCCTGCTGTTTGTGGAGCTGCAAAATGAGCGACTCTACAACTTTGAGTTTTGAATGCGTGAAGAAAGGGTCGTAGGTCAAGCCATCTCAGCAACAATTCAAAAAATTGGGAAAAGTCATCAGCTGCTACAGGTGTTCTTTAACTAACCATCAACAGAATGTTACTGGAGATGAGACACAAATACTTGGCAATGTTTAAGACAGGATCTGGCCTATTAGGAGAAGGACTGTAGTCTGTTCACACAGGAGCACAAAATTGCAACTGTCCAGGGGAGGAGATCTTGGAACTCAAGCCCAGCTTTCCACAGAACACAGAGTGAGCAGCAACACCTGTTTTGAAGTGGCAGGAATATTTCCTGAACATTCACCAGAAATCTCAGACGTGGGCACTGTGGCAGTGCCTGAAATGACTGGGTGCAAGTGGAAGTTATAGCACATTTCCCTGAAGATAAGGAAAAAGACAGTGAGTTTCATTGTCTGCAGACCGTACCACAGTGATAATGTGGAGGGCTGAAATTTAAAGTCTCCTTTTTACTCACGCAGGATGTCCTCTGCACTCAGGGATGTGTAGCTGCCTGGCACTTTCAGCCAGATGCCTACTCTCCACAAGAAAAATATCTATCTACAGAGCCGTGATTGGAGTTTTTCCTCAGGATTTTCAATGCCACAGGTGTGTGGACAGTCACTAGTGCCTGGCTCAGAGCTGGTCCTGAAAGTAACAGGACACTTCAAGTATGCTAGGGAGTAAGCACAGAAAATCAACTTCACTTTCATAATGCTTCAGACATAAACCACTGCTCCATCACTAGCAAACGGGCATGCCTTATTCCCAAACTACTTGTATTCGACATCCCCTCTTGATAAAGAATCCAAAAGTTGTTAGGTGATGCTTGCAAAGCACAGTTTAGAAGTATTGTTGTTTCTCTAATTTTATTATGTTTTAAATGGGTGGTCTCAAGTTCCCATGTCTTGCCTGAATAAGGAAAGAATAAGCTTTGTGATTGCCATTGTTTATACAAAACTCTTGTTCATGGGAACTTGCTCAGACTTTTTCACTGAGCACAAGAAAAGACCTTTGCTTTCACTCCACATTAGGAAGGTACAGTGAATTTCTGAGGATGGCAGCTGAATACAAACTTTGCTAGGACAGTGGCACACACCCACGGGTTGGTCACAAATTATTTTGCAATGCTGGTTTGCCTCATCGTATTTTTAACTCAGTGAAAACACTGTTGACAGTAGCTATTAAATCTACTAGCCACAGCATGGCAGAAAATTTGGCATACTTCCCCAAGATATTTTGCTCACATTTTCATACTTTTATTGAGATGGTCAGGAGTTGTTTGGTGAAATCTCAGTAAAAGACTAACGTGTGTTTTATTCCTATTCCACAGAGCTGGAGACAGCGTCCCAGTTGTCCCCTGCCAGCCAAGTCCCCTGACCACCCCAACCACTGTCTTAACGCCAGGTGCTCTCCTGCTTACCTGAGGCTTGTGGCCTAGGCTAGACCTGGCTGCATCTCCAGGCTGTGAGACAAGCTCCTCCTTGCTGGGACACCAACTTTCCCAGGTTATCATATCCATTGTCTAATAAAAGCTCCATGATAGAATAATGAGTACGGAAACAACAACAACAAAATATTTTTTGATATTAAAATATATCCTTTTTATTATTTTAACTCTGCTTTTCTTTACTTTGAGTCCCTCTGGAACAACACCCCTTCCATCAATATACCTTCTAACTAAAGGAAGCAGATAGTTACTGAGTTCACTCCTACAGAGAATATATCTTAAAATCATTCAATCACAAATTATTTTTTATGACTGCAGCATTTGTCTGCAGTCTGCAGTCATGTTTGCAAGCAGAAGATCTGACAGCTAGACACACATGTTAAAAATTATGTCTGTTTTTCACTCTTGAATGGTAGATGTCTGCTCTGTCACCCTCATGCACAAGCAGTTGATTGACAGCCAAAATGGAGGAAAATGAATATATGCTGTGAGCATGCACATCTTTGTGCTTTGAGCTTAGATGTCTTGCTTCTAGAAAATGAGGTGATGCCTGTCTGGTTTCTCAGAAATTCTATTTTAGGCAAATATAAACTACGGGTTGAAAAAAAAAATAATGCTGTTACAAGCTTTATCTGGCTCCCATTAAAATCATTCAAGCCATTCACTTCAGCTGGAGCTGGGTGGAGCTCTATGGAAGTATTTTCAAACCACATGGCATATTCTTTCAGAAGTGGCTGTATCCCTCTTTTCTTGCAAGTGTTTGTTACACTGGCTAATCTCACATGAAGATGCTGGAGATTTATGAGTTCCCATTGTTGTTTTTGTCTAAGCTCTCCGAAGGCCGAATCCTCTAGAGCTCACTTGTCTAACATTTTTGCAGTGTGCATTTCTGAAATCCTGTTTGTTAAGAATATTACATCATAACAAAAACTTTGACATAGCACCAGGAGACATTGCTCTTGCCTAACCGCAGAAAATCACATGCTCTAATTCTGCTTAAGGAAAACTAATCATATTCAGCACATGAGAAAAAGAGCTGCATGCAGTTGGAGATGACATGATCATTTGCACTGGAGGTAAAAATGAAGGGCCATTAATTTTATAGCATTAAATGAAGAGAAGTGTTAGACCTCTATAATTAGCTTCAATGAATACATTTCAAAGACATCTTCACAAATGAATGTAGGAAGTGTGCGTCTATATATACTGTTGAGAGAAAATTATTCTATTCAATCCAACCTCATACACTATATCTGCAAAAGTAAATATATACACCTTGACAGACTTCTCATTCTTTAAAACTGCTTTAATTGCTCTGGCCTACTAATGGACATAGTTCCAAAATGGCAAACTAAAGATTGCATTGTAATTGTTGATCTCCAGTCATCTATGGTCCTCTGAACATTAGCTGTGATTTAAAACCCATGTGAATTCTTCAGTACTGGTCATATCATTCAGCTCTATAACACCTTATCAGCCACTTTAAAGGTACTTAAACCATTTTATGTTAAAATTATATGTTTGGGTTTAGTTTCAGAGTTTGAGGGGTGGATATTATTATCATCATCATCATCATCATCATCATCATTATTTCAGGTTTCTTTTATACTGGGAAAAAATTACTGCAATTGGGATCAGTCACTGCAGTGACTAGATTGGTGGAGAGGTGCTCCAAAAAAACAAGTGAGGTAACCAAATACAAAAGAAACATGAAAGAGTCTCTGTGTTAAAAATAATTAAGGGAAGGTGATATTTTACCAGCTCTAACACTGGGAAGGGATGACAAAAATTCTCCATGGAAGGTATCAGTGGACTATGGGAAGTCAATGAAATATGGAAACTAACAAGGCTAAGAGCTTGAAACAAAGTCAAGAAATCCCTGTCAACCTGGGAAGCCAGGACTGCCATGCAGGGTCAAGCAGAAATTCATTTTGCCTACTACCCTTCCTCTGATCTGATGATGTCTATAAAGGTGACATTACAAGGGCATTTCTATTGGATTAAGTGTCCCTTCCAAGCTATTTGCTGCTATTATTTCAGAGAATTCTATTATCCAAGGAAATTCTTGATATCTGCAGAAATACTGGTCCTTTTAAAAGTACTGTCCTCAGAGGTTTCCTTAGTCCTGTTTCAACCTTTACTCTAGCTGAATCTCTCTTTCTTCTCCCCAGAGGCTGCAGAGAGCACAGGTGCTCTAATTTCCTTTCAGCAAACCAATCACTGACTCTGTTATCTGTTATACTGTTATCTTGCCCCTTCTTAGTCCCCTTTCTTGGTTAAGAAAACCTAGGTCTTTTGACTACCCCCAACCGTCAGAGATTTTCAGTGGTCTTGAATGCACACTACTAAAGCTGGCTGTTGTTTTCCAGTCTGCATTAGCCAACCAACCGCCCTCAAAAATCCAGTTTGCTTACGTCCTGCTGAAATCCTGGCCTCATTGTGGACAGCAGAGATGCCGCGGTGGTTTCTTCTGACTTGTATTGTACAGTCAAGGTAATACCTTGCTGGGCACTTCGTGTGCATCCACTGCCTGACCTTTCTCCATCATATCAGACCTTCCTCTCTTTTCCTGTGTCCTCTACAAAGGCACTGGTGTTGACCTTGTCTCTGCCAGACCTGCCTGCTGCAATCATCTCTCTTTTAGTTTTAAAGCAAACACCCAGGTATTTCCTGTCATTCTGCCCATGGTGCTGCTAGGAAGAGACTCCCCTTAAATATCCATTTTCTCTTTGGAGTCTCCCTCCCTCATCTCCTTTGCCATGACTCGCACTTGCTGAAGGTCATAGTGTGGACATCTGTGAAGAGCCATGCCAGCCAGCCAGGCATAAAGGCACGGGGGAGAGCCTGGACCTGAAACCGTCCTGCTGACACTGCCCTCGGCTCCGTGCATGGCCATCTCCTGGGAGGCAGCTGGGGCCGTGGTGCTCCGTAGTTCCCCAGTCTCTCCAGTCCAGATCAGGTCTTGGTCTGCCCTTGTTAGTGGTTCCTTCATATTTTCTTATGTGTCTGTCCTCATCCACCATCTGTACCTGGTTACACGACTGGCTTCAATGTGTGTGAGGACTGCCTTTTCATTCGGTGCTTGTGCAAAGCCAAGAACAAGTGAGCTTAGTGTCTGAGGTAGGCTCTAAGCCTGGCTGGGCTAATACTGCCACAGCTAGAAACAGAAAAAAGGTATGATGCAAAGAAAACCTTATGACAAAAAACCCACCATCCATGAAACAATCAGCCGAGTTCCTACCTGCTCTGTTATAGTTGAAGTTTCTGTTAGATCAGTGCAATCACACTAGTGTCAAACGTGACCCAGAGTCTAACGGGCATGAGCAGGAGGTCTCCTCAGTAGCTCCCTGGGTCTGAGTTAAGCAGTGCTGCACAAATACAGAAGATGTAGTGAGTGGCAACATGAAGACTAAGCAGCAGGAAATCTGGGCTCTTATCTTAGATCAGCCACTAACAAAACATGTCGCTTTGGGTGACACCTCCCATCTCTTTCTCCTCTTACACCTTTATCTGGTCTCCATGTTTAGACTGTAAACTCCTCCAGGCAAGGATTTGTTCTTACAACCATGCAGCACTGTACTACACACAACAGGCAACAACTGCCCAAATTAACAAAGAGCCCCCAAACCCATAGATCACCCAATCCTATGATATCTGATGGTCCTTTTGATGGACCCTTTCATGATTCTTTTGGTTTGTGATTTCAAAAGTTGGTATGACATGAGAAAGTAAGAGACAGTCATGCCTAGCGAGGAGTTAAACAGGGATCAAATGAGTATAAGATCCAGGGCAGCTGGGCAGGGTGGCCAGAGGGCTGGGGGGGCCCGTCAATAGGACACAGCACCCAGGGTGTCCCTGCCAGGGTACACCACCACCCTGGAGGAAACAGGACCTGCTAGGGCAGCCACAAATGCTGCCAAGTTCACTGGCACAGGATGGCCCCAGGTGAGGGAAAGGATAGGCCTATTGATCTTTTTATTGTTTTATTTTGAGCGAAACAAAATCCAGGAAGATCTCAATTTGGAACAAAGAGACCAAAAATATTAAGCAGAAATAACACAGATCAAATGCATACTGATCTACTAGCCACAATATGAAAAGCAAATAGTACAGGACTAGGAATGTGTGACATTACAGCATTTTTATACAAACTGTCTATATGCCATAAGTATATTAAAACAAAAGGAAAGAAAGGGAAAAAAAGAGAAGCAAAACACTATAGCAAAACACTACAACAGAACACTGAGCTCAGCAACCTGAGAGGACAGTACTGGGCACAGTTAACCAATTTAAAATTAGTCATCCATATTTCTCTAGCTAGATGTAAACCAAGGGGCTCCGAACAGCCTGACCTCATAAAAACAGGGTGCAAGAAAACAATAGAGGAATAATCCTTTCACTGTGGTCTCAACAACACAGCATAACATAATTACACCTGATGTGAATAATGGTTCTTCCTGCAGTCCTGTCCCCCCGCAGCTCCATGCTGCCTTGCTGCTTCACTCCATGCGAAGAAATTACTAGAGGCTTTACTTGGCTCCAAGCTGTTTCTGCTGAGCACCTAGAAAAAAACAGGATTGCATTTTTGTCTGCTTTTCCATAATACTTCACATCACAAAGATTTCTCAGTTCTTTTTACTGTCTACTCAGAAATAAGTAACTACATGTATTTTTTTCTCTTCCCAAAATTTTATATAGACTGCTGGCCAGAGTGAGATGAGTATTTTGAGGGGATAGTAGGGCTACAA
The DNA here is from genome assembly GCF_929443795.1 of Astur gentilis. NCBI lineage: Eukaryota > Metazoa > Chordata > Aves > Accipitriformes > Accipitridae > Astur > Astur gentilis. The sequence goes on from NC_064919.1 coordinate 66,202,003, forward strand.
GAGTAGAGTTTCCAAAGCCCAGAGATCCTTTGCTTTTTCAAGACATTTTTGTCAGAAATACCTTATTACTAGGGTGACTTTTAGTTTTTTGTTTCACAGCTGAGACACCAGGTATGTCTATGTGGACATGCTGTATAGCTCCTTAGCATAATTTTTTTTGTTCTCCAATACACTAAATTTGTGTCCAGACCATATGGCTCTTTCCATGTTAAGCCCAACCACATGGTAAGTGACTTCTCTAGTGCTAACAGCAATGTTGCAGGTTCTTGACAGGTACAGTGCTATACTAAAGCCTCATCAACTGCCTCCACCAACATGAAAGTGACTCTCTAACTATTATACTCAATCAGTTTTCATAACTGCTTCAAGCAATTAATTCAAGAAGACTTTTGGACTAAATCAACATGAAGGAATCCTTCCACCTGACTTATTACTGTATGTTTCTCCTATTACGGCTCAGAGATACTGCAAAGCATATATGCCCTGGCAGGCTCCCCTGGAAGAAAGGTTTCCCGGCTCTTCCTCCCATGCCAGTGCACTGAGACTGCATGAGAAGCTGCTGTTTGCTGTCAAGGTTTTAATGCATCCCTTTTCATTTTTAGGTTCTGCTTTAAATAGGTAGCAGTGAAGAAAACACTTCTTGGTAGAGGTGAAGCTAGAGGTAGGCTGAACAAAGAGCGCTTTGGTTTCACCTGGAAGTCTGATTCATCTCTAAAGCTGAGCAAGGTTGCAAGATGAAGAGGGACTGGTGGAGCAAGTGAACAATCTGTATTCTGGAGTAGGTGTTCACACGAGCTTTGCAAGTTTAGGAGATACTTCTGTGCAAGGCTTGAGTCCTGGCTACCTTTCTCACCCTTCTGGCACAATGTGGACTGCCAGAGTGCCTGCTGTTGACTGCTTGCTCCTTGCACCCAGAGAGCCAAAGCTTAAGCTGTGAAATTAAACCAGGAGCTTAAAGGTGTGGACAGAAGGTTTGTCAAGACGCTTTCCAGGATCTGAGTGTGGGCCTATCTGTCAGTGTAGAAACAGCCACAATTATTTACGTCTCACCCAGGGAAAGGATTGCTACAAGATATATTGATGCCTGGCAACGATATTGATTTGTGTCTGTTGAAATTACTCCCTGGGCATTCAGCCACACCAGGGTCACTGGAAGACGTGGCTCCCCAGGCATGTGCCCGCGGTCACTGACAGGACCAGTGGTGGGGGTGGCATACCACCTCTCCTCATGCTCCTCCAGCTTTCAAATAGTACCCCATTTGTCTGGCTGTTGAGTGTCTGGGGGCTTTGGACAGCTGAACGGTGTTTGAAAAGTGTTTGTAAAAGGTTGAAATGAATGATTAAGTTGTAGAGATGAATGAGACTTGCACAGGTGAACTTTGTGTGTGTGTGTGTGTGTGTGTTGACTTGTTTGGAGACTCCTGGAAGCAAATTTGGGCTGACATAGGCTTGGATGCATTGCTTTAAAATTTGGGTCTCATTTTCTCACTATGTGCCCTATTTGAGTGAACATTTTTCAAGTGAGTGGTTCATCTGCATGCACAGAACTGTGTGCAAAATCTGGATTGGAGTCTAGGCATAGTATACTTTGTAGTGTCTCTTGAGAATTTTCTGTCCAATGGCTTCTGATTTCTTTGGTTTATCATTCATTGCATTCATATGGAAAAATATATGTCTAAAAAATTGATGGTCTGGAGGTTTTGGCTTATCAATTATGTCATTATTTAATTACCCAGAATTGGAATCATAAAAACTGAAATACACTGATACATCATATCTTCATTATTACATCACACTCCCCCGCTATTACTGAGGGAGGAAGACAAAAGGAACCCCACATCTGCAATCCCACCCAAAGACATCTCTCTTGTTATAGTCAGCTTTCTCTCTCAACCCTTTTTCCCATAATTCCTAGGCAAGAGTAACTTGCAACCCTGGTATATATTTTACCACATTTAGTAATAATTTTAAATTTGATTATAATTCATGTATGTTTTCTTTAGACTGGGAGATTATAATATTTTGCCCCTCCAAAAGCAAGCCAACGCTCTGCTCTTTGCTGACCTGTGCTTTCTTTTATAATTTCATTATATAAGACATCTATTTAGTTAAGTCTTTTATCTTTGTTTGTTTCTCCAACTAAATTCTATTTAGGTTTCACATTCCCAGGGTTTCACTCCTATTTGTGAGTGGGAATAAATGGGTCATCACAAAAACATGATCTCTTTGATTAGTTGTGAGAACCAGAGCTAGTGTATGCTTTTGGATAAAGATGTGGGACTTGGTATTACCAGGGCCCTTTAGATACACTGACTGACACCAGTGCTTGTTGCTGATTTTAGCCTCTGGGGAGATATTAGCCATGTTATCGCTTAGTCAGAAGTACCAGATCTGCCAGGAAGCTCAGCTTTTATCTGTGCAGTATTTAGATGGCTGCATTATTCATTAATAGTCACCAGCCTGACTAAGCTCGCCTGCTCAGTCTCAGCCCTAGCTCATCAAATCTGTGCAAAACAGATGTCTCTGTCCCCTGTCTCAGCCAGGTGCTGTTGGATCCTTTCAATGTTCAAGTCCCCACACTTACCCATTCCAATTAAACACATAATCGATAATAGTTAACAATCATTCTGACAAAACATTTCAAATTCTCATAACCCATGTATTAACTAAAATCACTAGAGATGCTAACTACTGCATAGTGGTAACCGTCCACACATGTCCAAACCATTCTCCTGTTGTCAGCTGTGTCAAGCAAAAATGGTTGAAGCTTGTGTGACACCTTTCCTTGACAAAACACTTAATTCTATATACCACCTCTTTGTTTCTTCTGGGATAGGGAGAACGGCTCAGCTAGAGTTATAAGTTTGTGACCATTTTAGGTGACACCCTCACACAACAGCAGCTCTTCCTTTTCTGGCCCAGATAATGTTTGCAGTCAAAGTTTCAAATAGCATTGTTTTTCTCACATGGATGTAGTTTCTTGGATCCCAAATCATCTCTTTCCCTTCCCTTCCCTTCCCTTCCCTTCCCTTCCCTTCCCTTCCCTTCCCTTCCCTTCCCTTCCCTTCCCTTCCCTTCCCTTCCCTTCCCTTCCCTTCCCTTCCCTTCCCTTCCCTTCCCTTCCCTTCCCTTCCCTTCCCTTCCCTTCCCTTCCCTTCCCTTCCCTTCCCTTCCCTTCCCTTCCCTTCCCTTCCCTTCCCTTCCCTTCCCTTCCCTTCCCTTCCCTTCCCTTCCCTTCCCTTCCCTTCCCTTCCCTTCCCTTCCCTTCCCTTCCCTTCCCTTCCCTTCCCTTCCCTTCCCTTCCCTTCCCTTCCCTTCTTCCCTTCCCTTTCCTTCCCTTTCCCCAGCAAATCTCCAGTGAAGCCAAGATTACCTTCTAGCAACAACAACATTCTGGTTTTTTTCAGGTTTTTGTTGACTACAATGGCAGTATGAGAGAACTCGTACTTCCTGGGTAACGTTCTATAATAGAAGCAGTAAATACTCATGACCAACAACTATAAGGTTAATAATTTGGTACTGTTTTCCACTAAACCAAATGAAAGATAACAGGGACTAGTGATTACCTTGTCTAATCAAGGCTTCCTTGCTTGAAAGTCCTGCTCTACAAACATAAGCAGCCTTTGTCAGACATTACAATGTGAAGGTTTCTACGTCTAACAGTAATAGCTGTGATATGCATGATCACATCTTTAGTAATATTGCCTTTTATAATGGAAACAATCATCTGTGACACACCTATGTTATTTAGCTTTTTCCAAGAGACATAAACACATCTACAGAGACTCCACTTTTCACGTCCCACCACCAGTCTGGTCTCATTTCCAGCTCTATCTCTGGCAGTCAGAGTCCATATTTCATTTGAGATAATTTTTTAAGCTGATTGATACATATATGAAATCTTTTCCTGGATTTTGTTCTACTGTTATTGTCAAATGCTCTACCAAGTGCTTTTGCAATAGCCAGATCTTTCTCAGTATTCCATTCAAACAGCGAATCATAAATCTTCAGAGAAAATGAAATCTCTTTAGTCTTGGATAACATTCGTGAAGCTTATTCTGGTCATCATGCTGAATGTTATACTATCACTCTCCACTGACATTGGCCTCTCAGAAATAAAGTTCTGAAACCTTTTATATGTAAGGACTACGCATCTTTGCCTACATAAGCATACTGACTTCCAGTTTTTACTGATATTGTGGCATATACGTTAAAACTCTCCAGATACGACCTGACAGAGGTATGAGCACAGCACCAGCATGCCCTTCGGAAGCACCTGTGATGAAGACAGACTATAGCTCAGTCTGGGACCTCAATAATTATGTCAGTTTTGCAAAACACTTCTTAAGGTTTGCCTTCATGCCTCTGATATCCTTGACCAAAAAATCCTTGTTTAAAAAAACCCAAACCTGTAAGTTTTCAGTTATATTAGTCAACTTTGCTGTCTGTGCTTTCCTTCCCATATTGACATCACAGTTTCTAGCACTGCGGACACATGTTTCCGTCCTGTTATTACCGAATGATCCATCTGAGATCAGTTTGGCAAAGTGGGAAGCACAGCGCTGGGGCAGCTTACTGAAAGACACTGGTGAATCTCCATCCTTGCAGATTTTCAAGACTGGAGTAGACAAAGCCATGGCAGACCTGATCTGGTGCTGGTGAAAGTCCTGCTTTGAGCAGAAGGCTGGACTAGGTGTCTCCTCCCAGCCAGCATTTCTGTACCTCTAGAATAAGTTAATGGTCCATTCATCCTATGCCATGACACTAGTGAATGCTTTGCAGAGGGTTTTCTGTGAGCTAATAGTGCTGTTGTCATGCTGTTGTCATTCTGTCGACGTGGAGTACTATGCAAACAAAATGACTTCTTTTTTTAAATGCTGGTCACTGTCTTGACTTGCATACTTTGCCATGGTGTATTCAGCTCAGTGCTATTTTTTTATCGATTCCAGCTTTGATCCTGTTGACTCTTTCTGCCAAGTCTATTTTCATGCCGTTTCTGATCACCCAGCACTCACAGTGTACGTCACTCTCTGCTTTCTCTCAGCTTCAGGTGGAAGCAGCCAACTACATTTGTCTGGCAAATTCTGACTGTCTTGCAAAAGTTATTTCTGGGTCCTCTGTTCCCCAGAGTGCCTGGCACAAGGACCTCATCCCTAATCAGGGGTGCAGTTAACCCCTCCAGCCCGACAGCGAGATTGCCCCCTCAGAGTTTGAACATTCAAAAGACTTCTTATTTCCTCCTTTTCTTCCTCTTGCCTCTATTTAAAAACATATAAACCATATGCTGAAGACTCTTATGAAAGCAAATAAATTTATATAGAATTCAGGATTCCTTGAATTTAAGTATGACAGTTTCAATAGTTAGCCCTCTCTGCATCAGTTAACTGAAAACTATTAAGAACATCTGAGAAACACTGAGTACCAGAAGTAAAGCTGCTTTCTGATGATCTGCCCACTTGCTGGTGGTTACAGCTCACAGACACAGGGGAAAGTCCTGTTTAAACCATCTCCAGTTGTCCTTGCCACATCCAGCAATTTCATGATGTAATTTTTAACTGATGCCTTCTGACACTCGGGAATTTTTCTGAGGTTCGTTGTATAGGGAGTGGCAGGTATTGTTCAGCAACTGGCCAGACTCAAGGCATCTACAGACTTCTGATTCATTTGGCCCAGTGCATGAAGCAGGAGCTGGTCCCACAAGTGCATTTCAGAGCCCCTTGGCGGTACTGCTTCCCACAGGGAAATACCACGGCCAGTCAGACGGTAGCTCCGCTTGCCTTTTCGGCAACTCCGCAATGGCTTTTCTCAAGTAAAGGAGGCTAGGAACAAGCTGACTACTGGCGAGGTCCCCTGACAGCCATGCTCCTGAGGCAAGAAGGAAACCTCCAGGGATGAGACTTGCACATGCCCTGTGCTTCAGAAGGTCACCTTATGAAACCTGGCTTCAACTACCTCTGCCTTGCCCTTATGCTTAGTGACTCATCTGAGTACCTCCCTTATTATGGCTGCAGAAATACTGTGTAAAGTCATGCTTTATGTTTGAGGTGATTTAAACCTACTTTTTTGCTGCAAGGTTTTCAGGTTTTTTCCATTTAGATGTTGGATAATATTGTCAAATTAGGTCTGAAAATAATCTCATGACCTTATTTGTCTTTTCTGGTAGAAATGCCTCTCCATAATAAAGTTTTAATTGCTTTATGTTATCCTTAGTTCAATCAAGTATTTTTGAAATCCTTTTGGCCCTGGAATTTACTCTACAGGTCTGATCTTGGTGCATCTCAGTTCCTAGATTTTTCCTTGTTCAAATCACCATCTTTGCTTTTTCCTGGTCAAACAACTGCAGGATATTTCTTCTGATTCATTACTCAGCTGAATGCTAGGAGTGTCCTTAGCATACAGTGCATGTTAATAAGACAGTGTACACTAATGGTGTCATACACTGTCTTGCAGTCTCTGATGACAGCTGGACTTCATGAAAACTGCATTATCACTTAGTGAAATGTGTCACCAAGAAAAGGAAATGGGCCCACAAGCAGTGAGACCACAAAGTCCATAGTTCCTTGGCTCATTTTTGTTTACACAAGACAAAAATTTATTTTGCCTAGTGGTATACTTATATCCAGATCAATCTGCTACAGTGTAGAGCAAGCACACTTTCATTACTCCGTCATCCATTTTTCTTCCAAAGATATTTTTTAAAACCTTGAAAGCATAAAGTATCAAACTGTTGAGATTCTATCAAACGAAAAACACATGGGCCTGCCTGTCACATAAATGATCTATGGAATTACATCAGAGATCATCTTGGGTCCTTATGTCATTACGGTGATTACATACTAGTTTTACCAGAACTAAAATAAATTGGAAGCCTAAACTATGTTTTTATAAAACATAATTGCTTTACCCATTTTTATTGGATGTGTCCTCTAGCTTGCAGTATACTATAGAGTAGTCATTTTACAAATAAGCAAGATGGTCTTCTGCCTACACTTGGGTACACGTGAAGTTAACAATTTTTTCTCAATATTTGCCAACATATTTGCAGCTGTGCCTAAGGTTCTTCATTAGAATAGGAAAAGGTCCTATATAAATCAATGAATAAAATAACTAGTTCAAGCTTTATTTTATTTTATTTTTGAAGGTACGTTTTAAATAGCAATGTGATAACAAGCACATATGCGAAAGCATATTGAGAAGGTACTTTACCATGAATATTTTAAGGAATGCAAGAAGTACTGGAATAGCCAAAATGGCATATATGCATAATATGCATAATATGCATACATCATAGTGTCTATATATGTATATATAACTTGAATTAATTATTTTTTAAAATTGCAGAAATCATCTCGCTTTATGATAGCATTGATTGGTTATTTTACTTGATAGTCATTTAAAAATGAATAATGCCACAAAATAATTACGTTTTAAAATAATATATCTGATTGTGGAAGAAGTATTCCAAAACAATTTTCTTTTTCAGTTGGTAAGGATTAAATAACAAAGTCTGTATTCTTTATTGCTGATTTCTACTATTAAACCAACTACATATAAGCAGTGCTGATTGCAATATAAAGAATTATTCTCCTGGGTCCTACTTGTATTCATTCTCATTCTACACTTTAAAAACCCATTCATCAATTACTCTGCAGTGGCACCAGAGCTTAGCATGTGCATATTATCTTTCGCTCGTATTCCAGTGCAGTCTTCTGGAGAGGAAGAGAGAGACTGCGAGTGTGCGTAGCATGTGTCACTCCCTTGCCATACACACATGCACCCACAGATCTGTGTATACATTCACGGCGCATCGCAAGTAATTGCTGAGAAGGCCTTCACAGGGGGTGGATATAATAGTCTTCGTTCCCCACTCCCCAGAATCTCTTGTAATGTTTGGAGTCTTAAAGCAAACCGATCTTGTAAACAGCTAGGTGAGCATCAGCACCAGGAGTTTTTTGATATGCAGCATAAGTGAAATGCTGCATAATATAAAATGATGGCGCTATTAATCCTATAGCACTGGTGATTCCCAGCCCCCTCTGCTATTGATACCAACACCATTGTCTCTGGCTTTAAACTTCATCAGTATGCAAACGGAGTGTCACTATGATGGGTGGTAACTTGGTTGGATGCACTTTCTACATTTCTGGCAAATGAGTATAATTATTTTCAGAGCTGCGGGCAACTCATGCATGTTTTATCCTCCATCTGGACCTGCATGGTACACAATAGTGATAAAAGATGATTTCCCCCCTTGGATGTTCATAGGCCATCATCGACACCGTCCTGATGAAATGGTCATGTATCCCCTAGCACTTCTATATCTGCCACAGCTTGACAACAAAATTATTTCCCTATAGTACTAAAACACTTCAAATAATCAAGCCCTCTGTGCATATATTTGTGTTTTGAAGCATTCAGCGTTAACGTAATGTGGTAATTTATAAACTGACAAATTAACTATGCAGAAATCTGAGCAGGGCCTTATGAGGTCTGCAAAGCAGCAGAAAAGAAAGCAAAAGCTCTTTGCACTCTACAATAATAATCTTATCAAGTGTCGGAGGCAGGTTTTAGTCTCCCATTGTTACTGCTTTTCAATCCTGGGCTTAGTTACTGTATGCTGAAGCTGAGACGCTTTGAATCAAACTATTGTCATGACTGCAGCTCACGACAAACTGTACCATCATTGCTTGAGCAAAAAGGAGAAATATGAACTTCCATCGCTGACCATTCAAAAAGGAAAAAGATGAAGGCAAAAAGGCTAGAATAGAATTTACTAAAACTAAGCATTCATGTCCGTGATTGATAGAAAATAAATAAAGTCCATCCTGAGCAAGAAGAATCAGTATCCGCAAAGCTGAGGTTGCTCGCAAGAAGAAGAAAAGAAAGATCAGTTTCCTTTGTTTCTTTGTTATAAAATCATTTTAAAGATTATAATCCATCACTGTGACTGCCCTTCTTAGTAAGCATAAGCTGTCCTTACAGGCTCGCCATCGATCCCTAAACAGCCAGACACGGGGATTCACACTGCCTGCACCCACCAAGGCAAAGGACATCCTTCTCACTCCCACCGCGGGCGCCCCGATTGCCCCCCCCCCATAAATTAAGGACTAATTCTGCCGGACCCCGGGAGACGACGTGGTGTCTTCTGCTGCCCTGTCCGCCTGGCGCGGCCAGGCCCGATAGGCGAGTCGGGGGACGTGGGCCCTGCGCCCCGTGGGGCCTCGACGGGTCCGGCTGTGCCGCTGCCCGGTGCGGGGCTGCCGGCATCCGTGCCCCTCGTCGAGGCTGTGCCAGGGTCGCCATGGCAACAGTGTAATAGATTTGCCCTTGCTCCATCCCAGAGGCCACATCGAAGCGCGAGGCAAAATTTGCTGGAGCCTGAATTCCTTTCAAGTCATGGCTCATGTGTCAGGAAACAAGTCAATGCGCAGACGGCGGTAAACACAGGGACAGAAAGAAACCTTTGCTCTCCTGCGCCACGTGCTTGTGGTGACATTCACATGCCGAGACCCCTCCGGACCCCATTTCTGTCTTGTTTCCTGGTTATTAATTCACTCCTCAGACGGAGGGGGCAGTGGGATGTGGGCAGCCATGGTGGGCAGAGGGCAACCTGGCAGCCCTGAGGTGACCACGGTCTGAGCCAGGCCCCCAAAACTGCTGTCTCCCTCAGGAAAGCAGCCCCTGGCGCACAAGAGCATCCCCTGAGGGGCCAGGGCTGTCTCAGCAGCACCCTCGGTGCCACACAGCATGGGCAAGAGCAGCTTGTAAGTGAAAGCGTCCCCATCTGCAAAGTTTGTGTTAGTCGTTAGGGAAAGCACGGTGAGTTTGTTAACAGCTTGCTTGGCTGTGGAAACCACAATGAAACATCCTGCGGTCCTGACATCCACAAGCCCTGGCCGGGCATGGGGATTCTGCACATCACCAGTACAGCTGAGCTCCCTGTCACACCAGGGATACTTTTTTTTAATTTCAAAGTCTCATGCTAATATGGTTGGTAACACTTCTACAGGCTTACTGCTTGCTTGTTTCCGCCACGGTGGCTCCAGAGTCAGGGAAGCCATCTCCATGTTGGTGGAGGCAAGCCAGCCCCGACCTACAGCAGCGGAGAGAAGGAGGCATACCAGGACAAGAGCGGGTGCTGTTATTGCCAAGACCCAAGCATATGTGTAAGAAACTTTCCAGTCCTACAACTAGAGTTCACTTACACATCTTTCCAGAGAGGGGCCCCAGGTGCCTTCCGCACCAGCCCCTCCTCACTCATGGGACGCACCCCAACAGAAACCTGCCCGGGGGGAAAGCTGAACGCTAGCATGGTGGCAGAGCATCCCATGCTGGTACCTTATACTGCATCCTCTGTAAACCAACAAGTGCCCTGAACACAGTCTCACAGCCCTTCTTAGATGGTTTCTGTTGGAACTGGACTGCTTGAGGCATTCACTGGCAAATTTGCAGCCAGGCTCTCTGCAGTGACACAGCAGAGCCAGCAAGGGACAACCAGCACCTTCCCTGGACTTCTTTCATAACTAACTGCTTTTTTCTCATTTTGGTCAGCTCCTGGCATGCATGGCTATTCCGGGAGCCACACCATTTGCAGGGTGAAGACGCTCTGGTGAAGGACTTGCAGTGTCCTCAATTGCTCGTGGGCTGTGGCTGCTCTGCTGGCTGCCATACTTTTGCCATGCACCCCTCCAATGGGGCATGTTGGCCACCCCACAGCAGCCCACCCTGGCCCTCCTCATTCCCCTCTGCCAAGGACCAGTGCCCCAAGGTGCAGCAGACTCGTCTTCACCAATGGCTTCTCAGAGGGGCTCACATGGAGCATGTGGAGAAACAGCAAGAGCTTCTGCAATGCAGATTATTCATTTTAAATGTGTTTTTATTTCTTTGGCTGGTAAGATGGTTTCTTTTCTGTTTTATTTGCCGCTTGTCTTCCCTAGCTTGTATGCTGAAATTGGCACTTCATTTTCACTTCAATCCCAGCCTAATATTAATGCAGGCAGCGATGTAAGAATGTGAAAAAAAGAAATCCAATCCTTACGCTCTGTGAACCCACTGGTGATGGATTAAATACAACATTTTTCCTTATATATTATGGAAATACTTCTTGCATGTCTGAAGACACACGGTATTATCTAAAGCACCCTATTCAGACATGCAAGCTAAGTTGCCTCTGCTGTACTCTGAGCAAACAGGATTGGGCTAATGGTGTTTTGTGTAAATGAGGCACATGTTAGATTGAGTGCATTCAGGTTCTGTTTATCTAGTTACGATTTTTCTTTGCAAGAGCATTTCAGTCTCCAGTTTCCTTGTACAAATGTCCCTTGCACCTGGTATCTGGGGGATGGGGGAAGGTCTAAAGAAGCTCAAGATTTTACAGCTGAATTGAATACTGAGGAAAATGGATACCAAGGTCAGGCTAAGAATAAAGAAATTGATTCCAAGGGCAGCAGCACAATGGAAAAGGCCTAGGCTCCAGCAAAACATTTTCCTTATGGTTGTTCTGCTATATAAAAAAAAGCCAGTTGTAATAGAAAGTGACGACAGAAGGAAAATGTTATGGAAACTGAACATAGCAAAATTTTGCCAGTGATTTATTGTATATGTATTTTGATTGCTCCTATCCCACTGTTCAGCTTCTCTGCACAAAACTGTGGCGTGGCAGACCCTGGTGATGGATTCCTTCCAACAGACCCCTGCCAGTTCTCGTCATTGATCCAGACGTATACGCTGGCTCAGGAGCAAGAGGCTGCATCTACATCCTGCCATGAATATTTTCAGGAGTAAGCTATTTCACACTTTAGTGTTATTACAGTTTTGAATATGTGTATAATGCAGTACTGTATATCAAACCAACCCCTACATAATACTGCAGATGTGACCCATTCTGTTTCATCTGTGGTACTGAGGAATGGGAGGATAACAGCACAGAATTAAGAGGTTTTCTATTGTGGCTCTCCACTAATTATTACAATATTTTCAAGACACTACCACCAAGTGTCACATGGAATGTATTTATATTCAGATAGATTCTGTATTGTGTTAAAAATAAGCAGCTTCACTTAAATCACATGGATATCTGCTATATGCTCAAAAAAGCCTCTGTATGCAGCAGTGCAGAAGAAATGATGTAATTTTTTTCTTTTTTTTTTTTTTTTTTTGTCATAGCAAGAGGCTATGGAGTTTTTCTAATCCACAAGGAAAACCAGAAATGGTTAAGCAGTGGTTTGGGGCATCTGTAGGCCAGAAAGCAGAGTCTAAATTTGCACAAGGCATATGCAGTCATTTGCAGAACAGCTGATTTCACCTAAACAAACATAGGAACACCTTCAACTAGCTAAAAAGATATTCATGAAGCAGAAGGGGGTTTTTTGGAAAGAGATAGAGCTGCCCAGGCATTAGATCAACAGTGAATCTAAAAGCAATGTCACCAAACCGGGCAAGGAGCTTCCCAGCTGCCCATGGGTATTATTTTGCCACAGCTCCTTTTGACTTGGCTTTGAGTTGGTTGGTTCAGTTGCACAAAACCACTGTGGTTTTGGTGGTTGTTTCAAGCCATGCAAAAGATTCTTTAAAAGACAAGCTTGAAGAGAAAAGCAATAAGATGTGCTTAACAGGGGTGGAACCACAAAGCTTGTCTAGAAGTCACCCCAAAAAGCTAGAGGATGAGGTTTCATTGGTGCAGACCTGAGGCAGCTGGAGGGGGGCAGCCTCACACCCTGCCAGGCATGGGCTGGTCTGGAGCATCACCTCTTCTCCCACCCGAGTCACCCACGTCTCCGAGGGCTGCCACCCCCTCCTGATGCCGGCGGCCATGCTCGAATGCAGTTCCCTCGTGCTTCTGCAGGGAAAATGTCCTCGGCAAACCCCCCAAGGCTTTAGAAGCCCTTCCTGCTGTCATGTGAGAGGTCTACAGCCGGGACAAGGAACTTGCCCACAGGACCTGTGGATGGGGTAAAGCCCTCTCTACAGAGTGTTTGTATCAGTCAAACCGGTTTCAGAAACTATTGATCTTTATTCTTACATGTACAGAAAACACTTACTGTGCTCAAAATTACCCCCAAAACTTTATTATATAATTTAAAGTCTGTTTGCAAAATTCTTCATATGGTACTGTTCTCTCAAGGGCATTCCCTAAATTGATTTAACAGTTGTACACAGGTATAATATCCTCTATGAACTAGGTGTTTCCCATCATTTCCAGAATTCCACAATGTCTAAAGGCTTTCAGGACTATATAAAAAAACCAAAACTCTGTCTTAAAGATAACTGCCTTAATTTTTCTGTCCAACCCCCATTATAGAAAGGCTATACCCGAATGCAAGACCATTTACAGCTACAGAGCACTGCTGAAAACTACTTACCACTTTACCACCAGATGTTCCCGCACTCTACCTCTGCTCCTAATTCTGCTCTGAATTCTGCTAAATCTGGTTCAGTTCTGCATAGTGGCAACAAGTTCTGTAATCTGGTTTATGTGCTGTGTGAAAAAGCAATTATTTCATTTTCAACATGATACCTTTATATTAATTAAATACAGCTTTATTAATTCTTCATGCACCTTTTCTGTACCATTTGTTATTTGACGTACTTTCATTGTGTCCCTTTCTCTTTGGTGGTATGCCTGCAGGATCAGCCTGTGCTGGGAAGCTCCAGTGACACCGTTTCCCAGGGCTGGAGCCAAGCACATTCTTTGCATGGGCTCACATTCACACGTACCTCAACACCGGTGCTCACTCAGGGGGCAGAGCTCCGCATCCTATCGACCTTTGGATACTCCTTGCAGAGCAAAACATGTACATGTGTGCTGCTGGTCTTTTCCATACCACACAGCACGAGAGCTTTTCCAGCCCTCTAAACCATTCTTGTCTTCGAAGTCGCCCCTGAGTTTTTACCTTTTCTGTCACATCTGTGGGGTGGAGCAGTAAGAACTGAACACAGCCCTCCAGGTGAGAGCATACGCTTGATTTATATAATTGCACTGTGGTCTCTCATGTGTTATTCTTGAAGCTACTCATGATGGATCCTTGCGCCCTGGTAGGGTTGCTGACTGTTGATGTTGCTGAGCTAAGGTCTTCATCCATTTGTCCACAGTGATGACTTCCAGGTGACTTTTACATGCTTTGCAAAATTATACTCTGGGTCTATTTTCTGAATACCTGCACTTAATTACTGATATCTCCACACAGCACTATCCGTGAGCACAATGAATGAGCCCTGTTGGGTACTGAATCACTAAATTCATTGCAGATCTGCCCTGTAGACATGCCCTTAGCATCTGAAAAATAATGTATGCGTAGGACAGACCGTTACACCCCTACAGCTCAGATAGCAACACTGAGCCTCACCTGCCAAACTGCTGTCTTGTGTTCATCTTGCTTGTCTCAGCCTGGGAATTTCCTCTAAATCATTTCAGTGTTTGATTAACATTAATGTGAGGGTTATTGCAAGAGCTCTACTCAACTTCCTAGCTTAATTTTTTTTATTTTAACAAATATGTTATGGAATGCTAATTCTAGAGTGGGATTTGGTCCATCTCTTTTATTATTAAATGAAACAAAGCACCATCCTAAAGAAAATGTCAGTAGTTTGAAAGCTTTCTCCCTTTTTTTTAAAAAATTCTTGTCCAAAAAAATAATTTCAATTTCATGCAGAACAAAAGTTCTGGAGGAAAAAAGGATTGAGGGCAACTGAGGTATTTTTTCCTCTGTAGGTTTTTTTATGTTTAATTTCAACTCTACTCAAATATTTTTGCTTTAGCATTTTGACTTATAGTAAATATAAGTAAAACAGTAACCTTAAATGTTCATGTCATGGAATGAAATTCTAGTTATAATGAAACGTTGCAACATAATTAAAACTGTAAAGTTCAGATGACTCATTTTGACCTTTTCTATAGCAAATTTCATTGAAATTAACACATTCCTATGAGACAATGTGATTTAAATAAATTTGCTTTTTTTTTTTTTTTTTTTAAAGCAGAAACCTGTTCTATTAAAAACGCATCCAAAAATTCCCACTGTTAACCTTTGCCGTTTCAGCAATTTACAGCCTATTCTTCTTCTTTTGTGTCCCTTAGCCAGTTTCTGAAGCAGGAGAGTTTTTTCCTCTGTGTACTTGGCCACTTTGTTTCTTTTGTAGCTTCTCTTGGTGGACTGTACTAAAAGCTGTTGAAAGTCCAAATAATTTTTATCCCTATTAATTTATTAGTGCATTCTAGATGATTAGTGAGTCACCATTTTCCTTTGAAGAAAGTCTGCTAATTAGACTCCATTGTGATCTTTAGTGCTTTTTTATTGTTTTAATTTTAATTCAAACAATTAAAAAAAAAAAACTAGCATGCCAGATTTTCCAGGTCATTCACTTTTGAAGGTAAATGGAGCATTTTCCATGCATAAATTTGCAGATAAATTTTCCAGTTTCAATGAAGTTTTGTTTGCTTCAGTTCAGCCATTTCATCTTTAAGCCTTCTGGTGCTGCTGGGTGCCTTCCACTAAACCAGGTGGCTTAGTCCTTTACAATTTATCACTTTGCTTCAGTATCAAGTTTTCTGGGACACCTCTACCTCCAACAGCACCTCATTCTTAAAATAAAGTATGTTTTCTTAGCAAGAAAACCATGACTTTTTTTTTTTAATTATTTTTGTGGAAGCTGGAATAAAGAAAATTTGGTAGAACAATTTTGCTTATCCAGATAGCCTATTTCAGATACCATCAGCTTTCATACATACAAAGACTGAGCTCTGCTGTCATCTTCTCCAGTACTGTTTTTCAGCAGGGTAGGAACACTCACAGCAAATCAGCAGCCTGAGCATTGCTGGGCTTTTATAGACACTATGGAAAAGGGGAGGTAAAAGTGAGATATGAGGATAATGATAGTTTTTTGCAGAGGTTTACAGGGAGGTTCCTCAAAGTGTCATGGGACACCTGGCAGTAAGAAAAGAAAATATTAACCAGCAAACAGGATGAATAGCACAGAATTGTAATTAGTTAAGATGGGAAATCATCTAGTCCAGTCACTTCCAAAACTAGTGGAGTAACCTGACAGCGTGTCTGTCTTTGCACCTGTGCAAGCGCCTGGGCAATGACACAGGGATCACACAGGGAGGAGACAGAAGCAATTGCATGTACACTACAGATGTCATTCTTTATTAATTTCTTTATTTTATAGCTTGAAAAATATGTGTATTCCTACCTATTTGTTATCATTTCTTTGAGAGCAGAACTGAGCTTCAAGGGAAGAAGTGTCCTTTGATGAGGAGCAGAGGCCCATCAGGTTAGCTCAAGGAGGGAGCTGACAGCAGATAGGAACACCTGGATGAAGGCAACACCTCAATGAAAAGGTAGCATCACCTCTCTACCCATTATATCCTAGGAATAAATTCAGCACTGGGCACTAGGTATAAAGACACTGCAGACCACTTGCACCTGTCCCAATATGACATGGGGTTGGGTCAGGGTCCATCTATGTTTGCATGTTTGGTTTGGAGCAGCAGTGTGCTTGAGAGGTGAGTTAACACCCAGCCTGTCCCCAGTTCAAAGCAAAACTGCTGAAATGCCTGTTGTGCAGATTTTGGGCACCGACTGCTTTGATCTGTTGGTCTTTTTGACTTTTCGTAATGTAGGCAGAATCAAAGGTGGCTTGAATCAACTTTATTTCTAGAACTGATCCAGTTTTATAATCCTGTAGTGCATGCAGCCTGGAAAACAAGAAAGCCTCACACAAAATTCAGGACTCCCTGCACACTGAGCCTCCTTCTGAATCACTGAGTGTTTAAATAAGGGGCATGCCATCGAGTCCCAGGTTTTGCAGGGCTGCATGAGTCAACCATCTCTCCCTTCAGCGGCAACTGGGTTAAAAAGAATTTTCCTAAATTGAACATTTGCAGCAAAACATGGCAGAAAAAGCTGTCATGCTTTGTCCCTGTGAGAGGGAAGGACGTAAAATCTGAAAGCGGGTATCTCAGAGAAAAGTATGTAGGTAAGAAGGAAAAAAGCATCCCATTGAAATGTCTAATACCCATATTGCTGCAATCCTCATAAGAGCTTCAGAGATAAGATGAACCACCAGTTAAGATGCCAATGTCAGGTGGAAATCAATTACACAGCTCTTACAGTAAATAAAGACAGTACATAACAAGGGCAGGAGCAGACCTGTGTCACTTGCCACCCCATCCAGGTGCATATGAGGAACGCTGGATTGAGTTTTGGCCATCTCGTACCAACAAAGCCTGCCGTTGGCTGATGAGGAGCAGAAGATTGGAGAGCAGTTCTGTCTTCCACGGGAGCAGAGAAATGGCATCCACTGTCACTCTGACTTATCGCTCCTTTGCCTTCTTCCACAAAAGCCTTTTTACCCTTGTCTTGTTCTCCACCTACGCTGCTTTGTTGGGGGTCACAAACACTGAAACTAAGGAATAAAAGGAAAGACGTACCTGGGTCTCATTCATTTTTGTATAGGTCTTTCAGTATTTCTGGCAGGGAGATTTTTCTGGGCACTGGCCATGTCATGGGGTAATTGCGTTCGTGGAAGAACAGATGCAATATCAAGGAGGCTGGGAGAGTTTGTGGTCTGCACGCTTGAGGATTTGTTTCTGCCCACCCCTCCAATCCACAGACTGAGAGGACCCTGAGAGGAGGAGAAGAGTGACTGCAGATTTTACATGCCTCATATCGTGACAGTTGCGTCATAAACAAACGATATAAACAAGCTTAGCAGCAAAGGCTGTAAATGGCAACACTTGACAATATTAAAGGAATATGTACAAATTACATATATCTGAGGTTATAGCCACCCACTGTGCAGACCAAAATCCTCTGGCTCTTACGCAGCCCCTGGTGAAACCATTCCTTTTCAGTGGGATCATCACCCACCTTGGTAAGGCATTTGACATGCACCTGATGAGCTTTTTGAGCATATGACAAGGTGTTTTTCACCAGGCCAAGCCCCTTGCACTCTGCATACCACAAGAAAAAAACAGGCAGAAAATCAAAGAAGAAACTAAAAGCTAGTTCTCTATTTGTCAAAATCCTAATTCAGGACATCAGGCCTTTTTCTCTTGTATTCACGTGGAATGTTTAGAATATATTTCAGCGTAACAAGAATTACTGAAGCACCCTTTATCTGGAGAATAACTCACCCAACTTAAAAACATTCTGGGTGCTGATTACTGTTAGAGAAAATCTAAAATGGAAAAATTAAGGAATATACATTCAAACCAACAACGGACAGTTTTCAGTTCTATAGCTTTTATTTATGTAAGAGACCATGAGAACAATTTCCAGTCTTTTTTCCATGTTAACAGTGAACAATCCCTCCAAACGTGACTCAACAGCTACCCAGTCACATACATTTATATGTTCATACACATTTATCATCAGCTAATATCTGACATTTCCTTGGTGTGCTAATCCATATACATGAAAAAAACATGATTTTTAAAATGCTATTTTATCAGCGAGTCTTGACGTTAGGGTGATTTTTTTCTTTTTAATTTATTTTCCTCATGTTCTTACATCGTGTTGTTAGTCATAATTTACAATATAAGGTAAAAGAAAAATACCTCAAGTTCAGAAATTTGAGAGTGGGAAGAGAAACAGTAGGGAGGAAGACAAATTTTTTTTTTCCCCTTTTTTTCTTTTTACTTTCAGCTATGCATTTGCCTAATAAGCCCCAAGACAATTAGGATCTGATGCTCTGAGGTGTTTTTGCAGGGCCCGCCACAAAGCCTGCCAAAGCTGGCAGAGTCCAATTCCCTCAGCTTCCACATAGCTGTGTGCAGGGCTGGGGAGGTATCACACGGGGAAACCATTGCGCCTCTCCTCTGTGCTCCCACTTTTCCTGTGCTTTGCCAGTCAATGCAAGCAGCTGGGAGGAAACTTGCTCTCTTTTATTCTCCTGGGGAAAGACAAAGATGGCTACAGTCAGCCCTTCTGTACTATAGGACGAATACGGACACAGGCACCTTTTCACCACAAATACCATGCGTTTTCTTTTTAATAAATGGAGAGCTACTGCAGTAAGATGACAGCTCTTTCTTATCTCCCTTTCTCCCCCCTTCCACCTTTCCCTCCTCCCAACAAAACAAGAGACAAAAGAAAGTCTCCCTCTCTGCCCCTTCATTACCAGCTTGCTCCTGCAACTGCCTAATAAACTGATTAGGGCAGTGTTCTTTGTGAGATGTGCTGCAACAGTCCACCACAAAAGAGTGATTTTATTATATGGTGGAAAATATTAATTTTCTTGCTTTGTGTGTTTAATGGTGATAATGATTATGACCTTACATTTCCATGGTGTCTCTCCTCCCAAAGGACCTCAGCTTGCTTTATAAACCCACACCAACACACCAACTCTATGCAGGGATGGCTTTCTCTCCTATTAAAGCGCAGTCATCTTTGCCATGAGTGCAGCAGTGATGCAAAGCATTACAAGCCAGCCCTCTAGGACATCCCACCTGGTTCAGCTAGAAACAACAGCTGGGGAGCTGTGGATGGGGAAGGTGGATGTGGAGAAGATTACCTCTTGCTGCCAAGTGGCCCCAGGTTCAGTCTCACATGAACCAGCATTACTCGGCAAATAAATATGGTGTAACTCACCTCTGGAAGGGGACAGGGCATCTGCCTCTACAACTTAACAACTAGTCCCTGTGCCTCCCGTCACGGGACGCTGAGTTTGTCTGGGGTACATCGCTAGCAATGACAGGACTCCCTTTAAGTTTCTAGAGGAAAGGGAAAGAAGGTAAAGGGAAAAGAAAAGGGAAAGGGAAAAGGAAAGGAAAAGGGGAAGGAAAGGGAAAGGGAAAGAAGGAGCTGCCTGACAGAGGTAATACCAGCCCAGCTGTCACTGCACTGCCTGAACATCAGTTGAGGGAGTACAAGGAAGTAATGCTGGTAACCAAATTTAGCAGAACCTGTCTTCCAGCCAGAGTACTTTTGTGGGAGGGAGTTACAGTCACAGGGATCCTTCAGTTCACAAGGAAGCCCTTGGACCCTGGGGGACAGTGAGGTGGTTAAGGGCTGGAAGGAAATGGCTACAGTCGTAACCTTATTTTAGATATTTATTTTCTTTGGTTTTGCCCTAGATTTTTCTCTAGAGGCAAGCATGGTGTGCTGTAGCTACACCAGGTGCTGGGCATGTTGTGTGGCTCAGGCATATCCAAGCTGGCTCCCAGCAAGCCCAGCCAGGTACTGGGAGAGTCAAGAGGGGACAGGACAAAGTTCAGTGAGGGATGCCAAAGTGGTCCAGACAGCAAGTTAAATATCTGGGCAGTTAGCAGGGACTGTGCTTCATGCTGCCATGATTAGACTGCTGTTATGGCCTGCGTTAACCCCAGACAGACAGCTGGGGTATGGCAGTACTGGGTTGTAATGTCAGTGCCACAGAGCAGCAAGTTGGTGCTGACACACTCCTGCTGACAGCAAACAGGGATGTAATAAAAGGGAAAGAGGGGCTTGGAAATGAGAATTTTGCCCTTCCAACTCCTTCACATCATCCCCCTTTCTCCTCTGCAGATAGTCCTGAGCTCCTGCATTGTTTCTTGCCTATCCACAGTCACCCCTCTTCTCTCTGCACAATATCCTGCTAATGCAGCTTACTGGGAGCAGGCAAATAACAGCAAGTAAAACAATATAACTGATTTTTCTTTCACCTGCTTGCACTTATAGTAATATTAAATAAAATTACTTCAATCTTCTTTCCCCCACCCTACCAGTTTTGCTAACTGTTTTGCGCCCTGTATGCAAGGATGTGGTTTCTTTTCTGTTTGTATTAGCTCCCAAGTAAGATTTATTTTACCAAAGACCACGAGCTTGGCTGCTGCTATTTAGAGTCAATCAACAGTGGGATATAGCACTCAGGGAAGTGTAATTCTAAAGTGGAGTTGAGGATAAGACTATACAGCCCTGCAAATAGCCTGTTGTCATTTCCCTTCCTACAGAGCTGTGCAGCTGGGCTGGCAAGGATTGGTGCAGCCACAGAAAGAGACAAAAAAGCTAAATGCACAGGGTCTTGTAGTGCCCTAGAGTCTACACCCCACATAACTCCAGTGTCCTGCACCCTGTTTAACTCCAGGGTCCTTCTACACTCTCAAGATGGAACCAATAGAGCTTACATTTACTGTGAAGCAGCCCAGCTGCACTGCATAAGCTGTAAGGAGCAAGAAAATAACCAGTGAAATCAGTCAAATCCCACTCCGCAGCTCCCCCAGCCGATCTTGGCTACATCATCTCCCCCACGCAGCATGCAGCCGTGCAACACCAAGTCCTGGGTCCCTGGGGTCTCTGCCACCACCCACCCTCTACCTCCCCGGGGACCAGATGAAGATCCCTCCTGGGAAGCAGGAGGAGAGATGCCCAGAGCATTTGCAGTGAAAGCACAATTTCTGTGGAAAAGGAAATACTGATCTGCTTCTGTAGTGTCAGAAATGAGGAAATCCCTCCCCCTCTCCTAGTGGGGAGGAATGAGGCAATCCCACTGAGGAGGGGAAAAATCACTCTTTGCGCTTTGGAAGAGGTCCCCTGGAGACAACCCACTGTCACAGGCTTTGCCAGGTTTGAAATTTAGGGGTCAAGATTATTGCAAAGACCTGGTTGGAAAAAGGCAGCATCTTCAAAGATTGTTCTTCACCTGCCAGCAACAGAGCACGTGAAGGTGGCATCCCACAAAGCCATTCGTCACCTCTCTGTGTTAGATCAGGAGGATGTTATTTACCTGAAGTATCACCCTCCTGGTTACATATGAAACAGCTCTCCAAAAAACAAAGACTGTGAGGGGAAAAGTTTGGACTGGAGCTCACTTAATGCTTTCAGCATGCAGCAGATCAGCCTCTGGTCTTACAATTTAACTACAACCTAGTGGTCCTCCATGAGGACCACAAAAGACACCTGCCTAGTCGCTAGACAACTCCTTTGCCAATTTTCAGACTACTAGAGGCCATCAAAGATACAAAATAAAGAAAACCCAGAACTGTTAACAAAACTGCCTCTTGTTTACTAGCCTCATTCTCAGAGTTCACTGAATACTTTTTGCTGAAAGTTCAAAAAGACTTATTTTCTTGCTGGAGGAGGAAGTACAGAAATGCCAGACCAAGCTGTGAGAGGCTGAAAGCCGGTGCCTTTTCTAGGAAGCGTTAGGCACCCTCAGCTGTGCCAGTGCTTCAGCTCTCAGGGTGATACTAGGCTGAGGCACAGCCTCTGCCGTAAACATTTTTCTAGTGTTTTTTCCTCAGAAAACTCTGAAAACTGGCTGTTGTTTGTGAGATCCAGAGCTGAAAAGCAAGGCAACAAGTTGCTTCATTGATAGTTTTATGTTTGGAGCTTCATCTACTTTCAGATAAAGCAAGTAGTGTATATGGCAGCAGGTCCTGTCAAGTAGCAAAGAAATCTTAAGCCCAGAACAAAAAAAGCACATACTCTCTGTGTTATTTTTCTCCCCTTCAAAGTCCTGTATTGATTTTATTAAGCTCTCCCAAGACAGAAAATTGTGGCAAGGACAGAGAGTGCACTCATACACAGGTATTTTACAGGAATGTATCTGCCATGTTCTGTTCTTTTCTTTCTGCCCCTTGCTCCCCTACCCTGTGTAGTCTCATTTAACACATTTAACAGGTTTTGATGTTGCTGTTTTGCTTGGCACTGGCCGATGGTAGGGGAGGGTGTGCTCCGTGAGATGGGTCACTCCAAAACTGCCACAGCTGATTGAACTGTGAAACTGGGCAGACAGGAAAATAGGTGCTTCCTAATGCAAACAGACAAGGCACTCATATTTTAAAATGAGTTAAGCACTGATATTGGGAAGAAATTTTTTATTACAAGAGATTGCCACAGGTTTTGCAAATGACTAGGGACTTTGACAACTGGCTATCTTGCATCTAATACTTTTTAAATTTAAAACCCAATGTGAAAATGTGCCCTGAAATTGATGACCATTGTATGCCTGGCAGTTTCTCTTACCATTTGTAATGCAATAAAAGAGGATCAGATAAACACAGACATAACCTCTGCCACAATTGATAATGTAAAACATCCCTTGTATCATTTGTCTTTCCTTTAGGCAGTATACAAAAGACATAAAAATGAACAATTCATGCCTAAACAAAGAGGAGCTTGAAAGCAGTGCATGTCAGATGTTTACTCTAGGTCATTATTAGGGGGTTGAGTGGATTTGCCTATAAACACAGGTTACTTTGTGGGTAGGGAAATGTGAGAGATAAAGTGTTTTCAGGCACAAGACATCTCTTTTAAAGGCACAATGTTGCTTTTTCTAGCATGCACAGTAAGTTACAGATAATGTTTTTTTATGGGATATGAAATGCTGTCTCATGAGCAGTGTAAAACATAACGTGCTGTAGAAACAATGCTTTTTCTCTCCACTTTGTGCAAATGCCATTTTTCATTACACAGTGAATCTGAGCTTGCCTGGGATTGAAATGAGATCAGAAGAGCACCCTATGACAGATGGATATGCAAACCTCTGATGTGCTGAAGAAAGATCTACTTGAGACCACTGGGAGGTGTTCCTTTGGTAGCTTTCACTTGAATCTAAGTTTGAAACATGGGATCTTTCAAGCATGTCACATCTCTTTATGTTATCCATTTTAACCATTCTTATTCATTGCTGAGTTTACACCCAGTCCAACCAGAGGCAGCAGAAGAAAAAGCACCTAAACAAACAGAAAGAGCCTTGGGGATTCAGTAATGGGTACAGAGCGTGCATGCCGTAATCATTCTTTTGATTTGTGTTCAGATGTGTTTTCTACTTGCCTTGCAAAGAATGCATGCTTTCCCTCTGGATTGCAAATAATCTGAATCTGGATAAAACCATTACGAAGTGCCCTTCAAAACGCCGAGCCTGCATTTGAAATGAACGTGTGACAGAAAAGCTCAACACGAGGATTAAAAAACTTTGGTTAAATGCAGAGGAGCCGAAGCATAGCAAACATCCTGCTGTGGATTTTCTTTATTCTGTCCCTTTCCTGACTTCTCAGCCCTTCCTTTAAAGTGAGTCACCACTGTCTATGAGCGTGAAGATGAGGTATCTGTCTAATTAACCAAACAAAGCCAACACACACCAACATAACCCCTCCAGAGAGGAAACCTACTTCCTGGCAGTCCCTGCTGCCCTCTCCCTGGGGTCACGGCACGCTGTGCTTCCCACGCTGCAGCGCATCCCAGGTCTTCCCAGGAGGCTTTTCCATTCTCCCCATGGCTCGTGCGACTTTTTGCATGAATACCAAGCCAGGCACATTGTGCAGTCACGTTGCTGTAAGTATACAAGCAGACTGAAATGAGGTGATTAACATGGTTGCTTGGCAAATATTCATTACTTCTTGACAGGTATTCTTGCTTAGTGATGTTAGAGTGAAGGCAAGCATCCCAGTTAAAGGCACAGGAGGTTGAAAGGAGAAACAGCACGGGTGGATTCAACACCCTCAAGTGTTGCAATAAATGCAGGTTAGGTACATCTCCAGATTGCATGGGCAAACCTTTAACCACAGGACTTGGCAGTGGCATATAACTCGCACTAGACAGCAAACCATTTTTTCCTTGTTAAATGTATTTATTGCGTCTATAAACCAGCATTACAACCCTGCTTGCCATGCTCATGCCTGACGGAAGGGAGGGACTAGGCACCATGCTTGGACGAGTCACCTCAGTGCCACATGGGAGGGTACCTCTGGAAACCCTCCCTCTGTTGAGCTTCCCAGTGCAAACAGCACTGGCCAAGCCACGTTAGCCATCGTGGGGGCCCGGTGGATTGGCTGCTCTGCACAGGTAGTCCCTGGGCATAGTACAATGGGCCTTCATCCCAAGAGTACCCCCAGCCTCTCCAGATGTCTGCAAAGGAGCATCTCAGGTGTCTCCTTTGCAACTGCTGTCGTCAAGAAGTCCCAGGCTGAGGAAGGCTGGAAGTTCTGTCAAGCACACGGGAGGGAAAAGCAAGAAATAAATATGAATGTGCAATACATTGCACATGGGGTTTGGTTTGTAAAGTACCCTACTAGCAGCCATGGAAAAAGTACAAGTTTTGAGTCTGTGCCTAGCACTGGATTTTTTGTCCCAAGGGCTCCTAAGGAAACCAGGTCACACAATTTAGAGAGTTAGAAAAGGTCTTGTCCTGGCAAAACTGATCACATGTTAAAACAAATATAATCTGTAGATCTGCTTCTATTGCTTTTGTGATTTAGATAGATATTTGGTCTAGAATAACAGCTTTCTTCCTGAGTTCATTCTCCATCAAAGTCATTATCCTATGGCTGTAATATTCAGTCTACTGAATATTAGAGTCATGTCATAAATCCAGCTTCATACTTTCACAACAAGATGCAGTGAGAAGGGAAGACGGGATGAAGCCAACAGAGGATGGTGACACGCAAAACCTCTCAATCTTTTCTGCTACACCCTCTCTTATCTTTTGATTTTCACGGCTGTTGATAACACCTTCAGCCTTCCTCAGCCTGGGACTTATCCTTGACTCCTCCCCTTGGCTCTCATGCTCAGGCTTTCCTGTTTCTCTCTCTGTCATTTGCTGAAGTTCATCACTTGCAGTCCCTCAAAGACCACACTTTGGACCGCTCCCGTGCTTGCAGTTATTCCTTTGTCACCAAGAGATATGCTTGTCTATGGATCAGATTATACCTGTATGACTGATAAAACTTGGAGAAAAGGCCTAAGCTCATCTGCAGAATGCCGTGTTTCTTCCTAGTCCCTTCTCACTTATAGTCACTCTCCACCCTCCCGCCTGTGGAAATCTCACTGGACGAGGTCTTACTCGTGGCTTCCAAATATGGTGTTCACCTTCCCTGAAAGAAATCTATTATTGTGGCTGAAATACACATAAAATAGTCTTGCTTTGGCTCAGCAAGTCTCTGAAGCAACCTGGCAGATGTTGGTGGGAGTGGCAGTCTCGGCAAAGGCGCAGACAGCCCAGGACACAGCTCTGGCGGAGTTGTGCCGGAGTGGGGATTTATGGTATGCCAAATAAAGACCTCGGGATTTGGTGTCTCATCCAGTTCTCATTAACACGCACTGGGAGTCCTGTCACTAGCTCAGAGAGAAACTGGGCCAAGTCTTACACCCTTTTAAAGTTATTTAAAGTCTTGTCGCCATCAACATCCATTTGCCATGCTTCTAAATGTCAGGATTTAAAGTTGTTTTCCTCAGATGTTATTCAGTAGGTTTCCATGTTATATTCCAATTCACATGAAATTAAATTATACTATTCTATAAGGATCTATATTCTATAGGAACCATTGTCATATTCCCTTCTAATGGAATCAAGAACAAAATTCAACAAGCTTTTAAAATTCTATCTGCTAAAAAATGAACTAGTAATATGAAATTCCTCCCACATACTCCTACTCTAATGTTTCTCTAAAATCTATTTATCTTAGTCACGACCTTATGAGCATGAACAGAATGTGGCAAACATTTCTCAGTGTAAGAATGTGTCTAAACTTTGGAAAAAGTTGTTATAGCTGAAAAGGTATAATTTCCACACAGCATTCAGGTTATATACTGTGATAAAAAAAATACAGATGCCAGAGGAGATGTTACTTTGTGTTTTATACTTGAAATTACTCCTCTCTATTAATTTTGATGCAGTACTGCAAGTTACTGAGTGCTCTCAGCCCCTGTGGACATGAGTGGAAGCTGAACACCGTCAGTCCTTGCTAGCAGACATTCAGTAACTCACAGGAGTAAGCCCTGTAAGAAATAAATAATTTCCAACTGACAAAACTGCTCACTTAGGGTAATTTTCTGCTGATATTGAAGCAAAGGGGAGTTTTCCATTATCTTCAAGGATAACAGGACAGTGCCTTCAGAAAATAGTAATAAATTAGTAAGGGACACAGAAAAAGAGTGTTCTTAAGTGTGTTTTGGCATTTAATGAAAAATCTGAATAAGGAATAGAAAAGATTAAGAAGTAGCCAAAACAAATGTGTTGGTTGAACATTGGCTGATTCTACTAGAATTGATTGGATTTTTCTAGAACAGTCTTTATATTTCTTGGGGGATGAGTGCTAAACAATAAACAGGCTTAGATGAAGATATCATTATGGATTAATTTGCATCCAAAACAAAAACTGAACTGCCCAAGGAAAAGAAATAGCCTGTCCATAGAAACATTGGACCATCCTTATGTATGTTTTGGGATAGATCCAAGAACAATATGTTCTGGAAAAAAGATGATGTGCCAGAGAAGTTCACCCCTGGTCAGGCATTACCTAAACTCTGGAAATGTGTAATCTGAGATACCAAAAGTATGTCACAGGCATCTTCAGTATTTATGGATGCCATTTAGCAAGCATGAGGTCAGAGGCAATGAACTTGCTACATAATGTTGTTCCATGTTACCGCATATGATAAAAATGAAGAGGCTTTTTTCCATACTAAATGACAGTATTTATTACACCATATACTAACGCTAAAGCAGGGAACGGTGCGTACTTTGTCCACATTTCTAGTGCTAGTCTGGAAGGTGAGACATGTTACCATGCTTCAAACTGAGAAACCTATTTAAAAATGCATTTCTTTTTAATTTATAATTGTCGCTTTGAAGACCATTCCATAGTTGGGTGGCCATATCGAAAGTAATGTAATTTGCACTCCGTTTGGTGGAGCAATATACTGCAAGCACATTAAAATCCTTTCCGTTGACTTATGAGTCAGAGAAAGAAATGCAAGTCACACGCCTCTCACTTACCCAAAGTCTGCAGCAGCATGACTCTGCTGAGTTCACTCCAAGATGTCTGTCCTGAGAAAAGGTGCTGGTTATAGATGAGCTGTGAAAGAGTATCTCGACAGAGTTTAGAAAGACTCCTCCTAGGACTACAGATGTCCCTCCAGACTGAACGACTTGTACTCTGAGCTTTGTTTTTGCAGGATAAAAACCTAGAAGTTTACTTCAAAAACAACAAAACAAGACAAATCCCTGCCCAACAAATCCCAAAGTTTAGATTTCCTTCAGCCACCCATCATTCTGTAATCATCATCCTCATGTCAATGTCTTTCTCAGCAAAAAAACTCTTGTGTAATCAGATAAATTTTGGCCCCAAGTATTAAGTCACAGCTCAAGAAGTCCAATGAATGTTTCATCCAATAAATTTTTTACCTGTTCTCTAGCTATGACTTTCAATCAGATCTTTCTTTTTCTTTTCTTTTTTTCTTTTTTTTTTTTTTTTAAAAATTCCATTTCAGGATATTGTGTCTGATTTTTCCACAGATTTTGTAGATAGGCTAGACCTGGCTTTAGGAAAACCTGTCAAGGCTGAGATCAGTAAGGCCAGGAGAGGAAGGAGTATAATTAGGCTTAAAATGGAAATTCTGGTGGGTTTTTGGTTTTGAAGTAGCTGCTGGTGCTATGTGACATCTTTCTCCCCTCTTTAAGCGCAAAACTCCACCAGCCAGCAGCCCATAGGGAGTGCGCAGGACACAGAGGTGTGCATCCTTTTCTGGGATGACCTTCCTTATAGCTCAGTGTTTCTCTTCCAGTCCTTCATTATTTTTCCCAGTAGCAGGCTTTTCCTAGTGTCTCACTTGATTTTAAATTGCTCCAGCTTAAGCCTAAGACTTGTTTTGGTCACCATGGGTGTGGAAAACAGATCATCCCCTTCTGCAATTTTCTGTTTCTATGTTTATTAGGGTTGATTCTTCCCTCTGTCCTCTGCAAAGTAGGCTAAAATAACCTTGCATGGTTTGTTCACTTCCTTTCTAGACTGCTGGTCAGCTTTCATGGTCTCCTCTGGACTTTCTACTGTTATTCCACATGCTGCTCAAAAAACATCGCCCAACACAGGACTCAGCCCTGCTGCTGTGCAGGCGGTTCAGGCTCACTGGGGTTGAACAGAGTGGAAGGATTTCTCACACATCTTAAGTTTCTGTTTATACTACTATAACTTTTGCCAGTTTTGCAAGTATTTCCTCTTCCTCAATTCATGAGTCACAATGGTCCTCTGATGGTTTCATGAAGAACTTGTATTTTGCCAACTGGTCTCTATCCTATGTTAATTTGATGAAGTCTTCCAAAAAATAGTACCTTGCATTTTACATTATTGACACTCTACTTTTTCAAAGCATCTTCCCCAGCGGTCAGAATAATTTTTAATTTTAGCTTTATCTCCCAAATTATCTGTGGTCGGTCCCAATGACGTGCCTTTTGAAAATTTAATAAGCATACTTTATTTTCACCCATATATCTTGATATTGAAACTATTGAAGAGAACTGGACCAAGGACTGCCTTCTGCAGAACCTCACCGCCTACAACTTTTTCTAGTAGTATACCCTGGCTGTTTCTTGTCACCCAGATAGTATTGCCCCCATATTAGAGGCTGCCCCATCCAGGCCATTCTTACTTACTCAGGTTAGGAAAAGATCACATGAACTGGCATGAAAATGTCCCTAAAATCAAGATATTGGCTCACTCTCATTTCGCTGCCTGAAAACTGTTTTATCAAGTGGTGTTTGACTGACTGGCATTGTTAATTTTTGGTAAGCCTATGCTTGCTTCTTGTTTTCCCCTAGATATTTAAAAATGGTTTCTGTTAATTATTTCAACATTTTCCAGGAACTAAGAATAAGCTGTGAGCTCCATAATTCTGAACTACTCTTTATTTTATACCACTTCATAAAGATAGGCACTTTGATCTTTCCCACTCTCTGACATCTCACTTTTCCAAAGCAGGCTGCTAAGGATACTACCAATAGCACTGAGACTACATCCAATAGTCCTTGTATTACCCTCTGAATGAGGGTCACTGAGCCCAGGAAGTGTGAAAGCATCTGATATACATGCAAAAAATAACTGATTTACATGCGAACTCCTTGAGCAGTGCCTCATTGCAGTTCTTCATAGGGTGAAACCTGGTGGAGTTATATTGGCAGAGAAAAAGAGTGTCCTGCAATAGACAGCATCGGTTTGCTCTGGTGATTGACAAATTGTCCTACACAGGAGCCCTCTAATACTAACCCTATCTGTAGTTTGATTATGATCAATAGACAGTGTGATGAGCCTGTGAAAACTGCTGTTTGATTACTTTTACATGAAGGCAGTATAAAAATATTCAAGTACAAATTCAAAGTATCAAAATATGAGCTGAGAAGCTGGCAGATAAATTATTAGAATACAGTCTTTGCACTGCTAAACTTTTGAACTTCCATTGAACTTGTATATTAAGTATAGACAGTTTTTCCAAGAGGAAAATTCACTAGACAACCTACAATTTTTCTTTCACATATTTAAGAAGATGTTCGATCTGGTAAGGAAATAATAGTAATTTATGTCTTTGATAATTGAGAAGGATTATAGTTCTATACACAGAGGGAAGCAGCCATCACCTGCTCTCTGAGTCACTGTCCTATTAAAGAGGTAGATACCACCTTAACTGGATGAAACCAAGGAAGTTTCCATCTCCCTGTGAAATGAAAACATCACTATCAGCCTCTTGCTGTCTTGCTCCTGCTTTAAGACTTGGCAAAAATTAAATGCTCCTTCTTATTCATGGCCTTCTCCTTAAAATGAGACAGTCATTTCCCCTCATGTGTGCAGAAGCAGGCTCTAGGGACAGCTGTCCTAATAGTTACAAACCCACCTTCTTCAGAATGGGCAAATTTGCAATTCTCTGTCTGGCATGCTGCTCTAAACAAACTAGTACAAAGTAAATGATTATATATAATTCATGATACAGGTGAATTTTTTTACTATTGAACCTTCTGTGAAGGAAGACTGAATCCATTAAAAAGCATCATCTACTGTCAGCACATAGGGCACAAACTAAGATTTCCTCACCAGGTTTGTTTCATCCTACCTAAAGTACACATCAAGGAAATGAGATAAACAGGAGGACATACATGAAGGACTGATTTGCAGACAAGCCACTTTATTCAGCTATTCGGGGCACAGAGGTCATGCCTTTTTGACAGGAGAAAGGTCAACCCCTTAAAATCCTGTAAGCCATGAGATCTGCAGTTGAGCAGTGATGTTCAGGTGAAAGTGTCACATGTAGGGTGTGTGAGCATTTCATTCCATGAAAAACAGCACAGATTCAGGAAAAATGAGCTGCCAGGAGTTCTGCTTTCCCCACTTCCCCTGGGTCCAGCTCACCTGCACAACGCAGTGAGGTTAGATGGGACTGGGGGAATCTGAAGAAAAATGACTGCTAACCACAGACCTCCAGACTTTCTTTGGCCTTTTCGGGGGAAGGAAGAGGTGAATGATCCCACCAGCCCCCAGGCTGGCCACAGCAAGACCTTCCTATCTCCACTGAAACACCCTGACTGAGCCCTGCTCCTGGAGCTTCCCTGCTCCATTCCTTCTGATCTGTTGCTTTCTCACGCTTTGAGCTTCCCTGAATGCTCTCGTGCTCTGGAGCAGCCTTCCATGCATCTCTTTCCTCGCTCATCAGGAACATATCCTTTTCCATCCTAATCTTTCTTTCTGGTCCAGTTATTCAGTAATTCACACCTGTGACCTTCAATCCAGACTCCTTCAAAATGCAAATTTCCCACTAACTTAAACAGGATTTACATCAGTTCTATGTTAACTATTTTCAGGGTACTGAGGACTGCCCTACTCAAAGAAGCCATTGCACACACTGCTTTCTGCTGTAGTTATAAATGAAAATTTCAGTAGTAATTTTCTTTCCTCTTTTCTATTAACTTACAGAAGTGAGCATTGCACAGGTGAGGTCAGAGGTGAGGAATGATATTAATCTGGCAAAACACAGATCCAGGCAGATGGATTAGCCACCCAAAAGACCCTTAGCAGAGAAAGGAGAGAAATTAACACCGCCAACGTGGGAGCACGTGTATCCTAAAGCAGATGTGTGGTTGATGAACTGACAACTTCTGAGATGAAACCCATCTCAAATGAAGGTGCTCCCAAGATGACTATCTTCCAGACAGAGCGCCTTATGCTGGTCTCCCAAGAGGATCTCTATGAGTACCGATCTGCCTTTTCCAGGGTATTTGAACTTTAATTTCCAGGATATTATTGTAACTCAGTAATCTGCAAGATAGAAAACAGCGTGTGGCCAAAAACCCCGTCTGTTTTGAGAAGGCAGACCCAGAAGTATCACACTGCTCCCTCCAGCACTGCAGAAAGGGTTCACAGCTCTGCCACTCCCTGGGAGTTTCTTGAAAGGGCTCATGTCAGGGAGCAAACCTGGCATGGAGTCCCACAGGCTTGCAACAGTCCCCATCTACCTGAGCAAACATTCTGACCCACAAAAACTGGGTGGCTGCCTGCAAACCACCTGCAGGGAATGGTCCCTGAACTGTGTTTGGGGTCTGGGCCCCTGTCAGCCACCTTGGGCTGGGGCCATCAGGAGGACTTTGCCATTTTCATGTGATCCTGTCCCAGCACCTGGGAACACTCCTGGGCACAGCTTGTTTTACCCTGTCATCTGCAGTAATTTTTTTTCTTTCTCAATGCTCCATGCCCAGTTACTGCCAACTGCTCCACCCTTCATCTCCCCAAAAGTGGCAGCTTTAGTAGTTTAATGTCCTCTTTGCTGCTGGTCAGGAGGCAAGTTGCAAGCTATACTGAATATTCCCCAACAAATAATTTCCCTGCTGCTAAATCCACGGGCAGGAGCCACAATGACAGTATCTTTTCCATTGCTTTTCTTGTCATTTGTTTTGCTTCTAATGGTCTCCTGGCAAGGTTACAGGTTAAAATCACTCGCGCAAAGTGAGGCTTTCCTGCTACGGATAGAAACTGGTACAGGTAACTTCTTCCTTCTTCCTTTAATCATGAGTTTAAACCTGGACATACCTTTCCTGTCTAGCAAAGTTTGTCCAAAACATTCCTGTAGGATTGTTTTTCATTGGAAAATGCAAAGCAGTTAGAACTCAAACCCCCAGTAAGGCTGTGAGTGTATCTGCCACCCAAAAGACCACACAAGGGAAAAGTCAAATGCAAGGAGAAAACTCTCACCTCTTCAAAATGGAACAATTTTTGTCTTATCAAAATCAAATGATAAAGAATGAAGTTGAAATAAATGTTCTTTTGATTTTTCTCAAATTAGACTTTCGAAGCCAAGTCAAACAAAAATATTCGAAATCCCAGCTTTTTCCCCTGGTTTCGGCTCTGTTATGGTGGTCCTGCCTCTTGGGCAGTGGAAAATGAAGGTCTGGTTACTCCTTGCATGGCAGCTGATGTGCAGAGATGGTCAGGAGCGGCAGGTTGGCAATATCCTGGGCACAAGTGTGATGAATTTTTTTATCATCTTACCTGTAAAGAGATTGAAGTGAGGTAGGTCTATTATGTTGATTTTCCAATATAATAAATGCTACCATGAGAGAGTTGTTTAGGTATGGCATCTGCCTCATGAAACACCCCTCACCGAAGACATACTGCAGCCACCCTCTCCTACTGCCCTCATTTTAAATGAGAATCTCTTTCTCCTTTCTCCCCCTTCCACCACTCTTTGCCCTGAGGAAATCAGGATTAAGACATTTCTTTCTGCCTTCTTTGAAGTTTCCCAAAACTCCAGACCCAAAAGTCTTTTCCCTTTAGCAATTTTGGGTACTGTAATTGCAGTATGTACTTTACATGCAAATTTTAGTGATTAGGTTAAAATTAGTTTTTCCTTGAAGGTGAGCAGCAGTGTCCCCTGAAACAAAACCAATCTCTTTGAAGCAGATCGAGAGCACATAGGAAAGCATTGTTAAACTGAGTACCTACCTTATTGTATACCCTAGCAAACTTATGTACAGGAGTTTCAAGGGAGAATGGAGAGAATGACAATATTGAGGTAAAAGCAGCATGTGAGACTGACAGCAACTTTTTTGTTAGATTTTTTGTTGGATTTTGTGGAAAATAAATTAAAATCTTAAAAAATATAGAACTCAAACCATTTGGTTCTTGCTTGAACTGTGGAGTCATCAGCAGTTTCAGATCATAGCAGAGAATGTTGGTGGTGGTTTCATTTCGTAGCAAATAGTTGGTGAATCTCTAGCTCTTAGGAGCCAGCAAAGAAGAGACATGAAAGTAAATAAGATGTTAAAATAAAAAAGAATTGCCTATTTTTCCCCAGAAGACAGTTCTAGCCCAGCTTTACAAATCCACAAGTTGAGGCCAAAAATACAGGAGTTTCTATACTACCTTCCATGAGATCAGTGCATCCTGGAGACGCAGAATGCTAAATAAGACACCAACAACTCATTTGGCTTCCTTACGTAATGCCAAATGTAACTGGGTGAATCAGGCACCAAGCTGGGAGGCTTTTTTCTATTCTCAGCTCTGCTCATAACTGGCCTCACAGATTTTGGCAAGTTCTTCACGTCAGAATTTTCATATGAAGGGAAGGGTGGCTAGAACCAGTGTTTTTAAACACAGGGGTTAATAGTTATGTGTATAATTTTAAGTGATATTAAATCTGCAGCATCCAAGAAACATAATACCTCTGAACATTAGACTGTTTATTCACAAGTTTGAGTATGGGTTTATACAACAAACTCACACTCGCTGTTGTGGAAGTGTGTACCTCTGTCTTCCTATCTGCAAAACAGGGAGAACTTATGAAATAACCACTGCTGTGCAGCATGCACTGTAGAAGCATGTACCCCACCTAACCCTTCCTACAAACAAGCTATGTAATATTGCTGCTTGGAATAACTGGACTTGCTGGGCTGGGAGCATTTCCCATCCCTGCATTCTTTAACCAGTCTGAACAGTCTGATGATGCTCACCAGAAAAATCCCACACTCTCGCATGCTCTGGTTTGGATAAGTCCTCATCCTCACATGGTATAGTAAATCAAGATGGGAACACATATGGAACCCAGACAAATGGGTCCCATTTCACATGCTCCACTGAAGCATATGGAGGACATGGCACTATAACCCACAAGATGTAGCAAAATTCTCCAAAATCTAGGGAAGAAAAAGATCTCCTTTGGACTGATTCACACTGCAGTTGAGAAATCCAGTTACAGCAAGGGCTTCTGAAAAACCTCCCTTACCTGCCATATGATTTGCTATTACAGACATATGCAGACATATATTTAGCTTGGCTTTTGTAGAATTAGCCTGTCCAGTGCCCTTTTCCCACTGTGTTAATGCAACATGTGCAGAGGGCAGTAATTTTTCCCTGTTTTAGGCAGACTGAGAGGAAAGGCGGCGTGGTGTTCTCCAGAAGCCAGTCTGTAGAAGGTGAAGTACTTAGTATGAAAGATAGATCAGGAATGCTCCAACAGAAAATATTTTCATCAGGAGAGACCCCATAATCTGCTGAAGATCAGGAATGCTCCAACAGAAAATATTTTCATCAGGAGAGACCCCATAATCTGCTGATTTACGTGATCTTTATCTGTTTGGCAGGTTCTTGTTCAAGGTCCTGCTCCGGAAACTTTTCCTTATTTATAGGAGTGAAACAGCTCCAGCATGAGAAACTGAGATGTATTTGTGATACAGCTTCAGAGGTCTGGGAAAGCTTTACAAATATAGTAGTTGTAAGCAGGAAAGTAACATAAATTACACTAGCAAGGAAAGAGGCAAAATACCTGCCTTGGATAATCTTACAAAGTACGAGGAAAAATTAAATGTCTTTGAATCATGTGGCGTGATGAACTCCAGCTTAAGGTGCTCAGGGGATAGGCTGAGTCATTAGCATTATCCCTGGGGACTCCTGAGTGATGGGTGAGGAACCAGAAGTCTCAAAATGATGCAACAATCTGAACATGGGGAAAAGGGGAGGAGAGACAGGTCTGCTATCTCAGCATCTGTGAAAAACACTGTAATGCAAGGTTTATAAAGTGGCAGGGACGGTGATTCAAGCTGGTTTTACCCCGCACTGAAGAAGTTTTTGAATGTTTTCATAAAGACCAGCACAGACCCTGGCAGTAAAAAGCTAAATGTGTCCCCGACTTGTGTACTGAGGAAGGCCACTAATAATTTGCTGTGACTTGGTCACGGCTGCCTGGCTTTGTTTCCATCCCCTCTGTGTTTTTCATTGGGTACATTCAGGAACGCCACTACACCGGAGGACACGCTGGAGAGGAAATCCTCCAGAAAGCTCCCCGAGCGCACTGTCGTCAGCATCCCCACCACACACCTGACTTGTGGGCGTGGGATCATGCATGGGCATAACAGAGCTGCACCACATGGCATACGTGTTCAATCAAAACAACTCATATTTTGAGTATTAAATATTTAAAACAAGTAACACAGGAACAAGTTGTACCTCATGAATTATTCACAGTAATTTGGTGTTTTGAAAAGTGAATATTTGATAAACTGTGACTTGTTCGTGGACAATTTGTAATCAGAAAGAGGTGAAAATCATCAATACATTATTCATTACAAATTATTTGTTCATTTCTAGTGTCAGGTTATCCAAGCTGTTTACTCACGCCTAGAGCATCTCTCTACAGCTTTCAGACAGCACCGTGCGCCCGAGGGTGCCCCGGCCCCCGCCGCTCACCCAAGGCCGCGGGTGAGCGGCAGAGCCATGGAGCCATCCCTGCGCAGCCACCCCTTGCCCTTCCCCACTGCACCGGCGGTGCTGCGGCACTGGCTGCTCCCTCTGCAAACCTGCTCTGACCGGGGTGTGGGAGCAGGGGAAGCGTGGGGCAGCGGCATGGTGCAGCTCGAGGAGGAAGGAACATAAAAGTAACTCCGTTCCTCACCTTCCCCTTCTCCTCCACAGACAGAAAGCAGCCCCAGTCTGCACCCAGGCCAGGAGGTGGAACGAGTCGAGTGACTCGGTGGTTTCGGGCAGTTTGCAGGGTCAGGCTCCCCTGCAAGCTGGTGTTTGACTGGTGGTGATACAGGCTGGACCAGTGGGGCCCCAGCCCTGCTTGCAGCAGTGGAGAGAGTAATCAGGTCAGCAGGGCAGTGAAGGGTCTGTTCCTCCTCCTGCTTGGTTATTACCCATGATTACTACACACAGAACCTGCTGGATTTTTTTAAGGAACCTTTGGTTGGAAACGTGCCTTTTTTTCTTCATCCGTTTTCAGTGGCAAAATGAAAAAAGAGAGAACTGAGTGTTGAGGATTTCTTGGCTGGGCGAGGGCATGTGAGCAATCCAGCCGTTAGGTGGGAACGAAGCATAAGTTTACAAAGTGCTGGAGCAGACAAGGACACTGTGCCCTTGTACGCTGGGAAAAAGGAAGACAAGAAGAGCCTGACAAGCAACTCCTGGATGCCGAAGAATGAGATAAGTAACTGCTGGACACCTCGTGAAGAGGCCCGCACAGCCAATAGAGGATAAGATAGCGTCGCGTGAACCGGGGTATTGTAGCAATTAGAGTATTGTATAAGGCGCGTGCACAAGCACATAAGGTATATAACTGTGCTAAAAGTTGTAGTAAATGGACTTCACTTGATCACATTGGTCTGCGCGTGATTTCCCCTGTGAATCCTCCGCAACATTTGGCGCCCGAACAGGGACCCTCAGATCAGCACTTTGTCGTCTCTATGGGAATTTCTGGTGCAGCTGAACCGATGAGGGAGCAGAGGAGCCGGCCGAAAGTGTTCCTGCTGCCGCGGCAGGATGGCATGAGCTTCAGCTAAGCTGGGAAGCACGACATGAGCTTCAGCTGAGCTGCGCGTAAGTTTGAATCTCGCCCTGAGCTGGGAAAACGAGGAGACGCGTGGAAGGTTGAATCTCGCGCTGATTAGGTGAGTGGTCGGAGAAGGAGATGGGGTTGGACAAAAGGCAGGAAGCAGTCCTAAAGCTCCTTTGTAATTTTCTCTCTGAGAGAGGACTGAAATTCGATAATTCTGTGTTAAAGGGGTTACTTTTATGGGCCTGGGAGAAAGAACTTATCCCGAATGTAAATGTCGCATTTGAAGAAGCGACCTGGGATAATATAGGCAAGGCGCTGTGGGACGCTGCTAACTGCAAGGGGGGTAAGGTAAAGGAGATGAAAAAATACGGAGCGCTCGGGAAAGTAATTCGAGACAGGCTGGAGGCGATGAGGGCGGACCGGGAGGCAGCCGCCGCTGCCCTCGGGCCGTGACCCCCTCTGCTGCCTCCACGGCTGCCGCGTCAGCCTACCCCGCTGGAGTTGGGGGGACATTCTCTACACAGCTATCTCCGCCCCCCCGACATCCATTTCTGTTAACGCTGAGACGCCTGCACAGACGCAGCCTTTGCCTATACCCAGCCAGGCCGCTGGCGCCGAAAAAATTCCCCCGTCTGTTACTCCACAAGAAACAGGGGATTTAGGGGGGGGCCGATTGTCGCCCGACAGATCCGAAGCCGACAGACTCGGGGGTGACTATAATGCGGATAAACAGGTTGCGGGGGTGAGGGAACCATCTCCATCGGGTGGTGCGATGGAAGAGCTGAGGGAGGTGGTGCACCAATTACAAAAACTGACAGTACGGCCGGGAGAGCCAGAAGGGAGGGAGAAACGTTCACCCTCCCGAAAGGATGAACCGGGAAGGCAAGAGAATGAAGATTCCGGCCGTGTACCAGCCCCGCTCCCTCCCCCCCCTTCTGGCCACGCCCTCCGGCCCCTCCCTCGGCCCCTCCCCTCCCGCCCCCTCCCTCCTCCCCTCCCTCTCCGCCCCCCCCTCCGCCCCCACGGAGCGGCGGCCGCCGCCAGCCGCGGCCGGCCCCCGGGCAGAACCGTCCGCGCCCCCGCCCCGGCCCGTTCATCCATCCCGCCTCTCGGGACCGGAGAGGGTGACACCAGCCGCGCCCGCGGTAGAGGCGGAGCCGCTTGTAATAGCCGCTGCAGAAGAAAGGCAGAGACATTGGAGGGGTGTAATAAAAGGTGCCGTTATAGAAGGGACTATGCTCCAAGCATTCCCAGATATTGCACCCAATGGACAGAAAAAAAATGGGAGGCGTTTGACTGGAAGGTCATTGAGAAATCAAGGAATGCTGTGAGTCAGTACGGAATCAAATCTGCGTTAACTCACCAAATACTGCAATTCATTTTTTCTGCTGATACGCTGATACCTCAAGATATTAAACAGCTAGCACAGTTGGTTTTGACACCCGCCCAAATGTTAGTGTTTTTCCGGCAGTGGGGGACGTTCTGTGATAGGGAACAAGCAACATCACGACAACAAACAGATCCCCTACGGGGAGTAACCACGCAGATGCTGATGGGTACGGGACCCTTCGCATCAGGGAACGCTCAGTTACGATGTGTCACTGAGGTTCATCATCTATCACAGATCTTGGCGTATCAAGCTTTTCTTACCATACCAGACAATATGTGCAGCCACGCTTTTACCCAGGTGAAACAGGAGTATAACGAACCTTTTGCACAGTTTATTAATAGACTGCATAGGGCAATCTATGACCACCCTGACATGAACGAGAGCATGAAAGAAAATACATTCAAAATACTTGCTTTTGGAAATGCTACTGAAAAGACACACAAAGCATTGTGTAATTTGCCGAAAAATGCAGACGTCGTTGATATGATAGAATACATGGATCGATCAGTGGACTCACAGAAAGTAGCCTATGCTGCCACAGCTCTACAAGGAGCTACAAAGAAGCACAAGGCCAGTAAGACACCCTTGGTCAAGCATTTTAACTGTGGCAAACGTGGTCACATTAGGAGCAAATGTACAGTTACTGCTAACAGTAAGTGCTGCAACAAGTGTAAGAAAGATAACCATACCACCAAGAATACAGGAAGCAGGGAAAATTCACCCGGACCGCGAAGGCCCCTCACGCAACGACACGAATGCAAGGGGCTTGGGCTGCCAGCCCTCAGGCAGCCTCGCAACCACCAGATCCGCCACTGCAGGAAGCTCCGGAGTGGATGTGGAAACCGCAGTACACATCCAACATAAAGGGACCATTGGGGTTTGGACTTAGTGCATTTTTAATGGGGCTATCTTCAACAGCTCTAGGAGGAATTCTGGTAGTCCCTGGGCTTATTGATGCAGATTATTGTGGGACTGTGAAAATTATGATTCATGTTTTAATCCCTCCTGTTTCTATTCCTAAAGGTACCAGAATAGCACAATTAGTTCCATTCAGGTTGTGTGTTCCAAACCCAGGTGAAGTACAACGTGGAGATGGTGGATTCGGCTCCACAGGGAAACCACAGGTATACTTTGCCATGGACACAACAAGAGGTAAACCAGAAAAGGTAGTGCAATTGGAAGGGCCTGATGGAGTTATCGTCAAGAAACTGATGACAAATCAATACAGGAGCTGATGTTACGATTATTTCACAATGCATTTGGCCTCCATCATGGCCATCGATCAATCCAAATTTTGGTATTGCAGGGATAGGGGCCACACAAGCCACCTTAGTAAGTCAGCTACCGATTACCCATTTGTGTTCCCCCATGGTGAACATGTTACGATGCGTCCATATATCATGACTACCCCAACTGAGTTGTTTGGCCTCATAGGCCATGACTTATTGAGCCAAGTGAAGGCAATGTTAGTGACCCATCCTTTTTAGGAGCGGTCACTGAGGGGCAGCCAATCCTGAAAATTAGCTGGAAAACAGATGAGCCCGTTTGTATTGATCAGTAGCTGCTAAATTCTGAAAGGCTGCTAAAAATACAAGAGTTAGTTGAGGACCAATTGAGAGTGGGACATGTTGTTCCTTCTACTAGTCTATGGAATACATCAATATTTACCATTCCCAAGAAAAGTGGGAAATGGAGACTGTTACATGATCTCAGAGCTGTGAATGCAGTGATGCACAATATGGGAGCCCTGCAGCCAGGTTTGCAGTCTCTAGTTATGCTTCCAGAAGAATGGGATTTGTTAATTATAGATCTAAAAGATTGTTTTTTCACCATTCCCTTGCACCCAGATGACGCTGAACGGTTCGCCTTTTCGGTACCATCGATTAACAAGGCAGAGCCCTATAAGAGATACCATTGGGTCGTGTTACCGCAATGAATGCACAATTCCCCCACGATGTGTCAGGTGTATGTGGCCTGGGCATTAGAGCCTGTAAGAAAGCAGTTTCCTCAGTCAATTATTTATCATTACATGGATGACATTGTGATAGCGGGAAGGAACTTGCCACAGGATGAAATTTTAACTCAATTGCAGGACATCTTAAGCCATCGCAGAGTAATAATCGCTCCTGAAAAGGTGCAAAAGGCAGCACCTTGGAAGTATTTGGGGTGGCACATAGATGCTAGCAACGTTAAACCTCAGAAGGTTCACATAACATGAGAAATTTCAACGGTACATGATGTCCAGAAGCTTATGGGAGATATCCAGTGGGTGCGGAATCTTTGCGGTATCACTAATGACGATATGGCCCCTCTGGTAGAACTCTTGGGTACGAGCGCACTGTGCAGATAAGAAACAGGAAATGACAGAGCTGACCAATTGGTTGCAGCACCACGGGAGCCTCCTCCAGGGAACCATTTTCAACAAAGCACGGCAATCACATGCGTTCTTGCACCAACCCGCTAGGATGTTAGCAAAGCAATTTGACTTACCACTTACTGATGCCCAAGGTATCATTAAAGCATGCCCCGATTGTCAAAAGGAAGGGCTGGGCTTGGGCTGTGGGGTTAACCCACGAGGTCTTTTGCCATTGCAGTTATGGCAAATGGATGTCACCCATGTCATGTAGTTTGGTGCAAAGTGTTCTGTGCACGTGTGTATTGATACCTATCCTGCTGCCATGTGGGCCACGGCATGAACTGGAGAAAAGGCCTTACATATTGAATGACATCTTTACTCTTCTTTTGCAGTGCTGGGTGTGCCTAAAGAAATTAAGACGGACAACGGCCCAGCCTATGGTTCTACACGTTTTGCTTGATTTTGTAATTTGTGGGGAATTCACCATGGTACCGGTATTCCACATCTTCCCACAGGACAGGCTATTGTCGAATGGGCCAACCAAACCCTAAAGAACATGCTGCAAAAACAAAAGGGGGGAACCCAGGGCTTACTCCCAGAGGAATGATTGGCCAAAGCCTTATTTGTGCTAAATTATCTTAGATTGACAGGTGATCACAAAGACCCACCAATGGTAGTGCATCATGTTCTTTTGCAGGCAGAAAGGATGCAACAAAGTACGGGAATCATGGTAATGTATAAGGACCCAGAATCTGGGAAATGGTGCGGATCAGCAGAAGTAAAACTTACTGGGAGATCCCGGCTAAGTGGGTCAAGCCATGGCTTCGCACTGATGCTGGACCCAGAATTGTCCCAACGGCAAGTGGCACGGCACCGGCGGGTGCTGGAGCCACTGATCCGACAGATTCTGACTAATAGAATATTACACTTTAGAGGACTAGTGGACATTGAGTCCTTCAGATAGGTTTTTAGAACAGCGTGCCTTATTGTATATAGAACTTGCTTTAGGTAAAAAGTGTGTTATGCATAATTTGATTAAACATAGTGTGATTATGGGAAGACAGTGTGGGGTAAATGTAAAAGTTAGTTAAAGCCAAAATCAGGGGTAAGGTCTATTTCCATTAATAACCTCGGAATGAGGTTGATTGTGTTTCCACAGATAGAGGCCCACGACGGACTCCTGTTCGATTTGCACGACCATCATCATCTGGAGCATCATAGATGATGTGGCAATATGGATACTACCTCAGTTGAAAACTAATGTATAGGTCACCTTGGCTAACATAACACGTCAAGATTCTCTGTGCATCTCAACTGTATCGTAAAGCCTATGAACCAATAGACAAGATGGCTATGACTCGTGCAGCACGCCTGGCCAGCAAGCACATGCGTCATAGATTGCAACTGAGGCGGACTTTTGGCACCCGCTGGCCATGTGTGCTAAAACCTGTTCCTCTGCAAATGTATAAATACCGGGATTTTCCGAAGAGCATGAGGCTGGTGTACGGTGAGGCCATCGTTGCCTCTGTGGGGACGCCCACGGAAAGCTGACACCTACCGATTGCTGGGCTGAGTTAGCGGAGCAAGACGGCACAAGAATGTATGGATGGTTCATCTTCCTCATAGTCCTCATGGTCTGGGTCATTAGGGGTAACGAGTTGGCTCAAAGAATTATGGGCATTGTTGTAGTTATTGTGATTTTAGCTATTGTAGTAATTTTACCTTGTTCAGCTTGTTAAGAAAAAATGGCGTCCCAAGTTATTAAGCAAGCCTAGATTGCTCAAAAACAAAAAGGGGTAATTGTTGAGGATTTCTTGGCTGGGCGAGGGCATGTGAGCAATCCAGCCGTTAGGTGGGAACGAAGCATAAGTTTACAAAGTGCTGGAGCAGACAAGGACCCTGTGCCCTTGTACACTGGGAAAAAGGAAGATAAGAAGAGCCTGACAAGCAACTCCTGGATGCCGAAGAATGAGATAAGTAACTGCTGGACACCTCGTGAAGAAGCTTGCACAGCCAATAGAGGATAAGATAGCGTCGCGTGAACCAGGGTATTGTACCAATTAGAGTATTGTATAAGGCGCGTGCACAAGCACATAAGGTATATAACTGTGCTAAAAGTTGTAGTAAATGAACTTCACCTGATCACATTGGTCTGTGCGTGATTTCCCCTGTGGATCCTCCGCAACAACTGAGGAAGGGAGAGAGGTACTGGAAGAGT
Organism: Astur gentilis; assembly: GCF_929443795.1. NCBI lineage: Eukaryota > Metazoa > Chordata > Aves > Accipitriformes > Accipitridae > Astur > Astur gentilis. The sequence continues at coordinate 66,245,472 of NC_064919.1, forward strand.
TGAAATCTGGTATTCAAGCTCCTCCTTCCACCTCTAGCCCAAGTTCTTGCAAGGATTTTTGATAGATGTACACCAAACAGTGGGACTGATGTAAAAAAAAGAGAAAACCCTTCCAAAATAATAAAGTAGAAATTAATGCAGTAACTTTTTCTGCAAAAATATCTTAGCACTTTTTGATCAACATATTATCTCTGCCAAAGCAGGGTTCAAATGATTCTTACAGTACACAGAAGAAAACCAGACAAGTCATGTCAGGATACCAGTCATAGTATCCTCATGTCTTGCTCCTTCCATGTTGGGAAATGACTTTATCTCCATTTATCTCTGTCTCTACTCTGCCAGTTTCTAAACTGTGACAGAACATTGTGTTTTCCTCTGCAATTAGACTTCCTACTAGGCTCTTGACATGGATGGTAGCAAACTTTTTGGAAACCCAAACACATTTTGTCTACCAGTTCTTTATCTGATATCATCCCTATCCAAAGTTGTGCTATTGTGACTATAATTTTATGTTGCATAAAGCTGCATTAGCTTAATTTAGCTGATATAAAGTTACACCACTCATCACTCATGAATACGTAGACACCGATTATCAGTTGAAACCTTGCTTATCTTGGACCATCTTGCGCTGGTGAATTTACAGCTACAAGTTAAATGCATGTAACACATTTGAAAACTTTCTTAACAAAATAAACATAGAGAAGTTGCATCACTTTAACTAAAAATGTATTCTTTGTGGTGCTGTATACAAGCCCTGAGGGATGGGTGGCAATGTTTCTCTTTACAGAAGATGTAAGGAGTACAGAACTTGCAGAAGGAGCTAGTACGTATATCACATTTTAAAATGCCAGCTGCTCAAGCCATGGCTCTTCTTAGTGTTTCATTTCAGGAAGTATTTCATTGATATTCCTCCTTTCTATTCTCATTAGAGCAAGCAGAGATTGAGGAGAGAGCCTGGGAAGCTGACACTCATTAGGATCTAGAAAGTTGGTTGCTGGCAAAACCTTTCTGGCAATCTGGAGAGTGAACCCAGTTCTTTGTCTTATGTATATACCGTTGTAGGGCACTCATTTCTATAACTGTCTTTTTTCTTCTACCAGGCAATCTGTGCAGCCTGGTGCCATGTATTACCTGCTGTGTGATGAGTAGTGGTTAGTGTGAACTTCAACAGTTAAGGGCCCCAAATGAATACACTTTAAAGCTGTTCTCCATCAGTTCTGGAGTCACTTAGGCTCAACACCCGTAAAAGGCTGTACTTCTCCATATACACATCTCTGTCTCGTGGCCTTGTGGGAGAAGAAATCTTCACTGCAGCAAAATGAGGTAATGCCAAGTTAGCAGGGGAGCCAGGGCATCAGCATGGCTACAGGCAGAGTAAGCAGAGGTTTTACTACAGGCCATCTAAGTAAGCTTTCCTCCTTCATCTGCTGGGCCCCACCAAGCGGGAAGCAATCAGAGGTGCACTCAGGGTATCTGACCTGCAAGCATGGAAGAGTCGCCAGTCAGCCATCTGGGGGTTGTCTCCCACCTCCCCAGCTGGCCACAGTGTGACCACCAGGCATCTTTGCCCTCATTGCCCACATTTCCCTGCACAGAAATTTAAAAAGTCTGAAAGTGGCTGACTTACAATCATACACCAGCATTACAAATAAAACAACTCAATCCTGGCTCAAGCTGAAACCCTGGGATATTATTTCATCCTTCATACCTGGAGGCTGCTGTGATGGAAGAAGAGCTGGGAACACAGCCCAAGAGGAGGGGAGCGGGCTGCTCTCCCACCTTCACCTTCTGGAGCCTCTCATGCACTCCCAGTGCCCAGCACAACTCCAGTGCCAGGGATGCTTTTGGAGATTGCCTCAGCCATGGATTTCTTTTTAAGGAATAGGTGTTACATACAAAGATGCTCTCAGCAACAACTTAGAATAGTTAGGTGGGGCATGCGGTACCTGTGACATAACGATAAGCTGGTAGCTGCCAGCAAATTAATTAAAATAGCCTGATAAATGCACCCATGTTGAGAAGTTTATAAGTGCTTCAACCACAAAGACTGATAGGAAAGAAAGGTACCCATTCAGAAATAACGATGCAGTAGCTGTTCCCTTTCTGAATTAATATTCTGTCAGAAGCTATACAGAGGCTGCTCTACCTCTCTTTGGTACCAGCATATGTGCCAAAAGAATGTGGTTGGTGATGAATAGTATTTGTCCTCAATACAGGATTGAAACAGGAATAGATACAGAAATGGATGTGAGACAGGACATATTCGGAGAATGATGACTGTGAAGTTTTAGGACTGAATGTTAGAAAATACTTTAGATGGAAAAAAAGGCAGTCTTCTTAGACTTGACAGGTATGCAGCCACTTCTTTCCACAATAATACTTTCTAGAAAGATAGGAGGACATATTTAAGAGCTGTCTCTGTCTTTCCCAAGGCACTGTCTGTTTTCTTTTTCTATTTTCTAGATCCTATGGGGGAAAAAATAGCTTTGTCTGCTCATCCCTGTGTCACCATTAAACAAACCATATGAGGACAGTACCGCAGAGGGAACTTCTGTCTTAATGGGATCAGAACTGAAATTATACCATTCACGTAAACAAACAAAATACCAGCTGTCTTCAAAATCAAAGCCATCTCTAGCAGGTTGGCAAACTGCAAATTTTTCCAGATTTCCACGCTTTAAATGTAAGTCCTTGTCTAGCACCTGTGGGTGTTGGAGATCTGATACAGGCACTCAGCTGACAACTGCAGCAGCTAACGATGTTACGAGTTCATCAGCTGTTTGCTGTCACTCCCTACTGAGCAACACACCTTGCATAGCAGGGCTGGCAGAAAGAAACCTGTGACTTAATGCACTTTTTTCAGCAGGTTAAGCAAACATATGGGTACATGCCCTGCAGCAGCCAAGGTAGGAGGATACGCCCTTTCCTACCCACTCTGCTACTGAGAAGCTAACTTCCAGCAAGGAAGCCAAAAAGACAACTGCGGTAGTAATTTCCTAGACCTCTGCAGCAATATTTTCCAGAGCTTGTCTTTCAGAGTCTTAATGCTGTAGATTAATTTCCTAGGTGCTTTTGTTAGAGGATAATGAACCATTATTTATGTCAAGATTATGTGATTTCAAAAGTCAAAGAGATCACCAGAAAACTGAAAAGGTTATATTTTATTTGCACAATTGGTACAATAAAATAGTAAAATTATCATTTATTTGCCATTTTGATGACAATATTTTTTGAATGCGGCATGGTATAATGATGACTGTATATTTCATGTGATCTGCCATGTAGCACAGAAAGACAGTCTATTCTGGGGTGGATTGGAGCCAGCATTCTGCATGAGCATTTTAGACAGAAATATTATAACCTGCCTAATGTTATCTAATTATAACCACTTCTGGCATCTCTTTTATTTTTTTTTTTATTTTTTTTTTATTAGTAGTGTCATTGTGTGACATTTAAGCAAGGAAAAAGACTGTAAGATTAAGCTGAGCAGGTCTTACCTTACTGAGCACCCAATGACATCTATGATGTGACATCAGGAGCAATTATTATGCTATTTATTTATTTATACAGCAGCTCCCTGAAGAGCCTATTGGAGACTCGGTTGGATAGCTCATCTTCTCATTTGTGAGGTAGCTGAAATTTGGCTGGACATACATGTCTGCTTTAAAAGACTTGGAATGGAAGAAAAACAGATCTCTTCTTTGGGTTTGACATACAAGGATCACAAAATCAGGTTAAAAAAAAAAAGAGAGATAAAAGATGTGGCAATAGGCCAAGAGTCCTCGATGGATAGATAGTATGGAGAAAGGAAATAATACACAAATAAGGGCGTGAACATCAGTCAGAGAGGCATTATTGTCTGTGAAAGGACTGAATTTGTCTGAACTGTTGGATGGGAACATAGAGAAACAACTGAGCAGCTTGTGAAACTTTGATTTATATCGAAGTATCAAATACCAAATTTCACCTACAATAGTACTTTTTGTCAGCTACAGGGTTGGACTTAGAAATGGATTAATACCTCTATAAAGTTATTATAGAGATAAACACTATCAGGGACAGATCACTGTTGTGTCATTGACCTCCCAGATGTAGATTAAGAAGTAAATGCAGTAACTAATGATACAGCTTACTTATTCTTGGACATGATGGCTGACAAGCGTCTTGCCAAATAACCACCGTACCTACTAGAGATAATACTGTGTCTGACATGGGTTTGGTAGGGACTCAGAAAAGTATAGAACAATCAGTCATAGAAGATAAACTCAGATTGAACGTGAGAAGATTTAGTTTAAATCAAATGGAGAGTTAAACAAAAATAGATCTAGAACATTATCTATTTAAAAGGAAAACTGCAAAATAAACTGAACAAGTTGTTGATAAAGTCTGAAGTGCTGAAGAAATTGAACATGTAAAATCCAGGAATACTCTTAAGTAAAAGATACAAAAACTACTGGAACTGAGAAAAGAGAAAAGAAATTTGTGGAAAGACTTTAGAAAAGGCTGGATAAGCTGCCATTTTCAAAAAACTATTAGGATTAAGCAAAGAACACCCAAAATAGGAGAAAAACACCTAGGAAAAGCACCTTTTGGAGCAAAAAATTCAGCTTTAACTACACCTTGCAAAGAAAATTAGGAGCAAATTATGAAAAGTGAATTAGTCACCTAAATAACAAGGAAATAAGGGTGGGATAGTGGGCTTCCTTTGCAGTTAGAGAAGGGAGAGACCAGGGAAGTATGACTTCAAATTTAAATAGTTTGCTGTAGTTTCAGCAGAAAAAAAGATGTTGACCGGGGAGGTAGGAACAGGATGGCTGATGGAAATGAAGATTTAGGAACACAGCTCACCACCACTGGGACTGAAGTGAAACTTAAATCACTTAATGTGCTCAAGCCAAGGAGGGAAGGGGGGCAGTCAATCACCACCCAGCGCAGTAAAAGACCTGGCATGTGAAATTGCAGGTTCAGGACCAAGGACTTTTTATAAAACTTGCCAGTTAAAGTAGTGCTGCATGACTGCAGAATAGCATCCATAGACTCTGTATTTGAGGATAGAAGAAAAAGGACTTGAACAACAAGACTGTTAGACTCACCTCAGTATTATGAAAGGTTTTAGTCAGAAGACCATGCAACAGAAACTTTGGAAAGGTGAATCACAACAGGGCAACTTATTATGCTGTTTTACTAAAGTAGTAGATTTTTTCTAAAAAGAAGCTTGATTAAATCTAAACTGTATCTCAGTAAAACGTATTAGTTGCCTATTATTTAATATTATGCCACATGAGAAACTATTAGAATGGTGAAAAAAAGGCGTAAGTCGAACTTTAAGATACACATTAAACTAGCCAAAAGAGAGATAAAACAACATGTGTCTATGAAAGACAACTACCGGCGCAGATTTACCAATGCAGCCTCTTATCAATACATTTCAGAGCAGATATTAATTCATTCTTTTACCGTGGCACAGAAAGCAGGGCTGTGGAACGAATGTCAATCAGAGTATCATAGAGGAAAAAATCTGAAAGAAAATGAGATTGAGACTACAAAACAAGATTAAATTTAACCATCCAAATGCAAGACCAGGAACTTGGAAGTTGTACAGATTCATGCTAAAAACAGGGAGCTCATCAGCTGGAAATGGTATAACAGGAGAACGATTTAGACACCTTGATCTCTCTGAGGATGACAATATGCTGCTACTACTACCATGTTGTCCTGCAAGAAAAGCAAATACAAAGTGAGGATGTATAAGGAGCAGTGATGCCACAAGATGAGGCCTTGGGGAGACAACATCCACACACAGTTCTGTCTGCTGTGTTTCAAGGAACGGGATTTAAAACAGAAACAGATATGAGGAAGGACAGCTGGCAGCACTAGGGGATAAGAGACCCCTTGGGGAGTGGAGGAAAATACAACTTGTCTAGTTTAGTAAATAAAGCCTAAAAGGGACTAGAGCTGCCACTTACAAGTACTGAGGAAGGAGAAGTGCTATTTAAGGTAAAGGACTTGTTAGGAGGAGAGCAAAGGACATCAAACGGCCGTAAGTACCCATAGGCTGAAAATTGGAAGGAGGTTTCTAGCCATCTGAGAAGTGACCTTCTACAACAAACTTCCAGTGGAAATACTGGGAGCAAGAAATCTAACTGGCTCTAGGATGGATCAGGATAAAGCCATGAAGGGGGTGGTATGAGATATGTCTGGGAGCCCACGTGTCTAAATTCAGAGTCCCAAGATATGCCACACATCCTTCTGTCCTCTGTCGTGAAGGAGATGGAGAAGCAGAGCGCAGAGCAAGGTCCTGCCAAATGCCTGTGCTGTTAACTCCCCGTGAACTGATGCACCCACAGTCAGTAGATGGCAACTTCTAACCTACAGAGCACAACATGTTAATACAAGGAATTTCTATTTTCCAGTTAGAATTAATTTCTTAGCAGAGTTACAGAGCATATTACAAAAGCAGATTAAGTATCTGTAATGTTTTTTCTGATTTATACCTTCCCAGAGTCACCGATGACCCTTTGTGATTGTGTTTACACATCCATGCATGCAAACACAAAAACCCTATCATTTTCTGCACTGGAAAAATGAAACTGCTTCAACTAAGTTACAGTTTGGTATGAATGCAAACTTTACAGCAATTGATACGGGTCTCTTGATACTTTCCTGTTTGAAGCCTAGGGCATCCTGACATGGCCCTCACCTCCGGTGTATTTACTTTCTGTCAGCCAGTGTTTGTCCCCTGTTGCTGTGCTGCAGCTCTGCTGTACAGTTCTGGCATGAGGCTCTGTGTTTCTTCCAGCCCAGGATGGGGAAGGTGATGGCTCAGGAGAGAGGTAATGTCTCTTTCAGAGTTGAAGCACGGCTGGGATTGGATGTGATGCCTGCATATGGTGACAACAAACACGATGGTCCGTGCACACTGAAGAGAACTATCAACTGTCCCACCTTCAGTGACACATTAGCAGAGGTGGAGGGTTAAGTGGCTGTGGAGACTGAACCACCAGTCACCAGGAGTGTCCCAGATCAGCGCTGAAGCAAGCGTGCTGGGGCTGCACTTGCAGAGGTTGCCTTGCGCCTACTCTGCTGCTAAGAGAGGTATCTACAGCTATACGTTCAGTGCCTTTCCTCAATTCACTTAAATAATTAAACACTTTGTTAGTGCACACAGCATGCAGTGAGAACAACTGCACCACCCCCTTTCCATGTACACAAAACTTTCATTCCTCTCCTGACAGGGAAGTCTCTTGTCATCTAGTTTGATGTAGTTAAATTGACGTATCTTGTTAAATCTTACCTAGCCGCTGCCATTAAATTGGAATATACTAAAGAGATAATGGCTAGCAATATTGTTTCCTCGATTCACACAATAACTTATAAAAACAGAATAAATATTAACTGATTCTGCAAACTAGCATCTTTCAATTGCTAGAGCATTTCTATACTTTAATTCTTCAAAGAAAAATTGTCACATGCATAATGCTTCTGAGTGGGGGAAAAGTGCTGTTTCAATTTTAATATGTTGTAGAATTATAGGGAAGATCTAATTTCTTGTCGTGTTGTATCCGGTCCCAGAACCAATAAATATTCTAAGCATTTAATGCATTTATCAACTCTGCTGTATAAAAAGTACAGAAGAACCTATGCAGTGGTGTCAAAGACATCTCATGTATTAAGGGAGTCTGAGCAACCTCTTGGCTGCTTCTCCACCTCAAAATTTAACTTTACATCTTATCCATCAACTGAGTGAGAAGTGACAACAGTTCCCTGCTCTCCAAGGTAACCATGTACCGTTTTTGCTGGTAGGAATGCAATTCTTTCAGCAGTTAGACACTGTACATTTCCTTGCCCTGTGAAATTTCACAGGTTACTTTTATCAAGAAAATATGAGGAAATTATTAAGGATGCAATATCTCATTTAATGATTCAAACTCACCTTTAGTTAAATTGGTCCAGGCAAATTTGGCCCTTACAAATAGTGGCTTGCACTTATAAAAGAAATTGCTCCAGTCATTTTCTTTTCTTTAAGGTTAAGATTTTTAAGAAAAAGTAAGGAAGTCAGACACCTCGGTATGAAATTCCATAGGACTAAGCTATCTAATTTATGAACGTCACTGAAAAATCCCATTCGAGATTTATACACTGGAAATTCTTCTATTTTAAAAAAAAATAAATTAATAAAAGTCTTATTCTTTTTCTCTATGAACATAAACAAACGAGCATGTATACACACTCACAGGCATGGACACACATGACAGAATTTAGTATTGTGTTGGTTAAATCAGTAGTATCACTAAGATTGAAAGCATCATCAATACATATGAGGAACACAACATCATCACAGAAGCACCGGGTGATCTTAGGGATGACTGCAATACAATTAGGATTAACTATAGTCAGAATGAAGGTCATCTGCTGAGCTATAAATGACAGTAACTCTGGCCAGAAAACATAAGGTCACGTTGACTGGGAACAAAACACCAGAGAAAAAAAAAGCTCCTTTGGTATCAGAAAAGCAGGGGTTGTATCTGAACCACCAGCAAGATGCATGCCTTTGTGAAATGTGGCAGAAAGGAGCTCAATGTCTTTAGCAGAGCAAATGAATTATAAGGGAGATTGTCACGAATGTTTACAAACAGTGGAACAGGGAAATGCTATTTAAGCAAAGGGACAATGCTGGGGCAAGAACACATGTATGTAAGATTGACGGGAATAGATGTAAGAAGGAAATAAGACGGAGTCTTCCCCAGGGGAGCAAGGTGGTGAAACAACCTTCTCATAAGAATAATGGGGGCAAGGAACCAAATATTTCAAGATGGAGCTATTACACAGACAGATCAACCACACTGCAATTCCACAAAGTTATGCAACCTTGACAACTGCTACTCAAGAGAGATCTGGGACTGATATAATAAAGGTATCATACATGAGGAAAAAAGCCATAAAATCTGCGAGTAAAATAATAAGACTTTTTATTGTTCTAACCTGAGGAAGGTTACCTATAGGTTTAATATTGAGTTTTAATTTGAAAAAGATAGTTGGGACTTTCTAATTATTAGATCCTCTTCTATTGAGCATCCTCTGTAATGTCTATTGGTGTCTTTTAGGGTCTTGTTATGTTATTAATAACTGGGTTTTACTTTTCTAGCTTCCAGGCAGTCTCCTGTCCAGATGGAACAGGAGAGCTAGGAACTGGAAATCAGCATCTAAGCTGCACTATTTTTAAGATCAGCCTGTAAGTAGTGTTTCATATTGTATGTATCAGATATTAAAACCAGATCTCATTAATTTTAGTCCTTCATTTTTCCTAGTAGTATATCTAATGACATTTCCACTGGAACTGATTCCACGATTTTGTATGTCCTAACTGTCTCAGACTCATTTTGTCCTTTTCTCTCTCTTCTCTTTTGTTTTGGATCTAGCATAACTTCCTTGTTACTTGTAGCAATCCCTTGCCTCAGGCTGTCTAACTCAACGTAAGTTCGAAAGCCTTGAACTCTTCCATAGCCATGGTTTTGGGCCTGAAGTCCACCGTTTTGAAATGGACTCCAGATTAGAGAAGGTCCTTCAAGCTACCCTTGCTGTCATAGCAACCCACAAACTTCATAGAGGGACCAAGTGCCATGCCAAAGGTCTCTGCAGAGTCCCCACGAGCAGGATGGAGAGACAGAGGTAACAGGATGGAAACCTTCCACTCTTGCATGCAGAAGGAGAAGCTGAGCCCACTGTCTGATTTGCATAGCCACCAGTGTGCTCTTTGGTGCAGGCAGGGAGCTTGGCAAGCATTCATTATGGCATAACGATCCTGCAAAGCACTGCCTGATCCTTCCTCACTGCTGTGTTATTCTGTGTTTCTTTCTTCTCCAAGAAATCATGTGTTTCGGTTTATTTAATAGCAGGAATCAAGAAGACGTATTTATTTAACCTAGGTGTAGCCCAGACTCTGCAATCATTACCAAACTCTTAAATGAACCTGGTCAAAGGCCTTGGGGTGTTGTGTCCTGTCAAGCTTGACCTCTACCTGCACAGCAACCTGCCATCACCCATCTTCAGTTTTCATGAAATAAAAACCCAGGAGGGGATAGTAAGAAGAGGCAAGAGAAAAAGAAAGATGAGGCCCTAAATGAGAATATGGTAAAGCTGACTTACCTACAGAGACTGCTGTCATTGGCTTTTAATTTTAACCTGCCACATACTTTTGCTTTTTATGTCCTGAGGCTCTGCAGCTAGTAAGTGTCATTTTGCTGCAAATACTCATCAGAGGTTGGCGAAAAGACCATCATACTAATTAGCTTTACTGGGTCATGTTACATAGTGTGATGGGTTGACCCTGGCTGAACACCAGGTGCCCACCAAAGCCATTCTATCACTCCCCCATCCTCAGCTGGATAGGGGAGAGAAAATATAACAAAAGGCTCGCGGGTCGAGATAAGGACAGGAGAGATCATTCACTATTACCGTCACGGGCAAAACAGACTCAATTTGCAAAACATACTCAATTTATTACAAATCAACCAGAGCAAGGTAATGAGAAGTAAAACGAAATCTCAGAACACCTTCCCACCACCCCTCCGTTCTTCCCGGGCACAACTACCCTCCCGGATTTCACCACCAAGCCCCCCCAGCGGCACAGGGGGACAGGGATGGGGTTTATGGTCATCACACGTTATTTTCTGCCGCTTCACCTCCTCAGGACGAGGGCTGATCACACTCTTCCCCTGCTCCAGCGTGGGGTCCCACCCACGGGAGACAGTCCTCCACGAACTCCTCCAACGTGGGCCATTCCCACGGGCTGCAGTTCTTCACGAACTGCTCCAGCATGGGTCCATTCCACGGTGTGCAGTCCTTCAGGAGCACACTGCTCCAGCGCGGGTCCCCCACGGGGTCACAAGTCCTGCCAGAAAGCCTGCTCCGTGGGCTCCTCTCTCCACAGATCCGCAGGTCCTGCCAGGAACCTGCTCCAGCGCGGGGTTCCCACGGGGTCACAGCCTCCTTCGGGAACCCACCTGCTCCGGCGTGGGGTCCTCCACGGGCTACAGGTGGAGATCTGCTCCACCGTGGACCTCCCTGGACTGCAGGGGGACAGCCTGCCTCACCAGGGTCTTCACCACGGGCTGCAGGGGAATCTTCGCTCCGGCGCCTGGAGCATCTCCTCCCCCTCCTTCTTCACTGACCTTGGTGTCCGCAGGCTTGTTTCTCTTACATGTTCTCACTCCTCACTCCGGCGGCAGTTTCTCTCCGTCCCAACTTTTTCCTTCTTAAAAATGTTATCACAGAGGCGTTACCACTATCACTGATTGGCTCGGCCTTGGCCGGCGGCGGGTCCGTCTCAGAGCCGGCTAATATGGGCTCGCTCTCTCTTGAACACAGGGGAAGCTTCCAGCAGTTTCTTACAGAAGCCACCCCTGTAACCCCCCCCCCGCTACCAAAACCTTGCCAAACAAAACCAATACATTCCACCCCTCGCCTCTGTGCATCACATTTTTAAGAACTATCATTAAAATCCACATTCATCACACAAAGTCTTCACTCACATCACAAAAATAATTCCCCACACCAAAATCAAAATAATATCATCACAAAACTGACAAAAGTGGACAATTTACACACACAATCCACCCCTCATCCCTTCACCACAATTACAACAATAAAGATTCCCCACTCATCAAGCAGCTCTTAACTCTCTAGCTGCGTTCAGTCCATGTTTTGCCCGTTACCTCTCTCAGTTACTATCCTTATCTCAAATTCCTCACATTGCCCGCATTCTCCACCAAAAAGACTGTGATGGGTTGACCCTGGCTGAACACCAGGTGCCCACCAAAGCCATTCTATCACTCCCCCATCCTCAGCTGGATAGGGGAGAGAAAATATAACAAAAGGCTCGCGGGTCGAGATAAGGACAGGAGAGATCATTCACTATTACCGTCACGGGCAAAACAGACTCAATTTGCAAAACATACTCAATTTATTACAAATCAACCAGAGCAAGGTAATGAGAAGTAAAACGAAATCTCAGAACACCTTCCCACCACCCCTCCGTTCTTCCCGGGCACAACTACCCTCCCGGATTTCACCACCAAGCCCCCCCAGCGGCACAGGGGGACAGGGATGGGGTTTATGGTCATCACACGTTATTTTCTGCCGCTTCACCTCCTCAGGACGAGGGCTGATCACACTCTTCCCCTGCTCCAGCGTGGGGTCCCACCCACGGGAGACAGTCCTCCACGAACTCCTCCAACGTGGGCCATTCCCACGGGCTGCAGTTCTTCACGAACTGCTCCAGCATGGGTCCATTCCACGGTGTGCAGTCCTTCAGGAGCACACTGCTCCAGCGCGGGTCCCCCACGGGGTCACAAGTCCTGCCAGAAAGCCTGCTCCGTGGGCTCCTCTCTCCACAGATCCGCAGGTCCTGCCAGGAACCTGCTCCAGCGCGGGGTTCCCACGGGGTCACAGCCTCCTTCGGGAACCCACCTGCTCCGGCGTGGGGTCCTCCACGGGCTACAGGTGGAGATCTGCTCCACCGTGGACCTCCCTGGACTGCAGGGGGACAGCCTGCCTCACCAGGGTCTTCACCACGGGCTGCAGGGGAATCTTCGCTCCGGCGCCTGGAGCATCTCCTCCCCCTCCTTCTTCACTGACCTTGGTGTCCGCAGGCTTGTTTCTCTTACATGTTCTCACTCCTCACTCCGGCGGCAGTTTCTCTCCGTCCCAACTTTTTCCTTCTTAAAAATGTTATCACAGAGGCGTTACCACTATCACTGATTGGCTCGGCCTTGGCCGGCGGCGGGTCCGTCTCAGAGCCGGCTAATATGGGCTCGCTCTCTCTTGAACACAGGGGAAGCTTCCAGCAGTTTCTTACAGAAGCCACCCCTGTAACCCCCCCCCCGCTACCAAAACCTTGCCAAACAAAACCAATACACCTGGTCACTGGGGACAAAAAAAACTGAAAGGTGACCTTTATCTACCCGAATAGGGACTAACCTCATAGATGGTACAATTAGTGCTTAATATCCAATCTCAAAAGCTATTTAGGTGTGCAACCGCTCTTTGCATGCAGTCACTGGCAACTTGCAACAACGTACTTCAGATTATCAGGCCGTGGTGGTTTTTTTCTGCCCTCTGAAGTATCACCTGATTTGTTTGTCAGGCACAACAATGAACAGTGAGCATCTTCTCCACATCTCCTCAGCTCAGGAGCATCTCTTCCCCTTTGTCCCAGTGTGCTCACTACCACCTGAGACTGCTCCCGTCATCTCTGCTCCGCGTTGGGGGATGCACGGGAATAAAGAGAAACTGGGTGCTCAGGAACGGTGGCTCTGCTTTCCCAATCATACGACTACATTCCTGTTATTTTTGTGTGATTTACACATGTTGTGTGCGGCGCACCGAGATAGAATGACAGGGAGTTCCTTGTTAAGGGAAACTGGAATAAGTAATAAATACAGCATTATGAAAATAACCCAGGGGAAGAAGGAAGCTCTAGGAGCAAATGCGGTGAACTGCTGCCTGCCAGCCTGCTTCAACCCTTCCCGCCTGTGGAAATAAAACGGCAGAAGGGCTGCAGCTCAGAAACCCCACGTCCCCTGGGAGCCCAGCACCCCGCATGTCGGAGGGGGTCCCGTGGCTGGCGGCGGCTCCTGTCCCTCGACTTCATTATGAACGTCCCCATTACCCACCGACGTGGCATTTCCATCCTCCTCACCTCCGTGGCAGGGAGGCTTTCTTGTGGGGTGCAACATCGCGTCTCGACTCCCCTCTCGGTGGGGACAGGAGGGAAGAGGGTGGGATTTGGGCTTCCCAGGGAGAGACGGGCCCTTGCTGGCTTGGGGGTAGTGGGGTCCCACAGCGGTAGACCCCTCTCTGTCGGGCAGAGCCCAGCAGTCCCCAGCACAGCCTCCCAGTCAGTTCCAGCATTGTCAAATTGCTTCATGCGAAGTCATCATAATCCCCAGGTAAACTCTGATTTCCTCTTTATCAGGTTTAGCTGGAAAACAAAACAATTAATTAAAAAAAAGCAAAACACAAGACCTAAATGTTATTTATGCCCCTAATTATCTCATTCTAGTGGGTATTTTAGTCCCTGTCTGGTCAGAGCATTAATTATCTTCATAAATACAGCAAAAGTTAAATAATAAGCACCAAGGGCTACAGAAGCGCTGCAGTGATCAAGCTTAAATGAACATATAAATTTTATTAATGGATGCTTTATACAACTCCATATATTATAAATCAAACAAAAAACCCTATTTCCATCTTCTAAGGTTGCAATGAAAAAGCTTTAACATTATTGAGGATAATTTTTATTAAGTTTAAAACTCCTTTTTTTTGCAGTAATGAGACTGTTATGGGGATAATTTAATCTGGTTTGTCATGAGGCACCTCAGCTTGTTAAATAAGTTAATAAATGACTATGCATTAATCAAAGTGACAAAGCTATGAAGAGCTGAGGATGGGAGACAATTCTGGTGATAGTATTAATTAGTATTTAATTAGAAACTTAGGGGCCATAAATAAAAAAATCATGGGAGAGACATTTATGCAAATTGTTTTGAAAATGTGTTGGAGTTGTATTTGCTCTAGGAAAAAACCCTTCCTTCCTTTCTCTTTTTAATTTCTTTCCACACTGTATATAGCAGAGTTGCAGTGACATCACATGGATAGAAATGAGCTTATATTGGGTTTAATTTTTTCCAGTTAGGGGTCTCTGCTCTTGAAATTTGCTTTTCACTCTCTGGCTTGAATGGAAGATTTTTTTGAGATTTCAGATTTCTAGACAAGCAGAAAGAAAGAAGGAAAGAAAAACCTGAAGGGAGAAAAGGGAAGGGATTTCTTTTTCTGCTCTTTTACTCAAGACTTGCGTCACCTTTCTCTAAGGAAGAATTGATGTCACAACGATGCTGCTGCAATTCTCTGTAGGCAGCAACATCTTCTGTTCATGGGCAGGAGCCTTGTTCATTATCTCACATTACAGAACAGAAACAGTGTTTATAGTCACAGACCTTTTGTTGTTTCTCCCCACAAGGTGCCCATTTCAAAACAGATAATTCCTCCTAGCAAAAGAGAGTATATATCACTCAGTTACGTATTTCAGGCTGTTTTCCTGAGGAGCAGACTTTATTATTTGTTGCATTTACACAAGAAGTTTACCCGCAGTAAAACTGCTTTTTCTATTCACCAGTCTATCTCTGTCATGGCTCATTTATGTGTGAACATGACTGACTGAAGCCAACATTATCCACAACTGACAAGTCCCAGACCTACAGTTCAATCAGCCCCTTCCTTAAGATAATGCCAAGGGCCAGCTGTTTGAAGTGGTGGGACAATAAAGTGGAGAGAGACAATCAGGGTCAAATTGATCCAATTCCCTGTGTATAAAAGGGATTCTGCCTAATAACACACAGCTCTTTTTGCTCTCCAAACACATTAGACCTTAAACAGGGACTTGGCCTTCAAGGAAATGTGTGACTGACATGAAAATGCTGAAGTTTTAAGGTGGTTTCTTCTGCCATTTCCTTCCAGGGCCTTTCATTACAGTGCAATGTTAACCCAAGGTAAAATACATCTGGTATGGGGGCTTTTTTGATTATTCTTAGTAGAATGTTTACACTGAAGAGCCCAGTGATGACACAGAGTTCATCCTCTTTTGCTTTTTGCTTTATATTTGTTTAACAAATCATTTGCATCTGTTAATAAAATTAAACCTGAGAAATGAATAAGAGGCAGCTCCTCTCAGTGGCGCTCCCAATTCCCATTGCCAATATAGTGAACTGAGTTCCTGAATACATTTCTTTATATTAAGTCTCCACAGAACACAGCAGTTAACACAAATATTCCTTCAAAATTACCAGCTGCTTCTGCGCTACAATATATATATCAGGTCTGGAATTTAATAAGATACTTTACTGAACTTCTAGAAGATAAAGAGCTGAGCAGTAGTTACTAAAGACTCAAGAGAAATTTTGGTACCTTCAAGCATTAAGATACCAAACTTTTACATATTTTCCTCCCTCCATCCCCTAATTAATAAGCCCCTGGAGTTGCGTGTGAACATCTCTCTTTTTATTTTTTTTCGTGGATGGAGACAGATCTACATATTTCAGTAATCAGAAGGGGATTTTTTTCCCTCCGTCTCTCATTTCCCAGCTACCACCTACTTAGCATATTGAATGACCCACAAAAACAGATTTATTACCTTCCGTTTCCAGTACAAACCCAAAAGTAGGAGGCCAGGAGCTCTGCAGGTAGCAAGAAAAATTTCTGCCTCCTGGGCTTAATCTGGGTCTTTCCATCACACCAAACAAAAGAGCATGCAGCCCTCCAGGAGGAAGCATGTAGATCATGGTCACCACTGCTGGTGGGTAGCCATGAAGCCAGTATGACTGTGTTCGGACACAGAAAGGCTCCTGCAGGGATTTATGCCAACAGGGAGCACAACTGCACTACTCTGAACAATGTCTGGAGAAACCCATTTCTCTCTATTGATGAAGGAAGGAAACCTCAAGAACTCAGGCCAGTCCTTACAAATAGCACCCAGTCAATAATGTTTGGTGAAAAATTGAAATAATAATTAGGATAGAAATTATGTCTATGCAGGTGAAAAGCATTAACTATTGTAAACACCATCTAATGGATTTTTTTTATGTCACAGAGGCCAATCTATCAGAAAAATATAGTTGCACCATTTGTCTTGCTAGTAAAGCAGCTAAGATTTCCTGTAGAGCAGCATAAGCTTTGTGGATTACACAGAACACACCACACAAAAACAATGCAGTACTTAGAACTTTCATCAAATCACATATCCAAGGACTTGCTCTGTACATTATGTTTTTAGTGCTCTCAGTTAGAGAGGGTCCATGATTCAGGATCTGTGCATAAGCACCACACTTTTAGGGGGTCTGTATTTCTGAGTAGTAGAACCTCAGACTGCTCTTGTCTTAAGAAGAAGAATGGTTGCCCAGGTAGCATTTCATTGTGTCATTAATAGGTCTTCTCAAACTAGCTGCAAGAATTAAGTGCTTAACAAATCTAGCCCTATTTCATTTTTTTGAAGCACTCATTACCAAACTGTGAGTCCACAGCGTATGTCTTTCCAATAACACAGGGAAAAGAAGAAAAATGAAAACAGACTGCTAAGCTATCTTTAGGATACTACTCAGGAAGTTTGCAGCAGGCATTATATGATACAGTTGCCTTCAGAAGTAAAGAACTGGATGTGATGGCACAGCAAGTACGTCCAAATCTTATGTGCCTATGAATTTATGTTATCAGAACATCTTTATTTACAACACTAGAAAAATTTAGACAGACAAATAAATTATACCTTTCCTGAGCTTTATGTATCTGCACTGATGGCTAGTCAAAAAATTCTAACTACCTCTCTAGTTCCAGAAAACGTTTCAGTGTACACTGGAATTTGGCAAGCTTCCATAGTTTTAAAATTGTATTGGGGAACAAACACCTCATGTACAAGGCATGTAATTGCATATGAAAGTGCATGCTCTTCTTTTTCATTTGTTAGTGCCTGCTTTGATGTGTTTAAGTTTGATTTTTTATGGGCATGGGAGGATGAAAGTGAAATCTGGAATGCTCCAAAAAAAGCTAAAGCAAGAACCAAGGCAGTCTCTCAAGTCCTGAACTTTTGTTCAGGCAAATGATGGAACCACATCTGGATACAAAACCGAGCCAAACCTGCTTTTCTGCAGCTGCTCTGAAGTTTAAGCTAACCAAGGCTCATTAAGTTTACCAGGCAGATCTGATTCAGTCATCTCCAGGCCCTCGGAAGGGAAGTGGAAGCATCACCGAACACAGCCTTCGCACCATGGCTGTGACCATGGGCTGTTTATGTCAGCAACTGACCTGAGGAGCATTTCAACACAGGCATCCCTCTGCACTGTTATGCTGGGGAAGTTGAAATACTGAAAACAGACTGTTTCAGTTCCTCTCATTAACATTTTTTGCATTTTCCAGTTTTTAACCAGTGAACTCTCATATCACTTCTTAAGAATAGGCAGAAGCCTGCACAGGTGGCTCCATGGACAGAGGAGATATAGACAGCAGGCATGGAGGCGGCAGGACTTTGTCACACATCTGGAGGCTCTGTGTGCCCAGTTACATGCCTCCTTACTCCATTGCACATCCATGTATGTGTATATATGTCACAGCTTAGAAAAGTCAGCACTTATGTCTCCCGTACCAATTGTGTATATAGTCACGGGCTAAAGTGACATAACACCAGGCACTATACTAAGCTATTGTGATTTGGCCTGATCTGATTATTACTTGTGCTGTGAACACAGTGAACAGCGATTGAAGGTTGGACAAGAGCACAGTGAGAAGTAACACAACCACAGAGTCCCAAACCTCACCTTGCTTTGACAGTTTGCTGATATTAAACATCTTCCCACTATCATGTTAGAAGGTATACTGAGCTTTTTACATATACACTTTTCATTACAACTTTTCACTTCTATTTTTACGTGATCCTTTTCTATATGTGCTCTTGAATTTGCTCTGAGCACGCACAGATAAAGGTGGGGGAGTCTGCATCAATTCACCAAGATGAATCTCTGGCTCTTGCTCCTTTCTGTATCACTGCATTCTTCAGTGTGCAGCTTGAGGTACTGCCAGATAAGACAAAACATAGAGGAAACACTGCAAGTGAGTGGTGACACCCTGGGTGAAAATACCTTCTTTGGAATAGAACATCATCAGGGGAAAAAAACAGGGGAAAACTGGGAGGGGAAGCGGATTCCAGAAATTACACCAAATTGCCTTTCTGGAGGCAGGGGAGCTATTCCAGAGGTCATTAGCAATCTGGAGAAGAACAATTCTATTTTGAGGGTAAAAAACAGTGGGCATGGTAATCCTGCCTCTGGCGGCTGGCTGGAGGCTCAGGGAGCTGCAGGGAGGGAGCAAAGTTCCCCACCCAAGAGCCCAGTGAGCTCCACCAACAACACGTGCTTGGGAAGGGGCTCTGGCACATTGCAGGTAGCATCACATGCCAAGGATGAGCCGGGAGACCCGCTGGACGCCAGTGCTTCCCCCTGCCCGCCTCCCCGGCAGGGGAGTTTGGTATGGCGTATATTTAAAATCACTGCAGTGATGCACGGTCAGACAATATTTTAGGGTATGTCCGTGGTGGAGTCACCAGTTAGCCAAACCTGTGCCTGCAGTGCCATCGATGGTTTCTGCCTCCACTGCTGCAAGCATCTGGCTTGGGAAGAATAGAGATTTCCTAAAGTAGATTCCCAATGGAAGTATTTTACATTTCTTAAGGGTTCATTAGGGAGAAATGAGAGAGCAAAATATTAGTCCTTTGAAGACAAATAAAGCTTTTCTAAACCACATCAAATAGAGATGGGCTTGAGCAACACTGCACTTTCTAATTTTATGTAAACTTCCAAGGTGTCTTGCTCTGGGCTCCTCTCTCCTAATAGGTGGTCTGAGGCCCAGACACTCCCCTTCTTTTGAAGAATAATCTATTAAGAAAGAGCTAGGAACCCCTTCCTTTTCTAAATGTTATTCTGAGCTCCATTTCTTAAGTTTCTTCATATATAAAATGGGAATATTATTTTCTTCACAACCTATTAGGGTTGATTAAGGGATGACTGTACATGTATTTACCTATAAAGTGCAAGGCCTTATTACATTAAATTTAATCCTGTCCCATTTTGAGGCTGTGAAAAGTGTCTCTTTTTTTTCTACCAGTTACCCAAAGGTGCACAAATAGAGCTCATCCTATAGCAAGTCAAGACCTCTGTGTTCAGTTCATCAGGGTTATGGCAGATCTCAGCTATGGGCCTGTGAAAGGTCTAATGCCTGTCTCTGTACAGAGAAGACAGTAATAGGGCTGAGGTCAGTAGAAATTTATAGAAATAGTTCCAAAACCCGGTAGCTTTCATAACAAATAATTTCCTTTCGATGTATTTTAACAGTCCTATGAAATTCTGCAGTAACGCTGTATATTTCTAACATATTCTACATGTTGGTTAGAAAAAACTCAGAGGGGGAGTTATCATTTTCTCTGCAAATCCAGAGTGCTTTGCCAAACATGCTCCAGAACAGCACCAAAAAATAATAGTTTCAATGCTGGATGTGGGATATGAGAATTGATTGATTTCCATGAGAATTTTCTTATGGAAAATGAGAATTTGCCTGTATTAAACTGGGAACATTGTCTATATACTAATTCCATTTGATTTTGTGTGTTGACATTGGTGTGAAAACCCGATGTTAACTACAAGGCTTGCCTGCCTCCTTTCTGTTTTTATCTTCTTGTGACTGACAATTCTGGCAAGCGGTGACACTGAATTGGCAGTGGAGGGTCATTAAGCATTGACAGTCCTTTAATCATGGAGCAACATGATGGAGCAGAGTTTGGGTTCAGGTTTAGCGGATCTGGGCTGCCTAAGCAGCCACATCTCTAACAGGGTGTCCCTCCTCGGGCACCCTACAAGCCCACACTGTGAGGTACTTACCTGTGGTTATAGTTCTTTATATTATGTGAGCTAAATCCCACCATATATATAATCTAAATATATCATATAAGGGCAGGTAAGGGCAACTGTGATCATCTGGCCTGACCAGTTTTGTAACAAGGGTCGTAGGACTTCCCCAAATTAACTAATAAAGCTTTTTCATAGAAGAACATGTTTTCTTCCCCAAATCAGAGGCTGAGCATGCTGGAGATGGTGCCTTTCTAAGGGACCGACCTGCAGTGCTTCACCTGTGAGAGAGGGTCTTGTGGCCCCCCAAGCTCCAGCTACAGGAGAGGCAGGAGCAGCCAAAACCAGCTGTGTGGTGGGTGCCTGCAGGCTCAGGGGGTGGAGGGAGCTCTCTGTGTCCTCCCTGGGCAGAAGGCAGGATGGGCTTGGAAATCCCAGAGAAGCCTTGGAGGGCTTTCCTTAACAAATTGAACATTTTCTGGAGCAATTCTGAAGCTTTTGAGGTTCACATCAACTCTGAACTCTGTTTTATTTGCCAGCACTGCAGGACACCGAGCTTACCCCAATGCACATGATGAGAAAAAATTCTTTTTCATGTGTGATGGGAAACATCGCACCACAGCTACTACCCCTCTCTTCCAGAAGAGTGACGGCAATAAGACAAAGCTTACAACCATTTAGAACAGCCTAAGGGCAAACCCTTCCTTAAATTTTCAGGCAAAATCACTGCTTCTTGCAGGACTGCATGTGCTGGTGTATTTCATTTAAATACCATACATATCCATTGAGAAGGTGGCCAGACAAGTGCTACAGAAGAACATTCTTTTTCAGATTTTTTCAAAATATTTTGTGCTGAGGAGAGGAGTCACTTTACCATTTAAGAAAATGCAAGGAGTCTTTCAGCATATTGATGCCTTTCCTGAGACCATGACGAAGGCTTTGAATGCTCTGGGAGAATTTTATCGATACAGTCAAGATAAGTAGGTTGAAACATCAGTCCATTCCTCTTATAAGTGTTCAAGAGAGCTGACATTGCCAGGTCACCATACTAAAGGTCTGAGCCAGATTTGGACCCTGGAAAGCTGAAGTACACAAAGTGAAAACTTCTGTGCTTTGGGAAGCATGAATTGGAGGTATAAACTGTCTTGGCCGTTGAGCCTAGCTGAGTTACAGGTGAGCTTTCCAGAGAGGATTCCCAAATAATTCCTCTCTCTTCTGACTCATGGCTGTGTGCTTGCACACATGAGCTTTACCTAACCAGGCTATGTACACTACTCTCTCCTCTGCAGGCTCAGTTTTGTCCTCTTGCCATCCTCACAGTAACCCCTCTCTGTCCTGAACGAGCGACTCACCATGACAAGGGCTGCCACATCCAAAACAGTAACTGCCACCTCTCTTAGATATGGCTCAGATGAAATACATTACCATGAAGTTACTGGTGGTACCCAACCCACTTCAGCCAGTCTGGCAGTGCCAGGGGGCAGCTGCATGTCAACTCATAGTTGCACAACACTATGAATTTTGGAGGCTTTTTTGCTGCAAATGTTGATAAAAATATACCTTTTCCTCTTTGATAAAATAGTTCTTGGTAAATCCTTAGTAAATATGATTGATGACTGACAGTCTGCCATTGAGTAAGGGATTGTCTCTCATGGTATGAGATGAACACATATTCTACTGCTTCTAGGAACAGCTCTTAAGGTTCTGGCTTACACCTTTAAAGAAGCTGTCCTGATGCCAGATCTGCTTTAAGTATTACTTAAACTAAAGTCTCCTATGAATCCAGCTCCCCCAGAAAACAAGGCTGGAAGGGACATGGAGGACAGACCCTACTGCCCCAGGCAAATTCATCAAAATTTATTTTTATCATAAACAGATTAAGAAAAATGTAAAAACAGGTTTGCGTCCCCACCAGTACAAGGTGCTAAAACACCTCATTCCAATGGTCAAAAGAAATTTGCTACTAATTCCTCACTCAATTTTTTTCAGGGATGTTTATTATGCATTTGTTTTTAAGTTGGTATTTTCTCTTAGCTGTAGCTCTTTCTTTTTGTTCTTGGCATTAAACCCCTCCGCTTCCCAAGCTATTTACAGGGAGTGTCCATGTCCCTTTTTCTGCTGGCAAAGCCAAGAAGCTGGGAGCCCATCCCCTAGGGCAGGCTACCATTGCTGTGGCAGTCTTAGGAGTCTCCTGCCAAACTCTTACCTGAGTGCCTTCACTAAACACAGACCTATATACACATTTACGGATGGGATTTCTTCAGCATTGCACCCTCTGGCATGTATAAGAGATTTCCCTGACTCTTAACGGCATCACCTAGGGTTGCATTTTTTTCACAGGTCCATTATATCTATAGCTACTTTATGCTTAGCAGAGGGTCTCAGGACTTTCTTTTTTTGCCAGCCAAAAACATTACAGCAGCAATGTTTGTTCCCTGCTGAGTGACCCTGTGTATGCAGCAGCAAATCCCACTCTACATCTGTTAGTTCCATCCACAATTTCATCTGGTCCTTCCTCTGAGATCCTCCCATCCCCCTCAGTGCCAGCAATGCTTCCTACACCTCCAGCAGCCACCACCCAGCCCATTGTAATTTCTCATTCCTCATTTGGACAAAGAATGTCTTCACAAAAATAGCAAGAGGAAGCCTAGATGGCTGACTGCATTTTTACACTGCTTTTCATTCCTGTTTTCAGCCTTTCCACCAGCACATAGCTCCCCCGTCTCCTCTGCTGCATTAACATGCATTCCATTCCTCCCCACGTCCCCCGCCCAAGCAGACCTTTGTTACCAAACTGATGGCTATTACCACAGCTTGGAATTTATATTTTTACTGTGTAATCAAAGTCCATGAGCAACCTCATAGAAACCATTTAGCATATACTAGATCTAGGGAAAAGAGGTCTTTTTCCTATGCAGCAGAAAGAAAAATGCCAAAAATCTGTACCTAGCCTCTCTGCCTCCTCAGATCTATATTTCAAATATGTATTAAAAAAAAAACCCAAACAGCTGAAGAATGTCTGCCACTGAAGACATTAAGCTACATTCAGCTGGGAAGTTAAGTTCCCGAAAAGTTAGGAGCCCAATAGGAGTGAACTAGCCCTAGAAAAGGTGAGGTTAGGATCTCACTTACCCAGGCCGGCATTTCTCACCCATCCTGGGTAAGTGGATATAATCCTGCCTGCTCAGAGCAGAGCGGGAAGAGGGAGGGACGGTGCTCTTCACAATGGGAAAGCAAAGCTAAAGGCAAGGAATACTGACATCTGAAAACTTTTACAGATACTATAAAAATGAACCCAGGATCAACCTGCTTAGGGCCACCTTCTGCACATGCCATTTTCTTGACAGTATCATTGTATCCTTCGAACAGCAACCCATGAGGAGCAAGGCAGAGCCCTGCAGCACTGGGAGGACAGGGCACTGTCAGCAAGGAAACACAGGAAAGTCCCCTCTGAGCCAGCTGCACCATCTTTCATCAGCCCTACTTGCAGCACCCAGGCTGTCGCTACCTGCCAGCAAACCCCAGGGTGTCTCTTGTTGCGTGCACCCTCCAGCCAGAAGCTACATCGGGTTTGCCATCAGCCACATCCCTAGCAGTGGCTGCACCCGAGGCAGAGTACTCGAGCTGTTGGCATCTACCCTTTCTGCGCTTGCAGGAAGGGGTGTTGTGTCAACATCACACCACGACACCTGCCACAGGGGCTTTGGGCAACGTGGGCATTTGGGAATCAAATCAAACACAGAGGCTTACATTTGTTGGTCGACGAGGCTTTTGCAGAGATGGGCTGATGTTCAGCCTGAGTGCCCCAGAGGCAAAGACATTCCCTGATGCCTGTTGGGAGCCATAGCCGGTCCTTCAGCGACAATGCACGCGCACCTTCACCATGCGTGAAAGCCAGGCTGGAAAGAGCTGGAGCATTTTTGGCACCTGTATCCACCCAGACAAGCACAGCCATACTAGCTGTACCTTGGGCTGCTGAGTCAGGGCTTCCCTCCAGCATCAGTTTCTCCCTCCCAGATGATGGTGGGTGCGTGCTAGTTGCCTCTTGGCTAAACAAGCCAGCAAAGTGGGCTCCAGGCAAGAAGCCCATCTCCCCGGTGACCCACCTTCTGCATGCTTGCCGTCATGGGGTAGCTAGACACCCAAGCTGTGGGCTTCGTGCCGTTAGACATAGCTGTATGACTGTATGCAGCAGTGTGCCTCCTGCCATGTACCCTGAGGTGCCAAGTGGGGCCTTCATTAGTTTACAAGGGATTGCTGTTGCAAAACATGTCAGCATCAGCGCTCTCCCCAGCACAGTTTTCGTTGCTTCCTTCTTGCTTTGATGTGTCTTGAAGCCTAACATGAAAAAAATCAAAGAACAAACTGTCATTCACTGTAAGAGCAGGAGGTCTTTTGGGCTGTCTAGTCTCCTCTGAATAGCATAGACTGCTATGTTTGCTCCAGATGTTGTTTCAAGTCTGGACCGATGCATCCAAGCTGACGGCGCCTGGTACCTAGAATGGGAGGTTCGCAGTGTCCACTGTGCCCTGCGGCTGGGGACTGATCAGCTGAGCAGTTCCCTGCGGGAAGGCCACGCTCTCCAGCTGCTGCTGCCGATCGAGTCATTCCTCTGCACCTGAATCGCAGGTCTTGTGACCAGCGTGAACCTGAGCTTGCAAGACAAACTGGTCTTCCCAGGCGCTGGACGAGCTGTTCCAAGTCCCACGGCAGCACCAGCCATTCCTGAGCCATACATCTGTCATCTTGGAGCAAATCTTTGTGTATGGGGCAAATGGTCACGATGCTGTAATTTCCTTTCTGGGCCCTTGTAGTTATTGTTGTGCATGTCCTGTTTTTCATAATTATGTGATAGCTGGGTCAGTGGGAACCCCAGTAATCAACAGCAGAGCGGAATACAGCAGGTCTGACACAGAAGGAATCCAGTAATGAGATTGGTGCATTCAGTGTTTAATTGTTTAGCATTCTTTGTCCAGTGCTCATATGATTTTCTTCCGTTATACAATGGTTATCTTCATAGAATAGATTAGATTTCTATCAGACAAAAATGACTTAGTCTATAATTAACCATTAAAATGTATATATTATCTCCATATCCACATGTATACAGACACAACAAACGGCTTGACAAAAAGGATGCGAAGTGCACTGTGTTTTCCATTACATATGCCACTGAAAATACTACAGGAAAATGTAATCCCATGGTACTAGGGGTGAAAGAAAGACAATGGCACAGAAAAGGATAATGAACAAAAAACGCCTGCTGAGGTATGCTAAAACAACAAAATGTAAGAGACTGATACGAGATAAAACAAAATTCTGAAAGTAAAAACTTACAGAAAAATTTGGACAAAAACTTTACCACACATATATATTTTTAGCATGAAAACCTGAGAAAAATGCACCATAAAAAAAGCCTGTTGTATAGCAAGGCCAACTAGAGCCCCCGTTGCTGTCATAATTGCAGAGCAGAGCAGTTGTGTACAAAAAAAAATAGATAGGACACCCCTGCATCCCATAGGGTCCAATGTCCAAATATCTGCCTGCTTATAATTACAGTGCTTGGGGAAAAAAAATATGTTGCAGAATGAAAGAGGGAAAAAAAAATTTTTTCTCTGGATATTTTTCTCCTATTGTGTGTGGCTCATTTGAATGATAGTGTACTGTGGTTTGTAGCAGAAGATTTTGTGCCTGGAATAATGAATTGTCTCCTAGCATAAAATACCTATGCTTACCTTCAGCATCCATTGAGAAAAAGATCCTAAACATTGTAGTGATATACTGCAGCAGCAGAAAATTTCATGTTAATTGTATCATGTGATACAAAAGGCCCTGTTGGCATTGTCTGTGACACTGCTGTAGAGCTACTGAGTTTTTCATTGTCAGTGTTGATAACTTTTACTGAATTCAAATGTAAATAAATTCCAGATTAAAGTATGCCAGGAAATCCTATCTCCTTTAGAAAAAGAAAGCTGATATTTAAGTCTTAAACAAGCTGTTTTCTTCCTAAGATCTTCTCATAGGGTATACAAACAGCTTACCACAGACTAAGTTGAGATGTGAACAAACAGGCTGCTGTTGACTGCTCTGGGTAGCCACCCATGGGGATGGTCTTACTCCGGGGCAGATGTACACCACTGCCTCTCTGCCCCCTCAGGGAAAGAGTTGCTCCACATGCACCATGGGCAAGAGCATGCTCACAGTCTGTAATCGAGAAACAGCTGACGTGGTCTATCTGCATGCCCAAAATTACTTCACAAGAACTTTGTGCTGGAACCGTATTCCAGGCAGAGATTTACCCTGGCGCCACAGGGGATTTAATTTCTCCTTTTGTTCCCTGTCTATTGCCCCTTCCCCCTGCCCTCCCCCTCATCCGTGTGCTGGTGTTTCCCGTAGGAGACTGTATCTTCTTTCTAATTCCCCAGTTTCAGACACACACGGAAGGTAAGCGCAGTACTGGTGACATATGAGGACCACGCTGTTGCAGGGAAGGAAGAGGTGGAAAGGAAAGGTGCTAACACTTCTTCCTGGATGAAGATGCGTGCCACCAGCCTTTCCCCTCACATGATCTATCACACAAGGGCACCCCTGGTATATCGTTCAAAACAAAGTGTGCTTGCGTCAACGCACATGCCTTCACCGTCTACACAGAGTTACGTTAAACCCAGTGTGACAATAGGTATCTAATATACTCAATATAGATTTTAAAAAGCAGAGGTGAAGATAAATCACTTAAAGCAGTCACATCCCTCCCTGACATTGCAGGGCTGTTCCTTACAGTTTAGAGCTGAAAAGCACCAAATTATGGGCTTCACACACATTCTTGGCATATTGTTATACTTTCACAGGCAGGAAATATTTTTCTAATCTTCATCTAAATTTACTCAAGCTGCTGTTCCCACACTGCTGATAACAAATCTTTGGAAACTAGTACTCTGCAATAACTGCTTTGCAGATTTCCCCCTCCAAACTGCAGGCCTGGATTGCGGTGACAGAAAGATCCCGCCTTAGAAGTGTGCCAGCACTGCAGGGACATTACTGTTGCAATCAGTGCTGAGACCGGCTGCTTGTGCAGACATACGTGGGCAAGGCAGTTTGACAGTAGTTTGACTTGGGCGTAGCCAGCAGGATGTTACAGCAACGTGAAGCTCAACACAGGCAGAAAGCCTGACTGAGAGGATGGGTTAACGGTGAGGCTCACAGCTAACCTGGTTAGCATTCCTGTTTTTTGCAGTCACTCTGCTTGTTTCATCCAATCTGATTTAAATTGGTCAAAGATGGCACAGATATATTCAAAACTAGAATGCATTGAAGGAATGCCCTTAGGAAGGAGGAGAGCCTGTTCCAAACCTGACACTTGATATTTTTCTGGTGAGAAAAAGGATGGTGATGAGAAAAATAGAGGAAAGAAAGTTTTTATTGCTTCAGTTTAAAAAAAAAAAAACAAAACACAATGAAACATTGCGATCTTTTGACGTTTCACTCTTGTTTTCCCTTCTTTCCAATACGTCATAGCTATTTTGAACTAGAAGATAGAATACAGTTACAAATAAGAGAAAAATTTTCTTTGCGACTTTTGCCTTTTAGAAAACAGGTATTTCTCTGTTCTTTATATGCCTTGTTTTAATGTCTATTTGATTTTTTAAAAGCTTTTGAAAAGAGAAGTAGGCTTTTGGAGGGTTGATATTAAGGATTCCTTTTCTAGTCTCACACTTTCATGGTTGTTAACCCTGAGAGAATGACGTTCCAAGTTTCATTAATGGCTGTCCTTCAACAGGCTAAAGTGTGGGTAAAATTCTACTTAGCCTTAACCTCTGCCAGTTTCTCTCCATGTTGAAGGTACAAAGAAAGGATAGACCATGCCTTCATAATTTTCTCTAAATAAACTGGAATAACTTCAAAGTTTCTTTTTTTTGGTTCCCCCCCCCCCCCCCCCCCCCCGCCTCAAGCTTAAAATTATTGATGTCCTCCAAAGAGGAACCTAATGTGGAGATGTTGCAAAAGAACACTTTTGGTTAGGAAACAAACTTTGGGCGTAGAGGGATGAGATACTTTTCTGCACTTTTCTAGAAGGGTCATGGATCCTTTCTGGTTTTCTGTGGCTTTCTTGAAGATTGCTGTTGCAGTCTGTTCAGTCCCAGGCTGAGCTGCTCCAAGCAAGGACAACTGCCAGAGCTCCTCAGGATACCACATTTTCCAAGAGGACCTGCTGTCCTCAGTTTTAGTGACAAAGCAGCTGAGAACTGGCTCTCCAGAATTGGCCATGGGAGTTCTTGCTCAAATTCCTGGGACAACAATGCCCTAAGAGCCCTATGATTAAAGGCAGAAGTATAGGTTTATTCCAAAACCCCAGGCTGCTCCCCTCAGACCCCTTTCTCCCTCTGTAATAATCCAAACTCCCTTCCCATAGCTGTAGCTCCTCAAACAAAATAGTACTGGCCAGAACTGTTTCACTAACAAACCCCAAAGATGGAGGTCACACCTACTGTATAATGCCAAATCAGAATACAATTTACAGACACAAAATCTTCATTAAGCCACTTGGCAGCCAGTTCTTCATTTTGACATGCCTTTTACAGGCATGGACATAAAAGATGACACGATGACTGTGTGGCACTGCAGCCTGTGACAACACATGTTCAGATAACAGCCATGTTCTCTCCCAGCAGTAAAAAGTCAGAGGTTTGGAGGGGGGAGAGGGGGCGGGCAGAAGTCATCCACCCTTTCCCATCCAGATTTGTGGCTCTAGTAAAAGCACAACCTGATCCAGATTTCTGAAGTGTTTTGAGTAAAACCTAACAGCTATACAGCCACAGTACTTTGGAACTCTGTAAGGACTAAAGTTAAAGAAAGTGTCATTCATGTTCCAACCCAACATCCCAAAAGTTTGATGGTTTGCACAAAGAGAACCTGGATGCTCCAAAACACTTATGATTTCAGATCATCAAAACCTGAGAAAAACAAATCATCAACCTGCCTCTTGTATTTTTCCAATAAAAATAAAAGTGTGTATCAATGCTGAATACCAGCAGATTGTGCAGACTGAAAAGGAAAACCATTAGGACAGACCTGGACTTCAGAGCTGTTAGAAGTAGTAACTCAGCAGGGTAGACAACAAGGGTTATAAATCCATTTACTACATCTTTTAGATCAATTTCTTTCTGACTTCTTGTACAACATTTCAAACCTGATGAAGCCGCAAGGCATTCTTCTCCTATGGTGCCTTTAGAATAAACCACTCAATCATCAGAAAACATTGCATATTTTCTTTCACAGCCACAACTTGTGACTGATGTTTTAAGCGCTATTAAAGCTAAGGAGCTGAATGCTGGAAATAAAACAGTAAGATCTTTCACAAGTTCCTTCCTTTCTCTTCATACTGTTGTTTTTGGCTTACTTTCAAATGAATGACTGATTCAATTTCTTGTTACTGTTCTTTCTCCCACTGACAAACCTTAATTGCAAGCCAGCAACACATTGGCTGCATGGACAAAATTAAAATTGCAGTCAAAAATCAATAAAAGCATGTACAACATTTTGCTACAATTTACTTACCTGTGTTTGGCTTTATGACAAGTTATGGTTTGGCAAAACATCTTACCATGGTCTAGTTTTTCTTCTTTAAATATAAATTCACTGTTATTCCCCACTGCCCTTCAGTAACATTCCTAAGGTTTTGCCTTGCATCAAGCAGGAACATTTAAAAAACAACAGGGAAATTTGCTACTACAGCTATGAGGTTTAGCCCCTCTCTTCTAGATCATAACGTGGGAAATAAAATTCCAAGAAGGTGTTGGTCATGAGCTATTTTTATCTCAGCAGTTCAGGGTTTTTTACCCATATGATTAATTTGATGGGTACCTTAAGGGAAGAAAGAGTTATCATTCTGCTCTATTTAAATATGTGCCACAGCTCAGAATAAAACCACCAAATGCATGTAAAGCTGTAACATCCCCAAGTTGATATAAATGAGTACCTATCTTGCCTGCAAGAGTTGATTCAGATTATAACCTATGTGTTGCCACTAATTCAAGGCTAATCTACAGACAAAGGTCTCAACACAAAAGTAATATGAGGTGGGGATGTAGGCTAGAGTCTGAGTACCCACAGCACATCAGCCGCGACTGGGGTCATCATGTGCCGTAAACCCCAGACAGGTGCCATGCTGTTGGTGCCCAGCACCACAGTTGGTTCTCAGCCAACCGAGGTCGGCTCCAGAGGCGTCAACATGGAAAATGAAAATTACTCGGAAAGTGACTTTGCAGTGAAGGGGTAGCCTCTGGGTGAAGCTTACGTAGTCTGGCAACTTTTTCGTCACTTTGAATGATGCCTACCATGCACCACAGATTGCTGGACTTGGATTACTGTTGCTAGCACACAGTAAATTCATGCTACATAGACCCACAGGTTTTCTGAACAGCTGCTGCTGTTCTTCACTAGAGCTGGGTCAGCTTCTCCTATTGAACAATGCATTTAATTTGGTCCCTCTCATTACATCTACACACAGATTTCAGTGTTTTCATTATTTAGAATTATTCACTGAATAATGCATGGTAACATCTTGCAGACTGTGTACGTACTTGTTAATGCTGCGCCACAGTTATTGCTTGCTCACTAGTTGGACTGTGTGATTGGTCACCGAAGCCAAACAGTATTTTTTCTTCCCAGACCAAGAAGCATTTTCTAGTTGCATGTTTTAAAAATGAGAACAATCAGTCATATGCACTTTTTCACCAATACCTATAACATTTCCAATTCCTTTGTACATTCCTAAGAGAATAAATTTTGTGTGTTCATGTGTGCAGTCAATAAAATGTGAAACAAAACTGCAAATGTAAATGAATAAGTAAAGTCAGCTCTTAGCCTAGCAGGCAGAATACTTAGCTAGGAAATGGGAAATCTGTGTTTGGCTTCGTTCTCAGCCTGAAGGCATGCAGTCAGATACCCGCAGCTCCTGCAGGGCCAACCTTCCTCAGTTGAGTCCTCCAAGTAGGGACACACCTCACCCTTCATTTTGAAAATTTCCCTTTCACCAGTCAAAATGTTGAATTTCCTGAAGCCAGAACACAGGGGAGAAAAGAAAAAGCAAAAAAAAACCCCACACCAAAACCCAAAACAAAAAAACCAAACAAACCTCAAGAAAATCTGATTTTGTAACCTTGTAGCCTGGCTGTTGGGAGAAGGTAGCTCTGACCCAAGGCCCTTTTCTGGAGAAACCCTCTGAACTGCAGCAAGGGCAATGACAGAGGGTAGCACTGGCATGGTGAAAAACATCTTCTAAGCAGCAAGGCCTGCTCACCCAGCACCAGGGTGGTCACTGTCCTCTGGGGATGAGGAGGGGGTGGGGAGCACCCCGGGGTACAGCTCTGATGCAAGCACCGGTGAGGAGCAGGAATGGAGAAGGACATCCGGCTTCGTGTCTCCCGCCAGTTGGCTCTAGGTTGCTGCCTAGCTGGTATTGGGAATTTGGGGGTTACCCTCTGGAGCTGTAACACAGCTTACCCTTCCCATCGATTGCACAGGTCCTGTTTTGACCTCTGAACCACCCTGCTCGTGTTGGGCACTTGGATTTTTAGACAGTGCAAGGTCTACAAAGGAAGTCCCAAGCAGATGCTCTGAATCTGGCCCCTTGTTCCTAATTTCAACTATTTGTGTCCCACTAACCCTGGAAATTATTCTCCTGTGTCACTCCTCAACACCGGAGACGGAGGTGCAGTACATTGCAGGGCCTCTGGAAGAGCTGACAAACTTCGCTTCCCTCCAGCTCTCTGTGTGCTGTGGCCCTGAGTGAATTGAAGGCACAGGGGCAGGGCAGGAGACAGGGGAGGACCTCCGAGGCCAGGCCCAAGGAAAGGCATGAGATGGTCCTTCACATTTC
This sequence comes from Astur gentilis, assembly GCF_929443795.1. NCBI lineage: Eukaryota > Metazoa > Chordata > Aves > Accipitriformes > Accipitridae > Astur > Astur gentilis. The sequence goes on from NC_064919.1 coordinate 66,277,791, forward strand.
CAATGAAAAAGGAAGGTTAACTTTTTAACAGATACCTTTTCAAAAGGAGGGGGAAGGTCTTCCAGAGCTGCCACAGAAGCAGAAGTGCCAGAGGTGAGGGAAGGCCAGGGAGAAGCTGTGAAGGTAGAAGGATTATAGGGAGGAGGGAGTATGAACAATAGTTGGTGGGTACATTTTTAATATAAAAGCAACCAGCGAAATGGGTCAAAAACCAAGCCCTGTGCAAGACCCTGTGTTTCTAATAAACGTTATTGATTTTGCAGGTTTTTAGCCTCAAAAAATGGTGGTGGCTTCTGCACTATATCCTGTGCTTTGTTACCCGAAACATCTGATTGTAAGAGACAGTAACAGAGAGAGGGAAAGAGATTGAAAAACATGCTTGCATTTTTTCACCTAGTGTGCTTGACTCCTTTGAACTATAAGGTACAACAACATGGTGTAAGATTTTTGTGTCTTCAATAAATGAACTCACACACATTTGCCATTGCCTGCCTTCACCTGTGGTGTCCATTGAACAAGAAATACAGAATGTGAGGACACAATGTGCAGCAGAAGATGCTGTCAGAGGAGTGGAACTACACAGTGAATGGCCCTTGCAGCAAATCCACGTCCCCAGAGATGTCTCAGTGCATTTGTCTCTGTCATTTTGTGTATTTGTTTTCACAGTGCCATCTTTGATTTGTGGCAGTTAGTCCTTCTTTCTGCCAGTCTCTCTTTCTCCATCCTTTTTTCCTGCTTCCTCTTCGTTTACATCCTTCCTTCTGCACTTTGGGTTTCTGTTCTCCTATTGTCTTTCAGAAGAAAGGGAAGTCTTGTGTAGGGAAAGGCTCAATTTGTCTCATTTCCTCCTCCAAGATGATGGAATGAGTCAACCCTTGAGCATGCTGCCCCCCAGCTCTTGATCCTCCCTTACATCACAAAAGCCAGGAGACTAAGTTGGGTTTCCTTAGTTAAATACACACTCAACAACATAATTCAGGTGCTACAAAGGTTAACTGATATTTGTACAGACCCTAAAAGCTCGGTGTAACATGAGCATGGTAATAACTGATCCCCTTCTCCATGGGTGTGTGATGGGTTAACCCTGGCTGGATGTCAGGTGCCCACCAAAGCCGTTCTATCACTCCCCCTCCTCAGCTGGACAGGGGAGAGAAAATATAACAAAGAGCTTGTGGGTCGAGATAAGGACAGGAGAGATCACTCACCAATTACTGTCACGGGCAAAACAGACTCAGCTTGGGGAAAACTAACTCAATTTATTACAAATCAACCAGAGTAGGGTAATGAGAAATAAAACCAAATCTCAGAACACCTGCCCTCCACCCCTCCCTTCTTCCCGGGCACAACTTCGCTCCCGGATTTCTCTACCAAGCCTCCCCCAGTGGCACAGGGGGATGAGGATGGGGTTTACGATCAGTTCATCACATGTTATTTTCTGCCACTTCATCCTCCTCAAGGGGATGTCTCATCACACTCTTCCCCTATTCCAGCGTGGGGTCCCTCCCACAGGAGACAGTCCTCCACGAACTTCTCCAATGTGGATCCTTCCCACGGGCTGCAGTTCTTCACGAACTGCTCTAGCATGGGTCCTTTCCACGGTGTGCAGTCCTTCAGAAGCACATTGCTCCAGCATGGGTGCCCCACGGGGTCACAAGTCCTGCCAGAAAACCTGCTCCGTGGGCTCCTCTCTCCACAGATCCACAGGTCCTGCCAGGATCCTGATCCAGCGCAGGGTTCCCACGGGGTCACAGCCTCCTTCGGGAACCCACCTGCTCCGGTGTGGGGTCCTCCAGGGGCTGCAGGTGGATATCTGCTCCACCGTGGACCTCCCTGGGCTGCAGGGGGACAGCCTGCCTCACCATGGTCTTCCCCACGGGCTGCAGGGGAATCTCTGCTCCAGCGTGTGGAATATTTCCTTCCCCTCCTTCTTCGCTGACCTTGGTGTCCACAGGGTTGTTTCTCTTGCACGTTCTCAGTCCTCTCTCCGGCTGCTGTTTCCATCCATCCCAACTTTTTTCCTTCTTAAAAATGTTATCACAGAGGCGTTACCACTATCACTGATTAGCTCTGCCTTGGCCGGCGGCGGGTCCGTCTTAGAGCCAGCTGGTATGGGCTCGGTCTCTCTCAAACACAGGGGAAGCTTCCAGCAGCTTCTTACAGAAGACACCCCTGTAACCCCCCCACTACCGAAACCTTGCCACACAAAACCGATACAGGGTGCCACTGAGCCAGGAGCCAGGGAAGGCAGTAGTCACCTCAGAGTGGCCGAAGTGGCCAAGGACCCAGCCCAGGCAAACACCCCAGTAAAACCAGGGAGCGAAGGGCAAAAGAAGCATCCCCAAGCATTCCTCATACTGCTATGGGGACAGGGGAAGAAATATCTCCTCTGGGGACTGGGAACAGTAGGACAGTCACAACTTCTGATGAGGCTACAGTGACCTTACAATGCATTTCAAGCTCTTTTTGACAACAGACAGCCTGCATCCACCTTTAGCTACCTCCCACCCTCCTAGGATGCTCAAATGCATTAGCTTGAATGTGTTCCTCCTGCTTTGCTGGCAGTGAAACATCTCATGCGTCAGCATGAAGGTGTAAGTGCCCATCAAGGCAATTAGATGGCCTAGATGCTCTCCTGCTCAGTGGAGGATGTCAGCACGGAGGAGCTGCTTGAGCAGTGCAGCTTCCTGCCACGTCTACTTTGTTTCATATCACTTAGGAAAGTCCTTGAACGTAGACCCTGTAAACAGAGGTGCAGACGCACTTAAATTGCCACCTGCATGTGGTGGCACAACACAAGCGCACGCTAACATTCTCAAGTTCAGGTCCCTCAAGGCTTGCATTTGAAGACAGCTCCTTGTATGTGCCTATTTTCCATCTGTAGCACAAAACCCACCAGCTATTGAGAAGCACAGCCAACAGCAATAGACACTGAAATTAATAAAACTTGGAAAGTAAAGCAGCAGGCTCCAGCCTAATAACAACGCAACACTCTGCTGAAGGGCAGGCTTGGTTCACATGAGCTACCTTGGGTCATTTGCTCTGAGAATTAGTGGGGCCAGCAGCGTTGCCGTGGTAATGATCATCACCTCTGAGAAAGAGCACCACACTCAGACCTTACAGGTAGCGGTGCAAAAAGGCACTCCGGTATTGCCATCCATACCAGGTCTGTGCTTAAGGCCACCTTATCACACTTTGTGTCCCTACCACATGTGGCTGGGCACTTGAGGACATCACCGCTCTGTAGATGACTCAAGCACCCTCCCTTTCTGAGGACTGGCAAAGTCAAATGCAACATCAAGTTAATTTTCCAGCCCTTGACTCAAAGCAGGCCTTTTCCTCAAGCTGTGTGAATAATGGATTCATTGGGTTTGTTGGTGACACCAAGAACATGTTTTTTGCTATGAGTCAACCTAAAGCAGTTTATTTGCTTTTTTGGCAAGGGAGAATTCACAGTGGATTAAAATGCTTAATTTGACCCCAAACCATGATATTTAATTTCATTCTTTAGATGGAGAAGGACAACTGTGTCTTTTCTCAAACTTAGGAAAAAAGGCAGAGGAGGAGTTGAGAAAGATTTGGGTGGATGTCCTAACATAAAACAAGTTGCTTTACGAATCATTTTGTTTCCCAATTTTAATTCAGTTCCCTATTCAGCATGAGAAGAAAATTACTCTTTCTGTGATTCATTCTCATATGAAATTCAAAGGGTTATAAAATGTGCCTGATTTTGGAAAGTTTCCTATGATGCTAAATAGCTTTATAGCTCAGGTAAGTTGTTCAGTAAGAAAGCCCAGCTCCAGCAAAGACTTCTGACCATGGGCAAGAAGAGAAATCCTGGGGTGCAGGGTGGCCCAGCACAGCACAGTTTGCAACCTCATAATAGTGTGTGCAATGCTGGTTGGGGGTGAGGAGGTGGAAAGAGAAGGAAAGAGAATGGACAAGTCTGAAGAGAAACAGGATGTGCAAGAAGCACCAGCAGAGTGAATCAGTGTGATTTCTGGTAACCGTGAAGTTACAAGAGGGGCCAAGGGGCAACACCCACACGCAAACTTCAAATTCCTGAAACCTTCAGGCAGGAGAGGGGTGGTGGGACTTGGGCAACAGATTTGGGGCTGAGTTGTTATCTCTAAACAGCATGGCCATTTGAAGACCCATGAACTCTTTTCCTGCCTTGCTGTCTTGAGCATCTGTATTTTCTCCCCTTTTAAGGAGAGACACTCAACCATATGTGCTTCTACATCTAATAAAAAGATGTGATTAGGCTAAAAAAGAAATAAATCTAAACCTGTTATAGCAAATGATTAACAATAATAAACACACTACGTTACTGCATTCCTTTTAACGGCATACACACAAGCAAGGAATGAGTACAGGATGCACCTCCGCTTGCCTCACTCCTGGATATGAGCTAAGAGCAGGAGCAAGGTTCACAGGTTTAGCGAAAACAACCAAGGTGCCTGAGACAGGCCTGAGGCTGGCTGGTCACTGAGGAATGTGCGCCGTGGCTGTCTAGACCATAAATGGCATTGTAAACACAAGAATTACATCATTGGGGTGTTGGAAATGTGAGCACTTGGACAAAATTTCAGCTGGAAGCTGAATAGCTGCATCCATCTAGAGAAGGAGTGTTTCTATCTTCCAGTTCCTCAAAAGCTGCTTTAGCAACACAACACAGGGGGAAAAGGCCACTTTGCTGACTAGGCAAGAAGTACCCTCTGAGCCTGCAGTAAGGATCTGGCCTTGTGTAGGACCTCAAGCAAATTACAGGGCAGAAACAGAGGATGGAGTCGGAGCTGGGGCTACAGATGAATAGCAACACAGTAATGCTGAACAGTGCTGCTAATTAGCCTGGGCAATTGCAATTCAGGCTGGGGGAGACTCCTTCCCTGCTAGCATGAACCAGAAGGAGTACAGCAGGTAGGTGGTTGAAACATGTTCACTCCTGTCCCTGGGCCTGCAGCGATATGAGCTGTTCCTCCAAAACATATTCCTAAATTCTGTCCTACCTCCTTGACTAAAGTCAAAGCCAGTTTCCCAAAGTTCTGTTTGCATCACCCTTGTTAAGAGATTCTGTGCATGTCATCATGATACAGATCTATGGCCTTAAGTGAAGAACAGCTGCAGAATATTTGATGTTGCAGTGTAAGTATAAGTTTTAGGTAATAAGAAATATTTCTTTATCCTAGATGTTGACAATATTTCAGTAGAGTAAATAAGAAAATAGCCTGCAAACTAAAGATTAGAACAAAACTTGCCAAAAGCAGGTTCTCAAAAAACTGCCATGTTAGTAAATTATCTTTATTTTAAAGCAGCAAGGAGGAAACCACATCATCCCTCTGCCATGGGGTACAAACAGTCCCTGTTTGGGATCAATGAATAGGCATGTGCAGCCAACCTTCTTGCAATTGCCTGCAGGTTATGCATTTGAAAGTTGGTGGAAAATTTCAGATTGAGCCTGAACATTCACTTGCATCTGGACTTTAATGTAACAGCCTAAAGGGACTGTTGCTCTAAATTTTAAATCACACCAAACTTGATGAAGGGCTTGACATGATCTACAGGAAAAGGTCAGAAAAGCTGTAAATGTTTATTTCCATGAGATTAAACCAGTGCTTTCAATCCTGCTTTTACACTTCCATCTATGTATTCTCTTACAGTCTCTGCAGAAGCCTCCTAGTGCTTTTCTGTCCTAGGAAATCTTTGGCATACATGCACTGAAAGGTAATGTACGTGGCATACAGCTCTGTAAGGGATCAGGGTAGTGGAATCTGTGGGCAACTGCATTGCAATTGCTAACTCTGTTAGCTCTTCAGTAGAAAAACCAGCTGGGCCAGAAAGAGGATGCTTGGGCTGATTCAGGAAGGCTAAGGGCTAGCCTGCTGACAGCAACACGTAATGAAAGGTACCTTCACTACCGAGAGACTACGAAGAATATAATGGACAACATAGCTTCATGTGGATCATGTGAGAGACTGTCCAAAGGGGACGTGCAGCTGGGAAGTCATCACACTGCACTACAAATACCTATCATCTGAGGAGGAAAAAAAAAAAAAAATCAAAGAAAATGAGAATAGGCAAGACAGGCCAAATCATTATACCCTTCTCACAGGAAAGAGACATCAGTAGGTGCCGAGGTACTTGTGAAGGGTGCCAGAGACTTCAGTGGCAATGGACAAAAGAGGAACATTTTTTCAACTGCTTGGGCTAGTTGGCTGCACGCATTGCAAAACACAGATGTGTCTGCCCTGCAGCACACTTCGGAAAAAATCACTAGACATTCCTGATCTTCAGCTGTGTCTACTCCAGGCTATAAGCAGCATTGCCAAGCTGTGTTTGAACTCTGCTTAAATGGCTGACAATTTCTATGGCCAAACTGCCAGAGAACTCAGTGCTGTGTCCTGTGTGGGAATTTAGAACCACTGGTCTAAAGCCAGCTGAAGCGTGCATCTTCATTCTTGAAGCTGGCTGCTAAAATTATCTGGTATAGGGGAAAAACATAATGACAGGGGTGTGATGGTAAAGTCTAATATTATTAATGATATGTTTTTGCACAAACGAAAATGAGAAATCTAAAAAATAAAGGAACTTTGTGTTTAAACTTCAGGATGATACCACTTCAACTCACAAAAGATGAGGTTAACCCTGGTCTGTTTCACACAACCATTTTATAACTGCATGGAGCTACTTGACACTGACATGTGGTCTTGTTCTCCTGCCTTAGGATATCACTTACAACACTATTCTATATTATTTGCTGTGTGCACTTTCTTGATGTTCGAATCACTGAACTGACTTGCACTTGCACTGGTAACTTACCAGCTTTAGATTTCTCCCATGCTTACCATGCACAAAGTCTGATCTGCTCCCTTTTGTGTGTGCTTTGCTGATTATGTTGAAGATGAATTCACTTTTGTGGTAATTTAGAGGAAAAGCACTGTCCAAGGACAAAACACAAGAATTTAGATGAATTTTGGAGTTGTTACATAACATAGAGCCACAAACGACCTCTTCAGCAGCACTTAGATTTGTCTGAGCCCAACTATATACAGTGGCTTGAGTGCTATTTAAAAGACCATAGCAAGCATACTTTGAGAGCATGTGCTTTCTAATGTTTAGACCCATGACAGGTGAATTCTTGGTTTAGTTTTCTCTATACCCTCTTCCTCTTGTTTCCGTCCGTGCTCTAACATATGGAATTCCCAGTCTACAAAGCAAAGCAAATAACCTGCAATGCAGCAGGAGGAAGAACACAGTGAGTGTTTATGCCACAAATGTCAGGTTGTGTAGGATCGAGTCCAGGCATGAATGGCTGCATACATATCATTCATTAAAGCAATGCTGCCTCTCAGGAGTATTTGCTGATTTCCAGTTTAGGTAGTTACACTGCTGCTCATTTAGGCTTGTATGCAGAAATGAAGTTTATAGGTAATATTTGGAAAACAGTTACTCAAACTGGCTCACTACATTTCCATAATGACTATGGCATATATTTAATAACTACTACTTTAAGCTATCAAGTATTTTGTTCTATCTGGCCACTTTCTATGAAATGCTTCTGTTTGTACTGGCTACTGAAAGTGAATGATGGCAATATTGTCCCGGGTCAAAAGCAAACCTCATACAATGCCCAATGTGATCACTGTGAATTAATAGGGCTCTCCTGCTGTGACAACATGTCCACAAAGATGACGTGATGTAGCTAATGCTATTCATCATTTGCAGCATCTCCAGTAAAAAGAGGTTGGGTGTAGGGTGTAAGAGTTTGAATGATTTTTAAATAAAGGTAGAAGTTTTTAGCATTATGATGCTGGACAAGACTAAAATCTCTTGACTTCAAAGAATGAATAGTTTCATATCTCAAGCATTTCATGCCAAATGTTTGCCAGGATTTTTATCTTAGTCCAACTATTTACAGTGGCTCTAATGCTATGTAAAAGACTGTAGCAAGACATCCCCAGGGGTTTATATTACTATTTGGCATTATACTTCTTTCACTACTTCCAATAAATCATGAACTTCTTCAGATGTGTCAGAGGGCATTCCATTTCCTCAACTGCAAATGACAAATGATGAATAATACACATTACTGACTTTTTTCCCCAGCCCAAATTCCTATCTAGCTCTCAAGTGACTCCAGCTGTTGCATTTGATCTGTTTTGTGGATGTGTCCTGCACAATGACTATGAATCTCTCAGATTTCATGTATGAAGATCATTCTTTTTCAGTGCTACACATATGTATGCATTGTATTCAGCTTATTTACTGTAAGTGTGAATTTAGCGGTTCTTCCTTCCCACTTGCACATACAGAAATACGTAGAAATAAAGGAAATAAAGTATGGAAATAATTATTCATTGTTCTGATGAACTTAGGCACTAAAGTAATCATGTGAGTAAGCACGTAGCATGTCTACTTTGTGCAGTCTGTGCTGAAGAGCATAACTTCACTCTTGCTATCCAAGCTAAACAAAGCTAGTGCAAATATGCCTTTAAAAGCTGCAATCACACATTCCAAAAAGTTAAAACCTATGTTTGTGGTAGCTATAAATGAAATATTTTTGCTCACTCTCCATGTGAAAAGAACATCAGTGGAGGAGGTGCTTGCTTTTTGGGAAGGACTGGCTGGAATAACAGGAGACATACGTCAGCAGAGTCAAAGAGAAGAGTTATTCATTCTCTTGCACTCAACAGTGACTATGATGCAAAAATGAGTTATGAAGCCAGTTAGACTACCCCAGTCCTAATACAAGTTTCAGCAGCCTGTGTTGGCTTTGGTCTTTCTGGGCACAGTTTACATCAGTTGTGAAATAGTGTAAGAAAACACACCTACATGTTCTTCTAGCCACGCAGCCCTGGGTGCCTTGGGAGCTGGCTTTGTCGACTTCCTGATGTGGGAGAAATCTCTTGGGTAAAATCAACCCTGTTCTGTCATGTATGGAGGGGGCATAACACCCGTGAGTGACAGAGATACCCCTTTGTCCCATCCTGGAAACTCTTACGAGCTGAATGTCATGCTGATGGTTCTGTATTTTAAAATAGGTACTCATAAAATAACACCTAAGAACTGAACATGCTTCAGCAAAAAAGACATGAAATAACCCGCAGGCATCCTCCAATCCATCGTTACCTGGTTCAGTAGGTATCACTAAAGCCAACTTCTGCTTGCTGAGAGCTTGTAGTACTACCCTCGCAGTGCTCTTTGGGGAAGAATAGAGGTACCTGTGAGGATGGCTGTTGGGAACAGTCTCTTCTGCACATGACTTTAACCAGAAAACTTTTGAATCAGGAATGACAATACATGTTTCAGGACAATAGACTTTAAAACATTTTTAACCAATGGACAAGGTTCCTCAGATCCCCGTAGGTTTCTTGTTTACAATGTCATATTTAGTAATGAATATAACCAGCTTTATCTGTAAGAAATCTGCCAAAATAGCCTAATGGTGAAGGAAAAATTCCTTTCCAGCCAGCCTCTCTAGGAGCCATGTTGAGGTGCTTTTCTCATATGTCGCAAACTTTCTGCCACCTGGAAGGCACTTGTCAGCACTCAAGCCTGGGAAATTCCTAGACCTTAAACCTGAACAAGTCACTGCTCTGGCTGGCTCTCTTCTGCTGTGTCCTGTAGATTACAGAGGGCTACTCTAGAAAAACAAAACAAAACACTTGATTACTTTTTGCTAATTAAGAAGTCCCTACCAAGAAAACCATAGCATTTGATTTCCATAATTTTCAGAAAAGGCTGCTCAATGGTAGTTGATTCCCGCAGTCAGTTCTGGTATGAGCCAAGAGGAGAACGCAGCCTGCTGTAGTTTAGGAAGAAGAGATTAAACTTTCTGGAAGAGAGATTGCTCTTTCTGGGAAGGTACACAGGAGAGGAAACACTGGTCAAGATCATCTGAAGAAATTACCTCAGCTAAGTAAGCCATATTTGAGGCAATTAATTTTCATATGATCCCATCAGGAACTGTTTAGAAGACCAACTAGTCACTCAGTACAGCTTCATTATTAAGCATCACTTAGTTTTGCCAAGTCCAGATTGTGTTTAAACTGAATTCCCAATCTGCATTTTAACAATGGACCTCAGAGGGGCACAGTCTGGGAACGTGGTTACAGCACAGGTGGTTCCTATCAATATTACCCAAGTCATGCTGTAAACATGATGGGATACCAATGTTTTGAGTTACATATCCATCATTACAGCACTTTCTACAAAGCAGATAAGATCAAAACAAAAGCCCATTGACCCTCTTGCATTTAAAGATTCCATTATCTTTATTATAGAAATCCCTGAATGCAGCTTACTTCCCATTACATATTTAAGTCCATGTTGTCTCTGACACTCTTTAATTCTCTCAAGATCTGAAAGCACTCTTTCTCTATGTTTATTAATTTTACATGGTACTTTGAGACAAGATAATAATAGGATCCAACCCATCCACTGTCCCGCTGTTGGGGAACCAAAATGCACAGATGAGAAACCTAGTGCTAACGGCAATGCTATTCAAACAAAGCTGTTTTTATCCAGCTGTGTCAGAAAGCTAAACAGCCTGCTGCTCCTGATCCCTCCAATTTTGTTCTGCTCTATGGAAGATGGTAAACAATCCCACAAGTATTACCAGCTTATAACTTAATTTTCCTTCCAACTACTGCATAAATCATGTTATTGCAATTTATATTAGATTGATTAGACAGGATATACTGCACAGCAGCAGCCATTCTCCCTTCTTGGAAAGGTACCAGGCTCAGGAAAGAAAGGAGCTGCCAGGGAAGTGCCATATAGTTTTGAATGGAAGGATTCTTTCTGTGCTGATGCCCATGCCTATGCTAGAGGCATAGGTGATGCAAGAAGACAGAGGCCCATGCTGGGGTCTTTAGATATTAGCATAATACAAAGATTTAACCTTGGCTGACAACTTCAATTCAGGAATTATTAGTTATCACAGGAAGCCACAAAGCAGCTCATAATGAGTGATTTATTCAGGTAATACAGACACTGCTGTATCTGTGATGAGTCTAATACAAACAGTAGGTTTCTCATCATTATTTGCAGTTCTGAAGTTCACTGAAGCAAACTCCCACATACACAAAAGTACAGCCTTGTTTAAAGACTGAATTTGTTGCACAGGTTTTCCTTTTTGTTGCCACTGGAGTTACATGCTGTGGGTCCCCCTTGGGGGATTTTACTTAAGAGTAGGACCCTAACCTGAGAAAGACACCTATCTCCAGGACAGACGCAGAAGACAGACAGATTAGAGGGAAAACTGAGTCTTTAGGGAAAAAAAAAAACCACCAAGCCAAACAACTGATAGATAAGCTCCTGGAGCTTCTGGATATTGGATTAAATGTTCTGGTGGTTTTTTTCACAGAAGAAACCATGTTAGATCCACATGCACAAACTGCAGACTTGCAGGAAGCTGGTGCCTTTGTGGTGGCTGTGCAGGTTACTTCGCAGACTACGTGCTCTCACCTAACATTTGCACGAAGGAATTCCTCATGCACATAGATGTGAAACTGTAACTGGAAATACTTCAGCTGAGCCCCTGCCTGGCTTGTTGACAGGGCAGAGCCGCCACCATCATGAGCGGAGGGCACCTGCGCTCATCCCACCCTGCGCTGTACTGCACCATCCTGCAGCTCACGTCTCTGACCTGAGGTTTTGAGGGAGATTGCTTTGCTCCCCGCTCTGCCTGTCAACTGACACAGCACCAAGCTCTCCCGAGCCTTCTGGCGCATGCTGGAAATTAGGAAGCTTCTGGGAGGTTTGCAGGAGGAATTTGCTCAGGATACAAAAGGAATTGTGTGATACCGCACCTCCAGCAGAGGGGAGAAGAGTCAGTGTTCTGCTTCTATCAGACTGTTTTCTACTGCCCCAATTGCAATAATGACTGGTCACACCACTGCTCAGAAGACACAAACTGTGCAAGCCACCTCTTTTTCTCCATCACAGAGATTTTTCACCATCTTCCCATCAGCACCTGGTTGAGCATTTTACCCCAGAGAAACCTGGCCCCCTTTTTACTTCCCTGTGAAAGCATGGCCCCAGAGTCTGACCGTGCAACACTCCCTGCCTTGTCTTTGAGCCTCCTCAGACATACTACACAATTTTTCACCCTACGGGCAACATAGTTTCATCCCACATGGTTCACTTGGGGCAGGAGGTTGCAGCAGGCTGCTGGCACACACCAGGAGACCCCACGCCAGGGGACATTTTATTCCATGGGGAACAACAATGAAACACAACAGCAGCAAAAAAAAAAAAAAAAAAAAAAAACCACCACAGAAAAAATGTGCTGTCGCTAGACCTCATGCAAGAGAAAGGAAAGATGGCAGTAGTGAGCCCTAGGAAAGGCTCCAGCAATGTCCAACTCAATAGCAGCGCTCCTGTGTTTAACACCCCTGTTCCCTGCTTGCGCTGCTTGCCAGGGTGAGGATGTTATCCCCAGGACCACAGCTCAAGTCCACACCATGTCACCGCACTCAGATCCACTTTCCCATCTTGAGCATGGCAGGCAAGCTTCACACCCCTGAGCAACCGCATGATGCTGCACCGCTGCCCCGCTCCGGCCCAAAGCTGGCTGCATCTCGCTAGCAACAGGGAAGGATCCCCTCCAAAAGCACTCTCAGGAGCTTCAGTAAAATGGTTTTGTGACTATGCTAAATGCTGCAGCGTGCTTCTATCTACTATCATCTATAGGAAAGTCAGAAGACTATTAAAATATGTAAGAAAATGATTAAGAATAACGTTAACAACAAGAAGGTAGGTTTCTCCTGGGACGAATTTTAACAAAAGCAGGAATTTGGTGGTTGCACCCAGTACACAAAAAAACTAGAAGAGTTGCTCCATATTGGGATTTATTTCAGGGAATAAAAAATAGGGAAGAAGGTGGAATACCTTTATGCACTCTACCTCACGCACACAGGTAAAATTACATGTTCTGAAAAAGGCTGTGGTTCCCATATTGCAATCGGAAAAGCTTTTAGATATCAAACACACTTTTTTGGTACATACTGGCACCATCTGAAGTGTTAGATATAATCCAGGACTGCTTAGATGCCATTGAACAGTCAGATGGTTTGAAGAACGGAAATGACAGGCTTCACTTCAGGCAGAAGCCAGTATATCTTCTTCCAGAACAACAGATATATCTTTTAAAACCTCTATGGGATTTATTATGGTGTTGCCTATTAGCATTAACATATTTAAGGATGTATCAGTGTTTCCATTGTAAATCCCTATTTTAAAGTGTTTTATAACTCAGCTGTAAACATATGGCACTTGGCAGAGACAGAATTCATCTGTTTCTATACCAGGACTTTAAAAAGTGTGCACGCACACACATACATATATAAAAGCAAGTGTGGGGTCTTAGTCTTTAATGTGGTTTTGTAGCCCAAAATGACCTAAAATCAAAAGAATAATTTGTCTTCCGCCTCAGACATAGCTCTTTACTTTCACTGCTCTCCTGTTGTAGCCAGTCATAATTTGTTTTACAAACCTTAAAAGCAACTGCTGCTGTACCATACCCACTTCTCCTGAGGGTTGTAACATTACTGCCATGGGAGTTTCACCTAAGGAGGGAGCCTCCTTCATCCTCCCTGTGCACATTTCTGCAGCAGGCCTATAATGAGCTATTTGGTAAACAAGAAGCAGTCTGCAAACCTCCTTGAGCAGGCTCTTACAAAGGCTACCTTTAAATAGGAGACATTTTTTAAACATTAGGCTGCAAAGAGCTTTGATACCTTTGCAAAATATCAGCAAGTGAAACAGAGCTGCCAAGAAGCAATTTGTTTAAAGTTTTATTTTTCACTCCTGTTCCGCTTTTTATTTTAAGCTGTTAAAAAGAAAACAAAGGACATGAAATGGAAAGCTCCTCCATTTAAGAAAGCCTGGCTGTTCCCTCCGTCAGCCTCCTTAGGGTAACCCCTGATGCCCGTTTCTGAATCTCTGAGGAGCACTGTCTCCCCCACAGGTCTCTCCAGGCAGAGCCAGGCAGGCTTCTCGTGGGACCCACTGGTGGTTCTTTGCAGTGAGGGGTGGAAGCTGGAGTCACCCCCAGCAGCTCCGGGCAGATGCCCCCAAGGATGATGTACTTTGCGCAGGTGTCCCGGCTCCCACCAGCTGCTGAAGGAGCAGGCTGTGCACTTCACTGTGCTTCTAAGTCCTCTTTTTACTGAAGTACTTTAAAGAAGCAAGAAGCACCATTGACCTCACAGGGACTATTCACACACAAAACCTCAGCCGTCTGCTCCTGTATCTTGCTAATCTAGAGACCTAAATCAATAAGACTGTTCCAGACTTACATCTGGTCTTCATGTTAGGGATCCCAGAGGTCTGCTGTGGGAACTGCTACTCACCCAGTATATAGCATGAGAATTCGTGGAAAAAACCCAAAAGCTAGATGCATTTACTTTTTTGGAATTACAGCTTCCAGAGACCTGTGTCGTGTAAGTGCTTTCTGTGGTGTTGAGAGGGCTCTGCAGTTGTGCTGCCAATCATGAAATAAATGCAGCAAGCTGAAAACCACCACTGTTTGGAAAAGCCAGACATCAAGGAGCCACCGAACAAGCCAAGGAATATTCTTTATAGGAGAATTCCAAAACTATATAATTTCTGAATTTAATCACAAATCCACAGTGTGGCAGTTCAATAAACAGTTTAATTCCTCACAATTCTTACACACAGAAAATCACCAGAATTGCTGGCAAGTTGAAACATCTGCAGAAAGCCAAGAGCTGCACAAAAGAGCGTTCACTTCAAACAAAAGGCACAGAGGCAGCAGTCACTCAGGCTCATGCACAGGATGGGACGGGATGGGATGACCCAGCACAGGGAGGCTCTGCGGAAGATCTGTGATCTCTCTCAATTGTATGCCCTGCACAGGGGTCACCCTGCTGCCTTAAGCCTCACCATCGTTTGTCCAGTAGAGAAGCAATTACTTCTGGGGAAAGAGGAAACAAGCAGTTTCTCAGGGCTACCTACGCCCGTGGTTTATCAAGACATGTAGTTGTGGACAGAAACAAACATGATGCCTGGTTTTGTCCCCCTTGCTGTCCTCTGGCCTGGCCATAGCATGCCCTTGTAGGATGTACACACTGCTCGGAAAGACTGAAAGTATGGATATCGGCCAGTGAGCCAGCCTGTTCGTGTATTGGTCCTCAAATGTTTCACCCAGCTGCAACACCCGAAGAAAACCTTGGGCCTGGTTAACAGCCATGTTTGGGCTTGGACAGCCCCCTTGTCCCCACACCATGAGGTCAGTCTACATATGCCCCCACTGAACATGCTCACCTGTAAGCATACACTTGAATAGCAGCAAAGACAAAACCCCTGCAAAATTACTGACAAATTCAGGCCCTAAACTCAGCAGTTGCTAAAGCTCAGGCTTCTGCTTAGAGCTGTCAGTGCAGCTGCACTTCTCGAGCACCAGTCCAAATGCTAGAAATGTCTTTCATTTTATTTCCCATCAGTAGAAAACAGAGACTCAGGATTGCTGCTGGTAACAGATAACCTAGATGTATTGTAAGTAAAACAGGGTGAGCAATGAGATAGCACAGGGAAATTGCCAATATGGCAGGCGTGCCAGAAATACATGTTATTCTCCAGTTCAGCAGGACAAACAGGTGCATAAACTAGCATTTTCACACTGGGCTAAATAGAGTTGGTGTCATTTTAGTGCATCCAATTATATCTCCCACACACACCCCCAAATTAAACAGACCATCTGGGTACTAAACAACAGGCAACTAAAAGACCAAATCATCCTGTCTGGTTTGTCTGGACTTTTCTAGGAGTAGAGAACTTGTGCCTTAGCAATGTATATGCTTAGTGATGCATTCCAAACTCTTGTCAGTAATTACTGTTTTGCTGATATGAGTCTTTCTGATGAAAAACCAAATGTTGGAAAAACTTTGCCTTTTACAAAAAAAAAAATTGCTTCTTGTTACCTTCTGGCTTTTATGGCCTGCATTTCCTGTGCGAGGAAATCAATACGCTCACAAAATGAATGACATCAAACTCTGAATACCATCGTATCACTTCCTCATGAGCTGTGGCCACTTCTTGCTCAAATAAAAACAACACACATGGTCCCTAATTATCTCTAAGAGGCAGGAACTGACCGGTGTAAGGCTCAAGGTTTCCAGACAGAACCAAACCAAACCTGGCCAAACTCTTATTTGCTATATTACAGTAATGCAGCCCAGCATGAAGAACATAGTACAACACTTGTGAGTGGTGAAATGGAAAAAAGGAATTGCTGAGGTATGGAAAAAGTCAGTGATCATTCCAGATGGAGAATATAGTGACAGTTGGGAAAGTGCAGGCTCTGAAACCAAAGCCACTGTGCTAGTGCAACAGTTAATCTTTCTCATATGGAATAGCTTTCCTTTAAAAGACTGAGAGCTTCAGAGAAGCTTGAAAACCTTGAGAGTACAATCTCCCTCTGCCATCACCTCTTCCATAAGGCAATGCTGAAGCTTCTTTTTCAGTATTTAGGTATCATCTCACAGTAAAATTTCTCAGCATGCCTGTTAGGCTCCTTAGTTGCCTATTACGTGATTTAGACACAGTATATGAAAGACCTCCTAAATGACTAAGTAGCAGCCAAACAACACTGCTGACAACAGAGTATCAAAAGTCGTGTAGCACTTGGGTGTTTTTAATTTAGACCCTGGATTCTTGAGAACGGTTGGAGAAGCTCAGTTTTCAGAACCAAACTCCCCAGACCTTGCAGAATGACAGTCTCCTCAAGGATGTAAAAACTGCAGTGTGCTGGAGAATGAAGTGTGAGTTGGGTCAGACATCCGTATTGACACAGAGACATGGTGGAGCAAAGACATCCTGAGTAACTGGGCAGAGTTTTCCCATGGTTACTGCTGCATCCACACCATACCTGGGAATCAGCCATCAGGTGGCTAGAGAAAAAGGGCTTTTAAACTCAGGAAACAAAACACCTTCCAAAAATACCTCCTTAACCCCTCTCCCACCAAAACCAGCCAGAGAGGGGTGATGGTTGTCACAGCACTGTCAGTAAGAGTTGCCTTTCACAGCTTTGTCTTGATAGTGTGGCAGGCAGAGTATGACTGTAAAATTCTTCAAGTACATTTGTTCCTTTCAGCAACAAGTTAGCAGGACAATCATGTCTTCCACTTTGGTGGTTATTCTGGGATATTTCTAGTTACCATACTGATCTATGAAACATGTTTAAAGTGTCAATTAGAGACACAAAAGAAAACAGGTTTTCTTCAGAAACCACGATTTCTACTCTTTTTAAGTGAACAACTGCTGTTAAGCATTATACAAATAGGATCTTGCTGGGAAAGCTTTTAATGTGATTTTCCCTGTTGCAACCTTAGTCTCCTGAATTGGTTTGGTTGTGTTGCTGAGGCTTCCTTAACATGTAGGCAAGATGGCCCAAGCAAGGCCAACCTTTGTCCCAGACCCCTTGTTTTCAGAGGGGAGAGAAAGCTTCAGTGATACCATTTGTAATGCATCTAATAAGAGATGAGTTGCAGTCTGCCTGACTTGTTTCCCTGCACATTGGAAAAAGCTAGGCGATAAAGAAAGCATTACAAATAGTCATTGTGCTGTTTAATGAGATTCAGGTCATCTGGAACTGGAGGCCACAAACCCAAAATGATTTTTCCTGCCCAATGACCGGGCAGAATTTGGCAGTACTTCTCTCACCACTGTTGTGCTTATAACTAACAGGCTTCCCAAAAGTGTCTGCCAAGATTAGCATTGATGTAATTCCAGCAAGTTCACCAGAGGAATATTTAGCTCTGTCCTTAATCACCCTCATCCTTTTTTTGACTTTCCAGAATCCTTCTACGAACAGTGATTTGCCTTTGCTTCCTGGGACACCAAACCAAGACTTCTCTGTGGTTGGACAAGCAATTCCAAGGTCAGAGTGGTGGAAAGGCAGACAGTGCTGGCTCTGCATGCCAGCTGTGGCTGCTGCCTTACGTCTCAGCTTACCAGACCCTACATAAGTGTGACTGAACAGCTCACCCTTCTCATTCACTGCTCCACAGATACTTCCAACACAAAGGATCACGATTACGAAGCAATAGCTCTATTGCTCATTTTGCATTACCAGACCACAAACACATCATATTCCAGGTAAGCATTTTTCCAAATACAAAGCTCTTGAAATTACATATACAAAAAAGACAAAGGCTAAAGAGGGAGAAAAGGAAAGATTTAACAGTGAAATGCAGTTGGTACCAAACTTGTTAAAGACTACTCACCGGCTGGCTCCTGGGGCAGTTCACGATGGTGGTACTTCCTAGTCATAATCGCTCTCTACAACAAAAGCTACAGAAATCTGTGAAAGTTGGTTTTAGGAGTAACTTGTGCTTTGTAACCAATACATGTTTATAGAAATCTTTGATCCTATGACCTTGCAGATGCCTGCAAACATAGCAGTTGATGTAGTTCTCTTTTTAAGGCAGGTTCTTTTTCTTGGAGCATACAGTGCTCTACTTTCACTAACTTGAGAGATACTGATACTACCAGTAAGGACAGATCACAAACATTTCAGCTGAGAGCTATGTGCTATTTGATGCTGAAAGCCCAGGGTGTTAGCCAAAGTAAGACTCTTGTCTTCCCACGTGTGGTAGGGAGCGTACACTTCTACAGGGGAGGCAAATCTAGCAACCTCTTCTCCCAAGTAAAGCTATCCCTGAAACTTTGTTGTCTCTCCAATTAAGAATCTTACAAAACTTTTCATCTCATATTCAGTGTAGTTTGTAACACAGTATAATAGCCCTAAATCTATACTACTGGTTGCACTGTCACGAGGCAAGGGTTGGTTGGACATAACACTTTATGGTTTGTGCTCCTTGCTTCCCCACTTACCCTTGCAAAAGGTATACTTTGAAGGGGACAAGCACTTAAAAGAACGGAAAACGTTTGTCTACGAACACTGTATCTCCAGCAAGAACTGCAGAGCAAGAGAATTCCTGATGGTATCATACTTGCCAATTCTGTAAAGGTATCAGATATATTGCTATTTCTCCAAATTATATCCTGCATTGAAAGTGGATGAATTACCAGGACTTCTGCTTTTAAAGCAGAAATGGAAGGCTGCATGATTTTTCAGTTAAAATCCATATTCTAATCAAATTGAAGGCATCTCATTGAAATAAATTTACTTCTAGGGTAAATCCACTCTGTGAAACTACAAATCTAAATTGGCACAACTCAGAAAGCAAAATTTCCCCTCCATGTAAGCAGCATCCCAGTTTTGATGCATTTATGTTACTTATATTCACTTATATGAAAAACTTAATTGCTATTAGACAAACCTGAAAGAAAACAGTAGCTCCAACTAATTAGAACTTTAAAGCATTATTGAAAAGTGACTTTCACAGAGACTTTTGAAAGCTTGCAGCAGGCAACAATGGAAATACAGGTTTCCTGTAGAAGATAAATATCTTCTATCCTTAAAAATACTAGGAAACCAACTCGTTTTTTTTAATCAAAAAGTAGAGTCCTCGAGAATTTCATCTCTACTGCAACAACTGTTGCTTGGTCATCCAAAACACTGATTACACCTATTAGGAGATGCACTGTCATGAAAGAGCTTCATCTGTCCTACTGGACAACCACGGTGAAATACAGTCCCATTCTTCTCATTGCAGCTCTAGCCTCGGCGTATTACCTGCAATTTCTCTCAAACAATCTAACAAATTCCTTTTCATGCACATGCAATACAGGTTTAGCTCTACCATCATAGCATTAAAAACAAAAGGTTTTGAGAATAAGACATGAAGCACTCCAAGTGAAGTGGCCTCGGATTTCAGTTGCACCTTAAAGTCCGAGTCTCCCGTGGGCATTTTTTTCCCTTTTTCGTGCTGAGTTGTGCAGTTTTCTCTAATGGGAAAACTGAACATGGAAATGAAGTTTTGAAACACTAAGAAGCTAAGTGAAAGTAATGTAATTTGGGTAACAAAAATATCTCTGGCTTTTGTTCTGGCAGAATCAATACAGGAAATCTGAAAACAAACTTGGGGGCAAAGTCAGTTTCTGGGGCTGTGCAACAGTCTCATAATACACAAATAATACCACATCTTTCAGGATTTCACTCAACTCACTAAAAGAACAAAGATTTAATGGTAGCCTACGATATGGAAGAATAGTGCTCTGTTCCTTTCACTACTGAACAGCAATCCTGGATTTAAAAAAAATTCTCATTTAAAGGAGTGTTGAAAAGCATTCAAACACTTGGAGACAATGACAGTGGTGTTCAGTTGTATATCTCAAATATCTGGCTCTGAAGACAAGGTAAGGAATTCAACATATTGTATTGTGACTAGGTGTCCTTATGCTTCAAAATGAATTTCAATATGTAGTTTTAGAAATTATAGAAATATTTGATCAGTTTTCACCAAGAGAGCCCTCAGGCTTTTTTATGGAATCCCATTCCTGGGTTCTTCCTACCTCCACAAAACATGAGCAGTACATATTTAGACATATTTGCTAGAGAGACTGGCCAAGCCTGTTGGTCCTTAAGGGCTTTTAACATGGTGTGAATTGCAGTGCGCAGCACCACTGCAGACACAGAAGAGATTTCACTCAGTCATGAAAACAAGCCAAATAAGCTTCCATCAGTTCTGAAAGAAAAATAAGCCATTGTGCTCGTCAAAAGCAGGTGGCAACCATCAGGACTGCATGTAATTCTAAAGCTGTCTTCAAATACGCATCGGTTTTGCAATCTACATAATCCACAATATCCTTACTGCTGAATTATTTCTTAAGAGGCAACCCCCCTCCATGCAAAACCTATACAGAATGGAGTATCCCCCTTGTTTCTTACTGCCTATAAGAAAATTCAGCAGGACAATCTAGGACAAAGTAATGAAGCAAAACTGTAATGAGGATTCAATACTTGGAAGGGATAGAAGTTGCAGAAGCTACAGAAGGTTAGTACTATTAGGTCAGGACAACTTAGCTATTCGCAAGGCTTGGTAAAGATTTGTATTTTACATGACAAGTTGTACAAAGATTCAGACCTTTTTCTCCTTAATCTTCCAGTGATGCAAGCCTGTTAGAACTCATGATTACACTGGCATCTCTGAAAGTTGCTTGCTGCACGCTAATTCTCTTTACAGCTGAAGATACTAAAAAAACCAAAGTGAAGGTGCTCAGATCATGTAGTCAAATATGGCATCATTTAACATTCCAAAGATGATAAAGATGCTGGTAAAGCAGAAAGTTCCTCTTCAATTTTCAACCATGCCATATCCCATTCTTCACTGAGGGCTAGAAAACTCACAGAACTCTGACAGATCAAGGGCTCCAAAAAAGCAGAAATGTTGGCTGTCAGCTGGTAAGGAAGAACTCCATGCTGGGTGGAATGAGCTTGCATGGATCAAAATACACACAATACTTTAAAAAAGCCAATCCAAGAACAGCAAGATCTGTCCTTGTATATATTGGTGTCACAACTTAAGTCCAGCCAGCAACTAAGCACCACACAGCCGCTTGCTCACTCCTCCCTCCCAGTGGGACAGGGAAGGGAACTAGAAAAAAAGTAAAACTCTCGAGTTGGAGATAGGAAAGACTTAATAATGAAAGTAAAATAAAGTGTAATACTAACAATAATAATAATAATAGTAGTAGTAATGAAAAGGAATATAATGTAATAATAAAAAACCAAAACCCAAGGAAAGAAAACAAGCGATGCACAATGCAATTGCTCACCACCTGCTGACCGATGCCCAAGCAGCAATCCGCCCCTCCCAGCCAGCTCCCCCTGGTCTATATACTGAGCATGACATCCTACGGTATGGAACATCCCTTTGGCTAGAGTCAACTGTCCTGGCCATGCTCCCTCCCAGTTTCTTGTGCACCTGCTCAGTCAGCAGAGCATGGCAAGCTGAAAAATCCTTAACCCAGGACAAGCACTACTTAGCAACAACTAAAACATCAGTGCATTATCAACATTATTCTCACACTAAATCCAAAACACAGCGCTGTACCAGCTACTAAGAAAATTATCCCAGCAGAAGTCAGGACAACTGGCAACGCAGCTAAATTCTCACGGTCACCTAAACAATCCACTGAGTGGGAACATACCACTCCCCCCCATCCCCTACCATTCTACCAGGGCAGCATGTCAAGGCTTACTGTTTGTTGTTTAGACCACATCTCTTCAGTCACAGGCAGCATTTAGTCCCTCCTCCGATGCAAGGTTGTCTTCCACCAGAAACTCTGAACACTGCCATTCCTCAGCAGATTTTTGAGGAACAAAACATTTCTTCTCTGGGTTTGGTGGTCATATTGCTTACCATCATAACACACCAAAGTTGCAAGCTGGGCATTTAACATCAATGAATTCTCTGTATGCAATTCAACTCCAGTAACAGACACCATAAAGGAGGCAGAATCAACTTTCAAAAAACTAATTTTAATCAAAACAAAAAAATTGTTGATCATTAACAAGTTTATAAAACAGTGATTTAGTTACATAAATAAATTGATATCAGTGTATCAAATCTTAATTACTTTCAACTTCATGAGCATGTTTACATGGGTGATGAAGTACAACCTTTTTACCTATTATAATAAATAAAATGGAGAGCATGAAATAGTTTTTCTAAACAAAAATACCTACAAACATACCTCTAGCATGTTCTCTAATGAAGGGAACAAGAGACACTGGACAACTTTTGCACCAAAACATAAAAACTGCTTTAAAAAGCACAAGGATACAGAACCATCAGCTAAAGTAAAGACACTATACTGTAACCAAAGTTGGTATTTAATAATATAATGAACAGTTTGGTAGTTAGATCTCCAGTTTGGTTATTTTAAAGCATTAAGACAAGGCAAGATAGAAGGCTGCTTTTGTTTGAGTAAATCTAGAGAAAATAAAATATATTAAAAAAACAAACTGAAAAGTAGAACAGTCATACCTACACAACTTTCTGTCCTGCACAAAGTCAAAATACCTATGCAGAATATATATATATAATATATATATATGTTATTTGTGCACAAAGGTTAGCTTATTATTAGCTCACTGCAAAGGCGTAATGTATCATGTCAATCATTTTGGAAAACATTTTGCGTTTTACGTCAAAAAGGATATTTCTTTAAGTCTTCTAGGCTAGGAGGCACAAACCCCAATTCTGGCATACTGTATTCTTAATGCTAAGGCTTGCTGCTCTGGCTGTGTATTTTTTGTTGTCCCTCTTTACTATAGTGCCTGTTACAAGCATGTGTGTATGTGTGTATACATATATATGTATACACGGGTTGTATAAATATATATATATAAAATTTTCCCCAATAGGTATCAGTCCAACCATGCAATCCAAAAGGTGGCTCTGCATAGATGCCCAGCATATAGTTCACCACCTGAGCCAACCCTGAAGCAAGGCGCACTTTAGTCCTTCTGATAGGTTTTCTTTTTTGTTTAAAACCAAGCTACTGCAGCTTCAAGTATTTTGCATTACATAGATTTTTTTATAAATTAGTTAATGTTATATTTTTCAATATTCAGACATATACTATAATATATATACAGTACAATAAATGCTCTCATTCTTTTTTTTAATTTTTTTGATAAATCCCTGAGAATGTATGTTGACAGTCGCTAAGTTTCCACATGCACAAGCATTGTGTGCCATGCTTCTGGATGAACAGCACTGCAAAGCCACGTGGTCAGCCTTTTAACTATTAGTATTTCACTTGTTGGTTTGTTTAAATATGCTGAAATGTAAGGATGAGTTACAAAGGAGTAAAGCTGAATCCATTCGAGGTACTTATCACAGGATGGAGGTGTTTTGTTTGGTTTTTAAAGCCATTGCAATATATGTTTGTTTTTGAGGCTGTGAACGTATACAGAAAGAACAGGAGAGCGATGTGGGCTTTTGCCACTTGACAACATATACTCAGTGTAAACCAAACCTTTTTTAACCTCTCTCTCATACAAAACAGAAAAAAGGAAAAAAAAATTAAACACACAAACTTTCACAACATGACAGTTTAGTTTGCAAACTCAATATAACTATACACATATAATACCGGTGTGGCTCTGTTTCTTTAAGTTAAAAAGGATACAAAGGCAGGCTCAAGTAAAAACAAACCATCCCCCCACCCCCCAACCCACCATTCACACATTTTCGTCAACCAAACCGCTCACGAACCAGCATCATCAGTTTCTTTTTGCCTTTGTAGATTTGTTTTAGGTTATCAATAAACTGTGTAAACTGGATGTGACCATCATGAGCCATTAAGAAGGTCTCTCGGGCCTTGCTGAGGAACTCTATAAACTCACTATAGTGTCGCGGGCTGATGTGAGTGAGACGTGAATGAGTTGTGTTAATGTAGGCTCCGATCGTGGCATCTAAGAGTTGCCGTAAAGGGGCTTTGTCCAGCGACATGAGCTTACCAGAGTTCCTCCTTCCATGAAGTCCCACCATGCCAGGAGTGGTCAAAGTACACCTACGCAAAATGTCTGACAGTACTGTTGCACATTTGACACTTTTGACCACCAGAGGTATTATAGCTGCTAGCTCATTTTTCCCAAGGGAGTGGCTGAGCGCACATGCCCACAGAACGTCATTAATGGCAGGGTGTGTGTCCTGATTGTAACTCAGGTTGAGATGCGTCATGGCCAAAGTGGCCAGCTTGTAGGCCCGCATGGGGTAACCACGGTGCTCCATGTATCGTGCTATAGTAAAAAGCTGCGAGTAGCTCATGCCAGTTGTAGCAGCATCTAGAACGATTTGGTAAGCGGTCTCAAAAGCTATGTGATCTTTTTCACATAAGGTCAGTGCAGAGAGGGCACAGTTTTGAGGATCCTTCATGGCACACTGTAGAGCAAGCGTCCTAGCACTGCCGGCCAACTTCTCCTGCTGATGACAGTCCAGATGCAGACGGACAATGGTGCTGTTGGACATCACTGTTGTAGCAACAATACTAGTGGCTTCTGTTGGAGTGAAAAGTGTAAACCAGTTTTGCATGATACTGTCCAGTGCATAAACACCTAGGAGAAAAAGAAAGGATTAGCCACAACTGATAAAACCTAGCAGATTACAGACCTTCAGCAAGAGTTTACATTTCCAGCAAAGTCTAAGAGGTTGCTAGTACATCCAAGGGGATGCTCTTCAGCAAGAAGGGGTAAACCAGATAGCATGGATGGAAAAGGACTTTAAAAGAAAGGCTACTGTGCAAACTCTGTGGCAATCACTGAAATGCAGAAAATAATAAAAAAAGCCTGCAAGATAAGCTTTAATCTCATGTGACAACTGAGCTGTTTTACTTGTTATTTAAGACAATCTGGATAACAAGTTCTGACTCATTTGGTCTTGTCACATCACTCAAAAGCAGTCCTCACACTGAACACTTTTAAAAGGCCATTTTAACTTGTTTTCTCACTGTGCAACTCAAGGCACAGTGCATGCACAAAACAATATCAAGGTATGCGAAGTGGCTTTCTTAATAGAACACCATGGCACACCTTAACAGAACACACTAAGGACACCTTAAAAAAAATATCCTAACCCCCACCTCCTCCCAACAGGCTTTTCACATACATCTTGTGTCAAATTCATATGCACCTGAACATCAGGATCCTTATTAGGGAAATACTCTGAGCAATATGAACTACTGACTATTACCTGAAACAAGTATTTTCCTTAGTATCACTTTATTCCTGGTGTGCGTGTGTGTGTTTGTGTGTGTGTTTGGCAGGGGAAAGAAGGGGGAAACAGTGACTAACGTGTTCCATAAATTGAACCTTAGAGCCAACTAGAGCACCTTATTATTGCTAAAGGCAGTTTACACACATCTGTGAGCCCACCTAAACCACACCCAGAGGTCCTAATTTTCTCTGTAGGACTCTGATGTTTCCTGTGTACCCCTTTACTCATATGCAACAATTCAGCATAGCCAGAGAATACCAGATCTTCATTTAAATAAACAGATTCGTTGCTTTACCATCTTGATTAAGTCTCAAGAGTACTTCACATGACATTATAGGTTCTTTATAGGATACTTCTATTAGTGTATGTAAACTAATTTAAAGCAGTATTAAACCCAGCATTTTATTTGCCAATATGCAACTGCACAAAATAATACCAAGGCACGAATATCTGTAAGATAGCCTCAGCAATAATTATCTTAGCAAAGATAAAAAAAGCAATAAAACAAGAGTATTGCATGAAAATTTGCAGACACAGACCACCTTCTGGCTGAGAGCATACAAAGGCAAGCTGTATTTTCCCATGCTACTGACAACATTAATTTCCCAGTTAAGCATAGAGCAAACAATAAACTAATTCAGAGAATAAGCAGCAGCAATCCTCTGAAGTTCTGAAACTCAAGAAGCATGTATGCAATACAACCCAACTCAGATGTATGAAAAAGGAATAAATACAGTAGGGAAACATGCCTTCTAGAAATACCTTTAGTGACAATTAAAACTGTTCCCTTATCAGAAGTACTTATATTGTCCCTATTACCACAGCTGTTGAATTTTATTTTTTTTTTTACAGCTACACAGTTTTTAATGCACTCATTTTCACTTTCAGATTCTGTATCCTCATTTTGCAGATGGTAAACTGGAATACAGAAGCTAAGGGACATGTCCATCAAGACACACAGGAAATCTACATCATAGCCACACAACAAAGATGCATTACACTCTAAGCTTGGATTTACCCAGGGGATTAAAAAAACCCAAACCTCTAACAATGAGAACCCCTTCACGAGATCCTGTCTGCCACACAGTCAAGGCATCCTCAACATTTCATTTGCCTGTTTTCTGGTTCCTTTTCACACAGCTGACCAGGCAGCTCTCACCTGCTTTTCAGAGCCTCACCTGTCCTTTCAGAGCAAAGTTGTAGCACAATGCAGCAGCCCATGACCACAAGCCTTCTCTCTACTGCAGCCTGAAACCCAAACCCATCATGGAGGAGACAAAGGGAAATCTGGGGTATTTCCCATAGATTAATCACACCCCCACCTTCCAGAAGGAAGAAGTCACACTGCATTACTGAACTATTGCCTCATTTGATCTGTGCCTAAAAAACCCTCTCATCATTACCATAGTGTCTTCTCACCAAAGGAATTCTATAGATCAACAAAAGCGAGAGACATTTGCAGAACCTGGGTGTTGACAAGCAAGATCAAGCCCTCTAAGATCAGCTGACAAACATCTCAGTACATACCCACTTCTGTTGCACATGTTACCAACCACCTCACCATTTCCCGCCGTCGCCAATTCAGTGTTGACAGCGTCATTCGCATTACCTATTAAAACAAAACAAACAAAATACAAATTAAACCTATTGCAAACCAAGGCAATATACCAACAACCAGGGATTTTAAAGTTACTCAAATACACTAAGGTTCAAAATGGCAGCCTCTTGCCCTCTCCACTGTTACCTCATTTTTAGCTGATATGTCGAAAGATTTGAAAAATATGGCTCAGCTATCTTAGAATAGCATGCAGAGAGTAATTCCAACTGCAGATCCTTCAAGACTAGAGAGAGACTGTTTTATCTGTTACGAAGAAAAAGCCCCCACCCCACAAAAAAGCCCCTCCAACAACAAAAAAAGCTCAATCAATTACAAATTATTCAAATTAAATTATACCATGTCTCATCCCTCTATGCACAGTAGTCTTTAATGTGGAAACATGTCAACTCTTGCTGGGCAAACTAACCCCTTTAATTTTTCCCTCATCTGTATTTCTTTTCATTGACTTCAATAATACTGTACTGTGATTCGACTGGCTGCTTATTCTGCAAAGATATATATACAAATCCAGATATATCCAGGTATTATTAAGAAGTCCATAGTGATGATTTCTCTCTCTGAACAAGGAGTCCCTGCAAAGAATGTCCATCATAAAACTATCAGAATCCTAGAAAAAGTACTCTAAGCTTCGATTGTAGTGCCTACAATTTACATCACTTGCAGTTATTGCCTATGTTGTTTCTCAAAACATGGGCAAATACGTTTATTCAGTAAACCAAACACAGCATGGGAATTGCATGTGAAGTTTGCTTCAGCTACCTGGACAGACCCCACAGATCTAGATGAAGCAAGCAAGCAAGTATTTTTCCCCTTAGAGTATCAGTGATCATACTATAATATTACTATTTGTAGCAATTAAATAACGAGCATAATAGGATAATCACAGAGCTCTTAGCGATAATCTTCACATATTAAACTCAACAAATGCACTCACAAAACAGCTTGGAGTCAGCAGCATTTGTAAGAGGGTTCTCAAGTCATATCCCCTCCCAATCCTAAGGTCACTTCAAAGTGGCATGCAGCCCTCTGTCATATTTGTTACTCCCGCCACCTCCTTTAGTCCTACACTGTAGACAGGATAATTAAGAAGATGGAAAGATTGCCAAGGAGCACAAATGCACAGATGATTTTTAAGAAGTCTCGTTATAAGCAACCATGAGTGGTTCCAAGCTGGCCTCCAAACATTCCCACCTTGAGACCCTGGTGAGTGGTTGTACATCACCCAAGTAACAGGATAAGGCCAGCTTTGTTGGCTTCTGATATTGTGGTATCATTTTAACTAAACAGTTATCTAAGTGCTAGACTGGAGAATAGCAATTTGAAAGAAAGCAAACTGATCTGTAAGGAGCAACCCAAGCAATTTTACAATATGAAAATACAGCTACAGTAAATGATGGAATCAGCCTTTGCTTGAAGTCCTTCTGGAAGAAAAACATGCAGGCCCAAGACAAAATGCTTTGGAGTCCTATTATCTGTCCCATTCATCCATCAAAGGGAAGGTGTCTAGGTGACTTCCTGTATTGATGCACACAGAAATTGAAGGCTAACACTCTTCCAATATCCATGACAAATTTTCAGATTCCCCCAAGCAGAGGTGAAGCCAAGAGAAAATACAGGGCTATGGACTGAATGCTGCTACTGGTGAGGGAGGGGAGGTAAAAAAACCAGCCAGTGTGAATGACGACTTTTTTGAAAGTCTTCCCTGATGACTTCCCTCACCATGGTGGTCTGTAAAAGGATCAGCATTCACAAGAGCCTTCAGCCTGTGTAGTGGGCATAATAATAGTCCCAGTGCAGACAGCCCTAACCTGAGAGCAAAAAACAATACCATATCTAGTTTCTTGACATGGAACAGTTTCTTGACAAACTATTCTGGAATTAGGTTCCTTTTGTTTGATTAAACTGGCAAGCTGAGAACAGCAAGAGAGGGGCCTGTTACTGATGATAAAAAACCCAAGGATTTCAAATAAAGCACGTATTGATGTCCTGACCAAGGAGGAGCTGAAGTTAATTCATACTGTAGCATATGTAGCCAAAGAACTATTTCACTTCTGCTCAGTACATTCTTGAGCTACTAATTCCTAAAAGGGAGTTCCACATCTGTCCAAGATCTATCCAAAATCTGCGCTATCAATTGAAGAGAGCTTCTCAACGAGTCAGGAAGTCTGAAAATGATGAGACACCCCTGGGAATTACATAGCTCATCAGAAAGCCAAGCTCTCTTCCACACAGAATAACCTTGACTTTGTCTTGAAGGATCTTTATGAGAATTTCTTATAGCGGAACAGATGATCTCACCACCCATAAGAGATACAAGAAATGGCCAACGATTAGCTCCTGAACCAAGGTGAAACCTCTTCGTCATGCACATTGGCAGAAGGTTTATTTATGTAATTATTTATTCATTCATTCATAGGTTTTGGGGGAAAGGACGCCACTTGCCAAATACACACAGTGATCACCTGCACCAACTTGTTCAGCAGCTCTGCCAGCAGTACCCGTTTACATGTGTGTGGTAATACTTACTTGCACTGATGTAGCATACAACAGGCAAACAGAGGAAAAGAAGCCCTTCCTGCACCTGCAGATCTTACAGTGTCTGTGCCAGTAAGGTTCTGAAGGACAGAATACACCTGAGATGCTCCATGCCCATTTGGCCATGCTGATGACCTCTTTCCACAGACAGTTTAAAAGCCTTCCCCCTGCTGAGTCACGTAACACATGCTGCCATCAGAAATAGGGAGAAAGAACCCAGGGGTCTATACATTACTCCCAAATCTAGAACAATATAAGAGGCTTTCTGTCAGAAATCCCAGTGACAGAGTTGTGAAATTGTTGGTATTGTCTCCTCAGCCCAACCAGGCCAACTTGCCATTGCTGTAGCTGAGGCAGAACAGTGTACCCGTGAGGACACTGCTGTTTAGTTTACCACGTGAGGTGAGAAAGTTTTCTAGGGCACAAAAATGTCATAAGTAGTCAGACACTAGATAGTGAATACAGACAATCTAATTGCATTAAGTCAGGGGGCAGGGAAGGGGGAAGCATGTGTAGGCCACTAGAGACAGTGCTGACAGGTTTTTGCAGGAAAAGCGTTACTGTAGAAATCTACACAGCTGTGAATTACTACCAGAAAATTGCTATGCATCTTCCTTCTGGAAAGGAAACTACCTTTAAGATTCTTAAAACACGCTCATAAGCTTGGGACAGGACAGTCGACAAGTTCTACACCAGTTTGTTCCAACTGCGGACAAAGGGACTGAGGAGAAAGTATGGGTTCATGGTACTTCTTTCACTAGATCTTACTGAAGACATTCTGATTACACCATCAACCACAAAGTTGTATCCATGAATACAGTGATATCCAAAGTGTGCTGCTACCACTGAATGATACTTGGTGAATGCCTGAGATGACACACAGGCCAGTCATAAGGATCTTCCTCTCTCAGGTAAACAAACATTTAAGGCAGAAACATACCAAGATGTGAAAAAATTAGTAGATTTCCACAGCAACCTTGGGAATATGAAAGGCTAACAAAGCATACAGAATCTCAGCTTTCTGATTGAAGACTTCAGCTTCTAAACGTCTAGTATAGGCAAACAGTACCTTTCTTTGGCATGAGAAGCAACTGGGATAATATCCTTTCCCCAGAAGTCTTTGGAGCTTTGTTTACTGAAGCAAAGTAATAAATGGTTTTCTGATCTTTGCATGGTATTTTTGAAGAACTCCCTGAAGAGGGATGAAGAGATTTGTTTTGGTTGAAATGAACTGTGTAAACTCCAAGATTCATCAGTGTCAGGCAATATTACTCCAGATACCTAAAACTTAGCTGTCTCCTTTTAGCTTGCAAAGTCACTCCTAAGAGCCTGAAAACTGATCTCAGGTTCTTGTACACTTCAAGCTGAGTCCGATGCATCTGACCGTCCCACTGCTTGTGGAGAACAGTATTTTGATGAAGGAAGTGAGAGGGGTCCTGTTAGCACAGTCTGCCTTAGAAATAGGTCGTTATGGCTAACCTTAGCTTTCTCTAGTAAGTCAACAAGCACTTATGAAATCTCATTTAAGGGAAAGGAAAGGAAGGAATGGTAAGAAACCCCTCAAGCACATGCAGAAAATACAGTGCATTTCTGGCAAGCAGAATAATTTTGCTTTCAAGCCAGTCCTACATATACTCCTGAACCCATTGCACTGGTCTTCTCTCACCCTTGCACAGAAGAATGCCCTGCAGCCAGCTGCTCCCAGCTCTCTCTTCCACCTGAATGGCACAAAGGGGATGCACAGACCCTTGGTCTGTGCTTACCAGTCCGTTGAACTCTGTGTCAGAAAACAGAATCTAAAAACTCCAGACAGAGCTCAAAAAGGGTATGGTCCTCAGTGCTTAAAAGCTATACCCAGCAACAGTGGGTCAAATTCCCTTCTTCTATTGTAACAATGGTGAACAAGGGAAATACCTGAAGGCCCAACTCCAGAGAAACTTTCAGAAGAGTGATGTCTGGCAAGCTGTCCATGAGTGTTGCTATTTTAAATGCATCCTGGGCAAGTTTGAAGATGTGTGATGAGGAGTGGATATTTTTCTGGATGGATTCTAACACTGTTTCCAGCCTCCGAACATCACCTGCAAGGTGTAAAAAGAAACACCAAAATGGAACAAGCTCCCAAAACATCCAGTGTATTATAATTGAGCCTGAGCCATTGAGGCATTATAATTGAGCCTGCCCTTGCTATGCAATAGTATGATGTTTCACTTATACACACTTTGTTTTCAGAAAACTTCCATAATTAAATCACATCTGAATGAAAGATATAAGACAGCACAACCTCCTTTAGTGCCTGATGGTGTTAGTACAGTACATGCCCAAAAGTCAGCCTGATATGTGAATTTTAGAATCAATTTGTCCACTCCTAGGTCTGAGAGTCTATGTTGGGTGTCAGAAGAACAAAGAGCTGTCTCAACAGCCTCAGATCAAGCTCATCTGGCTACCATCTAGCTAGCTTAACTACTTTGCTAGAAAACTAAGTGACAGGTTTAAGCCAGTTCAGTTTTTTGTACCCTTTTCAAGCTCCTGACAGACTGCAATTTGGATTCCTAAACACAAGTTTTATAACCTGTTTACTCCATGCAATATTAAAAGCATACATTTAGTTGAGTACATAACTGACAGCAACGTACCTTTGGCTGCTGTTAGCATGGTCGATGCCAGCTCACACTGCTGGGATTCAATGTGACTTAGGGTGAACCAGCGGGGATACCGGTTTGGAACAACTGATGCAATGTGGTGTGGGCGGGATATGTCTCCCGAAGGAGCTGTAGATTCCAATACTAGCAACCTGAAATAAGGAAGAGACCCTCTTTCATTAAATCATTATTACATTAGGTTACTCATAAGCAAAACTAAAGCTGCAAAAACACTTGACCTTGTTTATGAATTGTGCCTTTTTGGTTACAAAAAAAAAAAAAAAAAAGGACTTGAAAACCACTTCTCTTCTTGGGGAATCTTAAAAGTCCATTTGCCAAACTCCCCTACATCAGTGGGTATCTGCAGGAATTCACAGGACAATGAAGCCACCCATTAGCCAAGGCAGCAGAGAGTTTCTGCACCATGTACAAAGCCGAAGCTTTTCTCCCTGCCTTGTTTCAGTCTTTGAACTACAGTCCTCAAGCAAGGAAAGTGGATAAGTTCTACACTGTACTGAGAACATAGAACCATTTTTCGATATTTGGAACATACTTTCTTCACTTACAAAAGTTCAAAGTAAGGGATAGGGATATTCAATAAGTCATTCAGATTTTGACCTTGCAAAAAATTCAGACATGAATTTTGTCCAAAAAGGACATTTTACTGTTCAAATATGACTACTTTTTAAAGTCATTAAATTTTAGCCTACCAACATTTTATAATGTACCATAATCTGATGTTAGGGTCCCAAACAGCAGTGACAGAGGAAGTTTCTTTTAAAGTTACTTTTCAGATTCCATTTTCTAATCCTGAAGCAAAAATTTGGGTATGTCAATCTACAACAGTCTTATTTACCTTAGAAAATTCAAATTAATGTGTTTGTTGTTGACTACAACACAAATAACTACTACAACAGACTCAACTGATGGCACTTGTATTATACAAGTACACTAGATACTACATAAATGCCAATGCAAAAAGTAGGAGTGAACAAAAATAGGCATTTTTATTAAATACAATTAAGCATAGTTTCAGGACATGAATGTTTAGTGAGACATCAAATGACAGTAATAAGACTAGCCAGAAGAAAAGCCTTTCAGATGCTTAGCTTCTTGATCAGGGTTAAGATCTGAGTTCTGTTTCTAGCAGCTTTCATACGCAAGCGAATTTCTAGCAGGAAGTCATCTGGGAGGACAATGGAAACTGGATCTCTTTTGTCAATAAAACTGCAACTACTGAATATTGAAAATCCAATGTGTTGTGATTTTCTGTGATAAAATATTTCTTATGGAGTAAGCTCATTTAAACATAAGTTGCAATTTCTTGCACTTAAATACCTAAGTTCTTTAAGTAACTGGAGTGCGTGTCTTGTTTTTGCAGTAACATAGTTTTAAGTTCCATCAGTTTTCTGCACCTTCCTGAAACATTTGAGAATGTCTTTAAGAATTCCCTGAGAAAGGCTAATTTTGAATATACGGGAAGGTATCTAGAAGGCACATAAAAATACAACACACCATGTAAATAACTAACAGCAGGTTATATTAACATTTTCAGATACATGTATGTGCATGTTAATATAAAAAAAAAGAGACTTCCCTGTTGTTTTGTATCAAGAGTAAAATCTTTTCCCTAGTACCAGTGAGACACCTCTTTATATAGGTCTATATACATAAAAATAAAACAAATATAAATTCTCCAGCTGATTTTTTCTAAGCATAGAGGGAGGGTGGGGGGAGAGATGGATTATCAGATGGTTTCAATAAACCATAAAAATCCCAACTACCTAAAGCAAAAAGGGATTATTAGGTTATGAGTAACAGTAAATTGACAAAGCATGGAAGAAAGACACTGTTTTGGGGAAATCTTTTGTTACTTTGAATTTCATTGCCAGCTTCTATGTTCTTTTGCTGTGAAAAGAAATGCTGTTGTGAATTGGTGGCTTTCATGCAATTTTGGCAAGATTAGGGAACATCAGAACAAGCACAAGCAGATTTAGCATTCTTCACTTACTTGTTGGGTGCTCCTCCCCAAACATCAATTATTTAGCTAGGTTTTAGCAAAGATACCTTGTGATTAAACATCACCATTAAAGTCTGGCTCCCAAAGCCTGGGTAAAATTGAGGCTTAACAAGGGATGAGCCAAACATTCAAGTTCAGATTCCAAGTGAGCAGTCAACTAGGTCACTGCAAAGCCACATTCTCCAAGGTTCTGCTCGCTATGTTTCAGTACTGCAAGCAGAAAACCGTAGACAGAAGTGACCATCAAACAATAGCACAACCCTATCCTCACAGACCTGAGAGGTGTATGCATGAAAGCCTTTATGGTCTCAGCTTCCATCGATTTCATACTGAGTGTTCCACACACTAAAATAACATTCAAAAAATGACACAGCAACAGATGATTTTGAATACAGAGGGGTAAAATACTCCAGAGCCGCCATCATGGGTCATTGACCCGTGTAGACACTGAACACTCCGAGAAACGTCTTTTTCCTGATTACTGAAGACAAATGGGATGCAAGTAAGACACTTTGTTGTCATATGACATACTCCATTTAAATCCCAACATTCACCCAGATGTGGGCAAGACTGCTTTGTTATGAAGCACAAGAAAAAAGTTCTGGCTCAGACCAGACCATATGGTTTCAAATCTACCATTGAGAGCTAGTTTGTAAAGAAGGCCAGTGGAACAAATAGTCCTACCAAACAGGCTAAGCAGCAGATGATGCTGAGACTGCTGGTGAGATGCCTCTTCCCTCATTTCCTTGCCAACACCATCACACACACACACAACCACATGGGTGAGAGAACACACGTGCTAAAGCTGTCATTGTTTAACACAAAACCACTTCCCCCAAGAGCAGGATTCTATTAGAATTTGTAATGGAGACTGCTGCTTTACGGTTGTAGATAAACACTAATTGTACATTTATAAATGATTATACTGTAGCTACTACAGACACCAATTGCTTTTACAGATGACAGAACCAAAATAATTTCTCCTCAAAGGGGAGAATGCTTCTTTTAGAACAAAAGACTAGGTCTTGATTACCAAGCTTCCTCCCCTTTCCCCAACTGCTGCCTGTGCTCTTTCTAGATGACTCATGAATACATACCGCATGGCTCTCAGTGCAGTTTTGTATGCCAATTCAGCATCATGAGGTAGGAGAGAGGTGAAGAGATACTTGGCAAATGTGTGCATTGGAACGCTCTCTCGATGGATGACTTCGCCTAAACCACTATATGGTCCAGCTGCGGGGAAGAGAAAGAGAATGTCAGTCTTTACATACTGCTAAAACCCAACTTCTGGACCTTTAAAACCATCCACTATACCTTCAGTTAGAATTGGTATTCAGAGACAGAGTTTGCTGTACAAAAGGTAGTTATATTGCTGTTTTCTGTGAAATATGTTACACATATATCACATATATACAATGTATTACAAGTATATTAAATACCATATATTCTTTGAGACAACAAGACAGACTGCAAATTGTATAGTACTAAGCACACTACCAGTGCATATACAAATGACAGAATGGCTCCAGTGCTCCATGGGGCTCATTCAGCAAGCCTATAGTATGCAAAAGTAGAAAGTGATAATCCTAGCTTTGCCTCCATGTAGGCATATGAATCCCTATGCACCCTGTTGGTGCATGACTGCTTTATAACAAATCCACCAGAAAAAAAAAAAAGGGAAAAAAAAAAAAAAAAGAGTGGTTACAGTGGAAAAATGCATATCTTTAATTGAAGTTACATGACCAATCACCACAGCAGCACCTGATCCCTATTAATGTCTCACCTGACATTAGGCATTTAAATAACCCTTTGGTCTGCACTTGGTCTCCAGAGAAGACTAAGTCAGATCTTGCACCAAAGCTGGTGTTGTTAGTCCATTATAGCCATGATCTTAAAAATTGGATTTGTTGTGGGAAAACTGTTCCCATTGGTGGGGCAACATATTTTGCTCACACTCAGTGCAGCCAGCATAGTATTTCAACTTCGTAACAGCAGTGTCAGGATTGACAACAAGAAAAAAGTTAAATGCAACTATTTCCTTGTCAAGTTCTGAATGTTCACAGTGCATATGAATCCCATTTTTACATTTGCCCTGCAACCTGAAGACTGTTATTGCTGTTAATAGGAAAACGGTGTCAACAGTTTTTTACTTCAGCGACTACAGGTTCTGGCATTAAATATTGCAAGATACAGAGTAAGAGTCTTACATTAAGTATTATTGGACTATTATTGCACAGATAGCAGCCAGCAGTCCTAGAAGTTACTACTACTTCTTCTACCAGAGACTCCAAACCACCACACTTGGATGGACAGCTGAAGAAGCACACTTCTTCACTGCAGAGTCACATGTCATTTAAACTGCTTCCAGCAGCAATTCAAACTAACATGGCTGACTCTACACTGAAGCAGATGAGGAGGGCAGACAAGGAGAAACAGCCAAGCTGTTTCAGCAATATTTTCCTGACTGGTGCCTTAGCACAACATGCAAAGATAAAAATCACTAGGCATGAAAAAATTCTGAGCTTCATAGGTAGGCATTTCTGAAGACTGGGGCTGATTAGAAAGGAAATGTCAATGAAGATTTGGTAGGTGACAGTGTGTCTCAATCATTTAAAATGAAGTTGAAAGCCATTCAAAACTAGCTGGCATTGCTTCAATGAAAGAAGCCATTTCGTCTATGTTTGTCAGTTGGTGGTCCAGTCAGAAACTCAGTTAGGACACAAAGAATAAAGGAAAAAGCATTTATATGAAAATATATTCTGCCATTAACTTAGCAGTCAAGCAAAAAATTAGAACAGTTCTTGCAAAACAGCCTTACATTCTGCTTTCCCACACACTGAAATGGTAGCTACATACAGCACACGTTAATCTGCATTAACAGCACAGAAATCAGCTTAATATTGGATTAAGCTTTCTTTATTATATCTACAGGACTTTAAAAACACAATTGATATGATTAGCATCCTAAATCACTGCAGAGTTTTTCCTCCATGTGAGCTGGCAGTTTCTGCCTATCCTGGAGTAAACCAAAGCAATTGCAGGAAAGCCAGATTTCTCAGCACACAGTAATGCAAGACCATTGTTGCACACTGCTCACCACTGCAATTCTGTAGGTAGTTATATTAGCAGATTTCCTGCTACGATCACTTGTTTACTACCATAGGAAAACATTAAAAAACTTTCAGTGATCAAAGTAGTAAACTAGAATTATCAGAAAACACTTCAGAGAAATCCTGCCTTTCCCTCATTAAGTGTCCTTACCAGTAAACAGATGCAGGAAATTGATTTTATAATCCATAGGATCCCTGTATGGTGGTTAATAGCTGGATCCAGTGAGCAGCTGTTCTTGTCCAAAGGCCATAAAGGAGCAGTGCAGTCACACCATAAAGAAAACTCTCTCCATGCTATGGCTTCTCTGCATTTTCAAATGGCACCATCAGTAGGTACCATAGTCTTTAATGATATGGGCAAACCCAGTGACTCAAAGCTGAGAGCCCTAAACAACATACTGCACCTCTTCCATTTAAAAAGGAAGTTTTAAAAGACAAATGTCTTAAAGCAAAACCTGACTGCTGTGTAAGAGTCTTCACAGCCTACCTTGAGCAGTACCACACTCTCCACTGTCCCTTGAGCAAGCACTCAAAACCTGGACCATGCCTTTGCCTAATTGGTTCCTCTACAGTTTTTTCTTTCATTTAAGAAACCAGTAACCAGAAAGACAACCTCAGAACCCATGAGACTACTCTCTGAACATGAGGCTTAAGTGCTACATGTTAAGCCTTTTTAAAAGCTAAGGCAAAAGTATGCACTTTTTTGTACAGATTTTATTGCAACACACTGGCTAATCCCCAAACACAAACTGTTTGTCTTGGTCAAAATTTAGTCACAAGAGCAGGCCTTAGGCTTTTGACCACATACTTCAATTTTCACATATGATACAAACTTCAAAGGCAAGCCATTTTCCTAATTGCTACAAATAAAATGTTACATTTCTGTCACAGCAATCCTAAATGAATTATCTGAGCTCTTCACTTGGGAACAGAGGTAAAAATCTTCATACATGTACAAAGCTGCCAGTCCCTCTTTCAGGATACAAGGAACGCTTACGATTTTGCTACCTGAGAACTGATGATAACTGATGTCTATATTATTCAATGGTAAGCCTGGGTTGTATAATCAGGATACCGAGATTATGACAAGCAACAAATCTAAAGAACAAAATGTAATCAAAATTAAAACAAAAGGCTTATAGGTCAATAGATGCCTTATCTCTATAGTCATGTGATATATGAAATATGTTTGATTTTCACAACACATTGGAAACAAAATTTTGCTGGAGTTCTACATCAAAAAGCCATCTGAAGTATGTAAGGCAGTTTCCACAGGAATAGAAGTTCTGTGTGCTTGTGTAAGCGAAGACAGTTTAAAGAAGCAGTTAGCATCTGTATTGAGCTACCTTCTAATAGGAAGACTGCTTGTTTTCGAAAAATCTTCACCAGACTATCATCCAATTCAATTTCCTGTAGCTTAGAAATGAGCTGCTCCTCATTTCGACAAACTTTCTCTTGTGCATACAAGCCATCTGGCATTATTCGTTGCTGTCCCAGCCCTATCAATGCTACTTCCACAGCCAGCGTTAAATAAGATTCCCCTTCTTCTAAGAACTTGTGTGCAGGCAGGTGCTGGTACTCCAGAGATTTGCATTGCCCCATGTTCTCTGTAAGGGATGACACAGAAAGAAAAACACATCAGCAAATCATTCTAACCCATAGAATCTGCCTACAATGTCACAAGCAAATGCTTCCTCTCTTAGCATTACTTTTTTTTTAAGGGTCTAAATTACTAGCACACCCTGAAAATCCAATGATTCAATCTAAAATATCCCATCCAATTCCACATGGCAGAAATACACAGAATGATTAGGTTTTAAATAACCCACTCAAGTGAAAACTAAAGTTTTCATTTTTAAACTCCATGATCAGAGAAAGGCAGTTTCTCCAGCTTTGTTAACGAGGCAAAAATTGGAAGATACATTTCAATGTTTTTTCCCCCACCCATTTCTGTATCTCCTTAAAGCACTGATGTGTAAGAGGAAGGCAAAGGTGCTTATACACCTGCTTAGATTTCAGCTGAAGCTATTAGGATTTTGCAAATACAATAGGCCTGGGAACTCCACAACATTAAAGCATCCCAGCCAGAAGTTTTGAGGCAAAGTCTCAAGAAGATTGCAGATGTGCGTATAAAAGAGCTGCAGGTAGAGGGATGAATCCAGTTTCTGTCCACACAGGTGGTGGTAAGAGGCTACCGCAGAGGTGGAAAGAGACTGAGAACAAGGAATTAATCAGTCAAGCTCCTGGGAAGCAAATACTGAAATTAAAATGGGCATAAACATCCTATCCTAAATTGTGTATCAATACTGCAACGCTACGTTCCAATTCGTATCATTTATAGACCACGTATGTGATCAATTTTATGTGTTTTGTCATCTGTTTGAAGTATTATGTACACCTGTAGCTAAGTCATCCAATAACATCCTGGGCTGCACTAGGAGGAGCATTGCCAGCAGGTCAAGGGAGGTGATCCTCCCCCTCTGCTCAGCACTGGTGAGGCCACACCTGGAGTGCCATGTCCAGCTGTGGGCTCCCCAGTACAGGGGCATACTGGAGCAGATCCAGTGTGGGTGACAAAGATGATTAAAGGACTGCAGCATCTCTCATGCAATGAGAGTGAGACAGGTGGATTATATAGCCTGGAAAGGAGAAGGCTCAGGAGGATCTTACCAAAATGTATAAATATCTGATGGGAGAATGTAAAGAAGACAGTGCCAGACTCTTCTCAGTGGTATCCTGTGACAGGACAAGAGGCAATGGGCACAAACTGAAATACAGGAAATTCCGTCTGAGCATAAGAAAATACTTTTTTTTTTACTGTGATAGTGGTTGAACACTTCAAGAGGTTGCCCAGAGGGGTTCTACAGTGTTCATTATTGGAGTTATTCAAAACCCAGCTGGACACAAGTCCTGGACAACCTGCTCTAGGTGACCCTGCTCTGATCAGAGCATGTGGACTAGATGATCTCCACAGGTGCCTTTCAACCTCAGCAATTCTGTGATCCTGTGTTGTCCTGCAAATTTTCAGAAAGAAGACAGAGCAATGTATGTGGGGAGGGCTGCTGCTGTAAAGTCTTATTCAGTTTTACTTCAAGTGTGAAATACGGAATTCTATTCAAGAATGAGTAACTGGTAATTTTTGAAGTGCTTTCATATTTTATTTTAAACATTTTCTCTCCTTTGTGTTTTCTTAAGGAATGCAAATGTGGCTTCTTATACTATAAGAACACTGCCTTTGAAGCTGATTAAAAAAGGCAAGATAGAAAAATGCCTCCGGTAAATGGAGATGGATAGAAGATTGCTCCCTTTGCTTGGCCTTACCCGTGAAGTCTGAGAATCCATGGAAGCTCTCATCATCCACCCTGCAGGCTTCCATCAGGCTACTGAAGAGGGTGCCAATGGGGTCCAAAGGGTGTCCCACCCAACCTTCAAGATTCGTTATTGAGGTTACTCCTCTGTGGAGAAGTTCTGTGACAGAAAAGATGGAGGGAGGAGGTTGGGAAAGAGAGCACATGTTAGCTGCTCAAAACAATTACAAAAGTAAAACTGATTAAAATGCTCTCAGTATAGAATTCAAAGTATTTCCAGTAGCTTCCACTTGTAAGGAAAAAATAGAATCTTCCAGGATGAATTCATTGCCCTTCGTGAATATGTTAGAACAGGAAAAAAATAAAAAGAACAAAGGCCAAACATTTTGAGCACTAGAAAAATGTATTATGGGCCAAAAATTCAACTGCAGTGTCTTCTGAAATTCTCTTATTCAATACCAGTAACTCTTCTGAAAAAGTCTGCTGAAAAATTACAGCAAAGACTTTTTTTGGTAAAATATTCAAAAGTTTCCTTACTCAGAAAGGCGTAGTACCATTTCTACGTTTTAAGTAATCTGATGGCACTGACACAAATGAAAATATTCTGAAATATGTTCCAATTTAATAAATAAAATATGAGGTTATCCTGCACCTAAATATTTATTGAAGCAATAAACTCAGGACGACAGCTCCCTTAAAAAAAAAGTTCAAATGAGGAATACGAGAAATATTATCCTTTAAGTGGGTCAAGTGCATTTTTTGTCATTCTAAAACTTCAGCCAACAAACACCTTCATGGATACTTCATTTTGTAGCCCTCACCCCTCATTCGGTTAGAGAATGAAAAAATTGTTTAACACAGTGAATTGAAGGAAGTGGGATTATGGTAACGGATGTTACAGATTCCCCAAATCCCTTTTTTTACTAAAGAGTCTTATGGCAACAGCTCCCCTTTGACTCCAGCTCCCAACTTTTCTCCTCCTATGCACATATACACGACTGAACTATGAGAGATCAGACGCATTATGGGTGACCATTTAAAAACTGCATACAAGCCATTATGGATGCTCTGTTTCTCTGCCTGTTACACACTAACTTGTAGCTGCCTCCGCTCTCTGTTGTTCAAAGTGCCATCTTTGAGTAACCTATGCATTATCATAAAGCTTTTAAATCCTGCTTCTTGCCTATTTAAATGTGTCGGGCTACAAAATGAAACAGCCATACTGTCAGAAGGGTGGGTTTTTTTTAAAGAATCTACTGATATGTAGTATGAAAAACAAACTAGTAAATCACTGTCTTACTAACAAATAGCATGTAGTAAAGACAACAGGCAGAAACAAGTAATATTAACAAAAAGGATTAATCACAGTGACTTCTTACTGACTCACTTATGTTCCCTTTATTCTATTGTGCCTACTTATGAGCTTCCCTCGTGTCATGCCAAACAAAGGCTTCAGTCTTCCAGTCATATAGACATTTAATTTTAAATCATGCAAGTGGTTCCATGGACGTCAGATCAGTCACATGAATAAAAGCTAAGTAGAAGCATGTGGTGTTTGCTGAACTAAAACCTAAAGTGGGCTGTAGCTGCAGAATTCATCTGCTTATAAAGAAGACCAGCAAATTTTGCAGTATTGGGGTGTTTTTAAAAAATTCCACATGTAAGAAGAAAAAAATAAAAAAGCAGTGAGTGACAACATAGAAATGACAAACTTTGGTTTAGGGTAGGATGGACTGTATTTCATACAATCCATTCTTTTATTTATAATAGCACAATATTAGATGACAGCTACAGAAACTGTTCACAGGGCAAGGAACTTAACAGAAGTATTGAATGTCTCATACTGCACTAGCAACTGGGAATGAAAAGGACTAGTACTACAACCAGCACACTTGCAGCAGACCCTTCACACCTGCCAGTGGTAGGTACACACATACACACACAAACACTGAGATAGGCCCCCTCACTATTTATCCCCCCAGTCTGAGAA